>NC_051863.1:144388680-145593680 GCF_015732765.1 Culex quinquefasciatus | reverse complement strand
ATGGCTTTTATGGGTTTGGACTAGAGGGTGAACTAAAATATTATAGAGCAAATCAGCAACATTAGATGAGTTTTGTTCTATACATTTATAAAAATATTTATTGAAGTCAGATTGTATTAATGATTTTGTGTTTCGATAGTAAAATATAAAAAATCCAATACCGGCAACTTATTTGGGGAGCCCAGATGTTTCCTAAATTCCATTTTTGAAGTAAATTAAGGTGAAGCCGTTGATCATTTTCAAAGAACTTTAGTCATCACTACAAAAAATTGTGTATTAAATTCAATTTTACGAATTTCAGCACCAAAAGGAATCAGCATGTGCCGGTTGTTGCCTTCTTGAAGCCACTGAAGGAATTTTTGATCAAAATCAATTGTGCTTCAAAATTTATATACTTTTGTGGGACAGTCATTGACGTCCTAGTTGGCAATCATTGATTAATGACGATTTCCATAACTTAACAAGGAATGGGATAATCGTTACCAAAAGGAATCAGCATGTGTAGGGCACTATTCTAAACAAAGTCCGCTTAAAATAAATGCAAAAAAAAAGTGTTACAGAATAACTGTTTTCATGAAAGCTACTTTTGAAATAGGGTCCATATGCATATTTTATAGAAATCGATAAAAAGCTTGCAATTTTTATATTGTATATATTTTTTATTTTACAGAATGTGCCACATCAGAGTTTATGATTTAGCTATCCTTATTATACTGAGACTTTATTAATTTAAATATCAAAAGAACAACAATCCTCATTCCCTAAAAGTAAAATCAGTAAAATGAGTAAAATAAAATTATATCGGTTTTCGAGAGTCAAAACAAAAGCAAAAGGGAAATTTGGTTATTTAAAAAAAAAACAATAGGCAAAATTGCATTTACAACAGTTTTTTTTTTGTAATATTTGGTGTTGATAATTCCTGAAAATAAAAATAAAAACACTGTCTCTCTTGTGGTTTGTTTTAAAATTAAAAGTTTTAATACACTTAGGAGCATTTTTTCTAGTGTTATTTTCAAATTTTCCGGAAAAAAAATAAAAAAATATAAAAATTGAAATTACAAGCCATGGTATTAATATTTGAATGGAAAAAGTGTTTTAAAATGCATTTTACACCTGCCCAGTTGTTTTACAATCATTAGTTTTCAAAATATCCATGTATTGAAGACTAGAGGTGGTCAAAAAATGAGCGAGCCGCTCAAAGAGCCGGTTCACTGAAAAGAGCGAACGAACCATGGCTCAGAAAAAAAGAACCGCGGTTCTTTTTAAACTTCGGTCTTTTGAAAGAACCGTTTCAAGATGGCATGATTTATGTTATAAATATAATTTATTGAATTTCCAAAAAAAAAGTATTAAATTTGTTTTTGAGAATTGAAAATGCAATTTCAAATATTTCAATGCTAATAAAAATGTATCCCAAAAGTAAATGATTGTCTGAACAAAATGAAAAAAAAATCATTGTTCAACTGATTTTACACTAAAGTTTTACCAGAATACGATTTTGAGCATTTCAAATAGCATAATTTGTAAAATATTACCAAAAATCTACTGAACAGTTTAGAGATTTTTGAAAAAAAAAATAAACCGTTTTGTTCGATTAAGCTTTAGCGTTTATAGACTTTATCTATTAAATCAGAATGTAGAAAAGAGATCATAGAATATTTTCTTCAAATAAAACATCAGCATTAGTTCAATTCTTGCAGAAATAAACGCAATTAAAAACAATTTTTCCAGCATAAAAGTCCAATGTTAAAAAACCTTTAAAATCACACGATTCATAAAAAAACCTTTCTATCCAAACTTTAAAAAAGATAAATAGAGCCGTTCAAAAGAGCGCAAAACTTTGCAAAATATTTGCAAAGGCCTAAATGTATAACTTTTCTTTCAAAATATAGACACAGTATGAATAACTTTGAAAAAAAAAACGGGTCACGGTCACGGTGGGTCTCGTGGCGCAGGGGTAGCGGCTTCGGCTGCCGATCCCGATGATGCTATGAGACGCGGGTTCGATTCCCGCCTTATCCACTGAGCTTCTATCGGATGGTGAAGTAAAACGTCGGTCCCGGTTTCTCCTGTCTCGTCAAAGGCGCTGGAGCAGAAATCCCACGTTAGAGGAAGGCCATGCCCCGGGGGGCGTAGTGCCAATAGTTTCGTTTCGTTTTCGGTAATTTCCGGGAGATAGCAAAACTCAACTCTTGATTTTCGGGAAATTGAAAATGTCGTCACAAATTTCATCTTTTTTTTAAACACAGAATATATCACATCACAGGGTTTCCAGACTTCAAAATTTTAAATTCGTTTGAAAGTTCTTTCGATATCTTAACCAACGATGGGTCTGATGATGGATCCGGACATTGTTTACAAACATTTAAGTGATATCCTGCCTTAAATATCAATTAAGTGGCCATATCTCAAAACAAGGTTACCAGATCTTGTTACTTTATATCTATACAATAATTCAATCAATATATAAGTTTAGCAAGTTATATCTTGTAACAAATTCTGCCTAGATTGCATCCTCAAAAAATGTTTTTATAAGTATTGAAATAATTTTACGCGTGGTATCGTATGGTAGTAAGTTTCCTGTAAATCACCAAGTCTGTAGTCTAGAATGAATGTTCCGATATTTGCTTTATAGATTTAAAATAAAAATTAACTAACAATTTTCTTCTCTGCTTTTTCGTTTTAGGTAAACCTTCAACCCAGTTCAAACTACTAAACCTACCTCTTTTAAAAGATACCAGAATCAGGTAAATTGATATTCCTCCAGGGAAATCCAAGAAAAAAAAGAAACATCCTTAAGCCAATCTGCTAACCTCCCTCTCCCCCTCCCTACATGGGAAGGGGTCGCGAAACAAATGTGACATCATCAGCTCTTCCGATTCGCATTAAATTATCCCCTAAATTAGATTCCGTTCCGTTTCGTCACCGTGACAGATGTTGAAAAAAAAGGACCGAAAAACGCGCTGCTGCCACGCTACATATATGCTGGCCCTGAACGGCATACCAAATGGGGCAACTTTTTCGGGCGGATGTCTGGATGTGCCCCACGTGGGTGAGTGTGAGCTTTCTCGCGCGCCAGTATCAATTACAAAACTCGGCTGCAGATCCGTCTTTCGGATGGGGAGTTGTGAAGTTTTTTTTTTTCTTTCTTCATTTTTAAACTCGAAAGGGAAACCGATTTCGTGAAACGGCTCGATAACGGGAAATTGTTAGGCGATGAGATAATTTATTGAATCAATCTAGTGGGAGCGCGCTTTTCCTGGCTGTTTCGGGAGTAGTAGACGGGATCGGTGGTAAATGTGTTGTGCGCTAGAAAAAGTACGAAATTCGATTGAATTTAGCTCATTCATTTTCTTTCCTTTTGCCTTCCTCACTGAGGTAAGGCTATAATCCTGCTCGAAAAATGAACTTTTGAAAAACAGCTCGTAGACCTATATTCATGTATACCTATCGACTCAGAATCGAAAACTGAACAAATGTCTGTGTGTGTGTGTGTATGTGTGTGCGTATTCCCCTTGGTGCTCAAAATTCTTGCCAAGTTTTCTCGGCACTGGCAGATCCGATTTGAGTCAAATAAGTTGCATTCGATCTGGTTTAATGCCCCATACTGCACTATTGAATTGTTTGAAGATCCGATAAGTAGTTCAAAAGTTAAGTATAAAAAAGTGTCAGAGTTGCGAATCGGATCTCACATAAATGCATCTAAACTATGTCCAGACCCATCACCCGACCCATCGTTGGTTAGGTTATCAAAAGACCTTTCCAACGAGTCCAAAACATTGAAGTTCTGGCAACCCTGTCTCAAGTTATGACCACTTAAGTGATATTTATGTACTTTTTTGATGCCGGATCTCACTTAAATGTATGTAAACTATGTCCGGATCCATTATCCAACCCATCGTTGGATAGGTTATCAAAAGACCTTTCTAATGAGTCCAATACATTGAAGATCTGGCAACCCTGTCTCATGTTATGACCACTTAAGTGATATTTATGTACTTTTTTGGTGCCGGATCTCACTTAAATGTATGTAAACTATGTCCGGATCTATCATTCAACCCATCGTTGGATATGTAATCGACAGACCTTTCCAATGAGTCCAAAACATAGAAGATCTGGCAACCCTGTCTCAAGTTATGACCACTTATGTGATATTTATGTACTTTTTTGATGCCGGATCTCACTTAAATGTATGTAAACTATGTCCGGATCCATTATCCAACTCATCGTTGGATAGGTTATCAAAAGACCTTTCCAATGAGTCCAATACATTGAAGATCGGGCAACGCTCAGTCACAAGTTATGACCGCTTAATTGACATTTGTGTATTTCTTTATTGAGAAACAAGCCTTACCTGACAAACTTCGTTCTGTCTTTTTTCGTTTGATGACGTTTTTGACTTTTTTGCTTGTTCAGCCTCCTGTGATCGAAACTTGATTTTAACCTTTCCCATACAATCTGCAAATTTTCCGGAATCGATTCCAGAGTGGCCAAAGTTGTAACTTTTTGGCGTAAGAACCTTCCTTGGACTCACGAACTTACCATACGAACCCAACGCAACAAAGAGCACCTCGATCGGACGTTCCGTGTTGAATTGATTCGTGTTCGAACAAAACCGTCGAAACTTTGTATATATATATATATATATATATATTAGGGTGTTTCAGCCAAACAAAAAAGTTCTCAGAATCAGGCAAACCGAGGTTCCCCTAGTAGAGGATACCCATAGGGACTCTCATGCCAAATATCAGCCCATTTGGTTGAGAATTGGCCTGTCCCCAGCGGTTCAAAGTTTACATGTAAATTACTATGGGATTTTTATGCTTTTCGTTCAATCGTTCCTACAGGTCTGGGGACAACATGGATTCACTCGGAATAAAGACAGGTGTGTAGGGGATGGTCCAATGAACAAATTCCAGAAGGAATTAGGTTTGTCCATTCTGTCCCCAAGGTGCGCATTGGATCGACGTCCGGTGTCTCCAAAACCAACGATTCATCCTTCAAAAGCATCGCATTTCCTTAGTATGCTATGACGGCTAGGTGGAAACCACGACGCCCCATATGAGACGGTGAACACGTGGAGAGGCATCGATTGCATTATTAACACAAAATCATCATTTTACTTTATTTAGAATAGTTGAAATTCTTCCAGAAACATCAATAATTATAATTTTAGTACTTTAAAGAATGTTTCTGAGCCAAAACTCGAGTAGATGCTCTGCCACGTGTTCACCGTCGGACATGGGGCGTCGTAATTTTCACCTAGCCGTCATAGCATACTAAGGACAATGCGTACATTTGAAGGGTGAATCGATGATTCTGGAGACACAGGACGTCGATCCAATGCGCACCTTGGGGACAGAATGGACAACCCTAATTCCTTCTGGAATGTGTTCATTGGACCATCCCCTACACACCTGTCTTTATTCCGAGTGAATCCATGTTGTCCCCAGACCTGTAGGAACGATTGAACGAAAAGCATAAAAATCCCATAGTAATTTACATGTAAACTTTGAACCGCTGGGGACAGGCCAATTCTCAACCAAATGGGCTGATATTTGTAATGAGAGTCCCTATGGGTATCCTCTACTAGGGGAACCTCGGTTTGCCTGATTCTGAGAACTTTTTTGTTTGGCTGAAACACCCTAATATATATAGATAGAATTTGTGTCCAAACCCATCACATCACCAAACGTTGGTAAAAAGTGAGGAAGGAAACAACCACATAGGTGGATTAAGTTAGTTTTTTTTTTTTGGGGTTGCAGAACGGTTCTTGAGGGAAAGATGAATTGACTCAGCTGTAACATTAAATAATCTAATGAGAACGGAAATCCATTCTCTAAAATGAAAAATCGTAGAACCCCTGTTTCTGTGTTTGGCCTGACTGACATTTTTTCCTATACAAACTTCAAGACTTAGAGAAGGGGTTTCCGTGGTCAGATCGAACTCAAATTTGCAATGTATCACCCTATTATACAACAACGCACTAATCTGTCGAATGAATGACTTGTATCTCAGTGTCAAAGTTGAACCAGTTGCTAACTCAATCATAGCAGAAACATTTTCTATTTACTCTAGCGAAAATCAATTTCAGCTAGCTCTCAGTTGAAACGAGTCAACATCAGTAGGAGGATGCTGCTCGTAATATTCTTTGTCGTTTCTTTGCTAACGCTGGCGTACCGTGCATTCCGGTACCGTTTGACCTACTGGAAACGGCATGGTATCCCGCAGTTCCAACCTGCGATTCCGTTCGGCGACTTCGGTTCGGTCTTTCGCCAGAATCGCTTCTACGGAGAGCTGCTTGAAGATCTGTACCTCCAAAGCAAGCATCTTCCACTCGTCGGAATCTACGTTACATTCCGCCCGGTGTTGGTCGCCGTCGACCGGGAGTTGATCAAAGCCATTTTGGTGCGGGACGCCGAGTGTTTCGGCGATCGTGGATTGAACATCGATGGGGATCGTGATCCCATGGCGGCGAATATTTTCCACATTCAAGGCGACCGAGCCAAGGATCTTCGCTCGCGGTTGTATTCGACGTTTTCCGCCGCCAAAATGCGTGGGTATTTCATGCAGTTGAGCAGTACGGCGTTCTCGCTGGTTGGGGCGCTCGAAAGGTCCGCTGGAAGCGTTGTTGAGGTACAGGACGTGATGAGTCGATATACTACCGACGGGACGGCTGCTGTGCTGTTTGGGCTGGAGGCCGATTCGATCAACGATGAGCATGATATGTTCAGGGAGATGGCAAGGAGGGCGGTCGCAGTTGATGCGTTCAATTTGATGTGGATTGCGTTTTACTTTTTGGCACCAAAGTTTAAGAATTGGTTGGGGATTAAGTTTGTTGACTCGGTAGTGGAGAGTTTCATGATCAGCATGGTCCGGAAGATAAGCGAACACAGAGAGCGTGAAAAAGGTGATCAGGACTTGATACAGATGTTGTTGGATCTTCGAAGCTCTGATCTAGCGCTGAAAGACGAAATGGTAGCCGCACATGCGTTGTTTTTCATAATTGAATCCTATGAAGCATCAACTACGACGACTTCATTCTGCTTGTACGAACTTGCCAAGAACGTCGAAATTCAGCGAAAAGCCCAGCAAGAGATCGATTCTGTGATATCCAAAGAAGAAGGAGAACTGACTGTTGAAAACATGACCGACATGCGTTACGTGGATTGGTGCATCAACGAAACGTACCGAAAGTATCCCACTTTGCCAATTCTGTTTAGAAGATGCACCAAGGACTACCTCGTATCGGAACACAACATCACAATCCCGTCAGGCAGCACTGTGGTAATCCCATTGCTAGGACTCTCGAATGATCCGGAATTCTTCCCGAGCCCTGAAGCCTTCCTTCCGGAACGGTTTGAAAACAGGCTAGACTACGGTCTACCTTTTTACCCCTTTGGAGCTGGACCAAGGAGTTGTATTGCCAAGCGGTTGGGTCACCTGCAAACCAAGGTGGCGCTGGTGATGCTGTTGGCCAAGTTTGACATCGCGCTGGCCAATCCGGACGAGGGATCGGTGCAATTTCATCCCAAGTTCTTCATTACAAAACCTGTAGGTGGATTGAATATAGTTTTTACGAAACGGGATTAATAAAAGACATACAAAAAACTTAGCCGGGACCGTGGTGTAGGGGTAAGCGTGATTGCCTCTCACCCAGTCGGCCTGGGTTTGATCCCAGAAGGTCCCGGTGGCATTTTTCGAGACGAGATTTGCCTGATCACGCCTTCCGTCGGACGGGAAGTAAATGTTGGCCCCGGACTAACCTAAAAAGGTTAGGTCGTTAGCTCAGTCCAGGTGTAGGAGTCGTCTCCCTGGGTCCTGTCTCGGTGGAGTCGCTGGTAGGCAGTTGGACTAACAATCCAAAGGTCGTCAGTTCGAATCCCGGGGTGGATGGAAGCTAAGGTGTAAAAAGAGGTTTGCAATTGCCTCAACAATCAAACCTTCGGACACCTAGTTTCGAGTAGGAATCTCGCAATCGAGAACGCCAAGGCAATGCTGTAGAGCGAATAATTTGATTTGATTTTTTGACAAAAAACTTAATAAAAACAACTTGGACCAAATCATATTATGTGTGTTGTGGGTTTTGGAACAGGAACAGGAACAGGAACAGGAACAGGAACAGGAACAGGAACAGGAACAGGAACAGGAACAGGAACAGGAACAGGAACAGGAACAGGAACAGGAACAGGAACAGGAACAGGAACAGGAACAGGAACAGGAACAGGAACAGGAACAGGAACAGGAACAGGAACAGGAACAGGAACAGGAACAGGAACAGGAACAGGAACAGGAACAGGAACAGGAACAGGAACAGGAACAGGAACAGAAACAGAAACAGGAACAGGAACAGGAACAGGAACAGGAACAGGAACAGGAACAGGAACAGGAACAGGAACAGGAACAGGAACAGGAACAGGAACAGGAACAGGAACAGGAACAGGAACAGGCCTGGATAATGGATGTCACACGTCGCCGTTTGCCAGCACAGTTGAAAGTCATTTTGTCAATTTGTCATAAGCTTGCCCATCAATTTTCTGTAAGCGAAGTTTCGTATGGGTGTACCAAGTTTAAATCAGGCCTTTACCTAGAGGTTCATACTTTCATCAATATATATATATATATATTAAAGCCAAAAACCCAAAACTCACGCAATGAAAATAACTTCAACTGCGCAATTGCAACCGCCAGTCTCTTCCGGCCAGGCATAATATCCAGCCTAAAAGTAGTAGTTGTAGTACCTCCCATAAGCATCCTCATTTCAGAACCAGAGCTTTCACCCCAGAGTGCAATGACTTCCACCACACTAGATGGCGAATGGCTGGTGCTGGTTGCCAGCCATTTCCGGCTATTTTCCAGTCTTCTTTTTTTCGCGTTCCCCAAAAGTCGCCCTGGACCACACCGTTAAACATTGGAGATAAACTTTGCCATTTCATGATTTTCATGTTCGTCCAGTTTTTGGCTTGAAGGAGCCTAGGCGGAGATCATGGTGACCAGACTGGGGGGTCGTCAATGGATTGCGTGATTAATTTTCTTAAAAATGTGTACATTAAGTTGACAAAATCCTTTAACGGTCCTAAAAACAAAAAAATGAGTTGTGAAAAGTTCCGATCAACTACGACGTGCTTTATGGATGACCCCCTCCCAGTTAGGTCGACGTTTTCCGGCGCGATGATTCCGAAATTCCTCTTGTTGAATGGCGAAATGCTTTTAATATGCACGGAAAGAGCGGCGCGCGCGCTTTTGGGTCAATCCAATAGCATGATGGTGGTTTTCCTGGTGCCGGGATGAGAACAAAATTCCAGTATAATTTCGGCACCGAAAACCCCGGGAGCTTCGAGGCGCACACGGTCATGATTCATTTTTCGGAGGGATGACACTGCCAGAGAATGGCCCCCGCTCTATATTTATGTCTGTCCTGTCGTAACTCTAGCGATAGTTGACTCTGGGCACTGAGGGGGCATCCTGAAACCACACCGGAAAAAAAGTGTTGCCAGACTGTCAAGGCTGCAGCTCGCTTCAACCGGGTTTGGTCTATAGTTTGGTTTGGATGAAAATTGAGCAAAATGCAACAGAGGGCTCAAACTACATTCTTTTCCTCTGTGGGATCCCACAACTCACAGCCACGTTCCATTTTTATGTAGGAGGGACCGTCCTCTGTGAACTGTAGATTTTGAAATTTATGCGTTCAACGTGAGTCTAGCACGTGGGGTTACGGGGTGAAATGGAACTTTGATTTTTATTGTGCTATTGTCAATTTGTGTTAACCTCTTTCGAAACAAACTTGTAAAAACAGATCAAACCACACAAATTTGTGTAAACATTTAAACAAACAAAAATATAAAAATTTTTATTGAAAGTCCACCTAACCCCACCACCCCCACAAATTTTCCCCGATGCACATGTACCACAAAAGGTTCCACACACTCACACGTCGTTCTCGTGCTATCACCGCTGTCAATTCCTGGCCAGGACTCGGGACTCTTGCACAGCGATATATTTTTAAAGATAATAAAACGACCGAAAACATGCAGCAGACACACGACGATAATGTTATTATTGGTCAGTATGGTTCTGCCTAGGTTTCAAATCCAGACTATCCCAGCGTCAGCGAGTCGTCCTTCATTCGGGACCTGGCCACCGGAAATCTGTCCCGGCTTTCGACAAGCCGCCCCCTGAAATTGGGTGTGAATGCTACTCGGTTCTATGCCGAATGAATTCGTGGTTGTGGTGGTTGCATACATTTATTGTGCAAATATTTGTTCAAGGATAAAACGAACATAAACGAATCCTGATGGCTGCGTTTTCCGGAGCTAGGATGTGGGTTGATTGGCCGGCAGGTGACGACACACTCGTCAGCGGGTTTGAGGACTCTCCCGCGGGGACACTTGATGAGTTTCAAATCGGTGGCGTTTCAGGAAAGGACTTTTCAAATCGACTGATTGGCTGGTGTGATTTGGGTTTCAAACAGGAAGGTTATGAATAAAATTGTGCTTATTTTATGAAAATCGATCTGGTGTTTTAAACGTGTAATTCTCTACCAACTCACACGAAATCGGGAAAAGTTGCCCCGACCCCTCATCGATTTGCGTGAAACTTTGTCCTAAGGGGGGTAACTTTTCTTCCTGATCACGAATCCGAGGTCCATTTTTTGATATCTCGTGACGGAGAGGCGGTACGACGCCTTTCGTTTTTGAGCATGCGAAAAAAGAGGTGTTTTTCAATAATTTGCAGCCTGAAACGGTGATGAGATAGAAATTTGGTGTCATAGGGACTGTTATGTAAAATTAGACGCCCGATTTAATGGCGTACTCAGAATTTTAAAAAAATGTATTCTTCATCGAAAAAACACTAAAAAAAGATTTAAAAATTCTCACATTATCCGTTAGGCTGTTGCAAACAAATTTCAAAGTTAATGTCGTGTTAATGAGTTTTTAAAACTTTTTTGTGTTTTTCTCGATAAAAAATATGTGTTTTTCCGGAATTCTGAGTATGCCATCAAATCGGACGTCTAATTTTACATAAAAGTCCCTTTGACACCAAATTTCTATCTCATAACATTTTCAGGCTGCTAATTATTGAAAAACACCTCTTTTATCGCATGTTCAAAAACGAAAGGGGTCGTACCGCCTCTCCGTCACGAGATATCAAAAAATGGACCTCGGATTCGTGATCAGTGAGTTGGTAGAGAATAACCCAAATAATATATTGTCGAATTTCTTTTCAGTGCATTTGTTTATTCAATCATTTTAAAACTGGCATTTTGGAAGCAATAGCAAAAAATTTATGGCAAATTTTACACTTATTTTTGAAGATGGAACACGTAAAGCATGTTGGATGCATTTTTAACAGTTATCATACATCGTCGGAATAATTAAACAAATATTATGGTGTTTTGTATTCAAATTTATGCATGATACAAAACTATGTAGAAAGAATATAAACAGGCTTTGCCTTCCTCACGTCTCTGAGGCAAGGCTATAAAATCACTCGAAAAATGAACTTCTTAAATACACCTCCTAGATATACCCATCAACTCAGAATCAAATTCTGAACAAATGTCTGTGGGGATGTGTAGACATGATTTTTTTTTCCACATGATTATCTCAGAACTGGCTGAACCGATTTTGGCTGGATCCGCCTTATTCTGTTCGTTTTGGGGTCTCCTAAGACCCTTTTATAGTAGTTTATGCAACAAGTTGCAAAAAGAGGATTTTTTCAGCACGAGTCGTACATTTATCCAACGAGGTTCACCGAGTTGGATAAATACGACGAGTGCTGAAAAAATCAAGTTTTGCAACGAGTTCCATACAACATTTTTTGCAATTTCGAAAAACACCCATTGAGTGAAATTTTAAGTCGAATTTTCATGTATTTTGTCAATAAATCGTTTAAATCAAAAAAATGCTGAAAAGTGTTACTTTTCGAAACAAGTGCTGAAAAGTAGAACTTTTCAGCATTTATTTTGAAAAGTGTTGCTATTCGATTCTGTTATTTTTGGTACAGAAAAGTAGGCTATTTCGTTGTTCAAGAATGACAGGAAAAGTAAGTAGTTTCACGACGGAATTGCAAAAAATATTATTCAGTTTTGTGAAGTACTTTTAAAGTTACGTCATGAAAAAAAAAATTGCAGCTACAAATTTTTGCATAACTTCAAAGGCCGGGACTTTTTGCATACGCACGAGAGTCACGCAGCATGCATATCGCCCGGTTGTCACATTGCTTAAGCAGTGTCTGCGTCTTTTCTGGAAAAAGTCTGTAATAATTATGGTGCTGAATACATCATTTTGTCTCGACAAAGGTTTACACGAACTTTTTACTGAAATATACAACTCATAAGACATTGTTTACTAAGACTACGGGGACAGCATGCAATTCCATCGTGCACCTAATGTTGGCATATCAACACTTTTAGATTCAATTACAGCCCCCCCCCCCCCCCCCCTCATTTTTCCTTTATTTTGGAAAGTTGGTAAAAAAAGAATTGAAAATTGCTGTTCTGGTAAAAACAACAATTATAAAATCAAATAAAATAAAAAAATAAAAAAAAATTAACTAATTAAAAAAACTTTTAAATTAATTTGTAAATACAACCTAAAATACAACATGAATGTGAGGAAGGCACCAACCACCTTATGTTGGATCAAGTAACGTTTTTTACTTATTGTTTTCCTGTTACTGTTTCCTTTTATAACAAACTTTTGAGATAACTGAAAGGATCCCCCAAAACTCTGTACTGCACTTACAAAAACTGTTGTTGGTCGATAATCTTTACAAATAAACTGAATTGAATTAAATTAAATGTATTCAAAGGAAATTTTACTAAATTTTCACAATGTTTAAAGTTTTCAGCAATTATTGAAAGCAAAAGCCAAACCTTTTTGAAATACTCTTATTTTGCATTACATGAAATGTTGCATGACAACAAACACAACTTTACTTCAAATGTTTTACTGATTTGACTTTCAAAAAATCTTTTGTTTAGATTGCGCATATCTTGGAAGATATTTTAGCAAATCGCAGTAAAATTAATTCAGCAGATGTTCAATTTATGAAATTTCAAATTGATTTTTTTTATATATTTTTTGTGTCAAGTGGATATTTGTTTTTAGTTATTTGAACTTTTGATAACCTTTTTGGTAACTATCCTGGATAAAATTAAAATTTATAAAAGATTCCAAAGAACTATGAAATTGTCGTGAAATCCTCACGTTTTGTTATTGGGATGCAAAAAAAAACTTTTTTTTGCCGTGAAAAATCATCAAAACCAATCAATTAATCAATCAATCAAATATGATTAACTTAAAACATTAATCAATTCGTTGACTAGATATTGATGCTTTTTTGTTCAAAATCGTGTGTTCTTTCAAAAAATCCTACAACAACTACTACTTTGTTTCTGAAATCAGAAGGAAGTCCAGTTTTTCGCGAAAACTTAACACATAGCCTTATGAGTGGGACAAACTTCAAATGCGTTTTCCAAGACTTGATGTTTTTGCATATGGGACTTTTATGCGAACATGGGCAGTACAGTCCAGAGCTAATAATCTGAAGTCTCGATTTTGCGAACGTTTCTTTGGAACTTCAAATATTGGAAACATCTACATCAAATTCTACTTTTCTGACCATTTTACTGCAATCTGAATTATCCATTATATTTTCAAAATATAAAACAAAGACCGCTGTTAAATTTTATTATGTACAGTATGTAAAAAAGGTATTTACACCCCTTGGGCACTATGCACATTTTGTGATGAAACATGTAAACAATTTAATGTTGACATAAACCTAGTACTACGTTTTGTTCAGAAACTCATGCCGAACATTTTGCTGCAAAAAGCTCATGAAAAGATGTTTTCTATAAAAAGTTATATAACAAATACTATTACAAAAATAAAAAAGGTGCAAAAAAAGTTTGTACACCTTTCGAAAAATTAACATAAATAAAGTTATTTGTGGACAAATCACCATAAATCCAGTCTCCCAACTCCAAATAGGCATCCTTGACTGATTAAAAAAATAATTTGGATTGAATATAAAGTTTACTAATTACTTAGTTTAAAAGTTTATATAACTCTGGAAATTCTATATAAAACTTATCTAAACTTAATTTTGCAAACTTTCAATTAAACTAAATGTCAATATATTACCATAGAATTGCTAAATTAACATTTTGGAGTGGGTATAACACCGTTTTGGGGGTCTTTGTATCGCTAGAATAGATTTTTCGTTGGAATTTCGTACCAACCCGGAATTACGTCGTCGAAAAATCCGCCGGCATCCGAACCGGTCCACAATTCACAAGTTAACCTATGTGGCATCGGAAAGGGCATAAAATTTCCGATCTTTTGATACCCATACATCTAGGTTTTCTATAAAACCCACGTTTTTAAATACCTGGGCAAAAAGTAAGTTTGATCCACGAGAACAAAAATTACGAAATTCCATACATTTTTGGCAGATTGCTCTAACGAAACCATAACAACGTTTTTGCCTAGGTATTTAAAAACGTGGGTTTTATAGAAAACCTAGATGCAAAAGGTGTACAAACTTTTTTTGCACCTTTTTTTTTATTTTTGTAATAGTATTTGTTATATAACTTTTTATAGAAAATATCTTTTCATGAGCTTTTTGCAGCAAAATGTTCGGCATGAGTTTCTGAACAAAACGTAGTACTAGGTTTATGTCAACATTAAATTGTTTACATGTTTCATCACAAAATGTGCATAGTGCCCAAGGGGTGTAAATACTTTTTTTACATACTGTATAACATAAATAAATTTTAAAAAAAAGTTTAAACAAGTCGAATGAAACAAGTTTTGAATACACAGCTAAAAAAGTAGTAATCCAGCTGCGTGTAAAAGGCCTGGATGTAAAATAAATATTGCATTATTTTATGCAAATTTATGTGATTTTACACTCTGAAATATGTAGCCCATTAGGATTAGAAACCTACTTGACCGAAATGGCAAGCTCATATATGCGTTTATCCTTTCAGATTTTCACCGGTCTGATGGCCGAGTGGGCTAAGGCGATAGTCCTTACTGATGGTGCTGGGTTTGAATCCCGTCGGTTGCAACTTTTTTTTGTGTGTTGCAAAAATTGTACATGCAATGTGTAATATTAAGTGTTTATTTTGACGAAGGTGATGTGCATGCTTTTGCATGCGATTTTACCATCGGATTTTTTGCTGTGTATGTTTAGAATGTTTAGCAAAATGATTTTACTATCGGGACCATCCATAAACCACGTGGACACTTTTTTTGGAATCTGTTACCCCCCCACCCCCCTTCGTGGACAATTGTCCATACAAAAAAAAATCTTATTTGTATGGGTCGTGGACAATCGCCATACCCCCCCCCCCCCTAAAGTGTCCACGTGGTTTATGGATGGTCCCATCTTTAATTTCTACAAAGTTGAATTCCAACAATGTATCGCACATCCCCCTCAGTCGACCCTCCATCAAATCGGACCATCATCCCGAATGCGTGTCACGGGGTTAAGGGATTTCGGGATTTGTCCCCTGCCCTTTTTTCCCCCATCTTCAAGAACCGACAATGACCGACATTCTTACATCGAATGCTGGTTGTTGTTGTTCCTTTGGTTTGTCATTTTTCTTGCTCATTTTGACAAGCGGCTACCGGGATTTGCTGTTTTGCTCCCCTAACTCTGAAGGTTAGTCGGTTGGGGAGCATCCCACTAGCGCGCAGGGAAGGGGAGTTGCTCGTCATTCTACTTCCTCCTCGGGGTTCTGACCTGTTGACGGGCTTGAAAAATGACTTGACGGCGGGCCGCGTCGCGACCATTATTTTTCCCCCAGCGCGCTCTGGTTGTCAGAATTTTACGTCACGGCAGGAAGAAGGGGGGGGGGGGGTCAAAGTTTCCATAATGGAGCGACTGATCATTTTCCATCCAATTATGCAACAAAAGTCGCGCGGCACGGCGCTCTTCTCTCGAGTTCTTCTTCTAAAGAGGACAGTAGCCAAGGGAAACAACCATGTCCGAGGGAGGAGGGGGTTGGGCAGGGGTTGTTTGAACTTTGCGAGTTAATTTGTAACATTTGAGCTTTTTAATAACTGCCTCGTCGTGTTTCACGAGAAGTGAGGGGAGGGAGAAGGGTGTACTTGTTGTTGGTATTGGCGCGTGACTCTCCTTCCGCTTTGTTCGGAGTCACTTTGATCACCGCGCCGTAATGATACTGTCACGATAATGAAGACAACTCTGTGGAAGTACAGCAGTGCACTGGGAGGTTGGTGGGTGGTAAGCTGTTGCAGCTTTTGAAGGAAACTTGATGAATATCTTTTGATTCAATTTGTTTGCATCAAATAGGTAGTTTGTTCAAAGATTTACTCTAGCTTATATATGAACCTGAGCATGACTTACAACAAGATAATTGAAAATATCACACCCTCTCAAAACCATCAGGAAGTTACCATAAAACAAGCTGTCTCAGTAAACATACAAACTTCCGGAATCAATCCAGCTCACATCCTGTCGTTAAGGACTCACGCATTACATCACCTAAGAATTCCAATAAAAGATACACAACGTTCTTAAGTCGAGGACACCGTAAAGCTTTATTAGCGAAGCCCGCAACTGAAACTGAGAGTAGCAAAAAAAAAACTAACTTAATCCACCTATGTGGTTGGTGCCTTCCTCACTCTTTTCCAACAATGGGTGATATGTGAAATGATGTGTTTGGACACAAATTTGGTCCAAAAAAACACACATATCACTCAAGGGCTCATAAGTGGCATCATAAGTGGTCATAGCTTGATACAGGGTTGCCAGATCGTCAATGTTTTGAACTCGTTGGAAAGGTCTTTCGATTACCTAACCAACGATGGGTCGGATGATGGATCCGGACATTGTTTACATACATTTAAGTGAGATCCGGCTACAAAAAAGGTACATAAATATCATTTAAGTGGTCAGAACTCGATACAGGGTTGCCAGATCTTCAATGTTTGAGACACGTTGGATAGGTTTTTCGATTATCTTACCAACGATGGGTCGGATGATGGATCCGGACATTGTTTACATACATTTAAGTGAGATCCGGCTACAAAAAAGGTACATAAATATCATTTAAGTGGTCAGAACTCGATACAGGGTTGCCAGATCTTCAATGTTTGAGACTCGTTGGATAGGTTTTTCGATTATCTTACCAACGATGGGTCGGATGATGGTCCGGACATTGTTTACATACATTTAAGTGAGATCCGGCTACAAAAAAGGTACATAAATATCACTAAAGTGGTCAGAACTCGAGACAGGGTTGCCAGATCATCAATGTTTTAGACTCGTTAGAAAGGTCTTTCGATTACCTTACCAACGATGGGTCGGATTATGGATCCGAACATTGTTTACATACATTTAAGTGAGATCCGGCTACAAAAAAGGTACATAATATCACTTAAGTGGTCATAACTCGAGACAGGGTTGCCAGATCTTCAATGTTTTGGACTCGTTGGAAAGATCTTTTGATTACCTAACCAACGATGGGTCGGATGATGGATCCGGACATCGTTTACATACATTTAAGTGAGATCCGGCTTCAAAAAAGTATATAAATATCACTTAAGTGGTCAGAACTCGAGACAGGGTTGCCAGATCTTCAATGTTGTGGACTCGTTGGAAAGGTCTTTCAATTACCTAAGCAACGATGGGTCGGATGATGGATCCGGACATTGTTTACATACATTTAAGTGAGATCCGGCTACAAAAAAGGTACATAATATCACTTAAGTGGTCAGAACTCGAGACAGGGTTGCCAGATCTTCAATGTTGTGGACTCGTTGGAAAGGTCTTTCGATTACCTAAGCAACGATGGGTCGGATGATGGATCCGGACATTGTTTACATACATTTAAATGAGATCCGGCTACAAAAAAGGTACATAATATCACTTAAGTGGTCAGAACTCGAGACAGGGTTGCCAGATCTTCAATGTTGTGGACTCGTTGGAAAGGTCTTTCGATTACCTAAGCAACGATGGGTCGGATGATGGATCCGGACATTGTTTACATACATTTAAATGAGATCCGGCTACAAAAAAGTACATAAATATCACTTAAGTGGTTATAACTCGAGACAGGGTTGCCAGATCTTCAATGTTGTAGATTCGTTGGAAAGGTCTTTCGATTACCTAACCAACGATGGGTCGGATGATGGATCCGGACATTGTTTACATACATTTAAGTGAGATCCGGCTACAAAAAAGGTACATATATATCATTTAAGTGGTCAGAACTCGAGACAGGGTTGCCAGATCTTCAATGTTTGAGACTCGTTGGATAGTTTTTTCGATTATCTAACCAACGATGGGTCGGATGATGGATCCGGACATTGTTTACATACATTTAAGTGAGATCCGGCTACAAAAAAGGTACATAAATATCACTAAAGTGGTCTGAACTCGAGACAGGGTTGCCAGATCATCAATGTTTTAGACTCGTTGGAAAGGTCTTTCGATTACCTTACCAACGATGGGTCGGATGATGGATCCGGACATTGTTTACATACATTTAAGTGAGATCCGGCTACAAAAAAAGTACATAATATCACTTAAGTGGTCATAACTCGAGACAGGGTTGCCAGATCTTCAATGTTTTGGACTCGTTGGAAAGATCTTTTGATTACCTAACCAACGATGGGTCGGATGATGGATCCGGACATCGTTTACATACATTTAAGTGAGATCCGGCTTCAAAAAAGTATATAAATATCACTTAAGTGGTTATAACTCGAGACAGGGTTGCCAGATCTTCAATGTTGTGGACTCGTTGGAAAGGTCTTTCAATTACCTAAATAACGATGTATAGCATGATGATGTTTGGTTCAGTTTACTGCTATTTATTCATCTTCCGAAAATATGCGAAAACACATTTTTATACATAACTTTTGAACTACTTATCAAAACTTCAAACAATTCAATAGCACCGTATGGGACCCTAAACCAAGTCGAATGCGACTGGTTTGGTCAAAATCGGTTCAGCCAGTGCTGAGAAAACTGAGTGACATTATTGGTCACATACACACACACATACACACACACATACCCACACACATACACACACACATACACACACACATACACACACACATACACACAGACATTTGTTCAGTTTTCGATTTTGAGTCGATATGTATACATCAAGGTGGGTTTTCGAGCTTTAAATAAAAAGTTCAATTTTAGAGCAGGATTATAGCCTTACCTCAGTGAGGAAGGCAAAAGACTCCACCAACTTTGCCATAAAAAACCCAACCACACAACGGTCGTGACCTTCTTTGGAATGCTGCTGGCTCCGCCGGAAATGGAGACCGTGCCAAGTAAATTTATGACCCCCGGTGTCCATCAACGGCCAGAAACGTAATGAATTTCAGCTCCTGGACGGCGGCGGCAGCGGAAGAGTGGGTGTTGAGACAAGACGACAGAGTGGACGCAAAAAAAAGGATAATATTAACGACCGTTGCTGGAAATCCTGCTTGATGACGGCGAGGCTGCACGGAAAGAAATCAGTTATTGATTTAAAAAATGAGGTTTTATTCCCGAGTAGTCTTTTGATTTGAATGAAACTATTCACTTTGAGTAGATTTTCAGTAGATCACTTAAATTCTTGACAGAAATAATCTACTTTTTTCCGTGTACTCCGTCCATCGGAGGCAAGTCGTTATCCCGCGTTTTCAACGCGTATGTCACTCGACTTAGAATCCTCTCAAACAGCAGGGCAGAGATCATCTATCTAGAGACGTCGGCCGAGATATCGCAGTCTATTTGTTTTGATGACGGACCGGAGAACGAATTGCCTGTGAACGGAACCGAAGGGGCTTTGAGATGGGTTTTGCGTAAAGACCCGGAACCGGGGCTTCGGGACGGGCTGTGTTAGTTTGTTTAGGTTAATCAGATAGGGCATCATGATTGAAATCTGGTGGGTCTATTTGTTGGGTGTTGAATTCTACTTGGCGGTTTTGTTCTATGCTATCATTTCAGAAATGTTATCAATAGGTCTACTAAATAACATAAGAAAATCCATACCGACAGTTTAATCGATTTCAAAGAAATTACCTCACTGCAGACAATATTCCCAGCTTTTCCCCACAAATCGTTATAATGCCAACCGTTAAAATAATGCTCCTTGCTCCTGCTAAACCCTTTGCTGCAATCCACTGCATCGTAGTCTTCTCAAGCAATCTAATATTCTTATAAGGGGTTGAAGAAAAGAATCAACCGGCAAAGGCCACATTGTTCCCCACGCTGAAGAAAGCCGCAATCATCCCGTTTTCCAACGAGAGAAAAAGTACAACACAGAACAAAAAAAAATCGATTTCGTTGCGCAGTATCGTTAATCAGTTGTGGACTTCTTGCAGGCTACTGCCGCTTCTTGGGCTGCCTTCAGGGGAGAGGACTAAATTTGGATAAAGAAAGCATCCTTAATGGATGTCTTCTGTGGCGTACCGACCGACCGTATCTTGGACCGCGTATCCTATCTGCAGCTCAGGATCTCAGCTCCATGCCACCGGCCGTGCATCTTTTTTTTACGCTAATCTATCGAGCGATATTAGAATGGATGCTTGGCGGTGGTGGTTGTGGTTGAGTCTGGGGAAATGCTCTGGGAAAAGTCACTACCCCCACAACTTTACCGCCTTCGGAGGACGATGACGGTGACCATAATCGGTGGAGGGAAAATTTAGTTTAATCCACCTAATAAGATGAGAACTTCTACATGTTTAAATTTTTAAACTGAGATTGATAACTGGATCGGGTTGATGAACTTGATGTTTGGCTTGAAGCTAAATTCTCTCCTTTAAATTTTCGATATTTAAGAGCGAGTCCATGACCAAAGCATACCCATCTCGCATCGACCTCACCAATCTGCCTGAAATTTTCATGGGTTGTTTGTACATATAAAACTAGCATCTGGCCAAAATATGAGCACTCTAGGTCAACGGGAAGTGGGACAAATCGGGACACCAAGTTTGAAGGTTCAAAAACGTCAAAAATCTTAAAAAAGGCGATAACTTGGGGAAAATTCAATTAAATTTCATAATTCAAAATGCATCTGAAAGGACTTGAAAAATGCAACAAAATGCAGGGAGAAGCATCCCAATTGGTTAAATTTAAAGGGAGTTATTGGCATTTTAGTGAAAAAACAGCATAATTTTCAAACTCAAATAAAAAAGTGTTCCATCCAGATATCAACTCGGGTCGACCTGCAGCTTGTAGGGGACATCTGGGACTACCATCTGAAGATGAGAACGCTTTGGGTAAGGCAGTTTAACATATTAAATTGACACTTTTACTTTTAGTGAATTTTTTGGTAGTAAATTTTTGCTCGGGAGACCCCTTAGATCCCATTTTCTGGTGATAATTTTATCATATTCGTGTTCTTGAGACAATGTCACAATAGAAACATGCATGAAAATGTATATTTTCATACATTTGAGCCCTTTAAAAAATAAAAGTTTGAAAAAATCTTCGATTCACATTTGTTGAAAATCAAGTTCGTTTCCAAGGATACTAGATGACACCAGAAAAAGCAGCTTCTTAATTGTTTTAACTTTCATTTTTTAAAGGGTTAAAATGCATGAAAATAAACGGAGTTCACACACACAAGCGCCGTTTAAAAAGTGACAGTTCGTCACTTTTTAGTTAGACTTTGACCAACAAACGGGGTACAAACTAAAAAAGTTTCAAACTAAAAAGTGACCAATCACCAGGGGTTGAGTGTAATTGCTGAGAGCTGATGTTTTGTTATTTCAACAACCCTGACAATGGGAATGTGATCATTATTATTCTCTGATTGGTGTAAAAAAGCAAAGCAATCCACTTTAACGACCCTCGGGTCTTTTGTAGTCTCTGTTGCAAGTTTCTGATCATTTCTAGGCGTCCAAAGGTTATGTGTGGTGAGTCACCCAAAACCTTTTTTACGCAAATGGACCACCGCGCCACGAGGCCCACCTGATTGGTGTAAAGTAAAGTTGTTAACATTTCAAAAATAATGGTACACGGAAAAAATACTTTTTGTCACTTTTAATCATCACTTCCCAAAACACTAAGTACGATTTTTTAAACAAACAGGGCATTCTTAGCGTTTGTGTTCAGGATAGCCTAACATTTTGTACAAAAGTTTAGAATTTCTGAAAAATTATGATTTTTGAAAACATTGAAAATATTCAGAATTCATGTTTAAATGCAAATTCGAAGTTACAATAAAAAAAATACTTAAATTTTTTTATGAAATTCACCGGTTTTATAATTAAAGACATTTTTAAGAGAAAATATCTAGCCTTGATTTTAGAAAAATATTTCATAAGGGAAAAGCACCTCTCCCCCCCATGTCACGCTTTTCCTATACTTACAATACGCAATGTCATTTTAACGAAATTTTAACGAAATATTTAATAAATTTAAAATGCTTCGAAATTGTTCCCCAAAAAAGTGAAATCATTGAGATTTGTGTTGAGTTTAAACATTACAGCAGTCTGGTAAACCCAACTTATAATTATTAACAGATTCCTCAAATTAAAAAATAATGAACTGAATTTGGATTATGAAAAGTCACGTTTTCAACCTCTCTCTAGTTTCCATACAAACGAGACATAAAGTTTCATGATTGAAATTACTTTGAACATGAAACTTTTATCGAATGATGGCTTTTTACCATAACATTCTTAATATCTTATTATTTGTTTATTGACTTAAGGCTTTTTCTTATTGCTATCTCAAAATATGAAAATTAAATAGGGAAAATTTAATTTGCAGATATTACCAACAGTTCAAAAATAGATTATAAAAAAATGGCAATTGTTTCATATTAAAAAAAACTGTAACCCAATTAATTCGATTGTATGAGACACATCAAGCAAAAACTTAACTTCTCTTGATGTATTTTTTTCTAATTTAATTTTTAGTATTTTGTATTCCACTTGTTTAAATTATGTTTGTTTTTGAAAGTATGTAGCTAATACTATCATTTTTTATCAAAACCTTTTGTCTATTTAGTTTTTTCTTGTTTTAACTGCCAATTTATTATTTTTGATGCTTTTTTATTTTTTTTTTTTTTACTCTAGCATGAAACCATTATCATTTAAATTGTTTAACAATGCTTAGAGGTTTAGTCTCGGACAATACAAAAATTACAGCATGCTTATTTTACATATAATAAAGAAAATATTAGTAAAAAAAACTCAGCCAAATTTGACCCCAGAAAAAATACATTTTTTAAAACATTGGCAAAGTCATACAAAACAAGTCCCACTTCCAACCCTAAAATTGTCTTAAACTTCAAGTGCTATTCTTTCCAATGCTTTTTAAAGACCAAAAATTGGTTGAAGAATTGATTTTTGGAGAATTGTAAGATCGAAGCCCGCCTAGAGGTGGGGTTGGGTTGTAGAGGGTAAGACCATGTTTTTTTCATTAAAGTTTTAAATCCAATGTCAACTGGTCAGTGCAGGTTTTTCATTTCACACATTTGTAGTATTATGAATTCTTAGAAGTTTATTCAATCTATTTATACTGAAAAAATGCAATAATTATCTTCTTCATTTATTATTATCTCTTATTGAATATTTTGTAATAACGACATGAAATTTGATTTTTTTTTTTCATAAGATAATATGAACTGAAAAAAAACAACTACCTATATTATTTTAAAATCAACGATTTCAAATCATAACACCTGAAAGAAAGATACCAATCTCCAAAGAAGATTCACTCGCCAAAGCAAACGCCAAGGGTTTATTAAAAACAACCTTTTTTTCTCGCCGATTGGGGTCGGAAGCTACTTTGAGGGTGGGGGGCAGAAAAGTGTAAAAAGAGTGCTCGTAGAGCAGGCCACAACAACAACAAAAAACGCACCAAGGGATGGTAAAAAAATTGCCCATAAAACCTGTATCAAAACATCGGTGGAATGAAAGTGCTGCTGCTCTGGTTATGTGCGAGGAGGTGTGTCTGCGTTCGGCTGGTGGTTGCATACCCGTAGGCGTTTCGGTGCCCGGTTGATCGAACCCGCAGAGAGAGAGAGAGTCGATTTATCAAATGAAAACTTTATAGCAAAACATCATCATTCGAGCGCGCGTGGCTCTGGCTGGTTAAAGGGGGAGTTGGAAATGCTTGTTTGTGGGTAGCCACTGAAAGGTACACGTTTTATCGATGTTTTCGATGTTGGGCTTGATGGTGCTGCTTACTAGCTTTTGAAAGATTGAAATTTACAGGTGAAAATTTGTTGAAAAATTGATTAATTGGAAAAAATTTAAAGAATGATTTAACATTATTTTAATTAAATCTATTACTTTTCTTTTACAATCAATTACCAGCTTGAAGATGGTATGGAAAATTTATGACTCGATTTTGCTCATGAACTTCGGGATTGATTGTACTTTGGATAACTAAATTTAACTTTTCACATTTTTATTGCTTATTTGAACTTTTTCAGGCCTCGTGGCGCGGTAGTTAGCGGCTTCGGCTGCCAATCCCTAAGTTGCTATGAGGCGCGGGTTCGATTCCCGCCTTATTCTCCTGGCCTTCTATCGGATGGGGGAGTAAAACGTCGGTCCATTAGCGTAAAAGATATTTGGGTGACTCACCACACATAACCTTCAAACGCCTAGAAATGAGCAATAACTTGCAACAGAGACAATATTTACAATGAGTATAACAAATGTTTCCAAATAGATTTATTCTATAATCCAAGAATTTATTTTTAATAACTTCAATTTCCCGGAAAACCCCCCACCCCCTCTACTGGAGAAATTGATGCATCTAGTTTTTGAATTGTTAAATTTATTTAGATAATTATAATTTTTTTTAAATATTTGTTATTCCTTAATGAAATGAGAAACAGATGACAATTTTTCAATAAAAATGTGTTCTTTTCGAGGTTTGAGTCAGGATTTATTTTTTCCGATGAAATATAACTCTCCACCCTAACCTCATTCTTAAATCACCTCCTCGAAACAGCATTCCCTGCACTTTTGCACCGATTTGCATACTTTCATTGTGAGTCCTTCGTCCTGGTGGTCCTGGATTAAGTTGAAACAGTTTCATTTATGTTTCTAATGGCTCACGACGAGATCTGCCGTGTCTGTTTCATTCGTTTCGGTGGTTTTTGCTGCTGAGCCCGCTTTTAGGACTCCTGGCCGGTTGGTCCTTGTCCCCGGCTCTCCTGTCTGTTTGTGTAATCCGCTGGTAAATCCTGACATTTAACAACTGCTTAAAAACCGACCCATTTGAAAAGCCCACCCTCTCGAGACTCCCGTGAGATGGGCCAAATGAAGAAGAAGGGAAAAAAAGAAGTTGCCGGAATGAAATTTGCACAAGAAGCAGTTTCAGGGCTCAGCTGCACATTGCACATCCCCCCCCCCTCCTTTAGAATGTGGGAGGACAATGCGCACAATGATGGTTGGGAATGTCCCTTTTATTCTTGTTGAGAGGGGGGTTGGAAAACTCGGTGGATTTTCGTCAACGCAGGTCCCAACCGGAAGGGGGGGCACGACGCAGATTTTTGCATTGCAAAATCCCGCCCAAGTCCTGCTGGCACCTCTGGCGTGTACTTTCGTCGACGGTCCCTGGTATGCATGTTTTTTTTTTCTTGCTTTTTTCGTCTTGCATAAAATATGAGAATTCGCTCGGCTGTCAGTTCCAAAGTCCGGGCGGGCAGAACCCCTTCGTTTCGGGACCGTTGCCCTGGACCAGATTTGAAGGGGATTCCCTAATTTGCACCGACGTCGACGTCGGGCCAGGAAAGAAAAACAGAATCGTGCGAGAGTAGTTATAGTTTTTTGTGTGCATCTCGTGTCATCCAACCGGAAGGAAAAGTTCCAGAAGTTCCCGGAAAATCGTACAGGGAGAGCGAGAAAGAGCGGAGGAAGGTCGAAGATAAGGAATTTGCAATGCTGAGTAAGGTAGCTTATAGCGAGGGGAAGAGATTAGAGCAGCAGCTGGTCCAACATATAAAAGCGAAACAAGGTTCTGCGAAGAAAACGGGAGTTCTGTGCTGTGGGAAAGGTTTCGACTCACTGGATGTCATTGTGATTGCATTGTCAGGGGAGCATCATTTCCATAACTACAGTTTGGAAAGAAAGGCAAAGCTGATTTTTAGGGGTTTTTATGCAGATAGTATTTTTTCTTCTTAAAGTAGAGGCACAAGGTATTCAATCTAAGTATTTTATGTATGGTTTTTATGAATTATTTTGAACTAGAATGGAAATCCAATCAATTCTTGAAGACACGAATGCAAAAGTCAAGTTTGACTAATAAATTGAGGAACAAAAATTGCTCGTTATTCTGGTGATCAGTCCCTCGAAAAAAAAAATCGGTTTTGATTCGTTCACCTACGTCGGTTAAGCACGGCCTAGTGCTTAACTGAAGCACAGAGCTTATGGAATGATCGGGATTTTTTCATACATTTCAAAAGTAATAACACAACTTTTTGAAAATACCCAAAATTTTTACAAAACTACACCCAGAACTGGACATCGGCATACGAGAGGATAAAGAGCACGATTCGGTAGTAAAATGGTACTGTGTACAGACTGAGAGGATAAATCCCGAAATTACCGAGAGTATTTTACTCATGGGTTCATCTTCAAAAAAAAGTTCATCTATCAAAAGAAAAGTACCGGTACCGAGACTCGAATGATGGATGAACTGTTCCAATGAACGAATGAACACGCGAGAGGTCTATACTCTCGCAAAATAACACTTTTCTCACGTTTATTTTCGTGAGGACTATCCCCTCGTTCTTTAACTTTGGGTGTATCAAATACAAAAATGCGTTTTGAATATTTCATCAATCCAATTATGGCCGCCATCTTGGATTTAAAAATTCACTTAAGAGTAGTTTAGGGGTCATACTTATGCTCAACAATTAAAAATAGGACAACATTTTTTTTCGTGATTCGATTATCTGAAGTTTTGATTATCCGAAGTGAAATTTGGCCACGGCCGTCGGATAATCGAGTCTGGACTGTATTTAAAACCCATAGAAAAAACTGAAATTTAGGGTATTTTTCAAAAATTCGATTGTTTTGAAAAATTTAAGCATGAAACTAAAAAAAATCGCAATCAAAATCTTTTTATGCTCATTAAAAATATATATACAGCAATTCCATTTGAAAAGAGCCTAAACCAAAAAAAAAGTTCTCCGATCGGGCTCAAAATTTTTCTGGGGGTTCCTTGGCCAAAATAATTAGACCCGTATTTTTTTGTTTGGCCATTAGGGTGGCCTACATCGTGCTAGGGTGGTTCAAAAAATGGCAATTTTCGTCATTTTCGCAAAAACCACTTTTTCTAAAATCATATCTCGCGCCATTTCATCCGATTTTAGCTGTCTTAGACGCAAAGAAAGGTGATGAGTTTGGCTATTTGGGAAAAATAGTAAAGTTCCAAAAATCTAGCTTAACTATTGAAAAAGTCGTATGAAAACTTAAAATGGCGTTTTGACCGTGTCTGGACCAAAGAGCCTATGTCTGAAAATATTTTTATCGGATTCCTCGGAAAATTTCACATAACATATCAAAAACTTGGCGATGTCGAACCGTACGTTTCCGAGATATGATTTTTTTGAAAAAAAAAACTGCGTTTTTCGACGCGCCACGCGCAAAAACGGGAAAATGACGAAATCGGCAAAAAATCAACTTTTTCCACTAAAACTGCGATAACTTTAAAACTTCAGCAATGACCTATAGATGTTATGGTACCAAAAGTTGCGTCTCTCAATTACGAAAATTTTGGTACCCAGACATGTATAGGTCATCGCTGAAATTTTAAAGTTATCGCAGTTTTAGTGAAAAAAGTTGATTTTTTGCCGATTTCGTCATTTTCCCGTTTTTGCGCGTGGCGCGTCGAAAAACGCAGTTTTTATTTTCAAAAAATCGTATCTCCAAAACGTACGGTTCACATCGCCAATTTTTTGATATGTTATGTGAAATTTTCCGAGGAATCCGATAAAAATATTTTCAGACATAGGCTCTTTGGCCCAGACACGGTCAAAACGCCATTTTAAGTTTTCATACGACTTTTTCAATAGTTAAGCTAGATTTTTGGAACTTTTTACTATTTTTCCCAAATAGCCAAACTCATCACCTTTCTTTGCGTCTAAGACAGCTAAAATCGGATGAAATGGCGCGGAGATATGATTTTAGAAAAAGTGGTTTTTGCGAAAATGACGAAAATTGCCATTTTTTGAACCACCCTAGCACGATGTAGGCCACCCTAATGGCCAAACAAAAAAATACGGGTCTAATTATTTTGGCCAAGGAACCCCCAGAAAAATTTTGAGCCCGATCGGAGAACTTTTTTTTGGTTTAGGCTCTTTTCAAATGGAATTGCTGTATATATATTTTCATAAAGACGTAGTTTTGAGAACAATTTTAGTATTTCACAATAAATGTTATTATTAACGCAATGTTTGAAAAATTTCCGATCCTTTGATACCCATATCAGGGATGCCAGGTTGCCAGATAAATCTGGCATTGCCAGTTTTTTTTGAGTGGCAATTTGTAAAATTTTATTTTTTATTTCTTCCAGACTTTGTTGAATTAGTTTTTTAAAAAGAGAGATGAAAACCTTAAAAATTATTTGGAATGGTCTAAATGTTGAAAAAAATTTAAATTATTTTACATATTTTGAATGGACAAGATTGTTGAATCTTGCTTTGATATGAAATTCAATAAAACTTAAAGTGATAAAACAGAAGCAAATCAACGAAAACTTTTTGACCTTTTTAAGTTGAATATTAAAAAAGTAATTCAATAAATGGGAATACGCATGCCTTACATTTTGTTTCAAAATATAAATTGAGCCCATCCGTAAACCAGACGGTTTTTTTTTTGATGATAAGGAGATTTTTTTGTCACGTTCACGTCAGTTTATTGAAGAAAAATATATAATGAAGCATAAAAAGTAGTTTCTGTGATTTATACATAAGATTTTCAGAGTTATTTTAATATTTTTCACGTTCCGCGAAATTTGCGTGAAATTTTGTGTTTTAAAATTGAGGTCCCCGTGAAATTTGCAATCTTCGAACGTGAAAAATCACTAAGCCTACTGGTAACCCTGACCCATATTGTAAAAAACTGAAATTTTTAGTATTTTTTTGAATGTACGAAGTATTGTGAAAATTTTGGGTATTTCACAAAAATATATTTTCTATTGATATGTATGAACAATTTCCGATCATTAAAAAAAAAAAAAGAAGTTTACTTTATAGCTGTCGGCCACCATTGCTAGTACCAACCTCTAGTGTCTTCCTTTTTATCTACAAGGACTTCGCCACCCTGGGCTCCTCAGTGTATGGAAGTATGGCACGGAGCGACGGCTTCTAATGCCCAATCATTTGATACCTATATCGTAAAAAACAGAAATTTTGAGTATGTTTTTTTTCAAAAATACGAAGTTTTGTAAAAAATTGAGAATTTCACAAAAAAATAATACTATCGAAATGTATGAAATTTCGGATCATTTGATACCCATATTATAAAATACAGAAATTTGTTGTATTTTTCCGGAAATACATAGTTTTGTGAAAATTTTGAGCACTTTCAAAAATGTTTGTTGGAACTTTCGAATTGCATGAAAAATCTCGATCATTTGATACCGATATTGTAAATAACTGATTTTTTTGGTATTTTTCCGAAAATACGTTGTTTTGTGAAACTTTTGAGTATTTTCAAAAATGTGTGTTGTAGCATTCGAAATGTATGAAAAAATCATTTGATACCCATATAGCAAAAACAATAATGTTTAGTATTTTTTCGGGAAAAAAATGCATTTTCAAGGTACTGGAACAATACGTATTTTGTGGAAATTTTCATGTAATTATGATTGCAATGGATATTTGACATCATCCCGATTCCAAAATTATTAAATAATAATTAA
The DNA here is from genome assembly GCF_015732765.1 of Culex quinquefasciatus. Taxonomy (NCBI): domain Eukaryota; kingdom Metazoa; phylum Arthropoda; class Insecta; order Diptera; family Culicidae; genus Culex; species Culex quinquefasciatus. Next base: position 145,563,800 of record NC_051863.1, on the reverse strand, counting down.
CTAATAATTATTTTTTTGAAGTTTGGATGATTTTTCATAGGATTAAGGATTTTTTCACTGTTTTTTCATAATTTTTGGATTGAAGATATCGTAAAACCCTTTCAATCAATTATTGTTGTACACATCTTGAATGTTTGATGAAAATATGAACAATTTTTGGGGGTCATCCAAAGAAATTCGATGGTCGATAAATGACGTACTTTTGGTGTTTTGATACTAACCCGTATACAATCCGATCAAACAATATGGGTATCAAACTTCATGATTTTGAATGACCAACTCAGAAAAGTCAATTTGAGGTCAATTCTTGGACCCTGGCCACTCGGAACCGGTTCTGGGTACCCCCGGGGAACCTATGAAGTGGCTTATATCAAATCAAAGCAAAATCCATCAATATGCTTATCTAAATTCTTTATTTTGTCAGTATATCTCAAAAATGGTCTTTCAAAATATTTATATGGCCACTGGCCACTCCGGAACCGGTTCCGGATTTCCCCCCTAGGGAACCTTCAAAGTGGCCAATATCATTCCCATATAGCTAAAATCCCATAAGCTATGTGCCTCAGTTGTGCACGCCCCGGTTTTGCATCCGCCATATGCGGTGCTAAACCGAGGCATGACTGTAGTTAGATTGAATTCCTGGAGTTACACTTACACCCAATTGGCAGTCGCATGATTGTGATGCATGGCGGCATGAAAGTATATCAGAATCTGCATGAAATCTGTCCTCATGCATTTTTTGCGATATAGGAGTATGACATTTTTGCCCGTTACCGATAATTATCGACATCACCGACGGCTTTTTGATTGTATTTCACAAAAAAAAACACTTAGCTGAACGAGGATTGAACCACCAACTTTTTGGTTATTGATCCGACACGCTACCACCGCGCCATGGACGCTTGATGAAAAGTAAGTGAAAGAGCACCAAGATATGCTTCTCTTTGGAGTGTTGCTCGGGGACGGGCCAGCTTTATATGTGTTGGTGAGAACTGCAGATCGCTGAAATTTTTACACGCGGGCAAAAATGATCTACGGGCTTGCTGCAAAAAATGTTATAAAATATGACATTTTCTGCAGCAAATCCAATGTTGCAGATTTTGAGATATATTTTTCCTTTGGGTGTACTAATAGCTATGCTACGTGTAGTTATATAACATGTAAAGATCATTGGAAAAGCCATTACAATATCTATAGATCAGTGTAGATCTGGCAAGATCATTTTGAACAATACAATGTCTTCTTCTTCAGGCCTATCGTCAATATCCTAACGACTTGATTGATCAAGGCGTCTTCAAGTTTCTTCAAATGTCAACAGTTTGACAACCCGTCCGATTCTGCAATATTTTATTCAAATTTACCACCTCAATAAACCAATCGGCTCGCGAACCAAACTACCAGCCCACGATGACCAATTAGTGCAGTCGATTACGATCCGGCGACGATCGCGTCATAAAATCTCCCCCTCCGGTAATTGGCATTATGCAACGCACCATCAACCGGACATCGCCTATGGTCTCCCTCGTGGGATGCGCCCCCGGGGTTGAGTCTAGGACAACAACTTAATCGACCCCAAGATATTCGCAGTCAACATCAGACACTTCATACGACCAGCGCAGACTTGCGACGTGGTTCAACGCTCTTTCACCTTTCGCTCACTCGCAACTCAGTCGCCAGGCAAAGATTCATCAGTGGCAATTACCGATGACGGTGAAGAGGCCTCCGATGCCATTCGCCAAATGAATTCAATGGCGTGTTTTCAATCAACAACGGGCTACCGGTGGATGCTGACCCTTGTTTGGCGTCATCGCCGTCGTGGCCATCATCCGTATACCATAGAAAGGGGTCGTCTTGAACTCTTCAATACTAGAAGCGACTGCATATGAAGGCAGTCAAAGTCACCCCACCCCACGGTACGGCCACATCTCGAAGGTTCCGGAGTTCCGCAAGCCACAGCGCCGGGGCCAGACAGAGTGTAGAAGGTGAAAGTTGATGGGCCGTGTAATTCCGTTTGGGAAGCGGTCTTAGAAGTGCGCACTCGGACCCTGGCCATTATGCAAAGGAGCCCAGCCCGGCGCTAATGTTTGGTAATAATTGATGCGTGCACACACACACACACACTCACGGGGGCCTCTGTTACGAAATTGGCGAATCCGGCCGGAGGGTTGCACTTAGCTTCCGAGAGTGGCTCAATTTTCGGCTCGACCTGGTCCGGGACTTGAGCCGAAATGGACCTCGAGTGAATCTGTTACGTGAAGTGCGGTGTGGGTTATTTTTGGACGAGTGACAATTAGTGGCGTAGTTGTGTCGGTGGGTTGTTACTTCAACCAGGGGTGAGCTTCCACAGTTTGACTGTTAGGATTTTTAAATTTTAATGCTTGATTGATAATGATTTTCCTGGAGTGAGTTTTTTCTATACATACATTGTCACAATAAGGAAGAATGGCCCCTTTTTGAACACATTTTTCATCAAATCATAAATGGCACAGAAGTGATAAAGTGTCATAAATACTTTAACAGTTTTGGCATTCTTGTTGCAACGTCACGGTTTATGAGATTTATTAGAAAAGTGGCCTTCTCTCTACAAATTTGGTTCAAAATGTAGTTTTGGCGTTAATTGAACAAGCATTGAAATTTCTAGAAACTGAACAATATGTAGTAAAATTTGCAATGCTGTAGCTTAGAATATATTTTTCGAAAAATTAGAAATTTTGAAAAGTATAAATACTCAAAATTATTCACAAACTACTGTATTTTTTCAAAAATGCTCAGAATTTTTAAATTTTCAATATGGGTATCAAACAAATTGACATTTTGTTTGCATTTTATTTTATATGAGTATTTTTTGTATAAAAAAACTAAAATTTTCACAAAATACCATATTTTTTTGAAAATACTCAAATTTTTATAATTTGCAATATGGGTGTCAAACGAAGCAAAATATGTTATGCAATTTTTTTATAAGAGATTTTTTGTTTGAATACTGAACTTTTCACAAAATACCGTATTTTTTCGAAAGTAAATTTTCATAATTCACGATATGGGAAGCAAACTTTTGATACATTTTGAAAACTTTTAAATTTCCATAATTTGCAAATGGATACAAAATTTGAATGTATGTATGAAACATGTAAAATTTTGCTTCGTTTGATATCTAGATTGCAAATTTAGAAAGTTTGAGTATTTTCGAAAAAAAACGGTATTTTGTGAAAATTTAAGTAATTAACAAAAAAACCGAATAACGTGAAAAAGCAAGCAAACTTTTGTTTTGTCAAGTACCAATATTGCAAATTTTAAAAAGTATTTTGGAAAAATATGGTTTTTGTAAAAATTTTAGTATTTTCAAAAAAAACTTCAATAAGAAGAAAAAGCATGCAATATTTTATTTCGTTTGATAACCATACATCATTATTTTCAAATTGAGTTTTTTCGAAAAATTACGGTCTTTTGTAAAATTTTAGTATTTAAAAAAATAGAAAAAAGAAAAAGCATTTATTTTTCACTTCATTTGATGCCTATATTGCAAATTTAACTTTGAAACTCACTACATTTAAGAAAATATGTTCTTAGTGAAAACATGGATAATTTAACAAGATAGAGTTGAATTATAGGTTTGGAATTTTTCCGCAAAATGAAGAGTACAAATTAAATACGAACGGAATGGTATGGAATTATGCTGACCGTGGTTGAGATGTGCTCAAAGTACCTCAAGAAGAACCTTTCATAAAATTTTGAGAAGTTTTAAAAGTTCGTTAATTACAATTAAGAAAACGCTGATAAAGGGCATCATTTTAATCTTCTCAAAGTGCCACGATTTTCTTAATGAACATGATTTTGAATCGGAAATCGGAATGCTTTTTTGAATTCTTTGAACAATTTTCCACTAGGAGAAAGTAAAATAAATTTGTTAATTATAAATTAATGTGATTTTGAAACATAATTGAAAAAAAAGTTGCAAATTTATAGACAATTTTAGTAAAACAAACTTCATATTAAATGTGAAAACTGTTTTTTCGTGCTTCGAATCCAGTTTAAATTTCTATATTAATCGAAAATCTTATGAACAATACTAGTTTTATCAAATTTTAGGCAAAATTCTGTCTTTTTAACAATTTTACCTTTGATTTGTATGTATTTTGTAAAAAAGCTTATAAACTAAGTAAGCCTTATAAAATAATTGATTTTTTCATCAAAACTAATAAACTAATAAATAAAGTTTGAACACATTTAATCTGATTTATACAAGAAAAACTATGGCTTTCAAAGTCATCTCGAAATTCAAACAAAGAATTTTTCACATAAGTATTTTTTAAAACGTTATTAAAAAGCTTTTTTACAAAAATAGTGCATGGACTTTGTGTGGCCTATCTTGGTACATGTTTTAAAAAAATAATCTTTAGAAAAATGTTTCCAGTTGGAAAATATTCCAAAAATAAATTGAAATTCTATCGATGTCACCCCGGTTTACTGTACTAAAGTTTTCTTTAATTAAGAATATAGATATAAATATATAAAGAATTTATTTTATTTTATTAGATTTAGCTGAAAATGTCAATTCAATTAGTATTAATAAATTTTACCAGTTCTGCTCCAGGATGTTACATTTGCAATTAGAGATTTGGTGAACCTTTCAACTGAGATCAATTCATAAGCCTTTAAAGGGAGGGTACATGTTACTAAGTTTAGATTTTGCTAGCTGCGTGCTCCTTTAGCTGCGTGCTCTTTTATGGAAAATATTTTTTGAGAGCTAAGAATGTCATGATCCGCGCGTTTCGTAAAATCGGGAAAACTCAGTGATACAAGTCATCATCTATTTCAGCAAATACAGAGTGCTTTAAAAATTCAAACGCCTCCGTGGGATGGCCCACATTTCCTAATACTCTCTTTTCAAGTCCATAAACAACAATCGCTTTTTTACGCTCGATACACCATCCTCCCCCAGTCGGTTTTCCGGATGGGAGAAAATTGAAATTTTCATTAAATTTTCAAAAGAAGGTGCAAACTGTATCCTTCTCGTCGCCACGGCCCCGTTTCCACCTGGCCACGTGGCAGCTGCCACGCGGTGACAAAGGATTCACCCGACGACGGGCAGAAACAATCGAGCGAATAAAAACGTGTTGTTATGGCGCGGGCTGGCTCTTTGTGTCAGCAGAGAATGGCGGCGAATCGCCAAATGAAAGGCTCGCTGCTCGAGCGGAAAAAAGTCAGTTTGTGGAAGAAAAGTGGGTGGTAAACAAAGCTCGACGACCCCTCCACCCGCTCCCCACTTTTCGCAGGTGTGCGGTTTTTCCCGAAGCCGGAAGAAGGCCAAAAACAATGACAAAGTTTCCATTGTCTTACAACTTATAAGACTGCTTAAGCCGCATTCTTTCGGCTTCCATTGTTTGGTCTGGGTTTGGGCTTTTCGTCCTTTTCAGGCTCTTTTCTTGTTGCAACTCTTTTTTCTTCAAGTTTTTCCCAAAAAAAAAATCGAAAGCGCAGGTCTGAAAAGTTTTCTTCAGCTTCCGCACACCGTTCAACCCCGATATCACTTTAATAATTGATAATATTTTTCACTTAAGCCCAAAAGTATCATGTTTTCATCGCCGGCGGCTGACGCTTGAACCCCTTTTTTTCTCGATGCTGCTGCTGGTTTTCCACTCAATTTGTGCCCTTGCTCGAAAAGCAGAAGCTTTTTAGGAAATCCCCAGTCGAAAGAGGAAGGAAAATGGCATTTCATTGGCCCCTAATGAAAATTTACGCACACGCACGCACGCATACGATGCTGTAAGAGGATGTGGGCTTTTTCGGGACAGAAAACAAGTGAGTATGGAAGAATGTTGAGGTTTACAGGCTTAAGGAACTCATTACTTATGGAATAGCAAAATGGGATATTTACTTGATCGAATTTCATAGGGTCAAACTTCGTCAAATGAATTTGTTCCGGAATGTTTTTTATTCTAATGTAACTGTGTCATGATGTATAAAATTTTGTTTTAAGAAACTTTTTTCGACAAAGTTATCGTTTTTGAGTTTTAACACATTTTAATATTTTTTTGCATAGAAAGTTTATTTTTTATCTCATTCACTTGAAGAAAATATATCAAAATCTGTCATAGTGGATTTGCTACAAAAAATGTTACTTTTTAAAACAGATTTTGTAGCAATATCGTATATCAATTTTGTCAGTGTGATCTGCAGTTCTCACATTCCCGAACAACTAATAATTTTAAACTGGTTCAATCATGCTAAAAATGGTTATCAATGGAGGAAAATGAAAAAAACATTTTAAATTCTTTTAAGTTTTGGAGTTCTTTCAAAACATATTTTCAGTCCTCCGATGTTTGGTCCAACTTTAAAAGGAACATAAACATTTAAAAAAATATTTGCAACGACCTTTAAAAACTAATGTTTAAAAACCGCCCTTACATTTAATTAGCCAAAAAACACTTCTTAAATAGTTTTCAAATGCTTAAATTGATTTAAAAAAATTAGATCTTTTACTAACATCTGAATATGAACGCCATTTTGTTGACTCTTAGTAAACATATTTTCCTCTATTAGTTTTTTCTCTCAGAGACTATTTCTTATCAACCGTTAGTACAGAAGAAATAGAAAATTTCAGTTGAAAAAATCATGGTAAACAATAGTTGTCTCAATTATCATTCTTTGCCAAAGCTAATGCCAACAACTGTGCAAATATTTGATCGATTTTTAAAGTATAAAAAACAGCTAAAATGTTTTTCACCTTTAACAAGTATATTTTCAAAATTAGAAGAACAAGATTAGGTTATCTTTTCTAAATAGAACTTAATTTTTATATTGTTTAATCTAAAAACGTCAAGTTTCATAAAAAATACTTTTTGATTGCAAATTAAATTTTGGGGAGCGTTCTTTCACTACGTAATGCAAAGTTCGGGATTTTTGACCCCCCCCCTCCCCCCCTTCGTAACAAATCGTAACAGACAAGCGATCCCCTCTACCCCCCACCACCGTAACGTGTAACACAAGGCCTTTTTGCAAATTTTTCTGAGTGCTTATATAAAAATTTTGCGTTACGTAACATAGTTTTTCATGACACCGCCCCTCCCCCAATTTTCGTAACATTTTGTAACAGACGCCGGTACCCCTCCCCTCCTAGCTGCGTTACGTAATAAAAGAATGCTCCCTTGCTTCTAGAAACCACACTTGAAAACAATAACAGTACATTACAGATAATTTAAAAAAAGAATTTATATTTTTTTTTGTTTTCGCTTAGGCATAAAAAAACTGAAAAATCGATTTCAATTTTAAGGAAAAAATATAATTAAAAGATGTGTGGTCTCGTGGCGCAGGGGTAGCGGCTTCGGCTGCCGATCCCGATGATGCTATGAGACGCGGGTTCGATTCCCGCCTTATCCACTGAGCTTCTATCGGATGGTGAAGTAAAACGTCGGTCCCGGTTTCTCCTGTCTCGTCAGAGGCGCTGGAGCAGAAATCCCACGTTAGAGGAAGGCCATGCTCCGGGGGGCGTAGTGCCAATAATTTCGTTTTTTTTTATGTACAAAATATTTGAATGTTTCTTAAAGATTTCCAGACATTTTTCGCTCTGCTTTTCTCCTCTATCAATGAATAATTTTTAAAAAGATTTTTTTTTGTTGTACAAACTGTGGTTTGAATTCAAAAAGCTTTTACCATTGATTGCCATCCCCTCGGATAATCTCAGGAAACACACCAGCGAGGCCAGCAACGAGAACACCAACGCAGCACAAGTTAAAATAGTATAGCTAGTATTAAATTTTTATCGTTTTCAATTAACAACTTTTTTATAATAAAAAAAATGTATTCATCTGTTCAAATTGTTTTTGAAGAAAATAACACATGGAAAAGGCATTTATAATTATTTGAAAATGTGAATGCAATGATGTTGAAAAACAATAGCCTAAGTTGCTTTTGCCAAAATTAAATTGTTGCATATATTGATGTACCGTAAACCGGGGTGACTTTGATAGGATTTCAATTTATTTTTGGAATATTTTCCAACTGGTAAGGCTTGTCTTGAGATCATTATTTTTCAAACATGTACTAGGGTAGCCCACACATGGTCCATATACCATTTTTGAAAAATAGTTTTTCCAATAGTGTTTTAAAAAAAAAGTTATGTTAAAAATTCTTATTTTGAAATCCGGGGTTACTTTGATAGTCATAGTTTTTCTTGTTAAAATAAGATTTAAGGTGTTCAAACTTTATTTTTACGTCAAATGTAACATTACTAAGGTTGCTAATTTAGTTTTCTAGGAAAAAATCAATGTTTATGTTTAGTTAACTAAGCTTATAAGCTTTTTAACAAAATACATATAAATTTTTGGTAAAATTGTTTAAAAGTCAGAATTTTGCCTGAAATTCGTCAAAACTTGTTATGTTTATAAAATTATCGATTAATATTGCATTTAAAACTGAATTAGAAGCAAAAATCGAAAGTTTTCACATTTTATATGAAATTTGTTCAACTGAAAATGCCTATGAAATAAAAGATTTTTATTTATTTATGTGTCAAAAACAGATAATATTTATTATTTACAAACTTATTCAACCTTCTCTTAGTGGAAATTGTCCAAAGAATCCGAAAATGCATTCCGTTTTCCGATTCAAAATTATTCGTTGAGAAAAACATGACACTTTGATAAGATTTAAATAATGTTTTTCATCAACATTTTCTTAATCATAGTTAACTAACTTTTAAAACTTTTCAAAATTTTATGAAAAGTTTTTCTTGAGGTACTTTGAACTCTTCTCTACCACAGTCAGATTCAATACCATTCCGTACATATTTAAGTTGTACTCTTCATTTTTCGGAAAAATCTCAAACCTATCAAAGTCACCCCGGCTATCAAAGTTACCCCGTTTTACGGTACTTAACATTCCAACGCCGAAGGCTCAATTGGAACGATAACTTCATCTCAATGGTTCTCGGGCATAACTCAACCAATCACGATGATTTATCTTTCCAGTGATTTGTTAGGATGTCTTGATGATTCTAGAATTTTTCAGAACTAAATTTGATGAAATCTGTAATGTTTGCGATCAAAAACATCGTTCCAACTTTTTTTTCGCGTAAAAAAAATCGCCAAAGATTCCGCGGAGGCAGTTGTTTTAAAAAAGGTGGAACGATGTTTTCGGTCGCAGAAATAACAGATTTGATCAAATCAAGTTCTGCAAAATTTTAGGATCATCTAGACATTCTTACAAATCACTGGAAACAAGAATCGTCTCGATTGGTTGAGTAATGTCCGAGAACCAGCGAGTTGAAGTTACCGTTCCACCTTTTTTGGGAGGCTTGGGCGTCCGTGTAAGTTGGACATGCGTTGGGCGTTCCAGTGTTAAAATAATTTTTGAGGAAACAAATTTAGCTTGCAAGAACAAAGAAATAAAAAAATTATATAAAATGTTACTCAAAACATCTGTATTTTCCTTTATTGAAATCCTTTGGTTCGTTTTTCATGTAAATGGCATCGAATGAAAACGAAAAAATCTTAATTATGCCATTTCAAATGCAAAAAAACACTTCAAAAGCACCTTACCCGGCAAAAGCACCCAAATTTCCACTCACAGGATCACGACTCTTATTACTTATTACTGCGGAGACACTTTTTCCATCAAACCAAAGCCAAAATCAGTGACAGAAAAAAAAATCATCCCAAATCAAAAGGTGCCAAAGTGGAAGGTGATAAAATAATTAAACGCTCGAGAAAGCAGCAGCGGAAGTGCTTTTGCCCCTCCACTTGTGAAGCTTTTTTTTTGTGTGAGTGAATATTTTTCCACCCAATTTTCCGTCCCTTTCCGGTGACGCCACAGACCACGTGGAGCTACTTTCTCGCCACCACCAAGTAAAGCAGAAGGAAAATCTTTGTGATTAATTTTCCCCTCCACCAGTCGTACAAACGGGCCGGGCGGTGTTCGACGTCATCGTCAACGACGACGGATGGCATGCTAAATGTGTGTTGGGACCTTGCTTTTTGCTGCCGGAGGGTGGTGGTGGTGGGTCCTTTCTGGGTTTATTGATTTTTTATCATTCGTTTCCCATGGCATCCCCCGAAAATGGAACGCGCGCTACAGCTGCCTGGATTCGTCCCCCCTGACTCCCTTTGTTATGGCTGTTGAGTTTCGGGCATTTTCCTTTCGTTGGGAACCGCCCTCAGTGTTTTCCTCCGTTTCCCGAGACTTTTCCGGAAGGACGCTTTTTCCTGGGATTGGGTGCGTGTGTGTGTGCATAAATGGAATGAATCATTAAAGATGGAAAATGTTAACTCAAGAATGTTATCGGGGGCGTATTTGTTCCGGGGAACCATCCCAAGGTCTTTGTCTCAATGTTGAAAATAATTGTTCCATAGAGCTTTTAAAGAGCAGTTTAAAACAAAATTCTTTTTTGTATGAAAGTAGCTATGAGCCTTTGTATTGCATACAAACAAGAAAAAATACCTGCGAAAAAGGTGATGATGGAAATGGAAATGTGCTAAAAGTGGAGTGGAAAAACTATCCCACAGCAACCCCTACAGGCGAATGGTTGACCTCAATTTGTGATTCTTATTTCATCAACACAGCCGGCGTGCCAACCGGCGACCGGTGACACTGATGTGACAAAAATGTGACGAAAGTGGCATTTCTTGGGTGGATCATTGTGTTTTTTGGCGTCGAAAAAGGGGGAAAACCTAGACACAGTCTAATTTAATCAAACTGTTGAATAGTTGGTTTTAGGGGATGAAAATGTGACAAGGTAAAATGAAAATGGCTGGGCGCATCTTGGCCTGATGGATTTCAATTTGGGGAGCGTGGGTAGGCTGTTGGTTTGGTTTTCCAAATGTGTGAAGAAGTTTCCTAGAATTCGAGGAGGGATGACGAAATTTGTTAGCATTGACATCAGGGTTTTACCTTATAAGCGGAATGTGATGGGTTCAATTCCTGTTTGACTCGGCAAAGTAAAAAAAATCTTCAAAGAGTAAAATTGCTGTGATCCTGATAAGTTGGTAAATCGGTCTCATGTGCATGATGCAGATCGATTAAAAATAATATTTGAATAAAAGCATCAATATTAATTTTTTTTGTTTAAAAAAAATATATTGGATATTTGGTAATTCTCTACCAACTCACACGAAATCGGGAAAAGTTGCCCCGACCCCTCTTCGATTTGCGTGAAACTTTGTCCTAAGGGGTAACTTTTGTCCCTGATCACAAATCCGAGGTCCGTTTTTTGATATCTCGTGACGGAGGGGCGGTACGATCCCTTCCATTTTTGAACATGCGAAAAAAGAGGTGTTTTTCAATAATTTGCAGCCTGAAACGGTGATGAGATAGAAATTTGGTGTCAAAGGGACTTTTGTGTAAAATTAGACGCCCGATTTGATGGCGTACTCAGAATTCCGAAAAAAACGCATTTTTCATCGAAAAAAACACTAGAAAAGTTTTAAAATTTCTCACATTTTTCGTTACTTGACTGTAAAAAAATTTGGAACATGTCATTATATGGAAAATTTAATGTACTTTTCGAATCTACATTGACCCAGAAGGGTCTTTTTTTCATTTAGAACAATTTTTTTCATTTTAAAATTTCGTGTTTTTTTCTTACTTTGCAGGGTTATTTTTTAGATTGTAACAATGTTCTACAAAGTTGTAGAGACAATGACAATGACAAAAATTTTGATATATAGACATAAGGGGTTTGCTAAAAAAAATCACGAGTTATTGCGATTTTACGAAAAAAAGTTTTGAAAAAGTTAATTTTTGCGTTTCGTCATCCGTGTCTGTCGCGGGTGACCATGAACGGCCATGATCGATGACGACCAACTTTTTCAAAACTTTTTTTCGTAAAATCGCGATAACTCGTGATGTTTATAAGCAAACCCCTTATGTCTGCATATCAAAATTTTTGTAATTGTCTGCTCTACAACTTTGTAGAACATTGTTACACTCTAAAAAAACCCTGCAAAGTTAGAAAAAAACACGAAATTTTAAAATAAAAAATTTTGTTCTAAATGAAAAAATGACCCTTCTGGGTCAATGTAGATTCGAAAAGTACATTAAATTTCCCATAAAATAACATGTTCCAAAATTTTTTACAGTCGAGTAACGGAAAATGGGAGAATTTTTAAAACTTTTTAAGTGTTTTTTCCGATGAAAAATACGTTTTTTTCGGAATTCTGAGTACGCCATCAAATCGGGCGTCTAATTTTACATAAAAGTCCCTTTGACACCAAATTTCTATCTCATCACCGTTTCAGGCTGGAAATTATTGAAAAACACCTCTTTTTTCACATGTTCAAAAATGGAAGGGGTCGTACCGCCCCTCCGTCACGAGATATCAAAAAACGGACCTCGGATTCATGATCAGGGACAAAAGTTACTCCATAGGACAAAGTTTCACGCAAATCGAAGAGGGGTCGGGGCAACTGCTGTGTGAGTTGGCGAAGAATTACCCTATAAGAAGAAAAAAACAAAATATAACCGATTGTAAACTGTTTGGAAAACATTATTTGAAGTTTATTTTTAGCAGTTTAAACTCCATTCAGCACCTTTGAGCTATTAACCCTCTACAACCCAACCCCGCCTCCACGCAGGCTTCGATCAAAAATTTCGTCAAAAATCAATTTTTCAACTAATTTTGGATCTTCAAAAAGCATTGTAAATAAGAACTGAAAATTGTAGGGTTGGGAGTTAAAATTGTTTATTGTGACTTTGCCAATGTTACCAATGGTGACCTCCTAAACACGGAATAAATAAATAAAAATTCGAAAAAGAAATCATTGGAGGGTTAAAAGAGAGCTGAAAAAAAACATATCTTGATAAAATAATTGATACTTACATTTTCAATTTTGCACAGTTCGTTATGCGATAATTTTTTTTCAAGGTGTTGAAAATTGTGCCTTAAATATTGAAAATTATCCCATTGAGTTTCCCAATGGCGCGATTTTTTAAAAAATCTATCAAAAATCGCTACTCAGTGTACTTAAACTTTGATTTTGATTTGAAACACACCACAAAATTTCCAGGGATAAGAAAATGTGAAGTTTTAAGTATTTCCTAACAAGTGGACTTTTTTTATTTCAAAAGAAAAGAAAATGGATTAAAAATAACGTCATTGAATACTCACCTAAAACTAAACAATATCAATGCAGCAGATTCTTCTTTACAAAGCGATGAATAATTTACATATCGCGTGAGAAAAATTTGAAGGAAGTTCAATAATATAATTCATATTTAGTTTGTTTTTTCAGTTAATGATAAAAAGAATTTTTGTTAAGTTAATATTAAAATTTATAGCTTATGTTACAAATGGAATTTTGAATGAAATTTGTTAAAATGCTCAAATTCTATTTATTTTTATTTATTTTACTTGTTTTCATTTGATTTGATATTTATAGAATATCATTTTGATATTTATATTTTTAATATTTCAGTAAAACGAGGATAGCTGAAAAATTAATTCTTCTGATGAAAATTCTGTAATAAAATCTCAAAATAAAGTTCATAAAAGTATTGTGTAGCAAATATTTAGTTTTTTGGGCAAACAGCAAAAGTTTTTTTCGCCTTATAAACTACTCTACTACCCAATTTTTTCCAAAATTTTTATTTCCCCCTTGTTCAAGAGGTCATTTTGAGCAACTTTTGTTCTACGAAAAACTTAACTTGTCTTGTTTTATGTTTTCTTGTTTAATTTTTAGTATTTATATGTGCATTTATCTTGTTTGGTTTATGTTTGTTTCGGATAGTTTTTTTTTTGATTTTCACATTTTTTAAATGCTTAGATGCATAGTTTGGGACAATACAAAATTACTGCATACCTATTTCCACACTTAAAAAAAATAAAATATTAGTGAGAAAAAATACAATTAAAAATCGAAGCCCGCCAAAAGGGCGGTAATCCCAATCAAATAATTTAAAAAGTGAAATTCGCATAGACATCATGATCCTGAAAAGTTATAAGCGATTCAAACAAGCAAATTTGTGAGAAAATCACGTTTTTGCCTTTTTATCAACACAGATGAAACAACAAAATCTTAATTGATTTTTTTTAATCTTAGGTAAGCGGAAAAAATATCATAAACTCTATTGAATTTTACTTGTTTTACGAATACTTGAGAAATAAAAAAATTCTCCTAGTCTTCATCTCGTTTTGGCTAACATTGTCCAAGTTGGAAATCGAATTTCGGTTCCGACTTTCCCTTCCCAATTCTGCACAGTAGCTTCCAGCGAACGAAACGAAATTTCTTACAAATTCGTTTTCAACAGAAAAGACAAGAAAAAAACTACATTTCTTCCCCTTGATAAGCCATATCTTAAGTGTGTTTCTACTAGCGACCACCACCGGAACTTCCTTATCCCTGTGACTTCGCCGACAATGATGCCTTTATTCGTCGTTATCAATTTATCTTACTGCACCACTATCGGGATGCTTCTCCGCAATTCCATTTGGTCCAACCGGGTAACAATCTTCTCCGGTGGGGATGAGGAACATTTCACTTCATTAGGGCCAACTGCGTCATTTTTCTCGAGAAAGAATCACAAAGTGTCACTTTTTTCCCAACTTTAATTCTCAGCTGGTTCTGTAGGATAAGAGTTTTAACAAGATGAAAACTTCATCAATTTGGGTGGGTATTTGAGGGACCAACTCTGAGCTTTCTGCAACAATTTTTAACAGTCATCTCGGATAACTTTTTTTTGTTGAAAATGAGTCGCTTTGACAACTCGTCAAAACAGCTCCATAGAAGGTTATATTTTTGGATTTTTCCATCAAATAAAAAAAACCTAAATTATCACAATCGCAAGAAAGTCTACCTCATCTAATATTAGCTTTGTTTCCCGCCCTTCTCTCTCTCTCTTTCCGCAGGTAATTCACTGAAATTTTCATCACCCTCCGGGCCAGGACCTCGGCAAAAGAAACAACGCCGGATTCCCACGGAAAAAAATAAAGGTTCTCTTCCATCATCATTGTCGTCGTCCTTTGCTGAGGGGGTTGACAGCAAAGTAATTCGACCGAGTTTCTCGCTTTTTCTCTTAATTCGCCCCCTTAAAAGTCAACAAATCTCCCCCACACAGGTGAGAGGAAATTCCCGAAACAGAACGTAAGGGGGAAATGCTTTGTGGTGAAATTTTTTTTGTAAAAGGTTTTTTTTGTTTTGAATCGAAATGGGGTCAGTCTGTTGCCGAACGAAAGCCGTTTTTTATTGCTATACTTTAACGTTGAAGAAGTGGAGAGAAATCAGTGAGGGAAATTGTCGAAAGGGTGACGGTTTTTGACTTCGGGGAAGGATTTATTTGAATTGGAGCGACGCGAGTTCAAACAACAAGATAATTGAATTATCTTACCCACAAAAGCGTTGTTTGTCGAGAGAACGATCACGTTTTAATTTCCCTTTTTTATAAAAGAGTGCTTGTTATAATAATATCCAATTTTTTTTTAATTTATCCCAAACACAAAAACCAAACACTGTTAAAATAAAAAACTCCATAAAAAATCCAACATAAAAAATAGTCATAAATTTCGAAGAACAAATTCAACAACAAAAATTTGTATAAATTTTTACTGTGGCCATAATTTTAAATTTAAATGTCTGTTGTTCGAACATGTATTACAAAAATTAAAGTGGCCAGGCTTACTTCGTCGCATTATCACTTTTCACAGAATCAACAGGTGAGGAAGGACGCGTGGACATACCGTACCATGCTCTCCGGATCAGCTGTTAGCACACTTGAAACTTTGGGATGAACCAAGTTCAAATTTTCATAATTAGTCAGGTGATTCAAGAAACTATTTAACTCATGTGCATTTATTTACAAAATATTTACAAGCATATTCACAACTTCCTACTATTTCTTCTAAAAATTCAACTATTCCATTTCCAATCAAGAAACAATCCCACCTCACTTCGGAATGTGCGCCCCCTCCGGGTGGAATCCGGTCTCATCGGCCAAGTACCGCACCGTGTAGGTCACCCCGTCCGGCCCCGTCCACGAGTACTCCCCGCTGATGGTGGCACCGCCGTCCGGGCTGGACGCGCTGGCCCGGATCCCGTTGCTCGTTTCGAACGCATAGCTGAACGATCCGTCCGGGTTGACCTCCTGGGTTTGCTTCACTATGGTGGCCGCTCCGTCGTCCGCCGCAGGCCGTGCCACGGCCAAGGTGGTCAACAGGAGGGCGGTAAGGATCTGATGCGGAGAGAAAGGGTTCTGAAAGTTAGGTTTTCCTGGAAAGGTAGAAAGTTCTTACGATTGATTTGAACATGGTTGAAGGCGCTATCAAACTGAGTCTGCTACCGAACGAAAGAAGTCAAGTGTCTTTTATATGCTCGACGCAAACAAGCCTCTATTGATTGCTTAATTCTACCAGGGGTAGAGAATTTGGACGCCGGCCTTTCAGAGGTTTGGTTTGCCGAAGAGGAGAGAGATCGCTTAGACAAATATGAGAAGCAACAATCTTGCAACAGAGCTCAGAACCGGACCCGGGTAGATTTGCAGAAGGAGGCGCTATCATCCACTTAAATTTACCATACATAATATGAGTTGTGTGTGCGAGGGAGTCGGTGTACCTGTTCCGACCCGATGATGTACAGCTATTTGCTCGTAAATTTCCAGCAAACCAAAGCAAGCGAGCGAGCCTCGAACAAGGTTGTTTGCAATCAAAACAGAACCTTTTTTCCGGCCCGAACCATCTTTGGATCAAAGTTATGGGTGTTCTATATCGCTCTCGTTTGGAGCCGAGCACTTTCCGATGTTGTTGGTTGGGGCTATGAGCCTGCTTGAGTGTGATTGGGGTTGTGGGGTGCGATAGAACTGTTGGGAAGGACTTGGATATTTCAGACTTGAAGACTTGTAGATTTGAAAGTCTTCAATTCTTCAATTCATTAATTCTTCCAGGGCTGTGGAGTCGGAGTCGGAGTCGGAGCCGGAGTCGGTGGAGTCGGGTCTTTTTGGGGACCTGGAGTCGGAGTCGGAGTCGGAGTCGTCAAATCTCAAACAGCTGGAGTCGGAGTCGGAGCCGGAGTCAGCTAAATTTTAAGAGCTGGAGTCGGAGTCGGAGTCGGAGCCGAAGATTTCTGATAACCCGGAGTCGGAGTCGGAGTCGGAGTTATCTTAAATTCAACAAAAAATATGATTTTTTTATTGTTCAGTATTTCCTATAAAACAGCATAATTCATGCACTGCGTCGCATTTTTTTTTCATTTTTTTTATCTTAGAGATTTATCAGATGCCATTATGTTTTTGAAGCTGTTTATTGTGATTGGAAAGCTCTAATTGTGTTATTTCACTAAAATCACTAAATGATAACCTTTTACCCAAGTATGTAGTATCATAATTTAAAAAATAATAAAAAATATTGGTTATGTAGTCAGACATATCTAATTGATTCTTGACTTCTTCCTTTTGCTTGTATTTATGTGCCCATTCAATTCAAATTTGACCAAATTTCATCCAGTCATCTTTTACCCCGATAGCGAATGTTTTGGAGGTTTTAAGTTGAATAATTTTTTATGAAAAAAATACGAGGTACATAAAAAGATTAAAATAGTAATCACTGTTTTTGGAAATCCAAAAAGAGTCACTGACAGTAACAAATAATCAACGTAATAACAATGTCTTACTTGGAACTCAACATGCGCATTTTGTTTATAACTGAGTACATGAAAATCAAAGTATTGCATTTAAAATAATTAAAACTAACAAAAAATATCAAAAGAAGTTGTAACTAATATTTTAATAATCATTGAATGTTGATGTTGATTTAAGATAAACTATTTTGATATCGTTGCAAATCATCGTGGAACAAATCTCAAGATTTCAGTACAAAAATGAACTAATGAAAAAATGTATAGCATAAAATATAGGATTTTAATTTATTTTTCAAATATTTTTAAAAAAATAAAATCAAAATATTATCAACCGGTACGATTTTTTTTCATACTGTATGTCCCACGTCAATATGACGGAAGCTTATTATCATTGCAAATATTTTACTTGTGGATATTTGTTTTTTTTTACTATATTTTAAATTGTTTCATTTATTTTGATGGAGGCGCAAGATCTTTCATAAAGTTTCGTTTTAGGTGAAGCTCCACGAAGTATCGTTCGCCTCCTTTTAAATGTATATTGAATTTTAAAATTAAAAAAAAAAATAAAAATTTCCAGGGTAAAAGAATGTTCATGTCACAGATATTTAAAAAGGAACTCTCAAGCGTCCTTTCCACGAAGAAATTGTTTAGATACATTGATTTGCAATAATAATTTCCTTCAGTCATGGCGTGATGTCCATGTACGTTAAGGTGCCCAGAAAAAATGACCCCCTGCTCCACAAACGGAAACCGGTTTTTTGGATTATTTTAAGCATCTGTGTAAATTTTGAGCGAAATTGGATGAGATTAACCCATTGATACCCGAGCCTAAAGTCGGCGAAAAAAAAATTTTTCATGCAAAAATGACTTTTTTAAATTGCTAATAATTTTTCAGGATCGAGTTTTACAGCCTTGGTATGTTGTACAAAGTTGTAGAGCATTAAATTTTCAATAAGAATCTCACTTTTGAGAATATTTTGATGGAAGTAGCGCACCGTGCAGACCAAACCGTAAAAAAATAGGTTTTCCATACATTTTTTTCACCTTCGAGTATCAATGGGTAAATGATGACCGATTTTGCTCATATTTGGCCCAGAGTCCTAAAATAGGTCAAGGAACAATATTCAGTTTGTGGAGCGAGGTTTTGAAAAAAAGTTCCATATTCTGGGCACCCTAATGTACGTCTTAAAAAACAAAAAGAAAAATGTTTCGTTTAAAATTGTCATTTAAAAAAAGGTGCCCTTCACTGTGCTTCTTATAAATGTCAGCCTGAAAGTGAGCAAATTGAATTTTTATGTTCATGAAGGCCAGGTTTATTTCAATTATTCATTCAAAAATAACAATTTAATATTTAAATTTATTAGCTTTGAATAAATTATTTGCAAATTTGAGGTTAAGCAAATAAATCCAAATTTACTTACAAAACTGTTCTTCTCAAAATGCCTCTAAAACTGATATTTTTGATTTCTGTTTCCATAACGTATAAAACTTGTAACCTAGAAACTTTTTTTCCGTTATGTGATTCGAACTTATTTTTCTTGAGAAAAACATGACGCTTAGCGAGTATTTAAATAATCCTATTTATCAATGTTTAAAAAATATTAACTATAATAATAATTAACTAACTTTTGAAACATTTAAAAATATGTGGAGTCGGAGTCGGAGTCGGAGCCAACCATTTGTTAGAAGCTGGAGTCGGAGTCGGAGTCGGAGTCGGCTAGAGTTGGTAGGCCGGAGTCGGAGTCGGAGTCGGAGCCAACCATTTGTTGAAAGCCGGAGCCGGAGTCGGAGTCGGAGTCGGCTAATCTGAGAAAGCCGGAGTCGGAGTCGGAGTCGGAGTCGCTTCAAATATGACCCGACTCCACAGCCCTGAATTCTTCAATTCTTCAATTCTTCAATTCTTCAATTCTTCAATTCTTCAATTCTTCAATTCTTCAATTCTTCAATTCTTCAATTCTTCAATTCTTCAATTCTTCAATTCTTCAATTCTTCAATTCTTCAATTCTTCAATTCTTCAATTCTTCAATTCTTCAATTCTTCAATTCTTCAATTCTTCAATTCTTCAATTCTTCAATTCTTCAATTCTTCAATTCTTCAATTCTTCAATTCTTCAATTCTTCAATTCTTCAATTCTTCAATTCTTCAATTCTTCAATTCTTCAATTCTTCAATTCTTCAATTCTTCAATTCTTCAATTCTTCAATTCTTCAATTCTTCAATTCTTCAATTCTTCAATTCTTCAATTCTTCAATTCTTCAATTCTTCAATTTTTCAATTTTAGAAAACTCCGTGAGCTCTTATTCAAACAAGATAGGAATACCAGCAAGCTTACACCCAAAGGAAAAATATATATCATAATCTGCAACAGTGGATTTGCTGCAGAAAATGTTACATTTTCTAACAGTTTTTGCAGCAAGCTCATAGCTCAGAATTGAAGAATTGAAGAATTGAAGAAATGAAGAATTGAAGAATTGAGGAATTGAAGAATTGAAGAATTGAAGAATTGAAGAATTGAAGAATTGAAGAATTGAAGAATTGAAGAATTGAAGAATTGAAGAATTGAGGAATTGAAGAATTGAAGAATTGAAGAATTGAAGAATTGAAGAATTGAAGAATTGAAGAATTGAAGAATTGAAGAATTGAAGAATTGAAGAATTGAAGAATTGAAGAATTGGAGACTTGAAGAATTGAAGAATTGAAGAATTGAAGAATTGAAGAATTGAAGAATTGAAGAATTGAAGAATTGGAGAATTGAAGAATTGAAGAATTGAAGAATTGAAGAATTGAATTTTTAAAGCATTGAAGAATTGAAAGTCTAAGGCATTCCGTTTCACCCGAATCTCCCCTCAAACCATCACGGATGAAACCGGATAGCAGCAACCCAAAAAACATGAGCATGAAAACGTGATTTGCCTTATCAAAGTTTGGGGTTGTATCGATTCGGAACCATTTTTCTTCGCCAAGGATACTTGTTCTGACGTTTGTGCTTTTCCGGGTTTGCCTCAATGAGTGAGCGAATCTCGTGCGGGTCAGACAGGCCCTCGTCATCCTGGACTTCTTGGAATGAAACAGAGAGCTGAATAATACAGCACTTTCTAATAACAGCGAAAAGGATATCCGTCATGTTTTAACCCCCACTCCACTGTCGTTTCATCGTTGGGATGTACACGATTAAGGATGGGGTGGTTCTGATTGCTTCTCGTGCGCTGCCTGTGGCGATTTTCAGAATTTTGAAAGGGTCACATTTCATTCAATCTGCTAAAGTGCACCAAAATGAGCTTGTTTGAGCTGGTACGATTGCTGGAAGTGGCTTTGTTTCGTGAATTTTAAAGATTTCGTCAGCCCTTCAAAACTAGACAACAGCAATTTCCAACCATATGCGACCCGCAACATAAAATTCAATTTTAAATTTCCCCAGATTCAATTTGGCTCACCATACTTTGTAGCGGAGTCCCATCTGCAGCGTTAAACGTTACCACCGCACACGATTCGGTTTAGCTCTTCAAGAACTTTACCCAAGATGCACGGGTACCCCCCAGATTTCCGCGTAATCGATTTCAATTCCCCCCTCAGACGGCACTGAACTAGAGGGAGAAAAGTCCTTCAATGAGTTTATCAGTCCACGCGAGTGCTTCCGGTTTCCTGGTACATCTTCTAGCCGTGTTGCCGTCTTCTTAATGCTCTCCTTTTAATATCGCAATTTACATTTTACCAAACATTCGCGCCATTTAGCGTGCTCTGTTTGGCTCGGCCTCCACCGCCATCAGCCACGTGTCGCAGCTTTGTCGCTCCCCACGTGTAGTTTGAGTATGTTACATGAAGTCGGTTGTAATGCTATCTATTTCTCGATGGAAGTATTTCAGGCGAGGTTGTGCTCTTTTTCCCAAATTGTTCAATTTCATTAAAAAAAAGTAATGATTTCGAGAATTGCGAATCATTTTAAAGTTTTCAAAAAAAAAAAAATGAGTTTTATAATGCTTCGAATTTCCAGAACCAGTAGGTGTCCTGGTCCCGATATTAATATTTGTAGTCAAAGTATAGGAAAATAACTGTCGAATGTAACCCAGAGCATTGTGATTGCTTGTAATTTACCGAAGATACAGATTAGAGCGTCCAATTTCCCGGGGTTACAAAATTCCCAGGAAACGGGAAAATTTTCAACGAATTTTTCGCGAAATCCCGGGAATTCGCGTGGAAATTTTAATTTAATCATTTTTTTAGGATTTTGGTTCTGATTAAAATTTTTCAACAAAATTGATTAAAACAGATCAAAATAATTGAAAGAATCAATTAGTGCCAAAAACAAAAAAAAAATAAAAAAAAATTTTCAAAATTTATAGGCTGTCTTTCTATTCGTACAAAATATCAACAAATAATTATTAGTATTTTTTGTTATGAATTTTGAGCTCGAGAATAAATAGATAAGCATTGAGTTTAGCTTAAAAATCTGCTTTTTCACAAGAAGTATCATTCTAATGAAATCACAACTCAATGTTTTTAAATATTTGGAGTGAAATTTTGAAATATGCTTGCGTTTTTTGGACACCTTTTATATAATGTTGTCCAAATAGTTTTCGGTTAAAATAATTTTCATATCAAAAAAACTAATTAAGTGGTTCATATTTAAACTTCTAACGCCCTTGGTAGCTCAAATGCTATATAAATTCTTAACTTTAAATCGTAATTTCTCGAAAAGTTTTAAACAAATTATCCAAATCCTTCATGCACAAAATTAGACGTAACATAATATTTTTTCATACATACAATTTGGCCATGGTAAACAAAATCATAAAAATAAAAATATGTTGAGCTTGGTGGAAAGGGGAGCCTTAATTTCAAATGAAATAACAACCATTTTCGTTTAAAAAACTAACCATAATTATAATAGCTTATGGTCTTTTAAAAATATCGCAATTTTGGATGCTTCCCGGGCAGACGGTAATAACAAAATTAATAATATTTCAATAACAAATCCTATTAAAATAACAAAAAGTGTAATTATTTTATCCTGAAGTTCAACTTCAAGAAGAAAAAATACTAACAGTTTCTGATACAATAACAAAATTTGGTAAAGAAGTGATATTATATTGAAAATGTTTAATAACACGCTAATAAGAGGAAATGTTATACATTTCAAAAACTCTCCTAATAACAAAATTTGTTATTCGTTCGGTATGCTAACTTAGAAATAAAATTACCATAAATCGCACAAATGGAAAAGTTTCTAAGTGTCCATAACACAATTTGTTATTATTTTTTCTTTTGTTAAATATGTTTAGATCTTTGGGATAATTTTGTCTAATTTCGTCGGGGTCATTATTTTGGCCATGAAATGGGATCCTTAAGCTAAAGTTATTTTAAAAAGTTAAAATTTTGAAAATTGATTTTTTTAATTATTTGATACATCCCCCAAAGGACTTTGTTTAAAATGGTTAGAACTATGGGATAATTTTGACCAATTACGTCAGGGTCATTATTTTGGCTATTAAATGGGGTTCTTAAGCTAAAATTATTCTAAAAAGTTGAAATTTTGAAGTTGATTTTTTTAATTATTTGATATACCCCCTAAGGGACTTTGCTAAAATTGGCAAGAACTATGGGATAATTTTGACCAATTTCGTCAGGGTCATTATTTTGGCCATGAAATGAGGTCCTTAAGCTAAAATTATTCTTAAAAGTTGAAATTTTTAAAGCTGTTTTTTTTTATTATCTGATATACCCCCAAAGGGACTTTGCTAAATTGGCTAGAACTATGAAATAATTTTGACCAATTTCATCGAGGTCATTTATTTCATCATGATATGGGGTTTCAAGCTAAAATTAATCCGATAAAATTTACTTTTGAGAGTTCATTTATTTTTTTTATGTTATATTCCCTAACGGAATTGATTTATTTATTGAGAATTTTTGAAGTGTGAATAACAAACACTGTTATTATTTTCACAGAGCCAGCAAGTTGGAGCTGACGTTGAAGTTCGAGCTGGAGTGAGACCTTGGAGACTGCATCGGATTCAGCAAATTTTCAGCAACTTTTACTTGACTGAAGTAGGGTATTTTTGGAGAGCTGAAGTTGTCGTTGACGTCATATCCTGCATCCAGAGTCGGAGTTGTTTTCAAAGTATGGATTCAAAGTCGCTTGGAGGTACCCGACTCTGCAGCCCTGACTAGTACAGAAGAGTTATGGCAACTGCAGGTTTATTTGCAGATGGCAAATAAACCAAAACAATAACTTTTTCTGTTATGGAGACATACCAGTTCAATAACATTTTTTGTTATTATGCTGCTCCACCTCTCCGCACAAAATAACAAATCTTGTTATTCCTTCATGATTCCTTTTGTGTTATTAGTTTGTTATTGCAATAACAGCATAATAACAGTTAAAGTTATTCTTCAAACAAATCTTTGTTATTGATTTTTGTTATTTTAACAACTAATCCGATCATCCCAATAACATATTTCGATCTTCTCACAATATCAAAAACTGACCTTCCCAAGTTATTTCCGTCTGCTCGGGTTAACAAATAAGCAATATCCCAGTTGTGAAAGCTTCTGAAAGTAATATTACTTTTAAAATACCTTAACATGAAAATTTAATACGAACTGATAAGTTTAATAACAACAGTAAATTTAATTAAATAAAATAAAAAAGAGTATTTTAACTATTATTTGTTTGAATTTAAAAAAAAAATGTGCCAGGACGTTAGGAAAATGTATACTTCGGCTTGAACTTCGGGAATTCTCGGGAAATTTACAAATTTGGGGGGAAACGGGAAATATTTTTTTCCGGGAAATTCTGGGAATTCCCGGGACGGAAAATTGATCGCTCTAATACAGATTGTCAAAGTTGGGGTCTCACAAAGGTTTTTTTTTTGTTTGTAGTAGATTCCCGGTGGCCACAGTGGGAATTCTCGGGAAATTTACAAATTTGGGGGGAAACGGGAAATATTTTTTTCCGGGAAATTCTGGGAATTCCCGGGACGGAAAATTGATCGCTCTAATACAGTGTCAAAGTTGGGGTCTCACAAAGGTTTTTTTTTTGTTTGTAGTAGATTCCCGGTGGCCACAGTGACAAAATCCAGTGTTCCATGTCGGTTTTGAAAAGGGGCTTTGCTTTCATTTGAGACTAAGAGGATCAGGTTCGGCGAACAACTGTATTTTTTGGCGATTTTCTTAAGTTTACCTTTTGTGTGAGTTTTTTTTTAAACCAAGGAAAGTTTAAGCAATGTATAGCTGTCAAAATGGGCAAAGCTCTCATCATTTGTGTAAACTCGAAGTTTTCAAAGTTTGAAGCTGTTGCCAACCATGTTTTTGTTCTAATGAAGAGTTTAGAGGCATACTAAAATTCAGTAAAATGGAAATTTTGTCAACGCCGTACACAGGATCAATTTCTTCAGTCCCACATCCCCCTCCTCGCCTTCAAATCCCAATAGACCTTTCAGAGTTCAAAGAAACGGCGAAACGAACCACTGACAACACGTTGACGGTCCTCCCCCGGGTGAGTTGATGCGATTTCTAGAGAGGCCGGAATTCACCGCGCTGACATGCCATGGGACCGTGAATTTCCCCCAGGGCCTGAGTCTCTTTTTTCTGTCACATCGTCGTAGGGCAAAATTCCGCGTTACCATGAAACAATTTTATGGGCGCCAGCTTTGGTCTCCCTACGAGCTTCTAGCTCACGGGGATGTTCCGTCCTGAAAGGTGGCTGGGTTGCTCAAATCAGTGCCTTCCATTGGTTGCACTTTGATATTTGCAATAAACGCGATAGCGTGCAGCGTGTCGTCTGGGAAAAAGGTGATTTCTGGTGGGAGGGATCTGTTTATACATAGGTGTAAATATTATGACTTGGTCTTATCAGTCGATTCTGAGCGTTGCATGTTTTCAGCTTTTTGGAACAGTGGGAATAAAAAAGGGTTTTTTTGCTGTTAAGTTAACGGTTTGGTGATAAAAAAAATCATGAAATATGTTGGCAATATTTATTTTCAAAATAAGTTATTTCAAAAATATGAGAAGCGAGCTGGATTGACTAAATTGGCTGCATTTTGGAAAATAATTTAAATTATTTAAGAAAGCATCAAAAAATTTGTTTAAAGATTCTTAAACATGATTTCAAAATATTGGCAATCCACCAATTTTGTATCGCCAGAAAAATTCATAATGTTCTCAACCTTTCCTCTCAAACTGTCAAAATACCCAACTGTGCCACGTGCTTGCATCGTGCGCGCACCTTCGCAGAATTATGATAACGAGCTACATGGCAAAGTGTGCCCGTTGTACACGTGCACCGGTGTCACACGCGCAGCGTGGTTCGGTGTTTTCCCTCTGCCAAAACTTCTCCTCGAGCTTCATAGGTGTGTGTGTGCCGGGCTCCAGATAAAATGCATTGAATATTTTACGCCGTGATAAAGCTTCACTTTACTGTGTGATGATAGTGGTGGTATCATACACGTTAAACTCGTGAGGTTCGATGGAATATGGTGGCATTCTGAGCAGATTTTGGACTAGTGAGGAGGACATCATTAAAATGTTGATCAAAGCTGCAACCTTGGAAGTTGTTTTGAAGTTGAATTGCCTTTTGAAGGGATTAAGGTAATATTCAGGCATCATTTTTCAGTTCAAACCAGGGATATGTTCAAAACCCAAATATACATCATTAATCTGGAGAATCCGGATCCTACCCACGTCAACTTCAAAAGGAATTTTTGTTTTCGTTCCACGAAAGCTAACTAGTTTAGAATAATCCCTTCGCTTCAAAGCCACTCCGAACTTCGTCTTTAAATGGCATCCGAGAATCGGTGGCGAAGATATTTCAATTTACGATCTCCCTCCTTTTCCCAGGACGAAAGCAAGGTGAAATGGCTTCATCGACATTTTCTTCGTCCTCGTCGTAATCTTTATGTGAGGAAATAACTTGACCTAACGATTTCACAGCACATCCTTAATCCCGGTGTGCCAGTGCTCGTAATCCGATTTGAGATAATCAAAAATCGAGGAAACATTTGCCGTCATTTTGGAGTGGAAAGTGCGGGGGTGGAGGCCATTTTTAACCTCTCCTCCTTCGCTCTGCCTCCAAACACTCGCATTGATTGACTTGCATCGCCATCGACGTTCGCTGTTTTCGTCTTCTTGACGGGATTTCGATTTCAAGACGGATGAGGCGCAAACAACTTTCTTCGGCAGAGTGCTTGCACTGAAAAAAGATTGTTTTTCGGAGCGACTTTTTTTAAACAATTCTTATTTTGACCAAATATTTGCTGGTTAAGAATTCGATCCCAATTTTATCCAATTTGCCGATTTCCACTATTTGGGAAAGGAAGAGAGAAATCTGCACTTCCCATTGTGATTTGATTCCAGATGACAACGCTTTTTAAAGATGTCTTAGTGCTGATATGCCGACAGTAGGAGCCTGATGGTACAAAGGCTGTTCCAAAAATACTTTTTTGAACAAATTTGTTCTAAAAAACAATCTTATCTAATCTAATCTAATCTAATCTAATCTAATCTAATCTAATCTAATCTAATCTAATCTAATCTAATCTAATCTAATCTAATCTAATCTAATCTAATCTAATCTAATCTAATCTAATCTAATCTAATCTAATCTAATCTAATCTAATCTAATCTAATCTAATCTAATCTAATCTAATCTAATCTAATCTAATCTAATCTAATCTAATCTAATCTAATCTAATCTAATCTAATCTAATCTAATCTAATCTAATCTAATCTAATCTAATCTAATCTAATCTAATCTAATCTAATCTAATCTAATCTAATCTAATCTAATCCAATCTAATCTAATCTAATCTAATCTAATCTAATCTAATCTAATCGAATTCAATCTAATATAATACAGTCCAGACACAATTAGCAGTTTTTACTTAAGACAATCGAAACTACGGATAATCGAACCACGAAAAAAAATGTTTTTCGTTGTCTTATTTTTGAATGTCGTGTTTAAGTACGCATAAATTATTTAAAATTTTTAAATCCAAGATGGCGGTGACCAAATATTCAAAAATAGCATTTCGTTATTTACTGCACTGTCTACTGGATGACTTATATAAATATTCCGAAAGTTAACACTTCAACAACAATGTAACGACTGATTTTCCAATGACGATAAACTAATTTTGCAAGTCGTTCCATTGCAATTTTTTTTTCAAGTTTTTGTCTCCACCCACTTTGAAATTTCTACAAACAATCAGCTAAAAAAGAAAATTTAGGGTTAACAATTTAATTTTCATGTAAACTGTTAAGGATACATTCAACAACGCTTATTTTGTAAACTAATGTTTTTTGTGATGAAAAAATATGATTGAGAAACTGAAAACAATAAACTTCTGATTTTTTAAGCGTAGAAAGATCTAAAAAAATCAGTCCAATTAGTTACATGTTTATGAACCAGTTACTTCAATGATCTTTTGGGAGTTTGTCTTCTTAAATAGGATTTTTTTTATATTTTTATTAATTTTGAAGCATACAGGCCTAAATTTATAAACTCAAATCATAAAATTTATAAATTTATGATGTTGCATTTCATCGTCCAAATACTTTCATAAAAAATGTGGACTTAGATCGCTCTTCTCGGGATATTGAATTAAATCGTTTTATTTTAGATTTTTATGAAGCTATGCAAGAATGATGGTGTTTTGAAAGAATAAAAGAAAATTCAAGAATGGTTTCCAAAAAACAATCTCCTGAGTATCTATTTTTTAATACACCCAAAATTCAGAATCGAGATAATCGTTCTCTCAAAATTTATTGAGGGCTCAGTGCCAAAATCGATAGAATAATGGTACCAACTCACACCACCATAACGAATGTGTTCATTCGTTAGTTGAATCAATAAATCTCCAACAAGTGTCATACATCGACTTCTGACTTCTCCATGGTCACCAAGCTGTGGTGGCCGAGGCAGCTAAGTCATTGGATTGGTTTGTCAAAGGTCTCTGGTTCGATTCCCGTTGTCGACACTTTTGGTTTTTTGTTTGACGGATGAACTTTTTTTTTGCAAATGAACCTCGAGAGAATAGTTCTATCACCCATCTCGAGCTGTGTTCTCTGCGTCCGTGAATGGTACCATTATTCTCTCGACTCGAGACCATCATTCTCTCGTACTAGCGCTGCCAGTTTTGGGTGTAGGTTAACATAATTTTAGTTTTTTTGCTTCTTGAGTGTTTTCAAAATCATATTAAAAACTACCCAAAGAGCAACCAAAAAACTATCAGACTTTTAAAATAATCAAAGAATTCTTTGTTGCTTGTTTGTTACACTTTTTGTGAAATATCATGATTGTAGTTATAAATCTTGAATATTTTAGAACAAAAATTGCAATTAGCAACAAAGATAAAATATTGAAAAATAAAATAAAAAATCCAGCACGTCATTTCATAGCTGGAGTTAATTTTTACGGGACACATTTTCATCAAACATTTTTGTGCTGATTGTTCACGAATTAAAAAAACAGCAGAACTATAAAATGATAGAAAGCATGTTAAGAAAATAGTGGTTGAGCAAAAAATTTAATAAACATGAAAATTATTGAAACCAAACAGCAAACAGCCCGAATTAAAGTAAAAATTTAGGAAGACACTTTTACAGATTGATTCTTTCCGTGTCAACCGAAAACAACCTTGTTTGTGACTGGTTTGGCACTGGGAGCATAAAGTTGTCACCGACGTCGTCTTGGAGAACTTCAGGATGAAAGCAATCCCTCCGTCGACATTCGCCATCACGTCCCAGACTGCCAGGACCTTCGGAATGCTTCCCCTCCCATTTATCTGGTTCCAGGGGAATCAAGCTGTTACGAGGTCACATTATCTCTCTCTTTCCTGGTTGGTATCACTTTAGTTGGGTACAGCAAGTTCAATTCAGCTAAGCAAATGATGGCCTTTCCAGTGCACAGGTTGGTCCGGAACAGGGAGGGTAACCAACTAAGCGGCTTACGGTTGACGGAGCCGTCAGGCCAAGGATAAATGCCATGTCGATGTTACTTTGGAGCGGAGAACGGGTTGATCGGGAACAGGAGATTGGAATGTCCTTTCCCTCGTTCAGAGGCAGACAGATAGTTCAGACAGACGTCAATTCTGGGGGGTTTTGCCGGGAGAAGAAACTTGGTGACACAGTAAGACGGCTTTTCCGTCTCGGTGAACGGCAGTGAGCTGCCGGGTTTGAGGCAGGCTGGAATTTAGAGTAGAGACATTCCGAGGCATTTTTGCCCTTTTTCCGCAAGGGTTGGTGACAATTTGAAATGAATTGAGTTCTGGAGCGGTGAAACTTCAGGATTGATTGAAGTTTTCAGTTTAATTTGAAACAATAACAATCATAGACATTTCAAAGCTTCAATTTTTTATTTGAAGCTGAACATCCAATTCTTTTATTTCAATCCCGCCATCAAACCAAATAATGACACCCACCAACTGAAAAAAAGAAGTTTCAGCCATCCAGCTTGCGCCGGAAGAGCCATCCAACGAGGGACCATTTGTTGTTCAGTGGGATTGCACTGAAACAAACGGTAAAAATACTGCAAATATTTACGGTTACGGCGGAAGCTCACAATCAGCAACCGGCCAAACATCGTGCCCCCAAAAGGCACACAAAAGGCAATATAGAATTGTATAAAAGTCACGGTGAAAATCAAACAGAATCCTGGCGGGGACGAGTTTTCACCTCCCCGGCACATCGACCGAGGAGGGAAACTCCGGTTGAACGATTCTTTGGGAAAAATTGCTTCAATATTTTTGGCCATCAATTTGAAAATCGGTAAAAAAAAAAAATGAATCAACGGATTAAATTTATTTGAAATTATAAGAAATATAAAATTTGGGCATTGTTGCCAACTTTGTGGTGCTAGTAAATATCTTTTTTTCAGAGAAATGTGCAAAAAATACAATTGATCTGGCCCAAGCTAAATGACGCCGTCAAGAAGCTCCAAGGTGCACGTTGTCTGCCAGGAAATAAAGTCGGAAGTATTGCTTTGTTGCCATCGGCGACCAAAAGGACACTGTTTCGCTGGATTTTATTTCAATCCAGGATTTTCCTTCTCTTCTCCACCCTTGCAACGGGCAAACAGGAAGCAAACGGAAATTTAATGGAATAACTGCCAGGTATTGATCGAAAATGGCAGCTAACCGCCCGTTGAAATATTCAGCATGACTGGTGTGCAGTAGTAACTGGCAACCCAGTTCTCATCTCAACGACGATAATTACTGTTTCAAAATGTGACCTCACCGGAAATCAACAGTGGTTTCAATTAAGAGACCACTCTCCGCACCTGTACACATTAAAACCTTCTCACATATCCTGCCCTGATTACCTGCCAATCTTGGCACACTAATTTACGGCAACGTTTCATATTTCCGCTCCGACGAACTCCCGACGACTGGGCAGTGTTGCCAAACCAACCATGATTCCTGCAGGGCAGCCCGTTTTGTTCGACCCAAAATGGATGAAATTAACTTTGCAGACCATCGTCATCATGGTCGTCGTCGTCGTTCTGGTTAGTAGTCGCAAAGCTCATTCCGAAAAGGGACACATTCCGACGGCGGAAGTTGCCTCTGATTCGATGTTCTGGACCAGCAGACAGGCTCTATCGAACGAGGCTTGGCGTATCATTACTGCGGGACGACGAGGTGATTTTCATTGCCATCAACAGAGCATTTCCGGACGGCAAGGGGACGGACGGCCGGAATTGGTTGTAGGTCTATTTAAATTGGGTTGACCAGAGTCCAGCAGCGAGTAGTGTGGTGTTACAGTGGATGACACACAGACATAGTTAGGCTGAAGGACACAAAGAGTTGTGGAAGTTGGGATAGGAGTTGAATCAATTAATCGAAGACTATTGTAACAAATCGATACCTCTGTGCTCTCAAAAGCTAAATGGATAGGAATCCCAGCAAGCTTTGTACAAGAGAGCACAGAGGCATCCAAATGCTGATGATTTAAGATTTTAAACTGAAATGATTTCTAACTAGGTTTAGCTTGAATTGCAGTCTACCTACATTCTACCGTCTTCAGATCTCCAATTATTTTTCATATAATTGCTTAACTCTTGTTTTTATTCGAATATATGTATTTTGACCTCCTAATCATTACTCATTATTTTGTTCTACGAACAGCTTTGTTCTCTTATTTTAAGTTTTCTTTATTTATTCAAAGTGTTTTCATATGCTTTTATCTCGATATTGTTTTATTTTACATATATTTGTAGCTTTTTGTCATCGTTCGTCCTGTTTAATAAAGGCATTCATTCTGCCAAGATGGTGTTATTTTCAAATTTACATATGCCGAAAAAGAGTGAATCAAACATATTCTGCAATAATTAAAATATAAACTCTATGGAATAATAATTGAAAAACAAATTCAAAGCAAATTATTTTTTCAAGACATTGACAAAGTCACATAAAACAAGAAAATTTATCTAAACATAGATTTTTCTTAAATAAAATTTCTTCTTTTCAGTGCTTTTTCAAGATTCAAATAAGTTTAAAACAGTATCTCCAAAATTGTCAAAAAGAAGGTGTTAGTTTGAGGAAGTTGATGCTTCAGAAAATAATGCGGACTTTATGTTGTACATAAATTTTATATCAGCCATTCCACATCAAACAGGAAGTCTCCAAATCAAAAGTGCTCCGATTTGGCTCAAATTTGGAGTTGGGGTTCTTTGGCCCAAATAATTAGACCCGTATTTTTTTGTTTGGCGATTAAGGTGGTCCTATCCGAAATAGGGTGATCAAAAAAAATTGCGTTTTTCGTCGATTTTCGCAAAAACCACATTTTTCAAAAAATCATATCTCCGGAACGGCTGAACCAATTTTGGAGTGCCACAATTCAAAAGAAAGGTTATTAGTTGGGTTTTTAAGAGAAAATATGTTGAGGTCCAAAAAATCTAGCTGAATATTTGAAAAGGTCCTATGAAAATTTCATTTGCCGATTTCAAGGTCTCGGGACCAAAGAGCCTATGTCTGAAAATATTTTTCCCTGATTCCTAGTAATATTTTACATAACATATAAAAAAATTGCGAATATCCATTAACACGTTTCGGAGATATGATTTTTTAAACATAAAAACTGGGTTTTTCGACGCGCCACGCGCAAAAACTGAAAAATGACGAAAACGGGTAAAAATCAACTTTTTTCACTAAAACTGCGATAACTTGAAAATTTCAGCGATGACCTATACATGTTAGGGTACCAAAAGTTGCGTATTTCAATTATACAAATTTTGATTTCTAAACATGTATACTGCCCATGTTTGCATAAATGTCCCATATGCAAAAACAGCAAGCTGAGAAAAACGTATTTGAAGTTTTTCCCATACATAAGGCTACGTGTTAAGTTTCGCGAAAAAACTGGATTTCCTCCTAATTTCTAGAACAAAGTATTGGATGTTTATAGGCTCTTTTGAAAGAGCACACGATTTTGAACCAAACTGCATGAAAAACTCGAAATCGATGATAATGCATATGGGACATTTATGCGATCAGGGCAGTAAAGGTCATCGCTGCTGATATGTTTTGTAAAATATTACAAGGAATCAGGGAAAAATATTTTCAGACATAGGCTCTTTGGTCCCGAGACCTTGAAATCGACAAATGAAATTTTCATAGGACCTTTTCAAATATTCAGCTAGTTTTTTTGGACTTCAACATATTTTCCCTTAAAAACCCAACTAACAACCTTTCTTTTGAATTGCGGCGCTCCAAAATTGGTTCAGCCGTTCCGGAGATATGATTTTTTTGAAAAATGTGGTTTTTGCGAAAATTGACGAAAAACGCAATTTTTTGGATCACCCTATTTCGGATAGGACCACCCTAATCGCCAAACAAAAAAATACGGGTCTAATTATTTGGGCCAAAGAACCCCCACTCCAAATTTGAGCCAAATCGGAGCAGTTTTGATTTGGAGACTTCCTGTTTGACGTGGAATGGCTGTATAATGAACAATTCGAATTCAAATTATTTTAATATCAAATATAATTTTTTTTTTCCAATATTTTCGAGTAGTTTAAGAAAGACAGAAACCCGTTTGATTTTGGTAAAAGGCATACAGAATTGTAAGCTAATAATATCATCTGCAATTGTGACAATAAGCATAAAAATCAATATTTTGGATATGAGAAAAAGATGGCTCTTAAAAATGATACTCAGTTGGAATCCCATAAGCCGTTTTCTTAATCGAGAAAAGTGACTTGATCGCTGGCTATCGGGTTGTTTACTAACTTCATTGATTCAATTTTTAAAAGTATCACATTGGAAGTATTTTTGAATGAAAAAAGTGTTAAATAATGCATTATACACCTGTCCAGTTGTTTTGCAATGTTTCCAAAATACCTGACTATTGGCGAAAATTTATTTTTTGCCAAAATAAATTTACACCGTAAAGTAAATTGAAATTTCAAAAAAAAATCCAAATATTTTAATCAAGCCCAAAAATGCTTAATTTAATTATCAATGCAGAAAAATACGTTTCAAATTGTTTTCAGATGATTTGACTTTTATTTCCATTAAAATTTTGAAGCTTTTTGAAAAAAAATTTGCCCCCTGATTTTTGAACTAGTTTTGAAGGGGGCTGACATAAACTTTGAAAAATATTTCCAACGGTCTAAGTGATTCAGAAAACAAGACCCCGGGCAGACGGTAATAACAAAATTCATGCCGTTTCAATAATAAATACTGTTTTATGGAATCTTCTTCATAAAACCATTTTTGCATAAGGGTTTAATAACAGTATATGTTATCATAACAAAATTTGTTATTGGTCTGATTTTGGTTGAAAGCCAAAACAATTTTGGAATAACATTGTTTGTTATGGAAGAATGCCTTAAACTGTTATTGGGATGTTCGGATTAGTTGTTAAAATAACAAAAAATAAAAATAAAGATTTGTTCGAAAAATGTTATTAGTCTGTTGTTACAATTACAATCCAATAACAAAAAAATCATAACGGCGAACAACAAAACTTGTTATAAATAACACAAAATGTTATTGGCTTAGTATTATGAAATATCAAAAATTGATATTCCAAAGTTATTGCTGTCTGCTCGGGATATTTGTTTTAAAATCTTAATTTTTGATATTATTACAAAACTGAATGAGAAATATTAAAGTGAGTTTATAATGATTAAAAAAATCAAAAACTTGGATTGGGTTCTATTTTTATAATTTGGCTGTTTTATAAAAACGACTGCTCATAAATTTATATTTCTGAACATATAATTTTTTTTATTTAATTATTTACCAATTAGGAAAAAGGTCACTCAATCAATTATTATTTTTCGGTTCATTTTTTTTATTTTAATAACTTTGGTATCATTAGTATTCTTCAAGAACAAAAAGAAAAAAAAAGCGCTCAAAGCGTACTTCAAATTTAAACAAAAAAAAAACTAGTTTAGTTTAGAATATGTCACTATTAGGAAAAAAAAAACAAATCAAAGACGCCAGTTTTGATGTGAAACAAATCTGCAATAAAAATTATTAATTTTTTCACTTAATTTTGCTGATGCTGATTCTAAATTTTAAAAAATCTGAAATTTATGTGAAAATCTTAGTCAACATATCATCAATTTGTATCTTTTTGGATACTTTCTGCTATCTAAAAATCCAATATGTACTTTATTAGATAAAATATATTAAAAAGAATGATGGAAAAACATATTTTCTCAATATACAGCTCACATTAAAAATACAGAAACATGAATACGGAATTATAACTTTTTCTCATAAAACATTTTCAAGGGACTGTAAATATTTGAACGATTTAAAAAATTCAGCAATATGACTTAAATTAAAATTCGATATTTTGACAGAAACAAACATAAACAAACATGTTTTATTTTAGACTTTTTCTAAAAAAAAGCTTAAAAAACTAAAAATGATTTTAAAATGTGTTTGAACAAGGCATTTTTTTCACTTTCAACTATTTTTCCTTTTGACCTAATATCTATGGTTGAGCCCTTTGGCATTCACCTTTTTTCGATTTTTTGTCCTTTCAATCTTAGTTCTTTCGATCTTTAAGTATTCGACCCTCTAACATTCGACTTTTGTCCATTCGACCTTTCCAATGCAAACATGTGTAATTCAATTAATGGTAAGGTTTGCATGAAAATTTCGAATTGTAAACTAGGTTTTTTCAACAGGCTAAAGATAATTTTAATCTGAAGTCTGGTCACGTGCAAAGCAAACAATTTACCGTTAAAACACGTTTTTCCTGAAAAATAGGGTTTTCACGGTTGTCAGGATATCTCAAATCAGTAAGGACAAATAGTCTGTAATTTAAGGATGAAGCCTCTCAAGATATATTCGGTATGATTTATTCCTTTTTCAAGCATGAGCTGACCTGGCAATTCTTTTTTTTTTTTTTTGACGAGCCAAAAAATCACTTAAAGTTCAGGCAACGTTCTTATGTGTAACCTTTAACCCCTAAAAAAGTAATAATGTGTATAACGTTGAAAAATAACTGATTTTTACTCAAAATTGTTTCAAATAAAAAAAAGGTTTCACTTTTCTGTATTTTTCCACCGTTTAAAAAACCAAAATCGTCCTCGTCCGCACGACTGTTGACCACCATGACCACAAACTCTCTAACCTAAGCCATGGCGCGTACGACCGTCCAGTCATCTCCGACGATAATGTGAATATCCTGTTTTAATATCCCGTTCGTTTTCGGTGGTTTCCGGCTGGACCGGTCCCACTCTGATGCGGGTGTGTCGTAGGACTCCTCTTCCTGGCACAAAGAGAGATAGAGCAGTGAAAATTGGCTATTTCCATGTGACCATGATAGGCAACATCGATAGGGGACCACGCTATCGTGACCACGTGTGGCACTTTTTTACAATTTGGAATTTGAGCAACTTTAATGCTGATTTTTTAAAGGGAAATGTTCTTTGATTACAAACCACAGTTATGCGGAAAATCCTGCCAGCGACGTTGTCCCAAAAAACCGCACAAACCGAGCATTTGTCAAACAGACCATTGTAATTAATTACTTCGGAAACGGTCCTCCTGGAATACACAAAACTTCATCGCAATCCAATTAAAAGTTTCCACCATTCTGTCGTCATCGTTCTTTCAGGATACCGGCAGAAGGAGAGGGGAGTTCGGTAGGAAGAAAAGCTATTGAATAGTGGCTAGTAATGCAGAAAAACATTCAGAAACCAAGTTGGCAAAAGTTGCATCCGTCAGGACAAATTTGCAAACGACAACGCGATGAAACACAAGGCGGGCGAGGCGTCTTCTGGCAAACAGTCGTACAAAATGGGTTTGTTTTGTACTTGGCAGGACTTTGGGGAACGGAACAGCGCTGCAGTTGGTAAATTCTTTATAAAATAGATTTTTTCAAATAAAATTTCTGTATTGCACCTTTCAAATGTAATCATTTTTCTACGCGACAATTTTGTTTTTACACGAGGTAGGGGAAATTCTCGTATCTTTGGCAGGTTAAGCTCTCGCTCCTAACTCCATCCAATTTGCTGATTTTCACTATTTAAACAACTAATTTTGCAAAACTTTTGGTAGAAACTTGCTTGCTCACTTCTTATTGAGCTATTTATCACTCGATTTCAGTTGAAAACGCTTTTATTTAGCTTTAATTGCATGTCAAAGTTCTGACCTGCCAACATTAGAGGCACGCTGGAATTAGATGCTGTTCCCCTATGTACACAAAATCATCATAAAAATTAAATAAAATCGATTCCCCGAAGAACTCTGCAAAACTCGATTGGTGGATGGTAACTTTACCCAACAAAAAAGTGTAAATTTTATAAACGACCGTTGGTTCGTCATTGTTGTCAACATCGATGAAAATGCAAAGGCGTTGGGAGGAAAAAGTTTTCCCACCCCTCCCCAAAAGCTGAACATAAAATGTAATTACTTCGGCAATCGGAGAATTGTCACCAATGTAAACAGAAGCGGTCGCCAGAATTTTGTCAATTCAGTTAAAGTTTCCCATTTAAACAAAACCCAACCACGCATTGCTAACAGAGTATTTCTCCTCTCTTGCTTGCAGGTAACTTGGAAAATACCAACGTCGAAGTATTCTTCTCGAAAGAAAAGCTCCACCCACCTAGGTGGGTCAGCCAGCATCCCAAACGAGTTGGCTGTCAGTGTCTTGCGAACCTTCGTGGTGAACGGACACTAGAGCTGCGGTATTTTTTACTACCTAAGCTCAGAGTTATTTCAAAACAAAATTCACAGTCTTTTTAAAGACTACCTGAGTTATTTTCCAAAATTCTAAACAGTCTTTTCAAGACTAACCCCGCCTGAAATTTTGTTGTATTTTACAAACGAAGCCATCTTTTAAGAGAACTTTGCTTGCAAAATGCGTCAAAACAAAGGTAAACGCAAATCTTCTGAAGATTTGGTCGTTACGTCGGTGAAGCGTTTGAACGCTAAACCGGCTAACGGAAACAGAAAAAGAAAACAGCCTCTTCTGAGGTCTGATTCTGATTCTGAATGTGAGGTCAATCCTCCAATTCCATTGACAAACAGTTTCGGTGTTTTATCCGAAACTGATGACAAGGAACCTTCTCCTCGTACTGAGCCTTCTGCCGTCGAGAAACGAGTAAAGGCTCCGCCAATTGTAGTGACTTCCGTCTCCGATTTGGCCAGCTTTCGAACGCAACTGAAGAATTGCAAGGAAACTTGCAATTTGAAGGTTTCGTTCCAGCTTGGTCGAAGAGGAGAATGTCGCTTGTTGACGGAATCTTTACAAGATCACCAAACTTTTGTTGGTTATTTGAAAAACCACAAACACAATTTCTACACGTATGAGACCAAGAATGCTCGGCCATTCAAGGCGGTCTTGAAAGGTCTCTCCAACGACTTGTCGGTGGATGAGATCAAAAACGAACTTAAGGTGTTGCTTGGCTTTGCCCCATCCCAAGTAATACCGATGAAGAAAAAATCAAACGGGAATATTTCTCGCTTTGGTTTGACTTCACAATTTTATCTGATTCATTTCAACAGAAATGAAATCAACAATTTGAAACTTTTGGACAAAGTTCAGTTTTTGTTCCATGTGCGGGTAAAGTGGGAGCATTTTAAGAAACATGGCGGTAATGGCCAGAATCTGACCCAGTGCCGGCGTTGCCAGGCATTCGGTCACGGTACTGATCATTGCGCCATGGTTCCAAAATGCATGGTTTGCGGGGATTCTTCTCACGACAAGGACAATTGTCCCGTGAAAGAAGTCACCCAATTTAAATGTGCAAATTGTGGTGGAAATCACAAATCAAATTTCTGGGATTGCCCCATCAGAAAAAGGTTTTGGATTCTCGTGCTAAGCATCAGCCGAAATCCAAACCGAAATTTTCTCAAAGTCAGGTTGTACCTGCATCTTTAAATCAAACGTTCGTGCTGTCTCACTCGAACAATTCTAGAAATACCCCTACCGTGGAAAAGTTAGGTAACAACAATGGCATTTCTTATGCTAACGTCGTTTCGGGTTCATCCACGAATTTTAAATCCTCTACCAATCTTTCTGAAATTGGGCAGGTACCTCAAATCTCATTTGAAAATGTTTCTGCTGGCAACGCTTTGGGATCTTCTGATCTCGGCGATGTTACGTTTGAAAAAATGACTTTTTGCAAAACTCACTGTTTGGTTTGATTCAAACAATGAGTAATGCTACATCCATGATGGAAGCAATCCAGATTGGATTAAAATTTGCGAATGATGTTGTTCTTACCTTGAAGTTTAATCATGGATCTAAGTAATTCCATCAATATTATGAATTTTAATGCTCGCTCTTTAAAAGCGAAAGAAAATGAATTTTTCAACTTTTACGAGTTCATAACGTGCATGTTGCTGTTATAACCGAAACATTTTTAAAAACTGGCACTTATTTGAAAAGTGATCCAGATTATAAAGTTATAACTAATAACCGAATGAATCGAAATGGCGGTGGAGTTGCAATAGTTATCCACCGTAGTATGACTTATAGCACGTTACGTGACTTTAAGTTAAAAGTTATTGAAAGTTTGGGCATTGAACTTGAAACTTCTTTTGGGAAAATTATGATTGCAGCTGCATATTTGCCATTCCAATGCACTGGGGAAAATAAAAATTATTTCAAAGGGGATTTGAATAAACTTACTCGGCATAGATCTCGATTTTTGATCATCGGTGATTTTAATGCCAAACACCAATCTTGGAATAATTCAAAAGTAAATTCCAATGGTAAAATTCTGTTCAGAGATTGCACTTCTGGTCTTTATTCGGTTTTATACCCGAATGGGCCAACTTGCTTTTCTTCTGTTAGAAATCCATCAACAATTGATTTGGTGTTGACAAATCAAAGTCAGTATTGTGGTCCTTTAGTGACTCATGCTGATTTTGATTCTGATCATCTTCCAGTAACTTTTTCACTTTCTCATGAAGCAGTTACCAGACCCAATAGTTCTGTGTTTAATTACCACAAAGCTAATTGGGACAGGTATCAGCATCATATTGAGAATAATTTAAATCATGATTTTGTTTTAGAAACCAAAGCTGATATTGATTCAGCCTTGGAATCTTTAACTAATGCAATTTTGGATGCTAGGAATATTGCTATTCCTAAAGTCCAAGTCAAATTTGATTCTCCCATTATTGATGACGATCTTCAGCTTCTGATTCGTCTGAAAATGTTCGCCGAAGACAGTATCAACGTTCTCGTGATCCTGCACTGAAGCGAATTCAAAAGATTTGCAAAAGGTTATTGACCACAGATTCACTCTCCTGCGAAATGAAAAGTTCGCAAGAGATGTCGAACAAATTAAACCTTATTCCAAACCTTTTGGAAACTTTCAAAGGTTCTTAAGAAACCTCAAAACCCATCCCTTCTTTAAAAGATGGTGATAATATTCTATTAACTAATGGGGAAAAAGCTCAAAAACTTGCTCAGCAGTTTGAGAGTGCTCATAATTTCAACTTGAATGTTTTGAGTCCTATTGAAAATCAAATTTCAATAGAATTTCAGAATATTGTTGAACAAGAATTTTCATCAGATGAAGTTTTTAATACGGATCTGAATGAAATAAAATCTATTATCAAAAAATTTAAAAATATGAAAGCCCCTGGTGAGGATGGCATTTTTTACATTTTAATTAAAAATTACCAGAAGCAACTTTAAGTTGCTTGGTCAAAATTTTCAACAAATGTTTTGATTTGGCATATTTTCCCAGTAGTTGGAAAAATGCCAAAGTAATTCCGATTTTGAAACCGGATAAAAATCCTGCTGAAGCCTCAAGCTATCGGCCCATTAGTTTGCTTTCATCTATTAGTAAATTATTCGAAAGAATAATTCTTAATAGAATGATGACGCACATTAATGAAAATTCAATTTTCGCTGATGAGCAGTTTGGATTTCGCCTTGGGCATTCAACTACTCATCAGTTGTTGAGAGTTTCAAATTTAATTCGAAGCAACAAATCTGAGGGCTATTCTACTGGCGCTGCTCTTCTAGACATAGAAAAAGCATTTGACAGTGTTTGGCATAAAGGTTTGATTGCGAAATTGAAAAGGTTTAATTTTCCGATTTATATCGTGAAAATTATTCAAAATTATTTGACGGATCGTACTCTGCAGGTATGTTATCAGAATAGCAAATCTGATCAACTACCTGTACGTGCTGGCGTCCCTCAAGGAAGCATTTTGGGTCCAATTTTATACAATATTTTTACTTCTGACTTGCCTGATTTGCCCCCAGGATGTCAGAAATCACTTTTTGCTGATGACACAAGCATCTCCGCCAAAGGCAGAAGCCTTCGTGTCATCACAAGAAGATTACAAAAAAGCTTGGATATTTTCAATTCTTATTTGAAAGAATGGAAAATTACTCCAAATGCTGCAAAAACTCAACTTATTATTTTCCCTCACAAACCAAGGGCTGATTTTCTTAAACCAAAAGTCATCACATTATAAAGATGAATGAGGTAAATTTAAAGTGGGAGGATCAAGTGAAATATCTTGGACTTGGTTTTGACAAAAACCTTACTTACAAGGATCACATTGAAAGTATCCAGGTTAAATGTAACAAATATATTAAATGTTTGTATCCACTTATAAACAGGAATTCTAGACTTTGTCTCAAGAATAAACTGTTAATTTATAAACAAATTTTCAGACCTGCCATGCTTTATGCTGTGCCGATCTGGACAAGCTGTTGCTTAACCAGGAAGAAAAAACTTCAGAGGATTCAGAACAAAATTCTGAAAATGATTCTGAAACTTCCTCCCTGGTTCAGCACCAATGAACTTCATCAATTAGCCGAAGTTGACACTTTGGATGTTATGTTCAATAAGATAATTGATGCATTTCGACAAAAATCATTGCAGTCTTCAGCTGCATTGATCCGCTCTTTATATAGTTTATAAGTTAGTTTTAAGGTATCCCTTTTCCCTTTTGTACATGTAGGACCTCCTACATTTGAAATCACTGAATAGCGAAAGCTACAATATTTCATGAATAAATGAAAGTTGCTAGTATTTAAAATTGAGGTGAAAAGTCATCGTTTGTGATTGGACACTCAATAATATTTTAACTGAATGAATGTACATGGAATAGAAATTTGAATAAATATAAATTAAAAAAAAAAAAAAAAAAAAAACGAGTTGGCTGGGATGCCGGGATCGATTCCAACTCGCCGCCGGCTACATTCGTGAATGAAGATTGGGTGCATTAAAATTTCATCGATGGATTTGTGTTCGATGAATAGTTAATATTAATGCCGCGACCCCGAGACGGGATCGACCCTGCCTGCGGGTGGAATGTTGCCCCGAAGTTGTTGAGCTGGCATGCCTTGGCAGCTACACTAAAGTAATGTTGGCAGTCATGTTAGATATGGTGCGTTCTGGATGGAACATTAAACGAACAATGTGAGTAGATTCTGGCATGTTTTCAATAGGTATGATGAAACTTTTTTCGATCTTTTATTATCTATTTATTAAAACAAAATAAAGTCACTAAATATACACGGAGAGACCGGCCGGGGCAAATCTAAGAAAATCTTGGTTAATTTAACTAAAAGTATGGGTTAATTTTTTACACAGCTTTTTTTCAACAATCGATTGTTGATTCTGTTAACCTGAAATTGCTGACCACCAGTAATTAAAATTAACTAAAAAAATAGTTGGAATTGCATTTTTTGTTGGTTAAATGACCGAAAAAAATTCTAGCAGTCGACTGCTAGAATATTTTTTTCAGAAAATTAACTAAAAATTTCTTGTTTTCAACTGAAATATTGTGGAATATTCTGTTAAAAACTGGCTGGAACATATTTTTCAACTATTTTTCAACATTTTTTTTCGTTGTATCAACCGAAATATTTTTGCATGGAGTAAATTATTAGTGGTTTGTAACAAAACATTTCTTAATTAGACATAATTTATGTAAGTGTTGATATATATTTTCTTTAATTATCTAACGATATAGGCTGGGCCGATTTTCTAGCTATATTTTAACTAATGCCTTACTTGAATACAAAAAAATATTCGTACATGTAGTCAATAATTAGCTGTTGTTAGTAATATTTTTATTGAATTTGCAGTAAATTTTATAATAATGCCTCACAAATTAATGCTGAGTTTTTTTTTTATTTTCGCATTTATTCTGCCTAAAAATTTAACGTTTTGTACTCATTGATTTTTTTGTTGCATTAAGTTGTTGAATTACTGTTAAAAAGCATCAAAACATTTTTTTTGCAATTCCGTCGTGAAACTACTGACTTTTCCTGTCATTCTTGAACGACGAAATAGCCTACTTTTCTGTACTAAAAATAACAGAATCGAATAGCAACACTTTTCAAAATAAATGCTGAAAAGTTCTACTTTTCAGCACTCAAATGGGTGCTGAAAAGTTGAACTTTTCAGCACTTGTTTCGAAAAGTAACACTTTGAACATTTTTTTGATTTAAACGATTTATTG
Source organism: Culex quinquefasciatus (assembly GCF_015732765.1). Lineage (NCBI taxonomy): Eukaryota > Metazoa > Arthropoda > Insecta > Diptera > Culicidae > Culex > Culex quinquefasciatus. The sequence continues at coordinate 145,520,342 of NC_051863.1, read as the reverse complement.
AAAAAATACATGAAAATTTGACATAAAATTTCACTCAGTGTGTGTTTTTTGGAATTGCAAAAAATGTTGTATGGAACTCGTTGCAAAACTTGATTTTTTCAGCACTCTTCGTATTTATCCAACTCGGTGAACCTCGTTGGATAAATGTACGACTCGTGCTGAAAAAAACCTCTTTTTGCAACTTGTTGCATGTTTCAACAAAAAAAATCTTGATTTTTCTAAAACCAAAGCTAACAGCCGAGCACGTTCATTCGAGTTCGGGAAATCTGTTAGCTTTTTGCCTTTAGCATTTTCAACAAACAGGTTATTAAATTAATACTGAATTTTGGTTAATTTAACTGAAAATTGGCAGTGACAAGTACGTTTTTGTTAAAATTTACGAAAGTAAAATCAACAATTTTAATTGTTAAAATTTCTGGGCACAGTCTCTCCGTGTATAGCATTCCTTTTGCATAAGTTAAAAAATATTATTATTTATCTTAACTTATAAGCTAACAGCCGGAGGCTGGTTCAACTAAGTTAAAAAATGTTGAACATTATTTTGGAAATTTTAGAATAGAAAGGCACCGTTTAAAAAAAACTATCCTGCAATTTTTGAGGTTAATAAAAATATTCCACTGAAAATGTCACAAAATGCCATAGGCACGAGATACTCACATTAATTAAAAAATCAAAAAGATTCTTCTTTCTTAAGAAATCAATTCATAGGAAAGTTTCACTTTAAGATTAATGTCAAAGCTATTTTTAATGGATAATAGTATCTGTTTTAATATTCTTTGTTGGGGGGTCTCTACGCATCTTTTAGCTTAATTATTAGTTTGTTTCAAAGAATGATAGAAAATTAATATTTTCTCTAAAAATCTACCGTTTTCAAGCTAAAGCCAATTTAAGTTAATTTTTTGAAAATGGTCGCGGTTTTTCCTTTTTTTTTAATTTGTGCACATGTTTACCCACTCTTGAAAACATATTTTTGATAAGATGAATTGTGTATATTTTGCTGTAATGACTCATAGTTGCTGACATATTGCTATGTAAGGATTTAAAAACAGGAAAATTGATGTTTTTTAAATCTCACCCAAACAACCCACCATTTTCTAATGTCGATAGCTCAGCAACTAATGGTCGGATTTTCAATATAAAAATGAAACATTCGTGAATTTTTTCGATTTTTTCGGAAACAATTTTAAATTTTTTTTATCAATACTAACATTTCAAAAGGCCAAACAGTCAATATAACGCCCTATTGAAATGTTAGTCTTGTCTCAAAAATATATTGTTTTCGGAACAATAACATTGAAAATCAATCCATTAGTTGCTGAGATCGGTCAGTTTTAGTGACAAAAAGTGGATTTAAAAATCACCAAAAAAATTTACCTTGTATCATTTTTTTTCAGTGTAGTCCTTATCCATACCTGCAACTTTGCCAAAGACTCCATCGATCAAAAAATCCTTCAAAAGATAGAGATCGTAAATCATTTTTGTATGGACAGCTGTCAAATTAATATGAACAAACTAATGATGCAAAATAGCTTTTTTGGGCTTACCGAAGGCACCAAAAAAATTTCAAAAATCAAAATAAAAATAGACCTATTCCGTAAAGAATTAAAAAAATCAAAAAACATCAAACTTCATTGTAAATATACGTGCTATCGACAAAAAACTATTAAAAATATTTTTTATGAGTTGATTATCAGGTTTAGCATAGCTGTCCCCTAATGGACAATTGTTTATACATATAAAATAAAAGTTTTTGTATGAAGTGAAAAATTTCTCATTTTTTTTATTTTTGATTTTCCTTTTTTAATAAGTTAATCTGAATGATCTGGAAAATTCACGAAAAACATAAAAAATAATTTTGAATATAGGATGTTATTTGGGCTGCAAAACTAAACTTTATTTTGTTCAAAGCCTGTATCTTAGCAAATATTGGTCGAAACCATGAATGCAAATATTGGTCAAATCCAGATCATGAAGCCAAATTGAAGCAAATTTTCTGAGCTTTAAGGTAACAATTGAAAAAATGACAAAACAGACAAAATAAGATCATTAAAACATGTAAGCGACGCTTCAAAAATTTGGGAAGAGTTTTTAGATAGTAACTAAATTTTACATGAAAAATAAGGCCAACATTTTTTTTACCATCATGGTCAGGGTTTTTGAAAAATATTTTTTTTATTAAATTGTTGTATTCTTGAATGGTTGTTGAAAAATGGCTATTTATCCAAATAAAACAATAATCATGGTTTACCGAAGTCTTAAATGTTTGCTTTTATCCAAAATACCCAAGAGCAGATAAAAATTAAATAGGGAATTACCCGCATGTTTAGCAGGTTAAGGATGTTGTCCAGTTTTCATTTAATTTGCTGTTTTTCGCGATTCAAAGCATTTTTATTAAATGTTTGGTGGAAACTGGCTTCCTCACTTCTTAATAAGATATTTATTACAGGATTTCAGCTTTAAAAATTGAGAATCTGTAATTCAACGTCAAAATGCTGATATTATAAAAAGATTAACCCTCTTTTGCCCAATTTTTTTCGAATTTTTTTATTTTTCCCGTGTTCAGGAGGTCATTTTGAACAACTTTTGTTCTACGAAAAACTTTACTTCTTTTGTTTTATGTTTTTGTTGCTTCATTTTTGTATTTTAATTTGCATTTATCTTGCACAGTTGATGTTTGTTTTTAGTAGTATTTGGCCTATTCTACCACCTCCTATCATTACATTTTGCCTATCTAATTTTTTCATGCTTTTATAGCCACTTTTTCAATTTTTTGCTTGTTTTCACATTTTTGGCTATGAAATGGCACCATTATCATTTAAATTGTAAATAAATGCGTAGAGGCATCGTTTGGGACACTAGAAAAATTACTGCATACTTCTTTTTACTTAAAATATAGGAAATGTTAGTAAAAAAGACAGCCAAAGTTGACCCCTCAAAAATGACATTTTTAAAAACATTGGCAAAGTCACAAAAAACAAGTGAAACTTTCAATCCATAAATTTTCTAAAATTTCAAGAGTTCTTCTTTAAAATGCTTTTGAAAGTCTAAAGGTGGAGTTGTGTTGTAGAGGGTTAACAATAATCAAAAACAAAAAAATAACAAACTTTATGATTGAACCAAAGGGGCAATTAAGTCCGTAACTTGTACAACTTTAATGTCCATTGAATGACATCTTTCAAATTACGAACACATCGAGGTCCAGGAAACAAGTCCGAAACACATCGATCTTTGTCGTTAGCCCAGTGGGCATAAAATAATAACCACTCTCTTGTCGGACCGGTCTGTAATAGGGGCAACCAACGCAGAAAGCTTTTTCTTTTCTTTCCTCCCCTCGGAACATCCCGATGCGGCGTGGGGGAGAAAAACATTCTTTATTTGCTTCTAGGAAGTTGTGCTACAGCATAAATTGGCCTAAGTGGAAATAATGGCAGGACGAACACGAAACTCTTTGATGGTGGTTGGATTCTTCTTTTTCTCCGTTGTTTTGTCTAGCCTTGGAGAGCCCTCAGCCTGGCGATGACGGCGTCGAGGAAGGCCGCGTTAAAGTCCTTGAAGTCCTTCGGTGGGTTGGCCCGGATGTCTTCCAGACTCTTAATGACGTGTTCCGGCGCGGGTGGTTCCACCGGAAGATGGGCACCCTGCGGCTGGAAACCGCCCTGGTCAGCCACGTACGCCAGCGCAATCTTGTCACCCTCGGGGGCCGTGTACGAGAACTCCCCGTTGGCCAGCGTTCCCTCGGGGACGGATCCACTCTCGGCCGCCCGGATGCCGTTGCTCGTCTCGTACAGGAAGTTGTACGAGCCGTCCGCGTTGAGCTGCTGTTCTTGGCGCACGATTGTGGCCGTACTTTCCGGACCTCCCTTGGAAGCACCACCTCCTCCGGAACCGTTGGCAGCAACGGGTCTTCGCTGGGGTGCAGCCATGGCACACGAGACCACCACCAGCAAGAGTCCCTGTGTCCCGAGGGAGAAAGAAAAAAAAAACAAGTAAAGTTTAATCTTTTGATCCAGACAAATTCCCACCACACCCCCCCTTCAGCTACTCACAAACTGTTTGTTCATGATGATGCGCGGTGTTCTGGTGCAAGAAAAACTTGTACCCAAGGCAAACAAAAAAGAAGCGAACTTGCAAACGAGCTATCGAATCTGATCCAGCTCACCACCAACTGGCTGTAGATTCGCCCAACAGCACATACTTTATATAGTAGAACCAACGGCGGTGAAAAGCACCAGCAAAAAAATCTCTCCTCCACCAAGAACTGAACTCTAAGCATCCCAAAACTTCCCCCCAAAACGGCACTTTGATGCGGGTACTTCAACCAACCAAAGCCAAACAAGATCCTCCGCACTGCAGACAGCGACGCAATGCCGAACAACTCGTATGCAAAAGCAAAACGCATCTTCGTGCACGTTTAGCTAGAAGTTTTTTGCTTCTCTCTTCAGATCTTGCACTCTTCAAATTCGTCTAAATTTATGGCTCAGAAAGCTCAACCATCAAGTGTGCTGGTGGTAGCAATTACAGAACAAGTTTTATTTGCGGAAGATCAACCGGTCACAGGTTGTCAATGGTTGACACTCTGCTCTCTGCTGGGGCAATTCGCCATACCGGCTGGACAAGGTGTGTTACAACGCACCATTTCAGTGAAGATGCGTGCTGCAGTTTGGGTTGGAGAAGGTCAGTTGGGTTGGTGTAGGTCGGTGTGTCGGATCGGGTTGTTGCACTGATTTAGCAGGTTTGTTGAATTTCTCTGTCGTGAGGATTGATGTTGACCTTTACTGAATTACTATCTTTAACCATTTCAAACTTGTAAAAGAAAAATATTAAAGATAGATGTTGATTTTTTTTTGAGAAACTCTGCATTTTTAACTTTCAAAAATTTAAAAATTGGTGATTTGATGGGTTTGGACACAATTTCATCTAGTTTTTCTTAAGAGTCGCAATAACATGAGACAGTTTTGTTTTTTTTTTTCGATTATATTACTAACGATGTTTAACATGATAATATCTTAGTCGATTTTCGGTCACTTATCTTACATTCAGAAAAGGCCGTTGCAAATATTTTTTGAAGTTTATGTCCCTTGGCTCTGACCAAAGTCGAGGGGAGGGGGCAAAAATAACAAATATAAAAATTGAAATTACTAGGCTAGGTTTCAACATTTGGACAAAAAAAAGTGTTTTAAAATGCATTTTACAGGCGTACAGTTTCTTTCCAATCACTAGTTTTTAAAATATCGAGGTATTGATGGAATATTTTTTTCGCAAAAAAGATCTTTTTGTGGGAATGTACATTGGTATTTCATGAAAATTTAAAATGTTTACAGAGGAGTTTAAACATGCTGAATATGATTATAAACGCGGGAAAATGAATTTTAACTGGTTTTCAGTTTATTAAACTCAAAAAAAAATTAAAAAAAAATTAAAAAAATTTATTAACATTTTGGAGTTTTTCGAAAAAATATTTTTTTGCCCCCTGATTATTCAGGCCAACTTTGAAGGGGGGAGGGGGGACATAAACTTTGAAAAATATTTGCAACGGCCTTAATACAAAAACAATATTGTATACATAAATCAATACTTACGTATGGAACCTTTAACCAAATTGATCAAAATCGGTTCAGCCAGTGCTGAGAAAACTCAGTGAGAATATTTGTCACATACACACACAGACATTTGTTCAGTTTTCGATTTTGAGTCGATATTTATACATGAAGGTTAGCCTACGAGTTTTCTACGAAAAGTTCATTTTTAGATCAGAAATGCCCACAATTCTGTTTTTTAAAGAAGTACCAAAAAAATATAATTTACATGGGTATTAAAGTACCGTCATCAGGGGTGACATTGGGTCTGAGGGGGTAAGATGGGGTCATACAAATTTTGGCGTTTTTGTATGACTTAATCTCACCCTCTAGACTCAATGTCACCCATGACGACGGTAAGTGAAATTTTGTTTGTATCTAACATTAGAGTTTTTTATTTTTTAAATTTTCACAAAATTCCGTATTCCGAGAAAATATTGAAATTTTGATAGTTTACAATATAAGTATTAAATGATGCGAAGTTTTTGAAATAAAATACTCAAATTTTCACAAACTACCGTTTTGTATGAAAGTACTCAAATTATTCTGATTAAAAATATGGGTAGCATTTTCACATCAAAGTGTTTTTTGTAAAATACTGAAATTTTCATAAAATACTGTATCACCAAGACACAAAAAAAATCATAACATTCTATATTAGTTTTAAGTGACACATACATATGTAATTTAATTGTTTAGAGTGAATTAAATATTCACAAAATTCCATTTTTCATGAAAATAATAATAATTTTATAAATTTCATTATCAAACGATACAAATTTTTGTATGCATTTTCACTTGAATTGTGTTTTATAAGTACACAAATTTTCACAAAATTCGGCATTTTATAAAAAACGAATAAGAAGTTTGTTGAAAATGCATATAAAATTTCGCATCTTTTAATGCCGTAAAAAAATGAAATTTTCACAAAACTTCGCATAGTTTTCACATCAAAATGTTAAATTTTGAAAACTTGACTGTTTTTGTGAAATGCGATATTTTGCGCAAATCCATATTATTCGAAAAAAATGAGTATTATGTTTTATTAAGTAAAAGAAACTACTACACGTTATCGAAAAATATCATCTAGTGAATGCTTTCAAAGTTTAACAGGGTTTGACTTCAGCAAGTTTTTTTTAATTAAAATATAACGCCAATAGAAAATTAATTCAATTTTTATTGTTTTTTTTTTGTTTGTTTGTTTATTTATTAAATACAGCAGCGTAAGGATTACACCTTTTTAAATTGCTACCTCCGGTGTCATTACGTTTAAAATACAATTAAAAAGAAAACTACACTAAATTTACGGGTTCTCCACAGGATGATGTCGTCTTTCTCGTTGTCGTCTCGCCTTTTCTCGTCTCAGCGTTGATATTCCAGCGTAGTCCAGGGTTCGTCCGAGGGGATGGGGGTTTGCCCCTTATGCGACCTCATCCAGGGGGCTCAAATGCCCGGGGGGTTGTCCCTATTCCACTCTTCATGAAACTTGTGGTTATGGGGGCCCCGGGTCACTTGAGCACCTCCGTGGATTTTTCAGCTGGCGTGTCGTGTCTACCAGGCACCCCGGAGGAGCCGGAGGGTTGTCCCTATGCCACTCTTCCTATAGCTTGTGGTTAGGGGGGCCCCGGGACCTCCGGGCGCGACAGTGGTTACACACGCTTACTACGGCTGCGGTCGGTTCCAGAAAGCCAAGCAGCCGCTCTTAAAAGTTGCTTCCGAAGTCGTTCGCTTTTTTTTAGATTATAAGAATTTAAAACAATTTTGCAATCCTATTTGGGAATTCAAAAGATTTCAAAATTAAATTTTATAGACAGATTTCAGTCATGATAGAAAAAAATGAGATCCATCCTTCGCCAAAAAATAAAATCAATTGCTGAAGAAAAATGTCAAATTAAAAAAATCCAAACCACAAGACCAAAGGATCAACGTCAAATTAAACGAATCAATCTTGTCAATCAGAACCTTGGCGCGCCGCTCGAAGCCCGATAACAAATGTTGAATCTAATTCCGTTGGCAACCGGTCTGGCTTCCAATTGATGGAAAATCTAGTCGTTAAATTTCGAAGGCCAATTTTGTTGATTTGCTGTCTTCTTTTTTAAGGAAAAAACCCCCCTCGACTAGACTAGACAAAGTGACACACATATCCGTTTGCATGCGGTCACCCGAAATAATTTAAAATAATCGGATTAATGTCAAATCGGGGAGCTTTGAACAATCACATTAGGTTCGAGACAGTGGTTTTCCATGGTTGAAAAAGGGGATAACAAGAGGTTCAAAGGTTGACTTAATTCAATGCCAGGAAAAAAGGAAATCGGTTGATCATTGTGACTGAAATTAAATAATAGATGGGTAATTCTCCGCCAACTCACACAGCAGTTGCCCCGACCCCTCTTCGATTTGCGTGAAACTTTGTCCTAAGGGGTAACTTTTGTCCCTGATCACGAATCCGAGGTCCGTTTTTTGATATCTCTTGACGGAGGGGCGGTACGACCCCTTCCATTTTTGAACATGCGAAAAAAGAGGTGTTTTTCAAAAATTTGCAGCCTGAAACGGTGATGAGATAGAAATCTGGTGTCAAAGGGACTTTTATGTAAAATTAGACGCCCAATTTGATGGCGTACTCAGAATTCCGAAAAAACGTATTTTTCATCGAAAAAAACACTAAAAAAGTTTTAAAAATTCTCCCATTTTCCGTTACTCGACTGTAAAAAATTTTGGAACATGTCATTTTATGGGAAATTTAATGTACTTTTCGAATCTACATTGTCCCAGAAGGGTCATTTTTTCATTTAGAACAAAATTTTTCATTTTAAAATTTCGTGTTTTTTCTAACTTTGCAGGGTTATTTTTTAGAGTGTAACAATGTTCTACAAAGTTGTAGAGCAGACAATTACAAAAATTTTGATATATAGACATAAGGGGTTTGCTTATAAACATCACGAGTTATCGCGATTTTACGAAAAAAAGTTTTGAAAAAGTTGGTCGTCATCGATCATGGCCGTTCATGGTCACTCGCGACAGACACGGACGACGAAACAAAGAGAAACGCAAAAAGTAACTTTTTCAAAACTTTTTTTCGTAAAATCGCGATAACTTGTGATGTTTATAAGCAAACCCCTTATGTCTATATATCAAAATTTTTGTAATTGTCTGCTCTACAACTTTGTAGAACATTGTTACACTCTAAAAAATAACCCTGCAAAGTTAGAAAAAACACGAAATTTTAAAATGAAAAATTTTGTTCTAAATGAAATTCCTAAACTGTAAGACAGCACATAAATTCACCATCAAAAATTTGATTACTTTAAAAAATTCCAAAGCGTTTTCGAAGATGCTGAAAGTAAAAATTATTTTGGGATCATTTAATTTTAACTAATATTATTTCTCAAAAACGTGTTCAACTACTTTTTGAAAAAGTGTTTTAAGAGAAAATTTCTATGACAACAAGATTTAATTATTATTTCCCCCACTTTTCTGCACCACTTCTGCTGCGATGGTCATTGTGCTTGCGTGATAAAAAAAAAAACAAAAAATGAAAAACCATCATGAAAAATGCCATCCGCACCACGGCCACAAACCGATATGATGCAGCCGTAAAGCATTATAATTTTAATTTTCCCCTTCAGCTGTAATTAAGCTGCTCGCGGCTGCAAATTAGTGGAAAATTTTCATCATTATTTTCCATTGTTTTGTGCTAGATTTTTTTTCTCTCTCGTCCTGTTTTCCACTGGATGCAGATTCCCCCCAGCCACCAACTCACCGATCCTGGCCGAGGGGATAACCAGTAAAACTCATTGATGCTGAATAATTTCCCTCAAGTGGTTTTCCCCACCATCCGCTTCCGGTGGTCAGCCGGCGGCGTCATCTTGGACGCTTTGCTCTTCGTGGCTAATTTTCGCTGGCTTCATTCAAAGTAGTCGACCCTCTTGGGAGTCTGGAAAACGTCAGCAACCAACGGTTTTCTCTGCATAATTAAGGGCGCCAATATTCTATAAATTGAACGAGTCAAGTTTTTTTTCTTTCGTCTGTCCTGCAAGGAATTCTTGAGCTATTCTTATTTCTTGAACTCAGCACTCTATCTTTCGCTGGTTTCCCAGGCGTTTTGAATTAATTATGATTGAATGATTGCACAGCTGAGAAGGTTGGTGGGAGAGGGGGGTTCCGGGTAATTAACCGGTCTTCGGAATCGATCCGGTGTGGCACCAGCGCAAGTGGACAGAAGTGGAACGATAATAATATTTTCCATCAATTAAAAGTTAGTTCCGAGCTGCGGAAAACAATTGCCACTGTTTGGTTGCTGTGAGTAGCTGGCTTTTAAGTTTTGAAAAAGATGAATTTGTTGCATTAAAAATCAGCATATTTCAAACTTAAAAAATTATACCAACTGAAAAAAAAACAAAACAGGATTGCCGAATGTTATAGATTGTAAAACTAAAAAATATTTAATTTTTAAGGTTTAATTGTCAATATTTAAATGAATTATTTAAACTTGATCTAATATCATTTTTGTCCATAAAGCAATTCTCTAAAATTTCGGTCATTCGAAAATATGAAACATTCGTGAAATTTTCCGATCTTTTCAAAAACAATATTTTCTAAATTCTAAAATCAGGACTAACTTTTTAAAAGGCGTACTATTGAATGTTTGGCCCTTTTAAAATGTAAGTCTTGATTTAAATTTTTTGAAATTATTGTTTTCGAAAGATCGGGAAATTTCACAAATAATTCATATTTTATTATTGAAAATCGAACCTTTAGTTGCATTAGAAAATGGTGGGTTGTTTAAGTGAGACTTAAAAAACATCATTTATCCTGTTTTTAAACCTTTGCATGGCAATATCTCAGCAACTAAGAGTAACAAAGTTCAAACATGAAAAATATAGAAAATCTTCCCAGCTTTTCTAAAATATTTTTTTTCAATGGGCACTAATTTAAAAAAATTAATAAATGAGACTATTTTGGAAAAAGTTACTTAAAAATTGCTATAATCTGAAAACGGTGCACTTTATCAATATTTCACTAAAGTACTTTTTGATTGCAACATCAATTTTACATCGAAAAATAAAGTTGCAAAATTTTTGCGACCAATATTTCGATTTTGAAAAAAAAAGAATTGATTCAAAAATTCATAACTCGGTCGAAGATTTTTTGCCCATTCTGGAAATTTCTGAAAAGTTGGCATTTTGTGTCCCCTAGAACATATCAAAAAATAAAAATAGTGTTTTTTTTTGTAAATCAAGTTTTACTAACAAAAAGTTAAATAAAAAATCACCAAAAAATTTTTACCATGTATCATTTTTTGCAGTGTAGTCCTTATCCATACCTACAACTTTGCGCAAGACACCAAATCGATCAAAAAATTTCTTCAAAAAATACAGATTTTTGAATTTTCATACATCATTTTTGTATGGACAGCTGCCAAATTTGTGTGGAACTTTATATGGGCAAACTAATGATGCAAAATGGCTTCTTTGGGCATACCGAAGGTACGAAAAAAGTTTCAGCCGGATAAAGAAAATACAAAAATTAAAATTAATTAAAAATACCGATTTCGTAGAGAACTGCTCCATAATAAATGTTCTAAACAAATTTTGTTCAAATCAATTTGCAATCGAAAATGACTTTACACATTCGTACAAATACACATTTACACAAATTGCAGGATCTTATAATTTTAGGCATATAATAGTAAAGTTTTTCAGAAAATGTTCAGTTTGTTTGTGGCTTAAAAATTAACTTCATGACGGAGAGGCAATTTTGCATAATAAAGTTTTAAAGAGCTGAGAAAATTTCTTCAATTTTTTTTTTCTCTTTTTTGACATTGTTTGTTTTGAGAAAACAACTTTTTCTCAGTGACATCTAGCTAGCCCTCATTTTTTATCTCGCGATATCTCGGAATATAGTGGTTCGTATTTTGTGATTTGTTTTGCTTTTTTTGTAAAAGTTTCTTTTTTCCAGAAATTGAAAACATATTTTTTTGGGGACTAACTTTTAGTAATACAAATCAAACTAAAAATCTTTTTTTTCGTGTACTTTTTTCTGAAAAGTCCTTAATTTTTAATAACCCACAAATTTGTCAAAGAGACCAAATAGGAAACGCTTCTCAGGATACAGATTTTCGGATATTCGCATGCTCATATTGTATGACAACCATAAAGTTTTAAGGGTAGGTTCCATTACCCTGACGATGCAAAATAGTTTTTTTGCAATTCCATCGTGAAACTACTTACTTTTCCTGTCATTCTTGAATGACGAAATAGCCTACTTTTCTGTACCAAAAATAACAGAATCGAATAGCAACACTTTTCAAAAAAAAAATGCTGAAAAGTTCTACTTTTCAGCACTCAAATGGGAAAAGTTCAACTTTTCAGCACTTGTTTCGAAAAGTAACACTTTTCAACATTTTTTTGATTTAAACGATTTATTGACAAAATAAATGAAAATTTTACATAAAATTTCACTCAGTGTGTGTTTTTCGGAATTGCAAAAAATGTTGTATAAAACTCGTTGCAAAACGTTGGATAAATGTACGACTCGTGCTGAAAAAATCCTCTTTTTGCAACTTGTTGCATAAACTACTATTTTTACAAAGTAATGCATGGATTCATTGAACTCAAGAAATAAAAATAAAAAAAACCACGAAAAAAATGCCGAAATTATAATGTTTTTGACAAATTTCTTAAAAATATATCATGAATATTTACAAAATAGAATGAATTCAAGCAAAACTATGTCTGATATTTTTTTATTACAGATTCACAAAGATTTAAAAAAACCCATTGAATGATTTGTTAATTTTTGTTTAACTGTTATTCGTTTTTCAAAAACGTCTTGTTCGTGGATCCCATTTTAATGAACACTTATTCACGATTTTGGGAACTCTTTTTTTCTCCGTGTACAGAAATTCGTTAAATTGAATTCACAACAGAGCATTTTAGAGTGATGATCAATTTTCTTCAAAAATGATCAACGGCTTCACCTTAAGTAGTAATAAAACAAATTTTCATAACAAAGCTTCCATCAAAAACCTTTGAAATTTACTGCATTTTTAACATAAACTGGAAACAAATTACAACAATACTGTTTTTTGTATTTTTTTTTTTTACTTTTCGAGCATTTGTACCAGATCTTGGATTGCAAAAAAAAGATTATATGAAGGTCTTTAAACTGAAAACCAAACTTACAGTATGTTTGTGTAAATGTAAATGAGCTAATTCAAGGTGTGTTAGTTGTTATTCAAAGTAAACAATTTAATTAAAAACATTTTTTTAAGTTGCTCTGATTTTTTTTCATTTTTTTAGATTAAGAATCTTAAAACATACATAGTACAACAATCTTGGTAATTTTACATTGGAGCATTTGTAATTTTTCATACATCGGCATCAGTTTCTGTAAAAAATACTTGTACACAAAAATAATCATTAAATTTTAAACCTTCCAAGATTGATTTTTTTTATGTGTACTAAAGAACTAGCGATCGTATTATATTAAAAATGCAGGAAATGCATACAGTGCCATACATTTCCTTTTGTCAAAAGTGACTGATAAATGCGACCAAATTCATTTTTCTTTTAAACTGTTGATCGTAACACCAATCTTAAACTTCACACAATAATGAACAATTTAAAGTTGACGCAAATTTTTGGCGGTACAGTAGAAAAATTCACAAATTTTCCTCACTTTACATTTGATCAATCTCTCCAGAACGATTTTTAGCTTGGCTGACCGACATCCAGCATCCTAATGAACCCACTCACTTTCCCCCAAAACACTGTTATCACATGCCAATTATCAAATTTTCCATCCAGTCTAACCATCCGCCAGCGCCATCGGTTGTCTCGCGGGGGCAATTTTGCGCGCAACTTTCTCGCAAAAAAAGCTCAATTTCAATATGCTCATTTTCGAGTCGCTTCCTTTTTTCCCGATTTCCGCAAAATCAGATAACAAGCCCGGCCTAGCGGTTCCTTTTTTTGTGAACCTTTTGGCGCGTAAAAAAGGTCCTGCGAAAATATTATCTGCCCCGCAGAAACAAAGAGCGGGCGGTCCGTTTTGAGGTCGGGTTTTGAAAAATGACTTGTGTCATTGCGAGGCTAATTTGGACCAATTTCGTTTCGTGAAGAAGAATAAGAAGGAAAAACAGTACAAATTAAGGTACGAGATGGTCTGTTGAAGACTATCGTCAATTTATATCTGAAAGGGGAGGGAGGCCACTCCATGAAGACTATCTCGGCGTGCCCATCGGAAGGCTGCTCACTTCAGGACTCCATTAGTGTATTTACAGCCCCAAGTGTGCTGACAAGTCACCAGCAGCCAGTATTCGCGACTTGGGGAAGCTGCTGCTTGAGATAAATTTGATTAATACTTTCGCACAAAAGCCGCGCCTAATAGCTCGAAACAAAGGCCTCGCTGACATGCTTAAGCGGGAACTGCGAAAAGGATTTCGATTGCTGGGGATCGCCGCACTCCGCTTGCCACGGGAAGAGTTCTCTGCAAATGAGGCTGAATCAGAACATGCTTTAAGTAATTACATAAACATGACTTTGGCAGTCATAATTTGAGACAGGGTTGCCAGATCTACAAAATTTTAAACTTGTTTGGAATGCATTTCGATTACCTCACTGGGATCCGGGCATAGTTATCATACAAAAAACTTAAATCCGGCTTCAAAAATGTTCATAAACATCACTTTAGTAGTCATAAAATGAGGCAGGGTTGCCAGATCATTGATGTTTAAGACTCGTTCAGATGACTCATCCAACGATGTGTTAAATATTGGATCTGGACATGGTTTTCATACAGAAAGGTAAAAAATCATAAATATCACTTATGTGGTCATAACTGGAGCCAGGGTTGCCAGATTTTCAGACTTTAAAACTTCAATTCTATTGACAATTGAAAAAAAACTGCAGAAATTTGATTTTTTAGAAAATTGGAAGAGTGGAATTTGAACTTAAACGATTTTTTCAAATTTTGATTTAAATTGATTTTCTCCAAAGAACCTCTCTAGAGCTTTAATCTGCGATTTTTGTCCACATTTCTCCACCCCTCGCCAGATTTCCCTCTTAGTCTTATTATCTACTTTCCATAGAAAACGCTGCTGCTGCTCACTTAATGGTGGTTGACAGCCGAGCGGACACACTCCAAAATGTCCTGAAAGAGAGTTCCAGAAAAGCTCAAAGAGCTCTGACGTTGACAACAAACGGGCAAATTAATTAGAATCGAATTGTGTGCGTGCTTTTGTGCTTTTTATCTCCTTACCCCCCCCCCCCCCCCCTCCCACCAATCACATTTCAAGGGGTAAATGATGATGCCCTTAAAGTTAGAGGAGGAGGCGGAGTTGGGGCTGGAAAAGTGGATTTGTGTGATTGAAAAATACCGGTCACGATAGGCACTTTACACGCTTCGCTGCTCGACTTTTGGGCGAAGTTCTTCTCCTGGCGCGGAACCAGATTTGGTGGTGGTGCTGCGAGACAACCCGACCGAGATCGATTCCCCACGATAAGCGGAACCTTTTGATCCGTTTCGCAGTTTGTTTTTCGTAGTACACCGCACACTTAACCCTTGGTTGAACGATTTTTTCTTTTGGCTGAAAACATGAAGAAAGCTGAACTTAGTTTACTTAACTTTTGACAGGGTTGCCAAAACTTCAGTATTGTATAAGAAATTCACATTTAATACCTGTTCAACGATGTTCATTTTGACAGTTTCAAAAGAGAGCTCACTTTTTACAGTGAAAAACTCTATAAAATTTTCAGTTTGCTCATAACTTTGCTTGACCTGTTGGGGGTTAACCCCACGGATAACGAAAAGCAGACTGTTTGTTGGCAGTTTGTTCGTAGAACAAATCCAGGACCAACAGAAGGAGCAGCAACACACAGAAAAAGCGAACTTCACGGTTGTTTGGCATATCGGTTTGCTCAAATCTGCTTGAACGCGGTTGTTGATTGGTATTTGAATGAGCAGACAAAACTCTCTGCCACTCCAGATCGTATCGCTGGCGATATTGCCTTGTTGAAATCGACTCCCGATGACAGACACTCGACGATTTAGTCGTGGATCCGTTTGATCTGTTTTCATATCATCGTAATGGGTTAGTATTTCTATAGTGTTTCTCCCAAAAAAGTATCGAAAATCGATTCAAACCAAATCTTAAAGCTTCCCTCCCCCCCTCAAGCTTCTTCAACCCAATCGAAAAATGAAATTTCATTTCCTGCCAAATGTCACATCTTCACGAGGCACCCTCTATTGGCGAAGGGTTCACAATTCAAAAGGTCCTTCTTTCGCCAATTGAAACCTCGGATGTCTTCCGGAGGGAAAGTGAAAACTGCCACCCAAACCTCAGCTTTCTTCCTTCAGTTGTGGGGCTAGCGGGGCATGCATTTGCCAACAAATTTGACGAACCGAAAGGCGACGGCAAACATTTCGTACAATGCTTCAATTTATTAAACTTTTATACGCTTTGACAGCCGGGACCCGGGCAGCATCCTTTGAGAAAAGAATCTCGAGTAGAAGGAGAGGGAGAGTTGTGTACACCCAGAACTGGGCATCGGCATACGAGAGGATAAAGAGCAAGATTCGGTAGTAAAATGGTACTGTGTGCGGACGGAGAGGATAAATCCCGAAATTACCGAGAGTACTTTACTCATGGTTCATTTTCCAAAAAAGTTCATCCATCAAAAAAAAAATTACCGGTACCGAGACTCGAACCCAAGACCTTTGGCATATTGAACCGTGCCTTTGCCGCATGGGCCACCATGGTTCGGTGACTAAGTGGCGGTCGTTTGTCCATATAAGCCACTCATAGGATGAACTGTTCCAATGAACGAATGAACACGCGAGAGGACTATACTCTCGCAATATAGAACTTTCCTCACGTTTCTTTTCGTGAGGACTATCCCCTCGTTCTTTAACTTTGGGTGTAGCAAACGAAGTGAGAAAGTCAAATAATGTAAAAAATATCGAAGGAGAAAAAAAATATTTGGAGTCGTCTGACAACGAGGGATGCAATTTTGGAACTGAAGGTGAAGGCAGGACCTTGCATATAAATAACGGTATAAATTTTGGTGTAGGGTGTTTAAAAAATATGGGAATTGGTCATAAAAATTGTAATTTTTTACTAATAGGTCTATGTTTTTTTCTCTATTTGGAACCTTATTTTGAAAACCAGTACTATTACTCAAACATTTATAAATTTTATAAAACATTCTCGAAACAAAATAAAAGAAAGCAGCTTGTTCAAAACTGTTCTGAAATGTGATTTTTGCATTTCAGACCACTTTTGAGTAAACTGAATGTTTTTTCATGGAGCAGTTCTCTTCCTTTTTGAAATTTAGCTACGATTTTATGATTTATTTGAAATTTTGTTCAAAAATTGTCTCCAAAGAAACTTGGGAGCTGTCCACATAACATTATAAGACGACGAACAAAAATTCGTATGTTGAGCATTTATTTTCCGAACGATTTCATATCTTTGTTAAAGTTATATTGTTCGGTCAGTTCCTTACTGGATTCGGTCGTTAGAAACGACCGTCGAAATAGGTGGCGGAACCAGATGCAGCTTGGTTGACAAAAAAACGGAGCACGTGGTCGCATGATGGCGGCATCAATCCAGACTTAGGGGTGGTCATCTGGCAAAAAATTAAACTATTTTCATAAAAAAATATTTCCAGCTAAATAAAAAAATTAAACATTATTCGAACAGTTATTCTTCGGGAAAAATAAGAGTATCCTCCACATTTGTTACAAAATAAAATTATTAGCCATTTTTACCCAATTTGATTTGAGTGAATTTGTGTATGTATAGAGAATTAAAAGTATCAATTTTGAGCTAAAATAAATGTTTTTATTTAGTCTAGTTCTGAATGGTCTAAGAACTATAAATATTCAATGGTTTAAAAAAATTACTGCAAATATTTTTTGCCTTCCGCACCTTACTGAGGAATGGCTATAAAATCACTCGTTAAATGAACTTCTTAATTTGACCTCGTAGACCCACCTTCACGTATACCCATAGACTCAGAACTGAAAACTGAACGAATGTCTGTAAGTCCGTACACCAAAAAAAAAAGCACTCGATTATCTCCGGACTAGCTGAACTGATTTGGGCCGTTCTGGTCTCATTCGATACGTTTTGGGGTCCCACAAGACCTTTGTTAATATTATGAAGTTTTGTAAAGTACTTTAAAAGTTATGCTAAAAATATAATCTTGTAATTTGCTTTTTTAGAATTATTAGCATATTTTTTCCGAATAGATGAGTGAATTTGTCAAAGGTTTTATTTTTACATGCAATTAATGTTTTTTATATGTTAAGATAAACAATGATTCTTAGGTGCTTTTTGTTTTATTTGAAAGAAGAACAAAATGATCTGAAACAAGATGCCATCAAACAAAAACTTTAAAATTATTATAAATCAAAAAATCAGGTATTTTTCCGATTGCAAGCAAGTTTTTACATCAACAACCTATTTTCAAAATAATTTTTGAGTTGTGAGCAATGCTCTACAAAATACGTCTTTTTTATTTTTATTTTTTTATTTTTTGATCCGGCTGAAACATTTTGGATGCCTTCGGTATGCGCAAAAAAGCCATTATCCATATATTTTTCCATACAAATTTGTCAACTGTCCATACAAAAAAGATTTATAAAAATTAAAAATCTGTATCTTTCGAAAAAAAATTGATCGATTTGGTGGCAAAATTGTAACAAGGACAACATTGATGATTGTTATCCGAGCATTCGTTGGTGAAGGTTGTCTGAATCAACATGACTCGTCGCGTCCCGGCGCAAAACGCCGGCAATATTGCCCTACCTGCGGCTCAAGCAGGCAAAAAAGTGGGAATTTCCAAAAGGAAGGTTGAGGCCTCAACTGATGGCCAAAAACCGGGAATTTCCAAAAGGAAGGTGCTTTTGGAAGTGACATCGAACAGCAAAAAGACGAAAAAGAGCGACGGTACTGTACCGATGGATGAGGAGGAGGAGAACTCTTCGTCGCACGAGGAGCAGCTATTGAAGAACAACAAGTTTGCTGGACTGCCTGACGAGGACCAGGTAGCGGAAGCAAAGGAGAATGAAGTGAAACAGCGAAAGGAGAAACTGCCTCCTTTTTATGTGCGGCAATCAGCAGCAACGATCGACTTTCGTGCGGGGCTGGTTGAACTCATCAAGTCTGGGAAAGTCCTAGGCAACATTCGTCTGTGTCAGGACGGATTTAAGGTGCTGGTGCAATCCAGGCAGCACTATCAACTGGTCAAGGATTACTTGACCGAAAACGAGGCGGAGTACTTTACCCATGATGTCGTCATGGATAAGCCGTACAAAATCGTCGTCAGAGGTCTGTACGACATGCCAGTGGAGGAATTAGCTGCCGAGCTAAAAGTTTTGAAACTGGATGTGTTGGCCGTGCACAAAATGAGCCGACGCAACAAAGACATCAAGTACCGTGACCAGCTCTACCTGCTGCATTTGGCTAAGGGATCGACGACGCTTCCTGAGCTGAAGGCAATTCGAGCGGTTTTCAACATTATCGTGTCGTGGGAGCGATACCGACCAGTGCATCGTGACGTCACACAATGCTTCAACTGCCTGGGCTTCGGGCACGGAGGTAAGAACTGCCACCTGAAGCGTCGTTGCGCCAAATGTGGTACCGATGCGCACATCACATCCCAGTGCATCCAAGATTCGCTGGTGAAGTGCCTCAACTGCAACGGTGAGCACTCGTCAACCGACCGAAAGTGCCCCAAGAGAGCTGAGTTCGTGAAAATTCGGCAGCAAGCATCGACGAAGAATCAGCCTCAGCGTCGTAGAACTCCTCCAGCCCTGGTGGAGCAAAATTTTCCACCTCTTCAACCGCGACGCCAGGTCCCGAACTTGGCACCGTTGCCGTTGGATCCCAGGAAGAGAGCTGAGATGAATCATCCACGGCCGGGTTCCAGCCAGGAGCCGAGACCGCCACCACCGGGCTTCAGCCAGGAGCCAAGACCAACCCAAGAACCAGCAGTTGAGGAAAATGGTAATGATCTTTACACCTCAACCGAACTCCTCAATATTTTCAAACAGATGTCCGCTGCACTGCGTGGATGCAAAACCAAGACCCAGCAGATTGAAGTGCTGACCTCGTTCGTCATCCAGTATGGATCGTAGGTCCCTCAAGCTGCTGAATTGGAACGCTTGCTCCATTAGGAGGAAGAATTTAGAGCTGGTGGATTTTCTTCGCGAGAAGGAGATCGACGTAGCTGCCATCACGGAAACTCATCTGAAGCCCGGTGAAAAAGTTTATCTGCAAAACTACAAGATCGCGACGCAGCTCGATAGGACCACCTCTGGAGGAGGAGGTGTGCTTGTCGCTGTTCATCGTGATCTCAAGCCACGCCGGCTGCCACACTTCAAGCTGGACATCATCGAGGCCGTTGGGGTGGAAATTCCCACTTCGGTTGGCCCAGTACTCTTCATTGCTGCATACTGCCCACGTCAGGTGAATGCCAGAGATGGTTCAGCAGCAAAACTGAAGAGCGATATCCAGAAGCTGACACGGCGGAGCGCAAAGTACATCATCGCTGGTGACCTCAACGCGAAGCATGAAGTTTGGGGCAACAGCAGGAGGAATCGGAACGGAGTGATTCTGCACAACGATCTGCAAAACGGATACTACAACGTTGTGAGTCCGGATCGTCCAACGAGGGTGGCTCGGTCTGGGAATCACTCAATCATCGACTTCTTCATTACCAATATGGCTGAGAACGTGGCTCATCCTGAGGTGTTTGAAGAGTTGAGTTCTGATCACTATCCGGTGGTTGTGGAGGTTGGAGCTTCCGTTACTCCGCAGCGGCAACCAACCCGGAAAGATTACCACAACGTTGACTGGCAGCAGTTTCAGCAAGTGGTCGACAGCAACATCGACTATGATCAACACCCGGAAACTTCTGCCGATATTGATCGTTCGCTGGAGGTGATCCAGCAGGCTATCAACCAAGCAGAGGCTGCCAACGTTCGGGAGGTTCCTGTTAATTTTAAGGTAACTGATATTGACGTAGATACTAAACACTTGATTAGACTTAGGAATGTTTATAGGAGACAATATCAACGGACTGGGGACTATGACAAAAGATTTCAGTGAACAATTTGAACAAAATCATACAAGACCGACTTGACAATATCAGAAATCAAGAATTTTCAAAACATGTAAGCCAGCTTGGGAATTATTCAAAACCATTTTGGAAACTTTCAAAAGTTCTTAAAAACAAACCAAAGCCTATTCCTCCTCTTATTGTTGAGGATTCTCCTTTGATTACATCCGAGGAAAAGGCAAATGCACTTGGGCTTCATTTTGTTAGTTCACATAATCTTGGCGCTTCCATGACCAGCCGTAAAGAAACATCAGTTGCCAATAGTATTTCAACAATCAATGACTCTACCTTTGAATTTCCTGCAGATTCCCATGTTTCTGGTGAGGAAGTCAAAGTTGCAGTTAAACAAATGAAAAATATGAAAGCTCCAGGCTTTGATAACATTTTAATCTGGTGTTGAAAAAACAGAGTGATCAGTTCTTTCAACATCTAGCCAATATTTTCAATAAATGTTTGCAACTTGGTTACTTCCCCACCAATTGGAAGCTGGGCAAAGTCATACCAATTTTGAAGCCTCAAAAGATCCAACATCGCCAACAAGTTATCGTCCCATTAGTCTTTTGAGTAGTCTGTCCAAACTCTTTGAGAAGGTCATCTATTCAAGGCTTTTGGATTTTACCAACGATAATAATATAATTTTGAACGAGCAGTTTGGCTTCCGAAAGGGACATAATACTGCTCATCAGCTTACGAGAGTAACTAAAATCATCAAGCAGAACAAGCTTGAGTCTAAATCAACTGCTATGGCTTTGTTGGATGTTGAGAAGGCTTTTGACAATGTTTGGCATGATGGTTTGATACATAAACTGTATTTATACGGTTTTCCAATGTATCTTATCAAAATTATCCAGCACTATCTTTCGGAGAGATCGTTCAAGGTTTTTCTGAATGGGATTGCTTCTGGATTATTCAACATTGATGCTGGGGTTCCCAAGGAAGTATTCTTGGCCCACTTCTGTACAATATTTTTACATCTGATTTGCCTACTCTTCCTGGTAATGGTGTGTTGTCACTTTTTGCTGATGACACTGCCGTTATTTATAAGGGTAAAATAACCAGATATTTAGTTGGCCGTCTTCAGAAGGGTCTTGACGTTCTTTCCGAATACTTTGGCGACTGGAAAATTCGCATAAATGCAGCCAAAACTCAAACCATCATTTTTCCACTTTCCAAATCGGCCCGATTTGTCCCAAAGGATGATGTTTTGATTAAAATGAATGATGTTTCGATACCCTGGTCAAAGGAAGTTGTCTATTTAGGTCTCATACTTGACTCGAAACTTTTGTTTCGACAGCATGTAGACAAAATATTGAACAAGTGCAGCATTCTCATCAGGTGTTTGTATCCTTTAATTAACAGAAAATCAAAGCTATCTTTGAAAAATAAGCTAGCAGTTTACAAACAAATAATTTACCCCGTTATTGAGTATGCAGTACCTGTTTGGGAGTGTTGCGCTAGAACTCATAAATTGAAGCTCCAGCGTGTCCAAAACAAGGTACTCAAAATGGTTTTGAATGTTCCTGGCTGGACAAGATCAAGTGAGGTTCATGAATTAGCAGAAGTAAAAATGTTGGATCAGAAGATTCAAGAAAAATGTTTGAAATTCAGGGAAAAATGTGCTATATCTGAATACCCCTTGATTCAAGGATTGGTTTAGTTTATTGTAAGTTTAAGTTAGTTTTAGGTTAGGTTATGTTTTCTTAACATTTTTTTCCTCATTGTACCTAGTGTTACAAAAATGATAAATCATATACTTTTAAAGTTAAGAAAATGAACAGTGTTTAAATCACGAAAAGCAAACTAAAGCTGAAGAGCCACAGCTGACCACTTATTATGTAAACCAAATGTAATTATTATAAGAAAGATTCAATAAAGTATATTTAATTCAAAAAAAAAAAAAAAAAAAAAAATTCAATGTATCTTATCAAAATTATCCAGCACTATCTTTCGGAGAGATCGTTCAAGGTTTTTCTGAATGGGATTGCTTCTGGATTATTCAACATTAATGCGGGGGTTCCCCAAGGAAGTATTCTTGGCCCACTTCTGTACAATATTTTTACATCTGATTTGCCTACTCTTCCTGGTAATGGTGTGTTGTCACTTTTTGCTGATGACACTGCCGTTATTTATAAGGGTAAAATAACCAGATATTTAGTTGGCCGTCTACAGAAGGCTCTTGACGTTCTTTCCGAATACTTTGGCGACTGGAAAATTCGCATAAATGCAGCCAAAACTCAAACCATCATTTTTCCACTTTCCAAATCGGCCAGATTTGTCCCAAAGGATGATGTTTTGATTAAAATGAATGATGTTTCGATACCCTGGTCAAAGGAAGTTGTCTATTTAGGTCTCATACTTGACTCGAAACTTTGTTTCGGCAGCATGTAGATAAAATATTGAACAAGTGCAGCATTCTCATCAGGTGTTTGTATCCTTTAATTAACAGAAAATCAAAGCTATCTTTGAAAAATAAGTTAGCAGTTTACAAACAAATAATTTACCCCGTTATTGAGTATGCAGTACCTGTTTGGGAGTGTTGCGCAAGAACTCATAAATTGAAGCTCCAGCGTGTCCAAAACAAGGTACTCAAAATGGTTTTGAATGTTCCTGGCTGGACAAGATCAAGTGAGGTTCATGAATTAGCAGAAGTTAAAATGTTGGATCAGAAGATTCAAGAAAAATGTTTGAAATTCAGGGAAAAATGTGCTATATCTGAATACCCCTTGATTCAAGGATTGGTTTAGTTTATGGTAAGATTAAGTTAGTTTTAGGTTAGGTTATGTTTTCTTAACATTTTTTTTCCTCATTGTACCTAGTGTTACAAAAATGATAAATCATATACTTTTAAAGTTATAAAAATGAACAGTGTTTAAATCACGAAAAGCAAACTAAAGCTGAAGAGCCACAGCTGACCACTTATTATGTAAACCAAATGTAATTATTATAAGAAAGATTCAATAAAGTATATTTAATTCAAAAAAAAAAAAAAAAAAGGACAACATTGATAAAAATGATATACGGTAATTTTTGTTTTGGTGATTTTTAATTTAACTTTTTGTCCCTAAAGCATGAATTGCAAAAAAACACTATTTTTTTATTTTTTTATATGTTTTTTTGACCGAGCTATGAATTTTTGAATCAATACTGATTAAAAAAAAACAAATATTGGTCGCAAAAACTTTTCAACATCATTTTTCTATTTTAAAGTGAGTATTTATGTTATAGCCATTTTATGCTATTTTTTTGATAATAGCCGCAGCTATTATTTTTCTAAAAATTTGTGCATATGTTTGCCCGCCTTTAACTTTGTTTTTGAAAAACTGAGAAAAATTTCTAAATTTTGTTTTTTTTTTTTTAACTTTGTTCATACGACCCTTAGTTGCTGAGATATTGCAAAGGTTTAAAAACAATAAAATTTGTGTTTTCAAAGTCTCACACAAAAAACCCACCATTTTCTAATGTCGATATCTCAGCAACTAATGGTCCGATTTCCAAAATTGAAATATGAAACACTCGTGAATTTTTCGGATCTTAACGAAAACAATTTATTATTATTTTTTATCAAGACTGACATTTCTAAAGGGCCAAATATTCAATATTACGCCCTTTTGTAAATGTGTAAGTCTTGATTTAAAATAAATATTCAAAGGTTATTTTTATAAGGCCTACGTTGAAAAACTTAAGTTTTCAAATAGTTTGAAAATTAAAAAATTAACAATTAGACCTTTTTCAATTTTGTTGAATTCATTTAAGTTTTAGGGCATTGCAAATTTAATTTAAAGTTTTTGATAAAAATTTATAAAGAAAATCAGGAGCAAATTTGATAGTTTTTGACAAAGAACTTTGTCCTAAGGTTTCTATACGTGGTGTCAATCCAAAATTTTCGCGAAGCGAAAACGTTACGTGACGAATTCCCCTCTCGGCAAATTTCCCCTCTTTTTGGTGCACGCTGGTTGGATGAACGAACGTTTCCCAATCAGTCAATCGAGAGACGTGAGATTGATGTATTTAAAATCACCCCCACTTCACCTCATAATTTTCGGATCGTCGACGAGCCAACAAAACTCGGCTCGGTCGGTCCTAAAAATTCATTCTATTGCTGGACGTCGACGAGAACACATAAGAAGCAGATGGCCTGGTGGCCCGGTAGCAGACGGCCTGGAGGTCTGGGAGCAGATGGCTTGGAGGCAAGGACCAGCTAAGACATGGTAGTCGCGGGAGTCGACAGTAGTGGCCACAATCCGGAGTGGCCGGAGGCCCCGCGGATGTTCCGATGGGGGGACATTTGCCGGACCGTAAGAGTTGGGGCAATATGGGTATCAAACATTATGGTTTTTGATACTGGATATGAAATTTGACATTTCGGCAGTAGTGGCCACAATCCGGAGTGGCCGGAGGCCCCGCGGATGTTCCGATTGGGAGACATTTACCGGACCGTAAGAGTTTGGGCAATATGAGTATCAAACTTTATGGTTTTTGATAATGGACATGAAATTTGACACTTCGGCAGTATTGGCCACAATCCGGAGTGGCCGGAGGCCCCGCGGATGTTCCGATGGGGGGACATTTGCCGAACCATAAGAGTAGGGGCAATATGGGTATCAAACTTTATGGTTTTTGATACTGGATATGAAACTTGACATTTCGGCAGTAGTGGCCACAATCCGGAGTGGCCGGAGGCCCCGCGGATGTTCCGATGGGGGGACATTTGCTGGACCGTAAGAGTTGGGGCAATATGGGTATCAAACATTATGGTTTTTGCTACTGGACATGAAATTTGACATTTCGGCAGTAGTGGCCACAATCCGGAGTGGCCGGAGGCCCCTCGGATGTTCCGATGGGGGGACATTTTCCGGACCGTAAGAGTTGGGGCAATATGGGTGTCAAACTTTATGGTTTTTGATATTGGATATGAAATTTGACATTTCGGCAGTAGTGGTCACAATCCGGAGTGGCCGGAGGCCCCGGGGATGTTCCGATGGGAGGACATTTGCCGAACCATAAGAGTAGGGGCAATATGGGTATCAAACTTTATGGTTTTTGATACTGGATATGAAATTTGACATTTCGGCAGTAGTGACCACAATCCGGAGTGGCCGGAGGCCCCTCGGATGTTCTGATGGGGGGACATTTGCCGGACCGTAAGAGTTGGGGCAATATGGGTGTCAAACTTTATGGTTTTTGATACTGGATATGAAATTTGACATTTCGGCAGTAGTGGCCACAATCCGGAGTGGCCGGAGGCCCCGCGGATGTTCCGATGGGGGGACATTTGCCGGACTATAAGAGTTGGGGTAATATGGGTGTCAAACTTTATGGTTTTTGATATTGGATATGAAATTTGACATTTCGGCAGTAGTGGTCACAATCCGGAGTGGCCGGAGGCCCCGGGGATGTTCCGATGGGAGGACATTTGCCGAACCATAATAGTAGGGGCAATATGGGTATCAAACTTTATGGTTTTTGATACTGGATATGAAATTTGACATTTCGGCAGTAGTGACCACAATCCGGAGTGGCCGGAGGCCCCTCGGATGTTCTGATGGGGGGACATTTGCCGGACCGTAAGAGTTGGGGCAATATGGGTGTCAAACTTTTAGTTTTTGATACTGGATATGAAATTTGACATTT
Source organism: Culex quinquefasciatus (assembly GCF_015732765.1). NCBI lineage: Eukaryota > Metazoa > Arthropoda > Insecta > Diptera > Culicidae > Culex > Culex quinquefasciatus. The sequence goes on along the minus strand of NC_051863.1, from coordinate 145,494,010 downwards.
CGGCAGTAGTGGTCACAATCCGGAGTGGCCGGAGGCCCCGGGGATGTTCCGATGGGAGGACATTTGCCGAACCATAAGAGTAGGGGCAATATGGGTATCAAACTTTATGATTTTTGATACTGGATATGAAATTTGACATTTCAGCAGCAGTGGCCACAAACCGAAGTGGCCGGAGGCCCCTCGGATGTTCCGATGGGAGGACATTTGCCGAACCATAAGAGTAGGGGCAATATGGGTATCAAACTTTATGATTTTTGATACTAGATATGAAATTTGACATTTCAGCAGAAGTGGCCACAATCCGAAGTGGCCGGAGGCCACGGGGATGTTCCGATGGGGGGACATTTGGCGAACCATAAGAGTAGGGGCAAAATGGGTATCAAACTTTATGGTAATTATGCATCTAGTGAATCTTGGGAAATTTGGACCAGACAATGTAATCGAAAATTTCAACAACCATCTTGCAAAGTTCTTTGTCATACTGGTCATGTGTAACATAACCACCTGCACCTTTTTTTGAAAAAACTTCAAAAATCTTTTGTAAAATAATCAGAATACATTCTACCACGCTTCTTTTTGCATTTCAAATCGAATAAAGAATGTTTTATAATTTTAAACTTCTGAATTTTACAATCACTATCGGTCCAAACCTGAAAATCTTGAAAAAATATTTTAATGAATGATAAATATATTGAAAACATTTTATGACACACTTTAACGATGATTTTGTAGATTTTGTAAAAATCTAGCCTGAAATTTATAACTATTTTTTTAATTGCCTCAAAACATAGTTAAATGAAAATACATTATAGTTATTAAAAATTACTTCAACCAACCACCCTCACTTTGACCACTATGTTTGTACATTGATTTGGTAGGAAGTCTGATTCACACCAGCGAAAAAAAAAGAAATCAACTGTTTGTTCGACTTGCGACTTCCGGGGATTTCCCCCCCTGCTAGGTGCAAGGATGCTGGATTGCCGAATCGATCGCCAACTCCCCTGCCTCTGCCCATGACGGATGCTGCCCCCCCTGCTGGTCCGAGGTTACGGAAACTTTGAGCTTTCGGGGCAGAAAATTGGAAGAAAAAAAAAGGTCTTTTTGTGTGTGACTTTTGGTGGCTTGGTGTTGGATAGTTGGGCTCGGGAAATGGAAAATTATTTCTCTGCAGTTGACAGTCAGGAAATAGATTCGTTCCTATTGATAAAATTTTATGAAACTGTTTATGTGAATATATGTGAGCTTGAGACCGCCACCGTCCGCCGAGGAAGCGCCGAAAAGGAAGGAAGGAAAATGGCACCAAATCGAAGCGGCTAGAAGGAAACTTTTCCGAGCAAGTAGGAGAGAGAGAGTGGGGCAAAAGTTTCCCAATCACAAGTGGCCTGGCCGGAGCTGTCTGGTTCCAGTTTGTGGTGCCCTCAGGATGTCTGGATGGAACTTGTCCCCGGCAAAATCCAAGAGTCCGGCTCTTCGTATCTTCCAGTTCGGGTTGGTTTTCCATCCCTTCCGGTCTTTGGGAAACTGTGGTGAAGATAAGACGTTTCCCTGCACCTTCACCACTGCGTTCTGATATTGGGGAACCCTTTCGAAAGCGCTTCGACGTCTTCGATGTCGGACTGCCGAACAGATTCTTGAAGAGAGGTGCTACAAACAGGATGGGAAGGGGGCTACACAAAGAAGAACTATTTCATGCTGGTTGGCTATTTTCTGGGAAAATTGCACTTTGCGCACTTGGTAGATGGCTTGCTCGAAGGGATGTTAGAGTGGTCCACTTTTTGGGGAAACATAACCTCAAAAACTATTGAATGTCGTGCTCTGTCGCACGTCGCTTTTTGACGTATCGAGAAAAACGTGTTTTGACGTTTGACCTTGATTAAACCAAAAATTGAGCACGCAATGTATACAATAACAATCATGTCTTGTTTGGTTGACCATTATGTGCGTCGTTTCGAAGTTTGGTTGAATTTGGTTGCTGGAGTCCCGAGTTATTACTAAACATGTTTACGGTAATCGGGCATAGACGTGTATCAAACGCATTCTGACCTGAAATCCCTTTCAACAGTTGTCGCACTTAAATCAATTTTCAGGGTGTATCAAGATAGCATGACAAAATTGAAACTTTTTTCATACGAAAAGTGACAAAAATGAGTTTTTGGACTAAAATGCACATGTGACAAGGTAGAACGACAACGACGAATTGTCGAATTTCCATATTCCTTAAATTCACAAAAGTTCAACTACAAAAGTTTTCTAAATTTAAAACTTTTAAGGTTGATTTAACAAGAATAACACAGATCACCCTAACTCTGCACTTCTTCAAAATATTTCTGCATCTTATATCGCTTTTAGAGTTCAATTACGGTTTGCTCAATCTTCGACCTGGTTTCTCCACCCCCACTCCCCCCCGTGACCAAGAAACAAGCTGGGTCTCGTTTTGCCGACAGCGCATTGAGAGGGAATAATTTTTATGATTTATTAAAGATCCATTCCGAAGATGACTCGAGTTGGTTAAAGTTTGACCAGTAATCTTCGAAAGAAGTTTGTTCGACGTCTTGCTTCCAGTTTCAATGCCGCAAAGCTTGCAAACTTTGTCTTGGGGAAGCGAAACTTGCTTCGAATGGAGTTCGGGCACGATTTGTGAGTTTATTTTGTTGCACGATTCAAGACTTTTCATTTGTGTTCCCTGAGGGCAGTTGGAGCGAGTGCAATTAAAAAGAGAAAATAGTAGAAGTTCATTTTAATGGTTTGAACAAGATGACATGAATCTGTTTGTCACATTTTTATCAGGTTGTTATGACTAAATACTTAAGAATTTGACATAAAACTCAATTTAAAGGATGTTTTTTTCGGAATTTCCAAAAAAATGTGTTCAAAACTCGTTTCAAAACTTGTTTTTTTCAGTACTTGATTTGTTACAACTGATTGTTCTTCGGTGTCATCAGGAATTATGTTACAAACTCCATGTCCGATGAGTCTGTAAATTCATGTGTAAGACTAAAATTCCTTCCCTAGTTGAACTGCAAGCTTCTATGGAAGGGCGCCGGTATTGACTAATAATATAGGGGTCTTCAGGGGTTAAATAGTGAACGTTGGCTCATTTTTGCAACCTATAAAAAAACAATTTTATTACAATCCAAACTAGTCGAAAATAACTTTTGTTCAAAATTTAAGACATATTAATCCTCATCACATTCATATTTGGCCCCTTTAAACAATTCAACCTATTTTTTTCTTCTTTTTCAAACAACCCCCATCAAGTCCACAAATTCTAGCCTACTCCATGGCCTACGACAAAAACACCTAGCATTTTTTTTTCTAATAAACTGGGTCGACTGATGGTGAGTTAATCCCACCGAGATTTCTCCACCATGCAAGAATCCGTAGAGCTGGAGGATTAATTGCGGGCAATAAATTAGAACGATACACACCAATTGACACGCCTCCCAGAAGCGTCCTCCCCCTCAAAAAACTCGAGTACGAGGACAGCGCAGCCGGGTGCGACTGAATTAGGAACGGTTCTTCCCCCGGAGTCGAACTCCGGGCTTCCGGAACGACGATGGTCCGGATGATAGAGCAGAACTGGAGTGGGGTGGTGGGGTGTCGTCGAGATTTGCTGGAATTTCTCGTGTGTTTACTGGGTGGTCTCAGACATGTAGAATTGTAATTTTGGGATTTTTTTTTCAAATTTTGATTTGTTAAGTATTGTGATCTCCAATCAAAAGCCAAGAGCTACATTTCTAGCTCAATTTTTAGAAAACTAAATTTTAAAGTGATTGTTTCATCTTAGATCTATGTTGGTAAATCCTAGAAGCATATCAAATCCAGGAGGAAGGACCATCCGGGTGTGGTGTTTGAAAGTTGTGTGAGAATAATTGCTCCTTTGGTAGTACGCGCCGTACAGCTCCGTTGGAACCGGGAACAAGATTTAGAGTGGCAGAAATTTTTGCTCGTTTGGTGTTAATGTAATGTTTTGTGCCAGCCAGCTAGCTAGTCAGCTGGCGAATTGTGTCCAGGGTAACGCCCCCAAAGTTGTGCAGCTGGCAACCCCCGGTAGAGTCGCCCAGTTTGGGATGAGATGTTTAATGGCCGGGCCATGGAAATTAGGTCCCCCTGTCATGTGTTGGCGAGTGTAAAGAGGGACCCGGTAATGGTTGTGATGGATTGGGCTGAATTTTAAGGGCAGAACCTGCTAACTGTTTGTGGTTTTGCATCGTTCCCGGAGTGTCTGTTGAAACATTCGTGAGCAATTCTCCCGGAAATTCACTTTGGATATTCTTGTTTGCCCAAAATTTTTTTCGACACTTTTTATCTTTCCTGTGTTTAGGATGTCATTTTGAGCATATTTTGTTCTACGAAAAACTTTTCTTTTTGTTTTATGTTTTATGTGTTTTATTTTTAGTATTTTAATTTGTATTTACAGTCATGCCTCGGTTTTGCACTGCCCCGGTTTTGATTTGTTCAGCTGCCTCGGTTAGCACTGCCCAGTGCATAACTGAAGCACAGAGCTTATGTGATTTGGGCTGTATGCGAGACATTGGCTGTAATTCTATGAAACATCATCCAAACTTCATAAAAATATAGTGTTTTGAAATCGAAATAATGTCTTTTTTATATTTATTATAGAGTTTTTCAGCCAGAGGCTGGTTCAACTCTTTCATTGCATTTATAACATGAAATTTTTCATAAAACTACGCATATTTCCTATATTTTTTTAATGCAATGTTTTTCGAAAAAAGTACAATTTTTTTTTTGCAATAAGGGTTTCAAATGATCCGGATTTGTCCAAACATTCAAATGGAATATGAAAAGTTTTGCAAAGAATCAGAATTATCACAAAGCTTCATTTTTATTTTATTTTCAAAAAATACTTCTTATTTCAGTTTGATAATCGGAATTTTTTCATACATTTCAAAGACACTACACAAATTTTTAAAAATTCTCAATATTTTCACAAAACTACATATTTTCGAAAAATACTTAAAAATTTCAGTTTTTTCAACATGACTATCAAATGATTGGGACTTTGATGCATTTCGAACAAAATAACACAGTTTTTTTTTAAATACTCGAAATTTTCACAAAACTACGCATTTTTTAAAAAATACTCCATATTTAAGTTTGTAACAATATGGGTATCGGAATTTTTGCATACATTTCGAAGCCATAACACTTTTTTTAAATACTTAAAATTTAGACAAAACTTTGTATTTTTGAAAAAAATACTTGATTATTTGATAAGCATATTGTGAAACCTGAAATTTTTGGTACATTTTTTGAAAATACGAAGCTTTGTAAAAATTTTTGAGTGTTTTCCATTTTTTTTTGTTATTACTTTCAAAATGTATGAAAAAATCTCGATCATTTGATACCCACATTGGAGAAAAAACTGAAATTTGGAGTAATTTTCAAAAAATACGTTGTTTTGTGAAAATGTTGAGCATTTGAATTTTTTTTTATAATTTTCAAAATGTAAGCAAAATTCCTGATCATTTGATACCCATATCGTAAAATACTGAAATTTCAGTATTTTTTTTCGAAAATACGTAGTTTTGTGATTTTTTAGCACTTAAAAAAATGTGTAAAAACTTGAAATGTATGAAAAAACCCGATGCTTCGATACCTAGGGGAAATATACCCTTTCTAATCAAACACCTATCTTCGTCATATGGAGAGTTTGAAGCTCGATTTACGCTCCAAAAATACTATTTAGGCTATTAACTTACCAGCAAAAGCACCGCCTCAAGTAAGCACGCAAATTTATGCCATTTACTGGTCAAAAAAATCAAATTTAATGCACTCTTGATCATAATTTCTATTTTGCGAGATCATTTCTCATCATTTTGGTGGCACACACATCACGCAAGATCAAAGGTTAACTGCTTAACGAAAGTCGCCATCAATATCTTTTCACTTGCGCTAACGATTTCAAAGCGCATAAGATATAAAATTGCTCCCAAATACCGGCAACATGTTCATTCGCACATTAGTTTGTCACTCACTTGAAAAATAATCCCGAAAAATGTAAATAATTAGCAAGCACCATAAAAAAAACAAACGCGCTAAGTCATCTGGCGTTTAAATTTTGTATACCCATTCCAATCGAAGGCTGAAGAAAACCGAGAGAGCAGCGAATGCAAATAAAGAACAAAGGGTGGCCACCAACACCACCAACATGCTGGTGCAGCGCCTGTTAGAGTGAGCCACCACTGCACAGTGGTCCAGATCGCAAAATTAAGTGGAAAATGGATTTTCTGAAAAATGGTTAAGTTTTGGAGCGTTGGTGTCTTCAGAAGAGTTGTTGCATATGGAAAGGGGCAACTTTTGGTTTGGTTGAAAATTAGGGTGGTTCACGATTAGGGTGATTTTGGAAATCTAACTTTACAGGAATATTTTTGGGATTTTTTTGTCTTCTAGAAAATTGACGGGCTTGCCAATCCAAGCAACTTTGTCGAAGACACCAAAATTTTATCTCGTAATCTACGCCTTCTACGACCAAATTTATAGAAAGCATCTGAGCAAACCTTCAAAAATAAGTTTTTTTAACGTGGCAATTCAGGGTTAAATTTTAGAGAAAAGTGGTATTCGAGGCACTTTTAGAGCTCTAAAAAACAAACATTTTTATTATCTGACAAGTCAATTTGGACTTAAGGGTCAAAAGTTACAGCGATTTAAAGGTAAAAAAGATGCAAATTTAAAACTTAAATATCTCAAAAAGGCGCAAGCCAAATTTTAAGCACTAGGCTGCATTTGTAAGAGAAGATCCAGCACTACAAACGCTAAAAAAATCTCAGGGGTGTTTTTCTTTAAACTCGAGATATCTTCATTTGAAAAAGTCTAATTTTCAAGGGAAAACCTTATGGGACCACCCTAACGAATTTCGAAAATTGTCCAAATATATGTTTTTCCATGTAATTCTGCCCGCTGAATCTGAATGTGCCCTCAAAATTGACCCAAAGTGTCGAAAAATCGATTTTTGGTCATATTTTGGGTTTAAATGATAATTTTACATGAAAACCCAAAATATGACCAAAAATCGATTTTTCGACACTTTGGGTCAATTTTGAGGGCTCATTCAGATTCAGTGGGCAGAATTACATGGAAAAACATATATTTGGACAATTTTCGAAATTCGTTAGGGTGGTTTCATAAGGTTTTCCCTTGAAAATTAGACTTTTTCAAATGATTCGAGTTTAAAGAAAAACATTCCTGAGATTTTTTCAGCGTTTGTAGTGCTGGATCTCCTCTTACAAATGCAACCTAGTGCTTAAAATTTGGCTTGCGCCTTTTTGAGATATTTAAGTTTTAAATTTGCATCTTTTTTACCTTTAAATCGCTGTAACTTTTGATCCTTAAGTCCAAATTGACTTGTCAGATAATAAAAATGTTTGTTTTTTAGAGCTCTAAAAGTGCTTCGAATACCACTTTTCTCTAAAACTTAACCCTGAATTGCCACGTTAAAAAAACTGATTTTTGAAGGTTTGCTCAGATGCTTTCTATAAATTTGGTCGTAGAAGGCGTAGATTACGAGATAAAATTTTGGTGTCTTCGACAAAGTTGCTTGGATTGGCAAGCCCGTCAACTTTCTAGAAGACGAAAAAAATCCCAAAAATACCAAAGCTCCAAAACTTAACCATTTTTCGGAAAATCCATTTTCCACTTAATTTTGCGATCTGGACCACTGTGCACTGGCAAGCACTGCCAGGAGACTTTCACTATGAATGCTACTTTTCGTGAGTGTTCGCTTAAAATTTCATCAATTTTTGCAACACTAGGCAGACCCAAAAGAGCGCTGGAAGAAAAAAAGAAATAAGCTGAAAATAGAAAAATGAGTGTGACCCAATGCACTCGACTGATTAAAATGCATTTTTGAAATATTTTTTTTAAATGCTTGTAAAAGGAATAGCATAACTTTTAATAAAAGTTAAAATAAACAGAAATGTTCACAAAAAGTTGCTCTACTCGTTGGTATACTTGGCTTTAGTTTAAGGAACAATCTAGATTATCCAGCATCATCCAAACACGACCGCTATTAGGCTTAAAATTGGCATATTTCCCCCATATTGCAAAAACTGAAATTTTGAGTTTTTTTTTTTTCGAAAAAAACGTAGCTTTATAAAAATTTTCAGTATTTTCAAAAAAAAATGTTATTACTTTCGAAGTGTTTGCAAAATCCATATTGTAATAAAACAAATTTGAGGTTTTTTTCGAGAAAAATAGCATTTTCAAAATACAGGAAAAATACGTACTTTTGTGAAACAAAATTTATAATTAAAATAGCTATGGATAATTGACATTATCCCGATTCCAAAACACTATGTTTTTCTCTGATGTTCGGATGATTTTTCACATGCACTTTTTCAATTTTTTACTTGTTGTTCATATTTTCGGCTATAGAATTGAACTATTATCATTTAAATTGTAAAAAATGCTTTGAGGCATAAGTCTAGGACACTACAAAAATTATTGCATATCTACTTCTTTTTAATTAAAATATAGAAAATGTTAGTTAAAAACACTGCAAAAGAAAAAAATAAGTCTTTTCCATTATTTTATTTTACCTTTTGAAATAAACGCAAAAACTTTTTTTTTTAAAGACACGCCCGTCTTCGAGATAAATTCAGCTAAGCTACATTTTTTAGAAAATTAACAAGATATCGATATCGAGTCTGGTAATATTTCTTGGAAAATTTTAGTAAATGTCCTATACATTTTTCTTATTATGAAGATTTGATCTCTATTTGCTGAAAAAATGCTGCAAATATCAATAGAAATAAGAAATGCAAGGTTTTTCGATAATAACTCAAATCACGCTATACATTCAAAAGCCGATATATCAGCAATTATTGAGCTGGTTTTCAATGTCAAAAAATGAAACATACGTTCAATGTTTGTTTTGAGCGGCCCTAATAAAAAATAACTGTAATGAAAAAATCAAGACCATATTTGAAAAAAGCTTTGTTTTAATCTTTAAAAAAATCTCTACAGTATTTTTAGTTCATTAATGAAATTTTGGAACAAAAAATTAAGAAAGATTTTTTTTCAAGGGGTTTGTCTTTTTAAAGTTGGCAGCACTGCCAAATGTTTTTTGTCCATGCTAGGTCAGCTGTAAATCTGTCTTTTTAGATATTTTGTGTATAAAAGTGAACTAAAAAATTAACAATTGTTTCCCGAATTGTAGGGTGTAGGGTGACAAAAAAAAATCAGGTTAATTCCTGGATCAATTTCTTAGGAAAAATTAAGTATCCGTTAGGTAAATCGGTTAAGATTTAGAGGTCGCTGTAGAACGTCAAAGCTGATTTAAAAATATAAGCAAAAACGTCTTTATTAAAACGCTTATAAATTTCCAGGATCAATTCGGATCGCCTTGCACCCTTTCACAAAATTGTAGATCGTTAAATTTCAAGAATCTCATTCTTGACCAAACCTTATCTTTTGTTTCAAACTAAATTAGTTAAAAATTACTTAATACATGTGAGTGAGAGTTTGACCCCGACTATTTTAATTTGCATTATTTGTTTTCAAGGCAATATTTTATACTGTTCTTGAAATTGATGATCTCGTTGGACCCTTCGAAACCATAATCGAAAACAAATGGGTCACTGTCAACCGTAATTAATTCCCACGGGATGCAACTACATAAAAAGGGAAAATGTTTAAAAAATTCAAAACAACCACCATCAATCAATCCCAGCGACAAAATGTGACATCAGGCGCTACAAACGGCTGTTCATTCGTTCCAATTAACATTGGATTGACATGCACTAGAAAAACATGCGAAAAAAAAACCATCGCTAGGAAAATTCAGCTTCAAAACGACACGCAAAAAATTAATGGATGCAATTTTTTCTACAGCAAAACAACCGTCACAGATAAATGGCATCAAATTTGGAAATAATTTTACTTCAGAAATAATGTTCTAAATTGAAACTCCACTTGTCTGTGCTCACTCATTGCACTATCTCGCCCCACATGAAAGTGATGTACACGAGTGATGGGGATGCAACATGGTGATGGTTTTTGCCTAGTTCGTCCCAAAAATTCTTTAATCATGGCGAAAATTTGCCTTTCTGAAAAAGTGCCCAATATGTGGAAGCCACGGCAAATGAGAGAGCGTGTTGGAATTTTTTAAATGTGTGCAACTTTTTCTATTGAATTAGGGGCCCGACTGCAGCCAGTTTCAGCATCACACATACGCGGTGGCGAGTTGGTGTGTGTGTGTGCCACACACATACACGCAGAAGCTGCGCAACAATGTGTTTCCGGTGTTGTTATCATGGGAGAGGCTTTTTTGGGGGAGGTGGAAAGTAGCCACATACTAGCTAGTTGGGTGATGAAATTCGAGCATATTTTGAGGTTTTCAGGTTAAATTGAATATCAAAATTTGTTTCTAAAGTTGCAAATGAAATATGATTGCAATTACATGGTTGAAATCAAAATTTTCAATTAAATTTAGTGAGCGCTTCTTAGCATTTAATCAGCCCATTTTACCCCAACTAAGTGGGCAACTTCATACAATTTCCCCTGATGGAATACACTGGACCTAGGATGGTACAACTGCTGCAAAAAGACACACATGCTCTCACACACACACACACACACTGTGCAACTGCTTTTGCTGCCACCACACAATTGAATAAGGACATGTATGAAATGAATTTTAAATTACATCAACGTGACACATTGCTTAAATTATTAAATTAACAGCGAGTAACTACTCACTCTTCATTATGGTCCTAGTGTAACGCGCACACACACGTACACAAACATACAGAGTCTTTCCATGTCGGTTCAGCTAAATGTCTGTGTGTATGTGCTCTAGGCAATGTTTGCTAGCTTAATGAATGTAAAGTGGGTGGCTTTATTTTCCTCGAGAAATTTTTCCTTCCAGTTTGCTTTTAAGAGATACCTGCTTTATTATTATCATTTTTGCGGTCATTCAGCATAGTTGGTTTCAATATTCTTTGAATAAATTTTACAAGACTTTCAATCGACTTCCCAAATCTGAGTTGAATCTCCCCCCACTCAATGCATTCTAGGAAGCCAACCTTTCCGAGGACATGTCACATAACCCCGAAACACCCCCAAAGGGCCTTGTTTCCTCCTTTCGCCAGGACATTCCCGGCAAAAACCTCAAACTAGTTCGATTAATCATTGCCCGGCTCTTGCTGCAAGTGTGTCTGCTGTGGCTGCTGCTGCTGTTGTCCCCGATGAAATTGCTGCGAAATTGTTTTTCACGCTACATTTGGTCGCAGCTTGCTGTCGCGCGCTGTGGGAAATGTTTCTTGCCGGGCCGTCCGATCTCTCCGCAGAAGGAGGTCTTTTCGGTAGATTGTGGATTGGGGCCGAGCAAGGAGCAAGTGCAAACACTTCTCTCCAGCCGGCGATGTCGTCGTTCGGCAGAGGCTACCATCAAGTACGGACGGCGATGTACAAGATGTCACGGATTGATCAACCAATATCAAGCTTGGTGGAGCAAGCGCCGTACAAACACATGCACGGCATTGAACTAATAGTGGGTGAAACAATCGATGTGATGTGAGCTGGTTTTGTGGTGAGCGAAACTGTCTTTAGTGCACTCAGTGGTAAAACCAGAAACGTTCTTTATTCAAAAATATATTTTGTTAATTTTTCAAAATATGTATAAAAGTACGAAGTTAACTTGCAGCTATTGTGAGTAAGCGCCTTACCTTACCTTACCTTACCTTACCTTACCTTACCTTACCTTACCTTACCTTACCTTACCTTACCTTACCTTACCTTACCTTACCTTACCTTACCTTACCTTACCTTACCTTACCTTACCTTACCTTACCTTACCTTACCTTACCTTACCTTACCTTACCTTACCTTACCTTACCTTACCTTACCTTACCTTACCTTACCTTACCTTACCTTACCTTACCTTACCTTACCTTACCTTACCTTACCTTACCTTACCTTACCTTACCTTACCTTACCTTACCTTACCTTACCTTACCTTACCTTACCTCAATTTGCGATTTTTTTTCAACGTTGACTGCTTTTTAACTAAACTGAAGAAAAGGAATTTTAGGAGGTTGAAAATTTGTTTTTTTTTCTTTCTTACTTAAGACAGATATAGAACAATTCTCTACGAAATAGGTTATCTTATTTAATTTTAATTTTTGTATTTTTTAAATCCAGCTGAAACTTTTTTGGTGCCTTCGGTATGCACAAAGAAGCCATAAGGCATAATTAGTTTGTCCATATAATTTGCCAGCTGTCCATACAAAAATTATTTATGAAAATTCTAAAATCTGTATCTTTTGAATGATTTGTTTTATCGATTTGGTGTCTTCGGCAAAGTTGTAGGTATGGATAAGGACTACACTGAAAAAAATAATACATGGTAAAATTTGTTTTAGGGGTTTTAATTTTCACTTTTTATTACTAAAACTTGATTTGCAAAAACATAATATATTTTTTATCATTTTCTAATATGTTTTAAAGGACATAAAATGCCAACCTTTCAGAAATTTCCAGAACGGGCAAAAAATCTTCGACCGAGTTATAATTTATTTAATTAATACTGATATTATCGAAAATCGAAATACTGGTCGCAAAAATTTGTTCATGTTTCGATGTAAAATTGAATTTGCCATCAAAATGTATCTAGGTGAAATTTTGATAAAGAACACCGTTTTCAAGTTTAAGTCATTTTTAGGTAACTTTCAAAAAATCTCAGTTATTCATTTTTTTAAATGAGTGCACACTTTTGCAAAAAATATTTTTGAAAAGCTGAGAAAATTTTCTTTATTTTGCTTATTTAAACTTTGTTAAAAACAGGAAAATTGTTGTTTTCTAAGTCTCACCCAAACAACCCACCATTTTCTAATGTCGATATCTCTGGAATTTATGGTCCGATTTTCAATGTTAAAATATGAAACATTGGTGAAATTTTCCGGTCTTTTCGAAAATAATATTAAAAAATAAATAAATCAAGACTAACATTTCAAAAGGGCAATATTACGCCCTTTTAAAAGATTAGTCTTGATTTATTTTTTTTGAAAATATTGTTTTCGAAAAGATCGGAAAATTTCGCAAATTTTTCATGTTTTAACAATGAAAATCGGACCATTAGTTGCTGAGATATTGACATTAGAAAATGAACGATTGTTTGGGTGAGACTTATAAAACATCAATTTTCCTGCTTTTAAACTTTTGCATGTCAATATCTTAGCAACTTAGGGTCGTTTCAACAAAATTCAAAAAAGTTAAATATAGAGAATTTTCACAGCTTTAAAAAAAAAAAATCAAAAGTCGGCAAACCTGAGCAATAATAAAAAAAAAATTAAAAACTGCGACTATTTTCAAAAAAATTATCATAAAATGGCAATAACTTGAAAACGGTGCACTCTTTCAAGATTTCACTAAATTTCTTTTTGATAGCAAATTCAATTTATTAAAAAAATGAAGTTGGAAAAATTTTGCGACCGATATTTTGATTTTTTAAAAATAAAACATTATTGATTCATTAATTCATAACTCGGTCCAATATTTTTTGCACAACCTGGAAATTACTGAAATTTGATGTCCATTAACACAAATCAGAAAAGGAGCATTTTTTGCAAATCAAGTTTTAGTGACAAAAAGGGAAACAAATAATCACCAAAACAAAATTTACCGTGTATCATTTTTTTCATTGTAGTCGTCATTCCTACCTATAACTTTGCCGAAGACACCAAATCGATCAAAAAGTTCCACCAAAAGATACAGATTTTTGAATTTTCATGTATCATTTTTGTATGGACAGCTGCCAAATTTGAATGGAAAATCATATGCACAAACTAATGATGCAAAATGGGTTCTTTGGGCATACCGAAGGCACCAAAAAAGTATCAGCCGGATTAAAAATTATAATAATTAAATAGAAAGACCAAAATCTCAGAGAATTGCTCTATATGTTTTACTAAATTGCTGAAAATCACTCCTATCTTCGTAAATATAAAATTTCATAAACCAAAAAAAACGGTTAAATCTTCAAGAGTTAATGGAACATTTTTGAGTAATTTTATCAAAATTTTATTTTATTGCAATTTGAATTTAGTTATTTGTATTATTTGTAACATTTTTCATACGATGTTGTGTGGGGAAAGCCACTTTTTCAGTTATTGTAATTTTTAGAATATAAGCCATTCTGTGCTTAATTTATCTAAAAACGAGGGAAATGGACTATGCTTATGACGAGTGTCCCCATTAAAATAGTTCAAAAAGGCACAATTTTCCTTCACTATGAACCACCCTAATCCCTATACATTTCAGCTCTGTAATGGAAGACGTCATATTTGAACCACCCAAGTAGCTACCTGCTTTCAGATGAAAACATAACATTTAGAGGAGAATTACTTGCATTTTGTCGGATTAAAACATGTTTTTTTGCAAATCACATTGATTTTCAAAGTCAAGTCAACATTATTCCTAATGCAAATTCCATTTTCCCCTTTCTCTTTCCAGGTAATTATCATCCCCGTTAATCTCCAATTATGCAGCGATTACCTCCCGAGCGCACAACGTCACATCGTTAGTCGTCGTTCAGGTTCTAAATAAAACACACAGCAAAAAATCACACGTGACACGCGCAAAGATGGTAAATGTGTTACGCAAGCAAACACGCCACGTGCGCCATTCCTTTCATCTTTCATCCGCCAAAATTAGCCGCGGTGATGAAAAACAAATTTTCGCGTTCCTCCCACCCCCACGCTCACCACCATTTCGTGTGGCGTGTGATCATTTTGACGTGAGCTTTTCTCTAGCTGAGCATTTTTGTTCCTGGTGGGATGGGGGGGGGGGACAGGTTTTAGCTCAACCAAATGTCACGCGTTCTTTTTTTTTTTTTTTTTGGTGGGGAATTTTCCAGGTACATGATTTTAGACACACATTGTTGAGGTTGTGCTCTCTATGGCAAACATCTTTGAGCTCCACGTTTTCATAGAAGAAAATACGTCAAGCTAGCATCACAGCTACAACACGTTATGTCCTCTCACATTTAGCGGCACCACGAGCTTTATGGTCTGGGAAATGTGGTCGTGACAAAACAATCAACGTAATCCGATTGGATTAGGATGCGATTAAGTCACCGTGGTAGCGTCGTCGTGTCGGGCTCATACGGCCGAGGAAGAACTTCTAGGTCGTCATAATGGTGCACCTACACGTGAAGTTGACATTTTCTGGTAATGCTTTTTCTTGTGGTTGTTGAGCTTTTTCCGGAACTTTGAAATAAGGTCTCTTAAGCTAATGGATTATTTTAAGACTGTGCTCGAAGAAAGGAATCTTCTTGAATAATTTTGACGTTGAATTTGAAGAGAATCATTTCAACCACAAATTGATACTTCCCGGAAGGTCCTTGGACCAAAACTAAGGAATGTCCTCTGCAGAGCAATTTCCCATCGAAATTTCCCTCAGGTCATCCCGGATGGTCCACACGTGCTTATGTGGGTAATTGTCACCCAATACACGGGTCGGAGCCACCCCCGCGATAATCTCTTCAAAACCATCCAGTCGTCCATAAAAACCCACCCACCGATTTCGGGTGGGTCAACCTCTATGACAGGATCAAAACCCGCAGTAACTCCACGATGCCGGGGCTCAAACCTCAGAGCAATTTGTTTTGTCAGCTTTGGTAAACTTTGTCCAGCGAAACATGGGAGCCCCGTTGACTACTATCTACTCCTCAAGTGTACTCCTCAAAAGGATTCCATGTTTGAGTAGCGCGAGATTACATTTACACTTGGTGCCTGGGGAGGGGGATGGGATGTTGCGTCGTCCTTTTCCGCAGGACACACTCGAATGCGGGTTTTGAATATTTGCTTGGTCCCCAGCTGCTAAGGGAAATGTGTGTTTGAAACACCCCACCTTTTTTGGGGGTGTTGAACATCTAAACCGCGGGTGAAATTGAAAGGACCTGCTATGTTTACTAGACTGGTTCAACATTTTTAAACAGTTGCCTAAGCTCATGATTATCATGCATTGCTTGAAATAATATTTCATGGAAAACACAATTTAGTTCGATTTTAAGTTATGTTTCAATTATTTACTGAGTTAACTTTTTGAGTCTGAGTCGATATGTATACCTGAAGACGGGTCTAGGAGGTTTACTTAAGAAGTTCAATTTTATAAGGTTTTTATAGCCTTTCCTCAGCGAGGAAGTAAAAAGAATAATGCTTAATTTTTATAAAATTTAGAAAATATTCTAACGGAGTCTTTTTCTGGGGGGTAGTATTTTTTTCAGAAGAAGCAAGCAAACTATCATAAGAAAATGTTGAACATCCCCGTTAACACGGAGAAAAAAGATTTTAAAATAATAATAAGTTTTTCAAAATCGTACCATGAGATTTGAACACTTTGTTCGAGGTTCGAATTTTCATGAACACTAGTTCACGATTTTTTCTCCGTGCATTTGCGGGGCAAACGAAAATCTTTGGTCGGGAAAAACTGAAGTTATCTTCGTTTGAAGTTTTTGGACTTTTTTCCTATGGAACGAAATTTCGCCTATTTCAATTTAATATTGTAATAAGTCCACATGGACATGATTTGTGGTTTAGATCATATCATTTCTTATGTGAAATGATGCCAAGAAGGACGCAAAGTAATTGGAAATAAGGGAAGTTATAAAGGTTCATTTCTAGAGTTTTTTTGAAAAGGACCAATAAACCAAATTTTCATTTTTTGCTTTTTGGGTGTTTTTAATACCCCTGACTAAAAACACCCAAAAAGCAAAAACTGAAAATTTGGTTTATCTCACCTTTTCAAAAAAAAAAACTCCAGATTTTATAACCAAAACACACAAAAATATGTTGATTCGGTTGAAATCCGAAATAAATAAAAGTGACTTACAGTTGACCATAAACCCAACCAATTACACTTTTCTTCAGTGATTTGTATACTCAATGGGCCCAGAAACATTTCTAAAAACAGAATCTATCAAAATAATTTTCTGAATGGGTAATTCTCTACCAACTCACACGAAATCGGGAAAAGTTGCCCCGACCCCTCTACGATTTGCGTGAAACTTTGTTGTTAGGGGTAATTTTTGTCCCTGATCACGAATCCGAGGTCCGTTTTTTGATATCTCGTGACGGAAAAGCGATACGACCCCTTCCATTTTTGAACATGCGAAAAAAGAGGTGTTTTTCAATAATTTGCAGCCTGAAACGGTGATGAGATAGAAATTTGGTGTCAAAGGGACTTTTATGTAAAATTAGACGCCCGATTTGATGGCGTACTCAGAATTCTGAAAAAAGTATTTTTCATCGAAAAAAACACTAAAAAAGTTATAAAAATTCTCCCATTTTCCGTTACTCGACTGTAAAACTTTTTGGAACATGTCATTTTATGGGAAATTCAATGTACTTTTCGAATCTACATTGACCCAGAAGGGTCATTTTTTCAGTTAGAACAAAATTTTTCATTTTAAAATTTCGTGTTTTTTCTAACTTTGCAGGGTTATTTTTTAGAGTGTAACAATGTGCTACAAAGTTGTAGAGCAGACAATTACAAAAAATTTGATTTATAGACATAAGGGGTTTGCTTATAAACATCACGAGTTATCGCGATTTTACGAAAAAAAGTTTTGAAAAAGTTACTTTTTGCGTTTCTCTTTGTTTTGTCGTCCGTGTCTGTCGCGGGTGACCATGAATGGCCATGACCGATGACGACCAACTTCGTGATCAGGGACAAAAGGTTACCCCTTAGGACAAAGTTTCACGCAAATCGAAGAGGGGTCGGGGCAACTGCTGTGTGAGTTGGCGGAGAATTACCCGAATATCAAAAACATTGCGGTTTTGGGGAAGAGGTGTGCAATTTTATCAAAAAATCACCCAAATTTCCAATAAAACCTTTATAACTTTTTTCCCTTATTTCCAATCACTTTGCGTCCTTCAGGAGAAATGTTCCCTGCATCATTTCCCATAAGAAATGATATGATCTGAACCACAAATCATGTCCATATGGACTAATAACAATACTAAATTGAAACAGGCGAAATTTCTTCCCATAGGAAAAAAAGTTCAAAAACTTCAAATGAGGATAACTTTAGTTTTTCCCGCCCAAGGATTTTCGTTCACCCCGCAAATGAACGGGGATATACCACATTTTCATATGTATAAGATAGTTTTCTTGCTATTTCTCAAAAAATATTACCCCTCAAAAAAAGTCTCCGTGATTCTAGTTTTGAGTTTCATCAATTTACAAAATTTTAAATTATTATGGATAAAACAGTTTCATGCAAATTTTAAAAATATTTTTTTAAAGATAAACTTATGTTCATGAATAAGGCTACCAACTGTACGGATTTTTTCCTTACCATACGGATTTTCGAACCTCTTCGCGGATTTTTAACAGGCCGGAATTTTTGTAGGGAATTTTACGCATAATACGGATTAGTACGGAATTTAAAAAAAACCTTTTAATCATTGAATTGCTTTTTTGATTTGGTCGAAGCTTTTGTTAACTAGAAATTTTTGGTTTCTGTGAGTTTGATTAAAAAAGGGAGAGTTTCCGGGGTTTTGTTCAATTCAAACTTGATTACACAGTCCAACAAGATTTTGTCTCTGAGACGAGTATATGTGTTCCTAGTAGATTTTTGCCTGCTGAATCCGAATCCGGGTCTAGAATTGCTCCAACTGGTCCCAATTTTGAGATACACCCGTTTGAAATGTTAGTTTAGGCTAAAATTAGCTACTTTGTCGACTATTTTACAAAAGAACTATTGAATAAACAAATAAACCAATACATGTATCTTAAAGTTCACGTTTTCTCCTTTCTGAAACACCCCTGGTTTTTAAAATTTGATTGTTTCTACGCATATTTATAGCCATTTTAAAATTATATTTTCAGTTGGTCTCATTCAAGTTTTTCCAACTTGCATGCAAGTCAAATTCTAATTTTAAAATGGCTATAAATATGCGTAGAAACAATCAAATTTTAAAAACCAGGGGTGTTTCAGAAAGGGGAGAACGTGAACTTTAAGAGAAATGTATTGGTTTTATTGTTTATTCAATAGTTCTTTTGTAAAATAGTGGACAAAGTAGCTAATTTTGGCCTAAACTAACATTTCAAACGGGTGTATCTCAAAATTGGGACCATTTGGAGCAATTCTGGACCCGGATTCGGATTCAGCAGGCAAAAATCTACTAGGAACACATATTCTCGTCTCAGAGACAAGAAATATTTGATTTTTTGTTGAACTGTGTTATCAATAATTCTAGAGTTTTTAAACTATTGTCTTGCTTATGTTGATAGGACCTTTAAAAAAACTCTAGAATTGTTCTTTTAGAAATTCCTCACTAAATATATTCCATTTCTAAAATCTTTCTAAAACTTGTGAAAACATTTGAACATTTAACAAATCTAGAGTTTTTTTAAAGGTCCTATAAACTGTTGTGTTTCACATGCTCTAGGACCTTTTCAATAAAAAAAAAACTCTGGAAAAGTGTTCGTGAAAACACTAAGAGCGATATTATTCGTAAAAACTATCTTGACATTTCGTAAACTTTCAAACGTTTAACAAAACAAAATTGAAGAACATAATTATTTGATTCAAATCACGGTTTATTTTATGAATACTTTTTAACGTGCAAGTTATAAGCACTCTGATAGCATTTTGTGAAATTTGTTAGCTGTAAAAACGACACAGTTTTATATTTTTAATTCTAAGATTAATTAAATTTAATTTATCTAAATAATTCAATGACAGTTTTTGTTATACCATGGTGGCATATCGGCAAAGTGTACGGATTTTTGCTCAGCAAGAGTTGGTAGCCTTATTCATGAATAAGAAATACGATATTTGAATCTGGCATTGATTCAGCACTGTAATCATCTTCCTAAACATGTCCATCTCGCACCTTCCTGATTTACTATTGACCCCTTAAGGCCAGTGAGGCCAACCTTTTCTACCGAATCAACACGCTGCGCGGTTGGCAGGTCTTTCATGACAAAGTTGGTCCATTCGGGATTCACGAGACCATTTTATTCAAATGAGTTCACTCTAAACAACGTGCTCTCTACGCGACTCCCAACTTGTAGTTGTGAGTTATGCGAACCGGGTTTCGAGAAAAACGGTAACCATTTCCAACCCTAAACATCCGGAAAGTGTCCGGCGTCAAAAAAGAGTAGGGGGAGGAGGGATATGTTATTATGCAAACAAGTCCGGACCCTCCCCCCCCTGACAACGGACATTTAGTGTATTAGCCGGAGATCACCGCGGTCGAATCCTTCCTTTTCCGGGGAGCATTTCCACAACATCAACATTGACGTCCGCTGCGAAGATAAATACCAATTTTAAACGTAGCTTTTCCCTAGCGAATTTGCTCCGCGAGCCTCAAGGCCACCGCAAACTGTCACGGGTGAGCGGGTTTTTTTGGGGTCCCGAAATTGGCCCCGCTGACCCTGGGTGCCAGAGTTTCCCGCGGGCAGGACGGTTTAATTAGTTGCGAACGATTGTCGGATGGCGTTAAATCGAACCTTGAGCGGAGGGTGGTATCGATTTTGGGAGAGTGAGCTGATTGGTTGAAAATTTTAGAGGATTGATGAAATTTGTAGGAGATAATAAAATCTCTATATTTTTCCTCAAATTGAGACAGTGATCCTATTGCATTTTTATAATAAATATTTCCGAGACTGAAAAATTAGGCCTCACATTGCGCGACTTCCGATCGGTTTTTGAAAATGTTGACGTTTAGAGCGGTTCAAAAACCTGTTTTTATAAATGATTTTTTTATTTTTTTAAAGGAAAGTTGCTCCATCTTATATTTTTCGTGAGTTTTTTTGCGAGCTCGCTTTCAAATTTGACTTTTAAACTTAATAGTCACAAAATCTTATAAAAAGATTTGTTTATTTCTTTCGGCGTATTTTTTTCCAGAAACCTCATCAAATTTCCTTTACATTTGTCTTTCAACTTTTTTTGATACAATGCAACGGCTTCGAGTTCCTGAAATATTTAAATTACGAAATACAAATATATTCGAAACACCAACGCCCTTCTCAAATATCATTATCGAGTGCAACTGGCTCCATATATACACAAATGGCTTATATAAGTTCAGGATAACATGTGTGCAAAGTTTCATTGAAATTGGGAAGGGCTGAGGAAAAGTACCTAAAAAATCCTGTTTTCGACTAGAACTGCTATATTATTTTCAATTTGGCCTTTGCTAAAATATTCAACCTCTGTGCAATCTCTGGGCAATATTTTGCCTGATTAACACTGGAACGCCCAACGCTATCCAAATTACACGGACGCCCAAGCCTCAACTCAACCAACTGGGACGATTCTTGTTTCCAGTGATTTGTAGAAATGTCTAGATGGTCCTGAAATTTTGCAGAACTTGATTTGAACAAATCTGTAATTTCTGCGACCGAACCATTTTTAAAACGACTACCTCCGCGGAATTTTTGACGAATTGGAACGATGTTTTTGATCGCAAAAATCAAGATTTGATCAAATTAAATTCTACAAAGTTCTAGAATCATCTAGACATCCTAACAAATCACTGAAAAGAAGAATAATGTTGATTGGTTGAGTTATGCCCGTGAACCAGCAAGTTAAAGATACCGTTCCATCTTTTTAGAGCCTTGGAGGTTGGAATGTTAAAAATTTTAGACAATATTTTTATTCTTATGATTGCAAATTTCACATTTTTTAACATTGAATATTGGATTAATATTTGCCGGATTATCGTTAGTTGAAAATTAAGACTAATAATTGTAAAAATCTGTAAAATTAAAATTGTTTTAAATCTTTGCATTTATTTATCCGATTTTCAAAGGCTTAAAAAAGATATGGACACATATTAAGTTGCCTAGAATATTGGATTTTTTTTTTCAAATCCTCTCTTCACAAGCTGAATATTGTTTATATTGTATTTTTCACAAAATAGAACTTGAAAATGAAAGAAACACAATAAATTTACGGTTTAGTCAGTAGAATGCACTACTTTCATCCAAATTTTCGCAAAAATGAGACTTTTATTTGAATTTTAATGCTCTTCGACTTTGTTCAATAATCCCAAAGCAGAGCAACTCTCTACGAAATCGGCCGATTTCGACCATTTTTATTTTTTGTATTTTTTGATTTGACTCAAACTTTGTGGGGGCCTTCCCTATGACCAAATAAGCTATTTTGTGTCATTGGTTCACCCATACAAGTCACCATACAATTTTGACAGCTGTCCATACAAAAATGGTATGTAAATATTCAAACAACTGTAACTTTTGAGTGAATTTTCTGATCAATCTTCGGCAAAATTGTAGATATTGTTGAGGACTTTAGTGAAAAAAATAGGTACACGGAAAAAAAATTGCAGATTTTTTTAAACTTTTTTTACACTGAAACTCAATTTCCCAAAATACATATTTTTTGATTTTCGAGATTTTTTTTTATATGTTTTAGGGGACAAAAATCCGCAACTTTTGAGCCATAGAGAAACATGGTCAAAAAATCTGCTGCCGAGTTATGAATTTTGAAATAAATAGTGATTTTTGGAAAAAATCGAAGTTTCATGCAAAAACAAGTTTGACATTATTTTTTAATGCTTAATTGAATTTGCAATCGAAAAGTTCTTTACAGATTTTTTGATAAAGGACTCCGTTTTCAAGATATAGCCACCGAATGTTTGATTTTAGCGAAATATTTGCAGATTTTCAATTTTTAAAAATAGTGACCATGAGTGACCATTTCCAACAATATTTTTTTTTTGAAAAGTTCAGAAAAATTGCTATAAAATTGTCTAAGAGACATTGAAGATTTGACCTCTGGTTGCTGAAATACAGCGACTTAAAGAAAAAGAAACACGAAAATTGAAGTTTTCTAAGTCTCACCCAATCAGCCCACCATTTTCTAATGACGATATCTCAGCAATGAATTCGTGAAATTTTCCGATCTTTTCGAAAAAAATATTTTGAAAATTTTTAAATCAAGATTAGCATTTTAAATGGGCGTAATATTCAATGTTCTGCCCTTTTAAAATGTTAGTCATGATTTAAAAATTTTCAAAATATTTTTTTTGAAAAGATCGGAAAATTTCACGAATGTTTCATGTATCAACATTGAAAATTGGACCATTAATTGCTGAGATATCGTCATTAGAAAAAGGTGGGTTGTTTTGGTGAGATTTAGAAAACTTCAATTTTCGTGTTTCTTTTTCTTAAAGCGGCTCTATCTCAGCAACCCGAGGTCCAATCTTCAATGGCTCTTAGACAATTTTATAGCAAATTTTCTGAACTTTTCAAAAAAAATATTTTTAGAAATGGTCACTCATGGTCACTATTTTTAAAAATTGAAAAACTGCAAATTTTTCGCTTAAATCAAACTTTCGGTGGCTATATCTTGAAAACGGAGCCCTTTATCAAAAAAGCTGTAGAGTACTTTTCGATTGCAAATTCAATTTTGCATTAAAAAGTAATGTCAAACTTGTTTTTGCATGAAACTTAATTTTTTTCCAAAAATCACTATTTTTTCAAAAATTCATAACTCAGCGGCAGATTTTTTGACCATGTTTCTCTATGGCTCAAAAGTTGCGGATATTTGTCCCCTAAAACATATAAAAAAATCTCGGAAATCAAAAAATACATATTTTGGAAAATTGAGTTTTAGTAGAAAAAAAGTTGATAAAAAATCTGCAAATTTTTTTTCCGTGTACCATTTTTTTTTCTCAAAAGTCCTCAACAATACCTACAACTTTGCCGAAGACATCAAATTGATCAGAAAATTCACTCAAAAGTTACAGCTGTGGACAGCAGCCAAAATTGTATGGAGACTTGTATGGGTGAACCAATGACGCAAAATAGCTTATTTGGTCATAGGGAAGGCCCCCACAAAGTTTGAGTCAAATAAAAAAATATAAAAAATAAAAATGGTCGAAATTGGCCGATTTCGCCGAGAGTTGCTCATATATTATCTTAAAATTGTGTAGAAATGATGGAAGTTCATTATTTTCTGATGTAATATTACACTTTTTTTACACGAAATTTGTCACCATTTCTTGATGAATATTACCATATTTTTTCTGAAATTTGGGCATTTAAACTATTGTTCTACAAATTCTAAACTATCAGCGTTTTCAAAAATCGTACAAGCAATCTACAACGTCGATTATGAATTTCCTTCGCATAAACTTCTTAAATTTAATCTTTTGATCAGACATGCATCGGCACTATGAGTTCTTTTTAACGGCACTCAGCTTGTTATAGATGGCATTTTCGTTTAAAGCAATGTTATGCTTGTTGCTAGGTAAAAATCTCTTGGTTCATTGGAAAACCCGAATTTAGCTATATGTTCATGTAAATGTTCTCTTAAGCTCTCAAGAAGAACTTCTTAAATGCTCTTTGAGTGCAATTAAGAGTTCTTAACCTATATCTCGGTTGGATTTCAAAATAATCTCTCAGGGTCTTCGGGAGCCTAAAAGACAAGCGTAATCAGTGTATTCTAATCACTGGCACAACATGCTGGGTATCTTCTACGTGAAATGCCAAACAAGTTCTTCTAAAAGAGGAGTTAGAGCGGATGCATGTCTGCTTTTGATCCCTGTTGCTTGAACACTGATTCTGGATAATCAAATCGATGTCAAAGTCTATCCCTTAAGTACACAAACTGGATTATTTTGTCATGCTTCAGCTCCTGACAGGTTTTTTTCAACACATGCTTTTGAATGTCCTTTGTGCTTTTAAAACGATTAAATTTATTGATTTTATCATACGTATCCGCAGACACCAATCGTTTGCATAAAATTTTCATGTGCTCCCAAATCGCTCCAGTTTCACATCCCATGCCTAAACGATGTGGTCTATCAAAATTTATGGTTCCATTGAACAAATTGCAAAAATTGCTGAACACGAATCTCTTACACATACGCAACATCAATATTACTTCCAGTGTTGCTGAAATATTGCTCCCTTTACAGGGGGCAATAAATTATCCCAGTTTTTTTTACACAAACTCAGTTTTGTCACCTGATGATCTCAACCCTCCTTGAAAATCAACCGTTACTAGACGTGCCTCTCCTTCACTTAAATCGCTGCTTAAGCTTAGGCTCCAATTAAATTTCCGTCCCATTTCACTCATTAACTTCCATCGGAGAGGACCATTTCGATCCAATTTCGTTCGCCATTAACGGCCAGTTTTAACGGCCATCTGAACCAGCCTGATTTGAAATTCATTATTCAATTATCGGGGCGCGAAAACGGCACGTGCCTGGTCATGATTATCCGTCATTTATCAGAATGGGAAGTTGAGCTTCGCTTGAGTTTCGTCTTGCTCTTGGTGGAACGATCATCCTCACTGAAGTTGAAGTTTCGGTTTGGTTCTGGACTCACAGGCGCTGGGATGAGGGGGGCAGCGAACAAAAAATGGGCGATTATCGTGCACCATTATCGCTGTGGGCTAAATTGCGCTAAAAATTGAAACAAATCGGTCAGCACAAGTGGCGATGGGTGAAGAGCATGAACGTGGATTAGCACGTTGATTGGATATCGTAGTAAAAGCTTTCTGCCGATATTTGCATTAATTTTGTTTGTTTAACAGATCGTTTTGGATTCTTTTCGTCAGATTTTAAAATTATCTTACTGACAGATAATCTAAAGTTGACTTCAAAAGACTCTGAGCATAAAGGTTTTTTACAAGCAAAATGCAATTAAGGTAACTTTGGCACAACGGTAGAATTCATCCATCAGATAAACCGCTTACTAAACAAACTTTAAGAGCAAGGCTAACCTGCAAGCATGCCAGTTTATCCAGGGCCATCTCAATAATTCAATTTCCTAAACTTCAAGCCCTCCTCCGAAAAGACCCTAATCCGGAGATCACATTCACTTTCGCACTCTCAACGAGCATCTGAACGCCCCCCTTCAAAACAAAATCGATTTGGTCCTACCCCCTGAAATTTGAAACCCCAAAGCTCCAGTTTTCATTCGTGCGCTCAAGTTGCACCACCCCCCAAAAGTGGTACTTGGATAGTTTCAATTAATTCACCATCTAATTGCAATTTCGATCCCCATTGTCTGGGCGCATCCCTTGGCCTCCGCAATCGTCCTGCATGTATGATGGTGCATTCCGGGCTGAAAGGCAGGAAATCTACTGAATAAGCTGAACATGAACTTTCCAAACCAGCCGCCAGGGTGTGGAGAAGAGAGATTTTTGCATCCCGAAGGCAACAATAGTCCTGCCCGAACGGTGCAGGAAGCTCCTTGAGATTGTTATATTATCTGTTTTAATGAATTTGTTTAAGTATCATTATCTAAGCTCTGCCGTACTCCCATCGGTGCATCGTACCTCCGGCTTCGGTTGTGCTTCCAGGATGCTCGAACAAGACAGCATCGAGAGTCTCTTTGGAGGGAGGGTTGGGTTGCAATCAGAGATGTCTGGACACTGCTGCTGCTATCGAGCCCAGTTGATGAGGGGCGCCTCGACAGGTTGGGAGTCTCTTTTGGAGTGGATTTTCCTTGCACAATCAGGTGAAATAAGTTTCTCTCTCTCTCTCAGTAGAATATAGAACAAGGTTTCACATTGGAACGCAGCAGTAATTGTGGTTTGCAGCCGCCAGCCCAAGTGGTGGTTATTTATTCTAATTGGTTGTGAATAATCAAAGTTTGTTGAGTTGGGAATTGTATGATATGCCCTCATTCCAGATATTCAAAACGAAGAAAGTTAACCGAGGTATCAATATCTTGTTCAAGATAATAAACTGTATCAAATCAGCCTACAGATAATCTTCATAGAAGAATATTTTCTTAAACCAAGAGCTGTCTTTTACCTCATAACAGGAGTCAATTATCCATTAGCCAATAGTGAATCCCTTTTACAAAACACATCACACTCTAAACAAAACGAGAACTCCCTCTTCTTTTTCGATTAAACATCCCCAAAAACCACTCCAAGAGTCGAGTTCCTTCTCCTCAAGAATCACTGCCAATCCAGCAGCTGCTCCTTGAACCAACTTCCGTGAAAGCCACCCACACCCCACTCTTAAAGCTCAAGATGGCGAAAAATAATTTTGCTCAATTACATTTGGGAAATCAATAATGCTTCCCCCCCCCCCAGCTCCCCCACCGTTTTGTGTTGTGTGCCACACGCCATTAGCGATGTTTTGATGCGACTAAGCACTCACAGCGGAAGCCGAGCTTTTGGGTCTCAGCTTTCCCCCCAAGCAGCAGCAGCAGCAGCAGAGCGTTATTCGATATTTATTATTTGTCGAGCCGCTGGCGTTGAGAGCTTATAACGCACGCTGAATGGGGTTGGACTTGGAGTAAGGCGGCCCATTCGTCGATGAGTTGAATGGAGTCGTACTCCCTCATCTTGTTGGGAAGTATGTTTTCATTCGTGAAAAAAGAAAATTCATACAGGTTTTTTTTTCTTTGACTGAGGAAAACAGCCAATTTATGTTTTAGATGGAAGGAGTGCTTACGTTTGCTTAGCTGTGTGCACTGTTGACAGAGTTAAGGAAGGGTTAGGAACGTAATGTTTATAATTTTATTTGTTTCAATTTCTTTCGGTGGAGCGTGGTTGTCAAATGTAGTAAGGTTCAGTATTCAAGAACCTTATGTGAGTAATAAAGAATTTTTTATTTTGGATTGAAATTCAAGAAAGTTTCATTGTTTTATGTTTTAACTTGATGAATTGTAAATAGAAAATATAATATTTGAATTAGGTACCAAAAAATCGTTTTTTATATTAACAGATAGTACTTTTGCCACAGTTCAATTTTGGGCCAAATTGAGTAAATAATGCCATTTTGGCAGCTTTCAATACCTCACCATGCAAGCTTCACTGATCCCAAAAATTTGATTTCTATCCCGAGATATTCAACAAAAACCGTAAAACCCCGTGCATTGTTGTCACTCTTTACAAGGAAAAAGCTTCGATCTGCTCGTGCGAACTAAAACACATCCTAATAATTTCTGCAAGTGCGACAACTGGACAAAGGAAATTTAGTCAGAAGCAGGTTGACACACGAAACGAAACTATTGGCACTACGCCCCCCGGGGCATGGCCTTCCTCTAACGTGGGATTTCTGCTCCAGCGCCTCTGACGAAACAGGAGAAAACGGGACCGACGTTTTACTTCACCATCCGATAGAAGCTCAGTGGATAAGGCGGGAATCGAACCCGCGTCTCATAGCATCATCGGGATCGGCAGCCGAAGCCGCTACCCCTGCGCCACGAGACCCACTTGACTAATCCAGGTTGACACACATACATGCCCGATTGCTGTAAACATTGTTATCTATAACTCGAGAAACCGGCAACCAAATTTTACTAAACTTCGGACCAATGCTCAAAACGGTCTGACAAACAAAACGTGTTTGGAATTGTTTTCAAAGAGCATTGTGCGACAGAATGAGAAAGTCGATATGACAATGACAATGCTATTAATAATTGTTCCCGAGTTGTGAAAATCGATTTTATTTGTTTTTTTTTCTTGATTTTTTTCCATTTACATAAAAATCTATTTTCTAAAACCCGGAGACAAAAACCCACGACTTTAGGGCATTAAAAAAAATGATTGATTTAATCTAAAACAAAACAGTTTTTCGATTCTAGAAATAAACAAAAGGTCCAATCTGCAATGTTTCTCAGAACAAAAAAAAAACATAAAGGAAATTTCCTGAAATTTTTGGACACTACTTTGAATAACCTTTTTTAATTTGAATAAATAGGAGTTTTTGAGTTATACCTAAACAGAGCTGAAGTGGCTCTATCTCAAAACGGTGCACTTTGTGACTTCGAACTTTTTTGCCTTTCTTACTAAAGAAAGGTATAGGTTTTACTTTTTTAGCAAGAGTTTTATTTAAAAAAAAAAAAAAACAAAATAATACAAAAAAAATCATATTTTTCTGCATATTTTCTATTGATCAAAAGTTGTGGACTTTTGTCCCGTAAAACATACAAAAAATAAATTAAAAATATGGATTTTAGGAAATGCATTTAAAATAAAGTTAATTTCAAAATCAGCACACTGAAATTTTCAGTGTACCTTTTTTCTGAAAAATCCTTGTCCTTAAAACTTTTCGGAAGACTTGCGGTCGATCAGAAAAATCCTCTAAAATATACAGATGCACGAATATTTACGCACATTTTTTGTATGGACAGCTACCAATATTGCATGAAACCTTGTATAGGCGAACTAATGACAGACAAATGATTTTTGATCATAGGGATGCTCCACCAAGTTTTAGCTATATCTAAAAACATAAATAATGTTAATCTTTTATAATGTTAATCTTACCTTCAAAAATTCATGAAAAATCCTGAAACTCGATATTTTTATCCTATTGAAGGCAACTACCTTAACGTTTCAGAAAATAATAGACTAGATAAAGATTTTTATTATATTTTGGTCTAAGATAACCCATAAGGCATGAAAGGGTTGAAACAGAAATACTTTTGCTTGCATAAGAGTTTATCTTTAATGAATTGAGGCTTATAAGTTGAATGTTTTTAAAACGATGTGTTTTTGTAAACAATATTTTTTTTCATTTTTTGTGAAATCTAAGAAGTCAAATCGCTTACACAATGATTTTTTTTTATTTTCTAAAATGGTATAAAAGTTTTTTATCATTCAAATTGACTGCCAGCAGGGAGACAATGAAAAAAAAACATACAAAATCATTTTTTTTAACAAATTTTAGATCTTTAAAAACCATTGAAAAGAAGAACTTTTTAAATTTTGGAAAATTTTAGGGTTGGATATTTTACTTGTTTTATGACAATGTTTTAAAGAAAATATTGGTGATTGGTCATTATAATTAAATAATGGCATCTGTAATGCGGTGCTTGTGGGGACGCGTAGTCCTGCTTTTTCGTGTTATTTTCGTCTCTTTTGTGTCGCTATTTGTGTACATGGGGTGATTGATTTTCTTCTTCTTTTTTTTTCGTTTTTTTTTAGTTCACGGGTTCGTTGGCCGATGAGTTTTTTTTTTTTTTTTTGTTATCTTTATATAGTTTTTTGATACAAACGATCCGATTATAGTTTTTTGAGACAAGTACGTCGTATTGCTGGATTAAGTCCTTTCCATATCATCGAGGATCGGAAGACAAGTTGACGAATATGTTTTGAGGCTTATGATATAACATAATTTTAATGAATGAAGCCCTTCCTACATCACTGTTGATCGCAAGGCACGCCGACGGAGAGTTTCTAGAGAATCGCGGTCGAATTAATACTATATTTAAATCCCTAGATAGCTATCTTTCCGCAGCCGGCTGCCTAAGATTTTTTAAAATTTCAACCGATAAACAAATTGCTTATGGTCGCATCACCTACCACAGTGAATCCTGACCTCATACCCATCTTACTAACCCCTCAAAACTCATGTGATGCTTTGTCGGAGACGCAGCCGATTTAGCGGTCCCATCACCCAAGTATCGGCTAACATTCCCATCCACTTCCCCGTGTCTTACCTCTGGTTGTGGCCGGAGTCGGTATTGACCTTTGAACCTAGGGACCTTTGAAAATTGCGAAGGGGTGATGATTGGTTCCTACTTTTCATCTGTGGTCCACGGAGCAATGTTTGGAGGTTCTGGTCAATAACGAAGTAGCAGCTACGGGTAGACACCAATGCTATGCTATGCTATGCTAATGTTTGAAAAAAATATTTTTTCGTGTTATTTACTAACATTTCCTATATTTTAAAAAGAAGTATGCAGTAGTTTTTGTAGTGTCACCTCACAGACTATGCTTCAGCGCATTTTTTACACTTTCAATGAAAACGGTGCCATTCTATAAAGCAGAAAATATGAAAAACAAGCAAAACATTGAAAAACTGACTGTAAAAACATGAAAAAAAAAATTAGATATGCCAAATGTAATGATATGAGGTTGTAGAATAGGCCAAACACTACCAAAAACTAAACAAGATAAAAACAAATAAAACAAAACTAAAAATGAAACAAGAAAAACATAAACCAAGAGAAGTAAAATTTTTCGTAGAACAGAAGTTGCTCAATTCAAATTGTCAAAAAAATGGATGGTAGAGGGTTATTCTCGAAAATCTCGATAACTCGTGATGGTTACAAGAAAACCCCTTTATGTTTCTACATGAATTGTTTTGTAATTGTCTGTTCTACAACATTATTGAAAATTCTTTGTTACACTCTTAAAGAATAACTCTGCAAAGTTGCAAAATACACGACATTTCCAAATGAAAAAAATATTCTTCAGGGTTATTGCAAATTTGAAAAAACCAATAAATTTCTCTTAAAGTGACATGTACCTATTTTGTTTATTGTTGAGTAATGAGAAATGGGACAGTTTTTGATACTGTTTTTGTCTTTTTCGATGAAAAATACATTTTTTTATGAATTCTGAGTACGCCATCAATTCTGGCGTCCAATTTTACATTAAAGCCCTTCGTACACCTACACGCAAAACCGCCAATGTGAATTTTTTGAACGTCGGTATCAAATTCTTAAACATCGAATGGTCATAAACGATCATGCGCATCCGATGTTCAAAGCGCGATGACCATTCGATGGTCACTGTGTTTTCGGGAAATTTTGACAGCTCGTTTGAATGTGTGCGTGTCGTCGCACGCAGTTTTTGGAAGTTTGCACTATTCACCACTGGCGCCGCCACTGTACATCGGCGCAGCAGAAATAGTACCGCTTTTCACCACCAGATGGATGCATTCAATTACCCTGGACACAAACCAAAAATCAGCTGAGATCGGATTATTAATCAAAGCAGACAAATTATGTTGCAGTGAAACCAATCATTTAAACTAAAATGAACTTATTTCCTGTCATTTTTTACAGTCAAAATAAAGTTACCTTCCAGCTAGTTTTGTTTGGTTTCTCAGCAACTAAGATTGCCTGTTTTGATCAATATTCCTCCCAAGAGAGAAACTATTCGATGAAAACAAACAGCAATCTTTTTATTCTTTTAACGCAAGACGTAAATTTTCAATTAATTGATTATGCAAATTTCTAAATCGAACCGTAGATTCTGGTCATCTCTACAACCATAATTTATACACAAGTTCTGGATCTTCTGGTTCCTCTTAACAATTGCGCAGGACCAGTTCACCCCGACAGATTAAAATGTTTCCAACGACAGATTACATTGTTGAACATCCCATTGGCCGACCGGAAGTTCTGTTACAGATGATTGATTGAACTGCAGCTGGCCGTCGATGCCATTCTTGCGATGGCAAACTTCGACTTTGTCCCGCCGACGATTTCAGGGTTAGCTGAAATATACATGATTAAGATTTTGCATCTACAAATAACATTTTTAGTACTGACTCTTTGCCGGATTGTTTTGTCGACGATTGCTTGAACTCGGGCGACAGGACCAGATCGAGCTGCTTGTTGCGGACCTAGTACATTTGGACCCAGGTATCCGGTTCGTGGGTACTGACCAATACCATTTCAAACGGAACGTTTATTCATGAACATCGGACTTTCTACGACGAGTCGGTTCCGGCCGCGGCTGGATCTTGCATAGCTCTTCAGCTGGAACAGGTTCTTGTTCTGCAGTCTCCGGTATTGCATTCCTCTTTCGTAAAATGATGCGGTCCATAATTGAATGCATCGTTAAGGCTTCCTCGACCCGGTGGGAATTTCGGCTGGATAGTGGCGGTTCGCAGATCTTCAACCTATCCGACATCAAGTCGAGTCACAGCAGTGTTGGACAGGGCGTTACTTTGGCCGCAAACTTCAGCTTAGTCCGTTTACCGCTGGCTCTCAACAGAACGCTGGCTCATAGGACAACGGGTCTGGAAAAAGGTTTAGGAAATAATTTGGAAAAAAGAAAAACAAAATTAAACCAACTCACGTCAAAATCGCTGGCAACGGCTGCTGAAACTCGGATTGAATCGCAGCAGCTTCCCGCTTCCGATAATGGGAGTCTTGACGTAGGTGAACGGCGGTTTGTACACGTTCTCGTTGGGGACCGATTGGCCGCAGACTTTTGTTAGGACTAAATCATGTACCGACAAATCTGAAAGTAAGGTTATGTATTTTGAGAAATTTCTTAGCAAAGCAAACTCACCATTCCCCACACACAGTTGCGGTAACAGCTCTTGTGGCTTGCCAACGAGAACGGAAGCGGAAGCATCAGATTTCTCCTGGGTGGTTGAATCGTCTACCAGTTCGGCCTCGGCCGTTGTTGACACGTCCGTGTCAGTGGGTTTTGCTCCGGATCGATTTGAGATTGTAGGGTGACGTGTACATTTTCTGCACAGAGATATGATTTTTTATTTGATGCATTACGATTGTTGTCAGCTGATCCCTACCTTAAAAAATAAGCCAAGTCGCGGATAATGTTCCTCCTCCAGCAGATTGGCCAATCTAGATGATTTAAAACAACACTTTTATAACTTATTTGTTCGCTAGATCTAATCCGGTGTGGTTAAGATGCCGCTTTTCTCCGCCGCGCCGGCAATTCCGTGATGATACAAACCCGAAACGCAACTCACAGAAAAGATTGCTCCGTCGAGCTTGCTTTGATCGTTTATTTGTTTGACATTTCTCGAACACTTGCGAAGAAGAACCTCTCGGCCATTATAAAAAAGAAGAAGCAGTATGCAGCGCTTCACAGTACGCGACACGGAAAAATCACACACACCATCAAACATCTTATACGTGTGAGTTTTGTTTACGGCGGCTTGAACATCCGATGTTCTAGTTTGTGAACATCGGATGGGTTAAGTCGAATGAGCGTCCAATGCTCACCGGATTTTCTTTGCGTGTAACCATTACCATTTCAGGCTGCTAGTTATTGAAAAACACGTCTTTTCCAATATTCAAAAATTGAAGGGGTCGTACCGCCCCTCCGTAACGAAATATCGAAAAATGAAGCTCAAATTCATGATCAGGGACAAATCGAAGAGTTGTCGGGGCAACTGCTGTGTGTGTTGGGGGAGAATGACCCTAAAATCAAAATATTTGAGAATTAAAACAAATCCTTTTTGTTCCAACTTTCAACATAAAGAATTTAAAGAAAAATGCGTTTTCTACAAAACTTTGTAATATTTTTCCCAGGCTTTCAACTCTTTCACCAGCCTTTCAGCAATGCTAATTAGTTCACCATTCATTGGTCACCACGCTCATTCATTGCTGGGCTGGAAAATGGCCGCCCCATCTAGTAACGACATTGTCCTGCACCAGCTGTGAGCAGCCAGATTTTTTTCTCCCCCTTTTTGCACCCTCGAAATACGGCGAAAATGAGTAAAACTGAAACCAAGTTAATTAAATGAGCTGTCAACACAAATATAATTTTGCACACCAGAAAGCAACGCTTTTATCCCGTCCCAAGTCACTCGCTCGTGAATCGAGTTTTGGTCCTAGCCCTGTGTGGCAGCAGGATTCTAGGGCTGGGGACGACGGGCCTGTCAAGCCAAGTCAACCGTCAGCTAATGGCTGCTCGCTGGCTGTCTGACGGCCTTGGCGCGACGCTTGTCAGTGTCGGTTGGCCGCCGCTTTTTTTTTTCGTCCTTTTCGAGGAAATTTTGTTGTGCCACACGGCCTTCAAGTTCTAGTCCGGCAGATGCTTGCTCGTGATAGGCTGCGGTTTAGGATTGGGAGGGAGGGGATGATGGGTGAAGAAATGTGATCTTACTTAACTGACGGGGCTTCTTTTCTTTCAGCTTTATGTGTTTCGGGGGAAAATTGGTAGCTTGATCAAAGAGAGATTTGGGAAATATTTTATTATCTTACATTTAGTTGCAAGAATATTCAACAAAATTTATAATTTCGGATTACTCGACTTATTTTTTCAATATTCCTGAACAACTATTGTTTGCTTATTTACGTAAAATTACTCGACCCATGTCCATGACCACCTTTTTATAGCAATCTCAAATGGTTTAGCTACCATTTCTAACCAACAATGATGAAGAAAAAAGCAAAAAGAACAGAACGTCACTCCGTTCCGTTGTCCGGAGCAAAGCTGGTGGCAACGCCACACACACAACATCCAGCCAGCACCACACCAGTAATATCCATTTGAATGTAATTTCACACTTGTCTTCATGGGGATAAAATGCGGAAAAGCTTCTTTATTGCAATTTGCACATAACCAGGCGGACGAACCTCGACCTCGCTGGATGTTGTTGCCACGTGGACGACAACATGCCGTGGCCAGCCGTGCCTGGTTGCCACCGGAATCAGTTCCGAACGGCACACATGACGGGGAGTTGCGCTAGGGTAGAGGTCCTCAAAAAGGTTTTTTTAATAAAATATTTTTTTTATTGTCTTTAAATTTTAACTTTCTGTTTAATTTTTTTTGTTCATTTGAAATTTTGAGTGCTTAAGCTCATCTCTACGAAAATCTCTACACAAAAGAGCCTAATGCACACACTTCATGGAGTGATAAAAGGGAGTGCACAAAGCGAAAAGGGCCACGTGACACCGAAATCGCGCGGGTGGCAGCCAAAAAAAATAACGGAAAAATAGGGTTAAATCTCGATGAATTTTCCGTCCTGGAAGCGCCAGAATCTGGACCATGAAATGGCGAAAATAAGTGACCATGTTAAAGCTCGTCGACGAGCGATATTGCGGTAGTGGTGCGGGTTCGGGTGGTTTCCGGCAAAAATGTGGTCAAATTGCGATGACTGGTCCAAAAATTTCCATTTCGTTTGAATCCGGTTGAACGAAAACATTGTAGACGGCTTATGTGGATGATGATTACTGAACTTGCAACTGAATCGTTGAGTGTTCCATATCATTGTCATTTTATATATGGAATTAAGTTGGAAATTTCTGGTTTATTTTGTAATGTATCTTTCTAAAAAGTACTTTGATGTAAACAAACAGTTCATTCCGCTTAGTTCAGTTAATTTGGTTCCTTCATGCCATTGTATCGTAAACAGTATATTGAAAATATATTAAAACCGATCATTCTTAAGGCAATTTATGATCGATGTTTACAAGTAAAACCTTGAAAAACTGTCGAATAAACAAGAAATTAATCAATAAGAAAAATTGGAAAGCGTTGAACCGCCTTGCACCTTTTTTGTGGATTTTTGTCCGTTAAACATCCGTTTTTTTAATGCTACGTCAATTTTGTAATAAATAACTTAGACCAGTTAAAAAACTGTTTAAAGATTTTGTCACTCCAATCCAAATTTTTCTACCAAAAGAAACAGCGAGAGCATAATTTTTATTATCAAATATTGGAATTTTCATATATGAAACATGCTCAGTCGATTTAAAACTGTTAACGATAATTTTTGTCAATATACCAGACACTTTAAAGTTTGTTACAAAATTTTTAATTTGTAGATCACAGATCAGAAAAACTTGGGGAAAAAAGTACACATGAACTCATTAATTTTTTTTACTAATTTTGGTAAACATAACTTTAATAATGTGTTAAAAATTTCTAACATTAGGATTTGTTTTTTTTTTAACTAATCTTGATATTTAAATTTAATTAACTTGGTCTTGCAACTATACAACACTTACGCAAATTAATAAAATTACAAAATGTTCAGGCAGAAGACTCATTGTATATTTTACGTTTAACATTTTTGTTTTTTTTTTTCCTACTGTAGTATTGAGACAGCAATTATAAATTATGTTGGCAAACTTTTATAGTATTGTGAATGTTTATTTCAAAATTCCAGTCCTACAAAATAATTTTAAAAACATTGTAAACAATTGATTGATTTATTTTAAAACGTAATATCTACATTTAAATAGTAGTTAATGCAACAAGTTGCAAAAAGATGTTTTTTCAGCACGAGTCGTACATTTATCCAACGAAGTTTACCGAGTTGGATAATTACGACGAGTGCTGAAAAAATCAATTTTTGCAACATTCAGGTGTTTAATTAAATCACAGTTCAAAGCAAACAAAAATTATTGAAAAATGTTACTTATCGATACTAGTGTTGAAAAGTTCAACTTTTCAGCACCCATTACTAAAATGTACTGTACGGTAAAACTAGTCTGCCACTAAGAGCCAAAGGCTCACTGGCAAATAAAACGATTAAACTTAACATTACAGTGCTGAAAAGTTGATCTTTTCAAAAGGTAATAATTTTCCATTATGTTATTTTTGGTAGGGAAAAATTAGCCTTTGCGTTTTTCCTGAAGGACAGGAAAAGTTGACAGTTTCACAGCGGAATCGCAAAAAAAATCTTAATGGTTGGCGATTCTCGAAATTTCGGATATCCCGGGAATCAAGAGTTGAACTTTGCCATTTTCCGGTTTTTTTACCAAAATTATGTATTTGTTGAACAAAACCTTAAAGAATTATTAAAAATTTATAACATTTCCATAAATTTGTTATCAATTAGTCACTTTTAAACTAATATTGTGTGAGAAACACTATAGAAATTTTATGTCCAAATATCAAATGAAAGACTTTCTTCTAGTTAAAAATGTTTTTTTTTTATGTTTTGTTATTAAAAGTTCAATTCAAGAGTTTGTTACTTTGTACAGATTTTTTGTTATTAATCTGAATGATTTTTTCTGAGTTTATTGATTCTATTTGGAGCGTAGTAGATATCAACTTGTTTTTTACCTTTAATAGTCAAAATATATGCAAGATCGTGATTTTTGCTATGTGACAAATGAGGATCCTTAGCAATTACCGAAATGTTTTTTTTTTTAGCATTAATTTTTATTTTTCTGTCACAGTCCGTGATTTCTCACCTTAAATCATTTGAAAGTTGTTTTATCGTTCTCAATACCTCTTTAACTGTAAAGGAATATTTACAAGGAAAACTGAACTGAATATTAACAAATCGTCGACGTCGTGCTAACTTGTCGTACGTGCATTTTGGGCCAAATTGAGTTAAGAACGCCATCTTGTGCAGCTCACAATGCCTCACCTTTTGATCTTCACAGATCCCCAAAATTCGATTTCAATCCTGAGATATTCAACGAAATCCGAAAAAACTCCGGGCACTTTTGTCACTTCACATATGAAAGTAGTTTCAATCTTGTCGCGCTATTTTATCACTCCCTGAAAATTGATGTAAGTGCGACAACTGGCCAAAGGGATTTCAGGTCACAACGCGTTTGACTCACGTACGAGTAAGACTACCGTAAACATGTGTAATTATAACTTGGGACTCCAGCAACCAACTTCAACCAAACTTCAGGACAATGCACAGATTGGTCAGCCAAACAAAACGTGTTTGTTATTGTTTACATTGCGTGCTTTCGTTTTTGTTTATTCAAGGCCAAACATTGAAACGCGTTTTTCTCGGAACGTCGAAATGGCGGGTGTGACAAGATAGCACTACACCAGAAAACTACACAAAATGCCAGAATTTTACTTAAATATTAATTGACTTTGGATCTTTTCGATATTAAAAATTACTTGCCTTCAAATTTTGGAAAAACTTTGAAGATTATTAAGTTTAATTATTACAGTTTCTCATTTCTAAGCTATGACTGCTTGTTTTTATGGTAAACTTTGGGCTACCCAACTTAGTGGTCGTGGCATCAATTATTAATAAAAGAATTTCTGCAAGTTTAATCTTACACTCATACATCAGTTAGTATTTTTTCTCAAAATTTATTTTCCCTAAAAGAGCACTCAGATAGTAAGGCTTATGAATTGACCTCAGTTGTAAGGTTCTCTAAATATCTTTATTGAAAATGTTACATCCTGGGGCAGAACTGTTAAATTCAAATAAAACACTAATTGAAAAATAAAAAGATTTTCTTAAATTTCAAACCAAAGAAGCATTAGTGAAATCGATATGGCATGTTTTTTCCTCTTATTGATTTTTTTTTTTGCTTCAGGGAGCCCAAATCGCTATTTTTTGGGAAATTTGTCACCCTCTAGATTCTGACCTAATTGGAAATAGAAAAAATGAATGAATGCCCAGGAATCTATTTGGTTTACGATTTTTACTCCGCAATCTGAATCCGTATAGATATGCTCCACGTGTTTGCATGTTTGTGCAACACCCTTTCATACATGATATGCAACTTATTTGGAATTTTGTCTCCATTTTCTAACTATTTCATGCCAAACACTGGCAAATCATCCTCTTTGCGGCAAATTCTTGCGCTCGAAACTTTCCCCCTAATCAGTAGTCCCGAAGGCCCTTTTGGAGCCTATTACAAGGTTCCCCATCGGGGGACCAAATATTGACTGGAACAAGAAGTGATTATTGAAAGAACAGACTCACTCCAGAAGGGACTCGTCCCCAGAGTCGGCAGCATAAAA
The DNA here is from genome assembly GCF_015732765.1 of Culex quinquefasciatus. Lineage (NCBI taxonomy): Eukaryota > Metazoa > Arthropoda > Insecta > Diptera > Culicidae > Culex > Culex quinquefasciatus. The sequence goes on along the minus strand of NC_051863.1, from coordinate 145,454,868 downwards.
AAACCGAAGAAGTTCAGGACAAGTTTTTCTTAGTCTTTTCCTGACATACTTGAAGCAAGGGACGCGCTGACGAGGGTAGTGACAGCAAGTAAAATTAATTGCATTTTATTGGAAGAAGTGTTTGTGTGTCAGGGGGGACGGTATTCCTTCTCTGGCTGACAGATGTTGAGTTCAATGAGTACGATGCAGGGAGAGTTGTCTTTTCTAATGAGAAGAAGTAAATTCAGTGCAGGTGAGCACGAGCATTGCGGAAAATAAGTAAAACATTGTAATTCAGCAGCATCTGCCTCAAGTGGCACAATTAATCATTCTTGTCTTGGCGTAAGAAGAGGTACAAGATCCTTTCTGACTGATCGTAGTGCATAAATCAAGTTTAGCACGTTCTTCAAGACTTTCCCGAGCTCGCTCTACACTCTCTTGGGTAAATAAACCAAACATATTCGCTCATGTTTTCCCCTCTTGAGCAGCAGGTCCCTTTGTCTTGCAATGACAACGAAGCAATAATGTGAAGGGTGCGAACAAAAAATTCTCCTTGAAATTAAAATTATGAGCAGAATAATAATCACCACATAACCGAACCGAACCGAACCGAGTGTTTTCCCTCGCCAACATTTTTCTTTCAGCTTTTCTTACACATTTTTTGTCTGTCTCCTCTCCAACATGACACAAGAGGGTAGTCTTTTCCGGACTTTTCCAGTGTTCCCGAGGCAGCGCATCAGCATTATCCTAACTAATGGTTTCCTCCCCGGCAAAGTTCCTATACTTTGTTCCCGGTCAGTACGTGAGGTTCGGCATAGTTCTCTCCCAGGATCGTTCACCCCCGCGCGGTATCATTTCATCACGCTAGACGTCGTGGTTCATGGCTGCCTTGAAGCACGAGGACGTGTTTGGCTGAACGCTAGAGTCGGCGTGCACTTGAAATGCAGCGAACGTATGCCGCAAAACGTAACGAACTGCATTAGAAAAATGGACGGGGTTGCCACAGCTACCAGTACATTTTGGGGGCCAGAGAAAAACTACCGCCGGGAATTGATCATGAAGAAACGTCTAGTTGCAGTTTCCTCTTTTCAGTTGTACCTTGAGGGAAGGTTGGTGGTAGGGCGGTGGAAGTTGCATGCTTGTTATGACTGCCACGTGGTTTTGTGTGTTATTGAAGATGGTGAAAGGTGTATGAATTGGGTGGAATTCCGAGGGGACCGAACTGCTCTCGAAGTCACAGAACCGAGAAAGTTTATGCAACGCATAATACGTTCAATTAAACATCAACATGAAGTTCCTATTGACAATAAATTCTTGATTACTCGATGTTCCCTGCCCGAAATTCATCCATTCTTTGATTTAATCCGTCAAAAACGCTTAAATTGCTTATTGATGATACATATAAGGGCATATTTTCGTGTTCAACGATTTGGAATTACTCAAATTTAAATGGTAGATCTTCGGTTACAATACCACATAAATATTCTCTTTAGTTCGACGCTGTCGTGCAATCTTTTCGAACGTCGCTCTTTGACGTTCCGAGAAAAACGCGTCCTAAAATTGAGCATGCAACACAGAAAAAAAATCATGGTAATATTACATCTGGGAAGGGGTACATCTTTTATGTCAGAAAAAAGGTGTAATTTTACCTCTGGAAATATGTATTTGTACCACTTTTCTGGTGTAATGCCACTTTTTCAGTCTAAATTGAGGTAAAATTACATCATAAAAGAGGTACACTCAACCCCCGGTGGTTGGTCACTTTTCGTTTGACACTTTTTAGTTTGTACCCCGTTGGTTTGACAAAGTCAAACTAAAAAGTGACAAACTGTCACTTTTTACATGGCGCTCACGCACACTATCGAAACGAAAGTTTGGTAGTGTGTGTGAACTCCGTGTAAAAGGGGTGTCAAACTAAAAAGTGACCCCGTTCGTTTGACAACAGTTGGTGTCAAACCATCGGGGTTTGAGTGTAATATTCAACCTTCCAAAATTACAGCTTCCAAATTTACATTATTGTGTACTGTGAATGTAAACAATAACAAACGCGTTTTGTTCGGTTAACCATTCTGTGCATTGTCCCGAAGTTTGATTAAATTTGGTTGCCGAGTTGTAATTACAAAATTTTTACGGCAATCGGGCTTGTACGTGTGTCTAACGCGTTCTGACCCGAAATTCCTATGGTCAATTGTCGCAATTACAGCAATTTTCAGGGTGTGTCAATATAGCACGGCAAGATTGAAACTTCTTTCATATGAAAAGTGACAAAAATGCACGAAGGTTTTTAGGTTTTTATTGAATATTTCAGTTGAAATAACATTTTTTAAACTATTTTGGTGCCTTCGGTATGCCCAAAGAAGCCATCTTGCATGATTAGTTTGTCCATCTAATTTTCCATACAAATTTGCAGCTACTCAGACAAAAATGATGTATGAAAATTCAAAAATCTGTTTCTTTAGAAGGACAACACTTTAAAAAATTATAAAAGGTATTTTTTTTATTTTATATTTCACTTTTAGTCAATTAAACTTGATTTGCAAAAAAAAAACTATTATTGTTTTTTGTTTTTCATTTTATGATATGTTTCAGGAGACATCAAATGCCAACTTTTCACAAATTTCCAGAACGGGCAAAAAATCTTTGTTCAAGTTATAATTTTTCGAATCGATACTGATTTTTTCAAAAATCGAAATATTGGTCACAAAAATTTTTAAACTTCATTTTTTGATGTAAAATCGAATTGGCAATCAAAAAGTACTTTAGTGAAATTTTGATAAATTGCACCGTTTTCAAGTTTTATCCATTTTTAGGTAACTTTTTTGAAAAAAGACGCAGTTATTCTTTTTTTTTTAAATTAGTGCTCATGTTTGCCCTCACTTGATGATTTTTTTTTTTGAGAAGCTGAGAAAATTCTCTATATTTTGATTTTTTTAACTTTGTTGATACGATCCTCAGTTGCTAAGATATTGCCATGCAAAGATTAAAAAACAGGAAAATTGATGTTTTCTTAGACTTACCCAAACACAATCATTAATTTTCTAATGTCGATATCTCAGCAGCTAGTGGACAGATTTTCAATGTTATGGCATAAAATATTCGTAAAATATTCCGTCCTTTTGAAAAATAATATATTCATTTTTTTTTAAATCAATATTAACATTTCAAAAGGGCCAAACATTAAATTTAACGCTCTTTTGAAATACCAGTCTTGATGAAGAAGATTTTTATTTTATTTTGCCCGTTCTGGAAATCTCTGTAAAGAGTACGAAAAAAATTAAAAATAATGTTTTTTTGCGAATTAAAAAAGACAAAAAGTGAAATTAAAAATCACCAAAAAAATTCACCGAGTTGATTTTTTTTTCAGTATAGTCCTTATCCCAACGTACAACTTTGCTTTCGGCAAATCGATCAAAAAACTGCTTCAAAAGATATAGATATGGCGGCTGCCAAATTTGTATGGATCCCATTTTGTTACGGAAATTGAACGCTCTCTTCCCTGCCATTGACTTGTCCCATGATTTTTTTTATAGTTTAGTATCGAAAAAAGGCTAAGATTTTAAAACTCAATTTGATCAATCATTTGACCGTAGCAAATTTTATTTTTTTTTGCTTTATGCTACAATTTCGTTATACTTTTAGTAGATTTTTCTAAAACATGTTCATTTATAAAGTTTTAGTAGTTGTTTATTAGCATTAGCATAAGCATTAGCATTAGCAATAAAGGTCGCACAATTCCGGATGGCTGCACAACGCTTATCTTGCTGTTTAACTGTAATTAAACGTATAATAGCACTAGACTCTCATCCGGTCACGAAATTCCAACACGGGAGATACCATGTTTTCATCGTTAGATGAGCGTGTAATACTACCCAGTAAGATAAGGGGCTCCTGGCCGGTACCTTGCTAACCTCGGGGATTGGAAGGTATGTTAGTAAACATCTATCTAGAATGCGCAGAGATCTCTACGTCACCTAGTGGTATAGATGTTTGTAGGGAGGTTTTGGACTCAAAGTTAGTAAGTTGAATGTTCTTATTACTTAACACCACCACAACCAAATAAAATCCATCACCACAAAGAACCATGCTAGATTTTAACACAAATAAATTACAAAACGAACACGACAATAAAACCATCATCCTGGTACTGCTGCTCACACGAAAGTAGTTGTTTATGACAAGGACAAAATGAACACCATAGAAAATTGAAGACAATTCGCTAAAATAGAAATAACGTCCATGTGAATTGATGAAATTGAATACCCTTTATTAGTTTTTCATTCAGATTGACAATTTGTTTGCAAGATTGGATTCATCATTAAGGATGTCGGAAAATGTTCAGGAAACTCGAAAAAACAACTTTTTGATGAAAAATCACATGGTGGAGTTTTCTGACTCAGAACAGTCCCCTCAACAACAACCAGGATTGGCGGTTGGCGAGATTGATTCAAGTTTAATACAAATATCCTTTAAATTTTAAATATTTTGAATTTTGATGTTAAATGATTTCAAAATCAACTTTTTTTTTGAAGTCCCTTTAGGATTTTAACTATGCAACCAATCAAACTACAATCAAAATTAAATCAAATCCAATTAAATCAAAAGCATTCCACGCTCGTCGTTATTGATCGTTCAATTATTACGTCTGACATTAAACTTCCGCACTAATTGGCGCGCCCCGTAACCACAAATAGATGATTCACCTTAATTAAGGGTATTGCAAATCCAGTAATGACTACCTGGAAATGCCAGGCACTGTAATTGATATTGCCATTCCAGCGAGCATTCCGAGCATTCCCAACGAGGGCACACTGCTGCCTGTCGCCATTAGTTTGCAGGAAGCTAACTTCCTGTGCGATTTTCCTTTTTCTTTTTTTTTTTTTGCTTGCTTGTTTGCCAAACAGTTCGATGAATTCGTTTGCTGATTGGTTGTGGTTGTGGGACTGCCAACCAGCCTCCGACTGCAGCCAGGAGACAGCACTTGCAGTGAAATGTACGCAAAAATGCAGAGAGAACATCGAAGTAAAATTTATGAATTCGGTTTGCTCGATTCGACTTTTGCCGGTCCCATTACTCGTCGCGATGGTACTATCTTGTCACACATAAATTTTGACACATTTTAAAAGATACATTGATAAATTTTAACAAATTGTGCTGCACAAGGTTATTCAGGAACTGCGTACCATTGTGCAAACTGTGTAACACAATTTGTTCTCTGCGAATCTAATCTGGTGCCAAATTGAACAGCATTGTTTTTTGCAAGCAGTAACATAACCAAACTTTTTGGCACCATCAGCAAACGTCAAATCTATACGAATTGCTGCAGGACCTTTTCCCGGATATCTTCTTTTGACGATTTTAACTATGTAAACAATAACAAACGCATTGGCCGATGCACGAACTCAAGCAAAACAATGTACAAGGGCCGAAACCGAAGTGTAAACAAAGAGTCTATCCTGCTCACGCTTCTGATGTTTACATTAGGAACTAGCAGGATAGACTCTTTGTTTACAATTCGGCTTCGGCCCTATTACAATGTTTAACTAGAAGTGATTTGTTGATTCGATTTGGAGAGAGCTTTTGTTTACATTATCAGAAACGTCAAATTTACACAAAACGGTGTCAAGACAGCACGCCTACGACTCCATGTCCACGTGAACGCCAGCACTGGTTTGTCCCGCCGGAAGGCATCGAGCGCAATCGCGTGGAAATTTATTGAGGACAGCTTTTGTTTACAAGCTTGCAACACTGCCTGCACCGTCCAACTGTCATGATCTACTGTGACAGAAGAGTGGTCCTCTCTCTCGGTGGCCATTGTTGCTGGTGGCGTGATTTGTTTCTAATTGATCCGCGCAACAATCAACCCGGAGCCGGACAGAGAATTGTTCGGGATGTCACTCAAAGCCGGTGGTGGCGCCCTCGGCAGGGCAGAAACGGTTAATGGTGGCACTTGACGCAGATGCGTTCCAGCAGCTAAATCATGCAAACAAATGGCGTCCGGTATTGTTTGGTTGCAGAATTATGACAGCGCTTGTGACTTGTGTGGTGGAATTGCAGCTGAAGTTGCTGTACTTGCTCTTGGGAGGTTCGAAGTGATTGCCTGAAGGGAGGAAATTAATAAAGAGCTGAGCTAGAGAAGACTTCTCCTTTTATTAGAGTTGGATACCCTGGAGACTTTCCAGACTTTAGTAAAGATTAAATTTTCAAAACAACCTATCCCTCATGAGTTTCCTATGCAGATAAGACCTTTTGAAAATTTAATCTAGCAGTTAACAATCAACAAATAAAAACGTCAAAGAGATTTAAAAAAAACTACTTTTTAAATCTTTTTGACCAACTTATTGAATTTTAAACAATTTTCTATGCGTTTAAAAGTTTGAAGAGAAAGAAGAGAAAAAAGAGTTCCCAAAATCGTGAACACCCGTTCATGAAATTGGGAACCACGAACAAAGTGTTCAAATTCCATGGTACGTTTTTCAAAATCGTACCATGGGATTTGAACACTTTGTTCGAGGTTCCCATTTTAATGAACGCTTGTTCACGATTTTGCGAACTCTTTTTTCTCCGTGTAGGTTAGTTTAGAATCTTGAGAAAACGAAATATTTGAAAAATTAGGTATTCTAAAGCACTGATAAGAAAAATAACCAATTTTACAAAGCATATAATCTTTAAACCTCTCCCGTGTTGATTTCTTTGAGCGAACACTAAGTTGTTATAGCTGTAAATTAGAGGTGGGCAAAACCGTTATTTTTAAGGAGCCGCTCATTTTCGTTCGCTCATCAAAAAGAGCCGCTCTTTTGAACGGCTCTTTCGCTTTTTTTTTAAATTTTGATAAAAAGGTTATTTTTAAGAATGGTGTGATTTTTTAAGTTATTTCACATTGTACTTTTATAAATCATTTGAAAAAAAGCTCTAAAACCAAAAAAATGGCCTTGAAAATCTTAGGTCTTGGTGGTCTCTATGTCAAGATTTCTACTCGAAGTTAAACGTTCAAATAATATAGAGCACCCGATTCGAGTGGTAGAAATGACAGTTCTCCCATAAGGAATACATTGTAGAAAAAAAACAAAACTGATCGAATGGAAAAGCTCCATTGAATGGAATCCAAAATTGAATCTAAGATTTTGGAGAAATTGCTATCAATTTTAAAATTGCGTTTATTTTTGCTATAAATAATAAAGTCTATATACGCTGAAGTTTTATCGAGCAAGATATTTTTTTATTCAAAATCTCTAAGATATTTAGTAGCTTTTTGGTAATATTTTACAAGCTAAGCAATTTTAAATGCTCAAATTTGTATTCGGGTAACACTTTTAATGTAAGGTCAGTTGTTCAATGAAAAGTTTTTTTTTTCATTTTGTTTAGAAAATCATTTTCATTTGGATTTTCTTAGAAAGGTTGGAAACTGAAAATGAGTTTGAAAACTTTTAAAGTGGTTTTTGGCAGCAATGCTATTTTGGGATTAATTTTTGAATGCTTTTTTTTAATTTTGAATTGTATTTTAAATTCTAAAAACAAATGTTATGCTACGATTTGCTCGAAATTCAATAAATCATATTTACAACAGGTTTAAAAATGATTCCAACGGAACGGTTTAAAAAAGAACCGCGGTTCTTTTTTTGTGAGCCATGATTCGTTCGCTCTTTTTAGTGAACCGGCTCTTTGAGTGGTTCGCTCTTTTTTTGCCCACCTCTACTGTAAATGGAAATAAGAAATAATGCTTTTTATGTCAAATTTCAAGATTCTCTTCAGTGGCGATGTTGGTTTGTAAGAGATTTGTGATTTTTATCACAGATTTTATTCGTAAAAAATTATAGATTTTTTGTGCTGTTACGTTCACGGTCGAAATTAAAAATGCTATCCCCGTGGACAAAATCCCTCTTGATCAAATTTTCCGCCTTCTTCGAGAAAATCCTCCTAATTTGCAACCAAAATACCGACATTTTCCTAAAGGAAAGGTTGGCTGCAGCGATCTCGTTGTTCATTTTATTGGTGCTCTTATCGGTGCGGCACGATGATGCAAAACGGTGCTCATATTTTATTCCGTGCGTCTTTACCTGGTTTAGGGAAAAACAGGCCCGGCCTCGAGGCCGGCCGCGCACGTGAATCGTTAAAATTTTTAGAACTCGAATTAATATTCGCGTCGTGCCGCCTCCCAAGGCGGGTGGAAACTTTTGGGTGACTCGTGGCATACCCGTCAGATCTTGAAACGGAAGGTGTAAATTAACACGCAATAAATAACAAATGCGACACACACGTGGCACACGACGCCGTCAGCACCAAGAGTCGACCGGAATCAATAAACACTTTCGCTTATTTCGCACGTTGATGCCACGTGGAACTCCCCACACCCAACTCAGCACACCGTTGGAGATCAATGACGCCCGCCGTGGGGAAATTGGCAGCACCACCCAAGATGTCACTCTGCCGTAAAGGCAATAAATCAAATTTCAGACCTCATTTCATCCACTATAAGCTGCGTGGAATTGCGGCCACAGGGGGAAGGAGATGCTTTATGCCCCTCGCCGCAAACACTCTTTGAACTTAACAGTCATCCAACCTGGCTGGAAGCCCCGACGGTTGGAACGATAAATAGTCTCCCACCGATTGGACTACTCCAGGACCTCCCCGTCCTAAACAGGGATTATCCACCTGCTTTCATTCCGCATAATGTTGCGAACGAAAATCGCTTTTATAAACAAGTCAATTTTGTCCGACTGCTGTGCGCACTGCCAACCAGCTGGCAGCACTGATTGGTAGGGGGAAATTTCTCGGAATCGGGTCGATTAGAGGAAGAGGATTAGCGATTTGCATGGCTACCGTGACCGGGTTTTTTATCCAACAACCACTATCGTCCTTTGATGGTTCGAAGTACAGTTACTTCTCCGGCAGGGGTGCCAGTTTAGGTTTTTGTCAGGTTAAAATGCTTGCCCGAAAAATATTTTGAGCTTTCAGAAGCCTATAAAGGTTGTGCACCTTAAAGTTGTATGCAGGGTTTCAGAATCATAAAAAACATAAAAGTTAAAAAATGTTACGCTAGGGTAGACTTAAACAAAAATCATCAGTCAGCGATCAGCAGAGAAGCGAGTCAGACGTGCGTCCCTCACAAACCAAAAAAGTGCTAAAAAGTGCAAAAAATGCCTCACGGCAAGAAAAAGAGGCGGTCCTCACCAGCAGGATCAGCAGATTTGAAGAAGCTAAAGAATGCCGAAGAGCTACCTGCAAAGCCAGGCAGATTGAGCAAGGACGCTCAAAAATTGTCTGGAAACCAGTTCGCTACCCTCCCTGTGGACGTGAGCGAGAAGGAAGAATTTGAACGACGGGAAAAGTTGCCACCCATTTTTGTGAAAACGTCGTCATCGGACTCGGTGCGAAAGTGGCTGACCGGGTTTATCAAATCTGGTGTTTTACGAGCTTCCATTCGCTTGTGTGCTGATGGACTCAAAATTCTGCTACCTACCAGAAAGGATTACAACTACGTTCGGGATTTCCTGAACAACACAAAGATTGAATACTACAGCCATGACGATCCAGGTAAACGCCCCATGAAACAGGTCCTCCGTGGCCTGTACGACATGGATGTGAGTGTGCTGAAAGAAGAGCTCAAAACTCTTAAGTTGAACGTGATCGAAGTCTTCAAGATGACGAGACACAACAAGGACATCAAGTATCGTGATCAACTGTACCTGGTTCATCTCGAGAGAGGATCGACAACGCCGTCTGAGCTGAAAGCAGTTCGGGCAATTTTCAACATCATCGTGACTTGGGAACGTTATCGTCCAGTGCACCGTGACGTGACACAGTGTTCGAACTGCTTGCAGTTTGGACATGGTGGAAGGAACTGTTTCATCAAGAGTCGTTGTGCAACCTGCGGAGGTGAGCACAAAACTCAAGCTTGCAACACAATCAACGAGAACATTGAAGCCAAATGCTTCAATTGCGGCGGTGACCATTCGACCAAGAATCGAAGCTGCCCAAAACGTGCTGAGTTTGTGAAAATTCGGCAGCAAGCGACGACGAGGCACCAACCAAATCGTCGCAAAACACCACCTACTTGGATTTTCCTGCTTTGGCGTCACCTGGAGCGGGATCTGTTCGAGTGGTTCCAAATCTGCAGCCATTGCCGTTGAATCAGCGGCAAAAAGTTGCAGAGAATACAACAACACAGTCAGCAACCGAGGGAAAACCAACCAGCATCAACGGATGAAGGCAGCAGTGACCTGTTTTCACCACAAGAACTTCTGAACATTTTCATCGAGATAACAACAACACTGCGTGGTTGCAAAACTCGTGCGGAACAAGTAAGAACGCTTGGAGGATTTATCTTGAAATACAGTTCGTAGTTTACTCGTTCTAATGATTTTGAATATTTCAATGAATTTACTTTTTTAGTTTTAAGTTAGGATTAGTTGTTACAGTGTTTTTTTTTTTCTTTTTTACCCAAATGTATTCGATTCAATGCAAAAATGTAAAACAATTTGAAGTAAATAAATGAATGTGAACAGTTAATAAGAAAACGAAAACTATAACAAAGATGAAGAGCATGTAGCCATACCACTTAGAATGTAAATGAAATGTAATTATTATAAGAAAGTTCAATATAGACATATTTAATTTCAAAAAAAAACAAAAATCATTAAGACAAAGTTATGGTTTATCTTTCTGAATTCAATGTTTGTTTACTTATCACTGCACCCAGAACTGGGCATCGGCATACGAGAGAATAAAGAGCACGGTTCGGTAGTAAAATGGTACTGTGTGCGGACTGAGAGGATAAATCCCGAAATTACCGAGAGTACTTTACTCATGGGTTCATCTTCAAAAAAAGTTCATCTAGCAAAAAAAATAGTACCGGTACCGAGACTCGAACCCAAGACCTTCAGCATATTGAACCGTGCCTTTGCCGTATGGGCCACCGCGGTTCGGTGACAAAGTGGCGGTCATGTGTCCATATAAGCCACTCAATAGGATGAACTGTTCCAATGAACGAATGAACACGCGAGAGGACTATACTCTCGCAAAATAGCACTTTCCTCACGTTTCTTTTCGTGAGGACTATCCTCTCGTTCTTCAACTTTGGGTGTGCTTTTTTTTCTTTTGTTCGTAAGTATGATCTTTTTTCAGGAAAACATTATTCTCCAAATCGTTTAAAAAAAGAAATATGATTAGAATCAGTTATTAAGAATATTCACATTTATTTATTAAAAATAACATTTATGGAACATTTCATATTCCAAATAACTACAAACCTTTCAAAATACTTTGTGTTTTTTTTTATGTTCTGTCCACTATCTTAAACCTATACCCATGGCTTATCTAAAGGTGATTTTTATCGAACTTTAATGAACCTTGCTAATTCACTCCGGAGCTTGTTTGGGGACCGTCCTGAGTCTGGGAAACTGTTTGTAAAAAATGTTTTTTCATCGTTAAAATTAAGATATTTTTTGGTCATATTGCACCAAAACATTAGTTTCGAGTACCATGTACAATGTACCATGTACAATGTACAATGTACCATGTACAATGTACCATGTACAATGTACCACGTGATTGTAAAATTTGCACCATAACATGTTTTTTTGTCTTATTTGGAGGTTTACAATACAGCTAAATAGTATCAGGATCACCATGAATTTTAATTCTATGGTTCAAAAAGTAATAAAATGTATTTTTTATAGGCAATGCTAGTCCACGTGGTAGCTGTTTGACATGTGGCGTTGCGGTGTTCATCAAGCATTCATAGCATGCTAAGGAAATTTTGATGCTTTTCTGGGGAAAACCGTTGGTTCCAAAAACCCCCGATGTATTGCCGTTGAGCTCGATAGGGGTTGAACGAATCGATCTGGACTCTTAGGGAAAGTTGTTCTCCAGACGATTCCGCTCATTTCTGGCCATCCTAGAAGTTTCTACATGTTTTCCTCAGGCCTGTAGGAGCGAATGAACGAAAATTCAAAATTTACCATAGTAAATTCCATGTAAACTTGAACTCGCTTGAGACAAGCCAGTTTTCAACCAAATGAGCTGAAATTTGGCGTGAGAGTTCCTATTGATATGCCCTACAAGGAGAACCACACCAGAACTTGATCTGAGAACTTTTCAAAATCCGTACCCACCCTAATGTACATGTCATTAATATCTTACATCAAGGAAAAAAATTACCTTGATCGATATTAGGTGCAAAACAGGTCTTTTTCATTATTTATTTTTTTTTAATTCATCTCAATTCATCACTGACTGTGTGGATTTGTTGCAAGTATCATCTAGAATAAATTTGAGATAATTATTACATCATATCTCTGAAAAGTTAACCCAACTTTACTGTAAAAAAGAAGGTAATTTTCAAAATTCTGTGATATTTATTCTTTTCATGTCAAATATAGCCACCTCGATCATTTCCAGTTCGTCAAATCGAAAATCCTGAGTCAGATTTTAATCTCATTTTATTTGTGAAAAAAACACATTGACTAATTATTGCGCATCTTACCAAATTCTGCTAAGTGCCGTAAGTGAATTATTGAATTAACATGTTATATTTACGGTGTTCCAATACAACAATTCCTACGCAAACGGCGAGGGCTAATACAAAAGTGTTTGGATCGGCCTCTAATGTGGTCTGGGATTTTCTGTCCAAAAAAATGTGTACACGTATTTTTGTTTTGTTGGTCCAAAAATGACAATTTTGACGATTTTCGCAAAAAAATCACGTTTTCCAAAACCATCTTTTGGCGCAGTTTTTTTTTCCATCAGATTACAAAATTCACACATTACTGAAAACATTGGATAATTAAATAGATATAATTCATTCCACCTCATTCGTACACAAAAAGTGCAAATCATGCAAGAATTCCAATTTTGTCTTTCTCACCTGAGGTAAGGCTATAATCCTGCAAGGAAAATTAATTTCTATCAGAAACGTCGTAGACCGACCTTCAAGTATACCTATCGACTCAGAATCTAAAACTGAACAAATGTCTGTGTGTATGTGTGTGTAAGTGTGTGACCAAAATTCTTACTAAGTTTTCTCAGCACTGGCTTAACCAATGTTGTTCAAACTGGTCGCATTCGACTCGGCTTAGGGTCCCACACGTCGCTATTGAATTATTTGAAGTATGAGGTACTTCGAAAGTTATGTATAAATCCATGTTTTCATTAATATCCGGATCTCTTTTAAATGTATGTTAACTATGTACGGTTCTGTCATCCGACACATCGTTGGTTAGGTATTCAAAAAAAAATCCAACGGGTCCAAAACATTGAAGATCTGGCAACCCTGTCTCAAGTTATGCCCACTTAAGCGATATTTATGTAGTTGTTGGAAGCCGGATCTCACCCAAAATGTATAAGAAACATGTTGGGATTTTTTTTATTATCCTACCAATCGTTGATTACGTAATCGAAAGACCATTCCAACGAGTTCAAAACATTAAATATCTGGCAACCCTAATAGATGAAATTTGTGTCCAAAACCTCTATATTACCCATTGTTGGTAAAGAGTGAAGAAGACATTAATCACATAGGTGGATTATGTTAGTTTTTATACAAATATAACAAAAAAGGACAAATACAATATCTCTGGAACATCAACAGACAAAAAGTTGATCCAGGACTAATTTTGACGAAAACTGTGCAAAGATGATTGGTGCGATACATTTTTCAAATTGTTAATAGTTTTCATGGAGTGTTGCGCAAATGATAACTGATTGTCTAATTTTCACATTGAAACATATTGTTGACTTCATCGTCGTGTTTCTGAGAAAATTTGACACTTACAAATTTTACCCAGTTTTGATCTGTTTAGGGCTGTGAATTTTTATCATTTAAACTAAAAAGAACCCAAGTCGTTTATGTGACCATGAATCGTCTTATCATCTATATTTAAATAACTTTTGAACCATTTTTTCTTAACAGAAAAGTTTGACAAAAAAGCAGTAGTTTTTAAAGAACGTTGTCCACAGGAAGAGTTTATAAGTCATTTCAATTTATTACTCGTAATCCAATCGGACCCACCTGCTATAAAAGCTTTTACAAAATTGACTCTTTGAGGGACATGGCGAAGCTTCTTTCAGTTTTCTCCCGGTTCTTCTGAGCTCCAAAGAGGAAGCCAAAAGATGAAATTACCACTCGCGCTGTCGGGTTATCGGTCCGTGACTGAGGGGCGCAAAAAATGTGGAAAATAATCTAATAAATAAATAACTGTCATCATTCCTGGTCCATTCATCCGTATCGTCACACGTTGGCCAATTGGCTTACGTTTGCAATTTGCTGATTATTTATTAATGCATTCCGCTTGAGGGGGGGAGGCCTTCCGGGTTTCAATCGTGTTTTGTTTTCTGTCCCGAGGTAATTTTAAACCTTTCAAAGCAGTTTTGGGTAGATGTTGATGTTTTGTTTGAAAAATGTAATCCAATCCTCCTTCACCCTCACGTTTTACAGCCCAGATTAGCGGGGCCGCGCGCTACACATAAACTGACACTTTGGCGCTTTTCGCTTGACACGCGTGAACGTTCCGGTGTGTAATGCCTCAACTTTTCCATTTTTAGAACCCTTGCTCAAACTTTTGTGCTCGCGTCAAAGGCTTTTCATTATCCGCGACACCAGAGAGAGGGAGATGTGCTTTAGGGGAAATAGAAAACAAATAAAATTAAATCAGTTTAGAAATCGAAATTTGCTTTAGCTTAAAAAAAATATTTCTAATTTTAAATAAAAAAATAAAAATGTCATTTTGAGTTTCAGAAAAAAAGCCATTTCCTTCACACACCCCTTTTTTCAAGTCACCCTAAGCGTGTGCTAATTATTCTTATTAAATAAATTTAAATACGGCTAAGGCTGCAGGTCGCACCGTGACAATTTTCAAAGCTGAACGCCAAAAAACGGTTTTTATTGTTTGTCAGTGGCAGAGCACGCATCCTCGTTGTGAATATCTTGGCTTTTGAAACCAGGAAGAAAAGTGATCCCTACAGGAAGATGGGGGGTGGAGGGAAATGAAATTGAGATTTCCCGTGGGAGGGGAAAGTCTTGGTGGTTGTTGTTGTTCGGAGAAGTTGGGAGGTTGAGACGCGCGACCTGCGAAGTATTTTGTAATTAAGAAGTTCTCAGATTTCTCGTGCCGTGCCGTTGTTCGGGTGCTTTTAGCATATGTAACACAGCCCGGGAAAGGTATATTCAGACATCAAGGAAAAGTTGGTGGGGTGGAAAAATGTAAATGCTGTTGTTTCGTACTTCGAGTTGGTGGAATTAGAGCGATAATTTCGGAATTGTTTCTGGTACTTGTTCAAAGCGGAAACTTCAGTTATTACAAATGTTGAAGAATGTGACTTTTTCAGGTACAGAAACTACTCTGCGTAAGCTTTCAAATTTGGAGCTGGAAAATAAAAGCAGCACAGCTGCTGAACCTTTTGACAAACAAATAAATTACCATTACTCGCCCAAAATCACAAAGACACAAAGCAAACAAACTATTTGTATTCCGCTGGTACTCATTAGAGCGAATTTATAGTAATTAAATTCAGCACATGTACGAGATTTTCCCCAGCGGAAAGTGTTAATGAAGTGAGCATTAATTACGGATCCATTTATTTTCATTTCGTCAGTTCCTTTTTGGAGGAGAAAAAAAGTTGGTATGGAAGTGGGAGGAGGTGGTCAGAAAACATTATTCCGAGGAAATGGCATGATCCATTCCATTCCTACCCTCCTCCCCTTATGATATCAGCTGGTAGTGATTTGTATTCACAAGTGTAGCTAGAACGCTGTCCAATCTGATCTGTTTGCTCATGTGAAAGAGAGTGCTCGGGTCGAGCTTTGACCCTCTGCTGTTATTTTTTTTTCTTTTTTTTTCCTGTGTTTTTCATGACAAAAGATTATGATTTTGTAAACTCAAAACTGGTTAGACCTTAATCCATCATAAACTGCAATTATTTTTTACATTTTTCATAATTTTGGGGCTGGATTGTTAAGGGTTAACTGATGCTGGCATGCTGGACTGTTCGAATGAAAATGTTTTTCACCTCTTTCTGTAATTTAAACTATCCATTTTCTTTGTCGTCAGCAAATATTGGCTCAAGGGAAATATTTTAAATCGCTCAGTTGAAGCGTTGTGCGATCATTCCTTTGCAAAATACTGCACGGAGAAAAAATCAGATAATGTGAACTATTTTTTCGTATAGGGGATTTATTTGTTAAGAAAAAAATATAACAGATCGACGTCGTCGTGCTATCATGTCGCACCCGCCATTTTGACGTTCCGAGAAAAACGCATTTTAATGTATGACCTTGAATATACATAAACGAGAGCACGCAATGTAAACAATAACAAACACGTTTTGTTTGGCTGACCATTATGTGCATTTCCCCGAAGTTTGGTTGAAGTTGGTTGCTGGAGTCCAGAGTTATAATTACAAATGTTTTTGGTAGTCTAGCTTGCACGTGCGACAAACGCATCCTGACTTTCCTGGCCTGAAATCCCTTTGGCCTTTTGTCGCACTTACTAATCTAATCTAATCTAATCTAATCGAACACAAGCGCAGCCAGTCCGAAGAAAGCATCCTGGAAGAACTTGGGGTTAGATTACGCCCCAAGTTCTTTCTTGTCAATATTAATTATTGCAGTACACTTGAGTAACCCCGAAAACGTATTGCAAAAATTAAAGCGGCCAGGCCTACTGCGTTGCATTAACCGCAGAGATAGATTCTGTGAACGGAGCACATTTCACAGAATCAACAGGAGAGGAAGGATGCGTGGACATACCGTACCAAACGCTCCGGATCAGTTGTGGTTAGGTGTGTTAGTGTAATTTTGGCAAATAATAATATTTTTATGGAGTGAGGGTGAGAGAAGGGGGGGGGGAGGGAGAAAATTGGGTTTGGAGAAAGGGAAGGGTTATAGGGATATATCATTCAATTAATAGAATAAAATATCGTTTTTATATATAAGGGAAAAATCATCTGTTGGATCGAAGTAGTCTACAATCGGAGAAAGACGTCAAATTTTTTCGCTGCTGCTTTTTCCATGAATATTCGTTCCAAAAAATTAAAAGTGGTTCCGGAACTAATCAGTGCAGTGGTCAATGGTGTTGTTCGTGATGGAATTGCTCAAGTAGTGGTTCCAGTCAACCGGACGAAGCAGTTCGCGCCGCAAACGGCCAAGCTGTACCGATCGGCGTTCATGCTGCGACAAAAGATGCTGATTGCCATCCAGAACTTTGAAAACGCATGATCGAGCTGATCGGACCCAACTGGCAAGTCTTCTACAAGAAGTGCTAAAGTATCGTCAGGACTTCCTGGACCAGTTTATCAAAAATTGCATGCTGACCGATCCGGACCTGCTCAAGAACATCATCAACCTGTGCAACAGTTGGTGCTCCTTCCGGTTATCCCCACGGTCAGCTTTCCCAGCAGCAGCAGGAGAAGCAAAACGTCGTTGGAAGCGATTCAAATCCTAAAACTGAGAATCTTTACATTGGAAGCCGGAAGTGAAGTTCGTGTTTCAAAATTTCTTGAAAAATGAAATGGACCAGGATCCGATTCCAAATTTGGTGAGCCCGTTCTTTTTTTTTCAACACAAACACTTTATCACTTATTCTATCATACTCTCATAACAATCAAGACAAATACGCCAACCTTATTATATACGCGGTAGGGTGTTCCCTTGGTCGTTCGCTGTGAGTTGTGGATTGCCTGCTTCTCTAATGAAGGTTCGACTGGGGGGGCATGCTTATTAATTTCTCGTCGCTCCATACCCTCAGTGACGTGATGGGAGCAAGGGCGTCTATGCGAAGTGTCCTACACCCGCTACAAATTTCCGGCGCTTGGGGAGGGAAACTGGAAACTATTTTGATTTATGCGCCGGTATTTGTAGCATTAAAATTCGTGCAAAAAAACTTATGCACGTGGGTGTACAGATTATGGAGTAAAAGATGATCGAATTGTTCACCTAGCGCTCACATGTGTTCCAGGACCAAGTTGCCTGCGGGTATGGGGATCATACATACATACATACATACATAAGGGAAAAATCATCTGTTAAATAATGATTAATGAAAAGGAATGATCTCACCAAATTAGGATTCTACAGCTCAAGCTATCAAAAAATGCCACTTGATTCGCAATTCTTTTGAGACTTCTGAACTTGATCAGCTAATGACGGACGGTAAATTCTAGCTGCTGGAAGAGCATCTGGGACAGGAACGATGGCATCTTCATGATTACAACCAACTAATGGACTGGTGATCCTGCCGTTCTTTCCTTTCAACTTGCTCGAGCATATTTGGCAATCACTGGTACTTGCCATCACCAACAATGTGGACTGAATCTTCGTAGTTTAACACGAAAGGAAGTAACTCGTTTTAAGGGAATTAATCGGGAAACAAAAGAGCTGTCACAATTTTTAGCTTCGTAAAATTTTCACATCCGATCTCGCGCACGGCTACTTCGATCTCCCTTTGGCCTTTTGTCGCACTTACATCAATTTTCATGGAGTGACAAGATTGAAACTGCTTTCATATGTAAAGTGACAAAAATGCACTGAGTTTTTTCGGTTTTTGTTGAATATCTCAGGATTGAAATCGAATTTTGGGGATCTGTGAAGGTCAAAAGGTGAGGCATTGTGAGCTGCACAAAATGGCGTTCTTAACTTAATTTGGCCCAAAATGCACGTACGACAAGTTAGCACGATGGCGACGAGATGATGAATTTTCAATTTTTCACGAACCAAAGTTTCACACACCCAAGGATCAATCCCAAGTCGAGTGTAGAATAAATATCATCAACGAACTCCCACGTGGCTCTCAATGCTGAGACTGTCAGCAGTAGGCGTACCTCACCACACGTGTGCAAGACTCTTGATGAGAGGAGCCCAAAAAAAAAAAAACTTTCCCAAGAGGTGGAACCTTCAGTTACGAGGCATAGAACCGTTCATAACTAAATAAAAGATATTTCGGACGAAGGAGCACCCAGAAATGAAAGTTTCTTCGTCTAAAAGTTGAATTTTATAAAATTTTCAAACTAACAGATCCCTAGAAAAGTTTTCTTTTTTTCATTCGGGCAAGATGAAAAAAAAAACTGTGAAAAGAATAGTCCTTTACGCAGGACTTTTCTCCTTCTTGCTTCCATTTTTCCCATTTTCCCCCACAGTCAGTCATGTTGTGGTGACAAAAACATTTTGCATAATATTTGCTCGCCTCGGTCAGTCCCAGCACTTCCGGGGAGAACGTCGACGTTTTGGGGGCAAGTTTTGGTTGAGGGTTGGGGGATGGGAAACTTGGCGAACTTTCTTTTCAACAAATTCTCACATTTTTTATTTATTCTTTCCGGGTTTCTTGAACTGTCCTCTTGCGTTTCGGGGTGCGAACAAAAAGTCAGTTGACTGCTGGGGCAACTGCTGCGAATTTCGATTCTGAATTTTTGATTGATTTTTTTTTTCTCTCTCTCTCTTTTCTCGCGCAGACCTGCTACGAGATGGAACGATACCTGAAGGATGAGCCGAAGCTGCAGACGACCTTTAAGAAGCTGCCAGCCGACCTGGACACACCATGGGACCTGTTTGCCACGCCCGGGCCAATTTCGGGCTGGAAGGTAGAAGTAGACTCGTACTGCTTAGAGGAGCTGAACCTGCACGACCGGCACTCGAGTTCCTCGTCCTCGTCCTCCTCATCCTCCTCCTCCTCCTCGTCGCCGTGCTCCACCTCGTGGGACAGCAGTCCCGCGTTGAGTTGTGCGGTCGTGGTGAAAAAGGAACGCCTCGACCCGGAGGACGAAGAAGACGACGGGAACAACTCGGACAGCTGCTGCGACGAGCCCGAGCCGGAACAGTTTAGCAAAATCTCCATGCACCACCTGCACCACCATCACCACCACCACCCGAACGCCATCGAGCTGAGGTTAGTGGCGCGAGCGACGACCTCGGACCTGTTACCAACGCTGACGCCTCCCTCCTCGCCCGAGTCACACCTCAGCAAAGGCAGCGGCAGCCCAACGTCCAACCCCCTCACGACGACGACGACCCTGGCGGCCACGATCAAGACTGAGCCGGAAATTGCGTTGCTGGAACACCAGGGCGGCGGCATCCTGCGAGTATCGACGGCCTCCGGACACATACCACGGAACGCGATCGTCCGGTTGACAACGACCTCCAGCAGTAAAGGTGGCCACCTGGGCGTGACGCGAGTGATACAAGTTAGTCCCCAGCTGCAGGCCGCGATCGCCCAGCGAAGTGCGTCGTCCTCACCGAGCGCGGCGATAACAGGTACTGCACGATCCCTCGACTTGATTTTATGTTTGATACTAATGCAAGGATAATTGTTTAACCGATTCAACAGTGAAACACCACCAGCGGCAGCACGACCACAGTCCCGACTCCAAGCGGCGGATACACAAGTGTCAATTCCTCGGCTGCAAGAAGGTCTACACGAAGAGTTCGCACCTGAAGGCGCACCAGCGAACGCATACAGGTAAGAGGAAATATTCTGTTGAGACCCTTTCAAATTTCTTAAATGTTTGAAGTCACTGGTTGAACCATTGAAACCACCAGTTTCGTAATCCTTTGGTAGAGTCACCCATTGTAACTTTCACCTGTACATCTTATAAGGCTGCAATCATGCTAATTCAACGATTGCTGACAATCCTCTTCATGCTTACCAAACTCAGTGCCATCAACGGCATCTCCTTCAATCATTTAGCTCGACTCATTTAACCCAGTATTATGTACCCTTCCATTGGGAGGTCCAAGTTTCTCTCTCATCTGATGATCATCACCATCGCCATCCGCGCCAATCCTTTTTGGGAAGTGTAATCAATCAGCGGTGCATGAATAATTGATTGTGCATCCACTGAAATGTGACAACCCGTTCGCCGCTTCTCTCGCTTCTTGTTTCGTCGTCACTTTACGCGCCACCACCACCCCGGGAAAGTTCATTGAAACTGCAAGATGAACAGGGCGCATTCGTCGTCAGCTGTACCGCAACAAACTGAGGAGAAAATAATTTCATAAATTTTGAAAGTTCTGCTAAAAAGCAAGCTTTGCCGTTAGATATTTTAAGATTTGAACTGTGAACAAAATTGAAAAACCCCACTCTATCATCTCAAGTGAACCTCCCAAATCTTGGCAACATTTAAAAAATACATGAACAAGACGCTCGCCTCGCGACGGGAAAGAAGGAAATCGAGGATGCAATCAAGTGTAAGAAAAGCATCGTACCGCGACCGATTTGCCCCCATTTTTCCACCCAAAACCCTCGCCCACCCCTTCGACGAAGGCATCCCCGCGGAACGAGGACGATTTGCTATTACTCAAAAAGTGCTTATGTTGCAGTAAATTGTACACGCTCGAAAGCTTTTCCTCCTCGCAGCAGCAACTCGACTATGCTTGGGGGTATTGGAAGGGGAAGCATGTGGGAAAGCTCTCTGACTCCATGACGACGCCGGCAGACGGAAAAGCTGCTGGAAAATGCCGGCAAAAGTACAAACGTTGCTCTGGCAGTAAATATTGTTGAATTTTTCAATGAAAGTATACAAACATTTCCATCATCTCTATGGGATGGGAGGAACAGGGGGGAGGCAAACTTTCCTCCTAGCATTCTCGTGTGTGTGACTTTGTATCCTGAAAAGCCTCAGCCTCTCTCTTCCTCGTTTCTACAGCTGCTGGCTGGCCTTAAAAAGCTTTTTCACAGAGTCGTCGTTCGTCATCATACGGCATGCATCAATTCAATCATGATGTAAAGTGAATTTGATTCTTCGCCCAAACGGAGCACATAGAACGTGTGTGTGTTCGGGGAAAGTAGTTTGATTGCTGCCCCATTAGATGACACAATGTGTGCTGGGAGAGAAGTAGTTTGGACACGAACGACATCAGTGACGCCTTTGTACTAAACTTGAATGGGGTCCGTTGCTTGGAGATGCGAGAGTGCGTTTGGCGTTTGGGTTTGAGATTATTTAATGGGGTCAATTTTGGTATGGTAAAGTTATGAGTTTTCGATTTGCTTGGAAACGGTTATTTCAGCGGATTGCATACTGGATTTCGTCCTATTAATGCAATGATTATGATTAGGATTAGGAATTAATAATTGGACATAGAATCAACTCTACCTGAACCAGATTCTCAACACCATGACAACCATCCATTGCCGGCCGCGTCCATCAGGGACAAGGAAAGGGGATTTGGAAGTCGGGAATTGTTGATGCTCGACTTTTTCTGCAAGATAGGAAAATCTCCACGATATCTTCAAGTAAATATCACTTGGAGTTGGATGGTTTTTTGGGAAGGTGTCATGTACTGAAGACAAAAAAAAACATCATCTTCACCCCAAAAATAACATCAATTTGGTGAGAGTCACATTCAACCAATCAGGCTCATATTTTGGGGAAAGGTGTGTCTATAGGATACACGTCTGCCATAAAAGTGGCTTTGGTTATGGATGCTCCCTTGAAAAGTTATTCATAAATGTGCGAGTTTTGGTTATATTATGGATTCGAAAATTGATACTTTAACACTTTGGCTCAATTCTGAGGGCAGATTCAAATTCAAAGGTTAAAAGTACATGAAAAAACGTTACTTAATCCACCCTTAGGTGGTTGATGCCTTCCTCTCATTTAGAAGGTAATGCTCTCCAAAATAGATACAAAAGGGTGGACATTTTAGTGTTCTATCAATTTGATTCATTATTCATACCATCTGATTGGGTGCTTATAACTTTTGATAGGGTTGTCAGATCTTCAGTCTTTTGACTCGTTGGAAATGTCTTTTGATAACCCATCCAACGACAGGTCGCATGATAGATCCGGACAACGTTTTCATCGAAATATATGAGATCCGGCCTCTCAAAAGTGCATAAATGACACTTAAGTGCGTATAACTTTTGATAGGGTCGTCAGATTTTCAATCTCTTGATCTCGTTGAAAAGTTCTTTTGAATATCTTTCGTACAATGTATAACATGACGGGGTTTCTTACAAAAACCACCCTTTTTACAATCTTCCGGACTTTTGTTAAAATCGTTTTTTAGCATAACTTTTGAAGTACTTAACTAAACTTTATAATTTCCAATAGCGTTTTATGGGACCCCAAGACAGATCAAATGAGATCAAAACGGTCCAAATCGGTTCAGTCAGTGCCGAGATAACCCAGTGCAAAATTTTTTGATCGACATCCCACCTCACACACAGACATTTGCTCAGAATTCGATTCTGAGTATACATGAAGGTGGGTCTAGGAGGTCAAATTAAGAATTTCACTTTTTGAGTGATTTTAGCCTTTCCTCAGTAAGGCAAGGAAGGCAAAACATGCAATTGGTCAATTTTCGAACATTAGGGTGGGTACGGATTTTGAAAAGTTCTCAGATCAAGTTCTGGTGTGGTTCCCCTTGTAGGGCATACCCATAGGGACTCTCACGCCAAATTTCAGCTCATTTGGTTGAAAACTGGCTTGTCTCAAGCGAGTTCAAGTTTACATGGAATTCACTATGGGAAATTTTGAATTTTCGTTCATTCGCTCCTGGAGGCCTGGGGAAAACATGTAGAAACTTCTAGGATGGCCATAAATGATCGGAATCGTCTGGAGAACAACTTTCCCTAAGAGACCAGGTCGATTGGTTCAACCCCCATCGAGCTCAACGGCAATACATCCGGGGTTTTCGGAACCGACGGTTTTCCCCAGAAAAGCATCAAATTTTCCTTAGCATGCTATGAATGCTTGATGAACACCGCGACGCCACATGTCAAACAGCTACCACGTGATTGTAAAATTTGCACCATAAATTATTTTTTGTCTTATTTGGAGGTTTACAATACAGCTAAATAGTATCAGGATCACCATAAATTTTAATTCTATGGTTCAAAAAGTAATAAAAAGTATTTTTTATAGTCAATGCTAGTCCACGTGGTAGCTGTTTGACATGTGGCGTCGCGGTTTTAATCAAGCATTCATAGAATGCTAAAGAAAATTTGATGCTTTTCTGGGGAAAACCATTGGTTCCGAAAACCCCGGATGTAGGTATTGCCGTTGAGCTCGATGGGGGTTGAACGAATCGGCCTGGTCTCTTAGGGAAAGTTGTTCTCCAGACGATTCCGCTCATTTCTGGCCATCCTAGAAGTTTCTACATGTTTTCCCTAAGCCTGTAGGAGCGAATGAACGAAAATTCAAAATTTCCCATGGCAAATCCCATGTAAACTTGAACTCGCTTGAGACAAGCCAGTTTTTAAAAAAATGAGCTGAAATTTGGCGTGAGAGTCCCTATGGATATGCCCTACAAGGGGAACCACACCAGAACTTGATCTGAGAACTTTTCAAAATCCGTACCCACACTAATATACATACACTTTAACATTTTTTTAAATGAAGATATCTCAAGATTAAAGAAAAACACCCCATGAGATTTTTTCAGCCTTTTCTTAACCTAGATCTCCCCTTTTGAATGCAAGCTGCAATTTGCATCTTTTTTTACCTAAACGGCTGTAACTTTTGACCAAATTGACCTGTAAAAAAATAGTTTGTTTTTTAGAGCTCTTAAAGTGCGTCGAAAATCACTTTTCTCTTAAACTTAACCCTGAATTGCTACGCTCGAAGAACTGATTTTTGAAGGTAAGCTCAGATGATTTCTCTAAATTTACTCGACAAAGTTACCTGGATTGATAAGCCCAACAACTTTCTTGAAGACAATAAAATCCAAAATATATTCCTGAAAAGTAATATTTGTAAATCAATCTGATCGTGAACCACCCTTCTTTTCAACAAAAAAAATATTTCCCCTTTCTTATTTGCAACAACAACAAAATCCACATTACACTTAATTTTGCGATCTGGACCATGATGGAAGAAGATTTTATCGTAACTGATGACGCTTGAAAATGGAAACAGGAATTCTATTGACAATTTAAAATTTATTCAAAGAAAAATCAGCTGTATTGTAATGTATTGAAATGTCTGGGGTGTGAGATTGGGTCAAAGTGATTTTTTACGGATTTTACAATTTCTCATGTTCTTCTCAATGAAACAATGTTGTCATAATTTGAGGTACGTTTTTGACCAAAAATGACTTCTCGAAAAATCAACTTTTTAATATTTTTGTTGGAATTTCTCGAAAGTACTTTAATGTTATGTTAAAAAAAAGCTTTACATCAAACCTTGTAGCATGTCAGTATGGTTCCCTCGATTACTTATTTTTACCATATCTTTGTATTTGAGCATCATTTTAATTTCATATGTGAGCAATTCCATGTCAAATAGGGAATCGGTTGTACCCGACTCTCTCCGATTTCAATGAAACTTTGTAGACATGTTATCCTAGGCATATATAAGCCATTTTTGTGTATATGGAGCCAGTTACACTCGATAATAACATTTGAGAAGGGTGTGAGTGTTTCAAATATTTTTGTATTTCGTAATTTAAATATTGCTGTATCTCGAAGCCGTAGCATAGTATCAAAAAGTGGTCAAAGACAAAACTTGTAGGAAATTTGACGGGCTTTCCGAAAAAAATACACTTAGAGATTTTTGGATTTTTAAGTTTAAAAGTCAAATTTGAAGGTGAGCTCACGATTTTGTTTCGTTCAATTTTTTTGTGAAAATAGCCTAAGATGTTACAAAAAGACTCACGAAAAATGCAGGATGGAGCAATTCACCTAAAAAAATACAAAAATCATTTACTGAAACTGTTTTTTTGAAAAGTGCTCTAAATATCAAAATTTTCAAAAACTGAATACGGGAATCGATTCTCCTGACAATTTTACATAAAAGTTTCCATATTGACCATTGTCCTAAGTCCAATCCTTGTGAAGTTACAGCGTTTTTAAAAATAAAAATGATGGTTTTTTACAATTTCTATATGACCGACTTGATTTTTCAGTCTCGAAAATATTTTTACCGGAAAGCCATCAAAAAACCTATTTTTTCAACATTTTTATTTTTAAAACCGCTGTAACTTCACAAGGATTGGACTTAGGACAATGGTCAATATGGAGACTTTTATGTAAAATTCTCAGGAAAATCGATTCCCGTAATCGGTTTTTGAAAATTTTGATGTTTAGAGCACTTTTCAAAAAAACAGTTTCAGTAAATGATTTTGTATTTTTTTAAGGTGAATTGCTCCATCCTGCATTTTTTGTGAGTCTTTTTGTAACATCTTAGGCTTTTTTCACAAAAATTTTGAACGAAAAAAAATCGTGGGCTCACCCTTAATTTTGACTTTTAAACTTAAAAATTTAAAAATCTCATAAATGTGGAGTGTTTTTTTCATTCAGTGTATTTTTTTCGGAAAGCCCGTCAAATTTCCTACAAGTTTGTCTTTGACCACTTTTCGATACGATGCTGCGGCTTCGAGATACAGCAATATTTAAATTACGAAATACAAAAATATTTAAAACACTTACGCCCTTCTCAAATGTCATTATCGAGTGTAACTGGCTCCATATACACAAAAATGGCTTATATATGCCTAAGATGACATGTCTACAAAATTTCATTGAAATCGGAGAGGGTCGAAAAAAAAGTACCAGAAAAATTCCTGTTTTGGGCTGGAATTGCTCTATGACCCAATGTCACTTCCTCTAAAGGGTTAGATTTGGACCAATTTTCAAATGAATGGTAGAGTTTATCACATTTTTATATTTTGGGAAAATATTAGTAAACTATTTACGAACAATTCAACGTTATAAGATTTACGGTATTATTTAAATTGTTTTGAAAGTTCGAAAGGTGTATCGTTTTTGAACCCATAGTCACTTGCACTTTTCTTTAAAAAATATTTATTATTTTATATTTAAAAAAAAAGTTATTGTGGAAATGTTTTCATGTAAACAATGTTTGACATTCGTAAATCTTTAAAGAGACTCAATTTATACAAAATTATAAACAAAAACGTGTATTTTGGCAGTTCTGAAATGAATCCAATAAATACTAATCCAAGAAGAAAAACAAAAAAAACACAACTAGTAAAAACAACCCACCACCATCAATGTTTGTTTCATGGTGCCTCGTTCCCAAATCTGATGTAGCTGATCCATCATCGCACTGGCGCTTAATTCAAGGGGCTTTACCAGCATCATCATCATCATCATCATCACGACAAGCACCTCTCGGCACGTGAAGTGATTATTTACGTTCCACTTTGAGGAGGAACACCCGAGAAACAAGTGGCGAAAAAATGTGGCGGGAAATGGATGCTGGATTTTTTTGGGGGTTGAAATTTGTTAAACGTCATTTGGCTGAGAAATTTTGCTTTTAAAATGTCACGAAACGTGCCGACGTAAAAACTAATGGTGTCTGGGGTTTGCGGTGTGAGAAAAAAAAGTGAGCCATTTTGCGAAAGAGCTCTAAATCACGAACTCTAAGCGGTAAATAAGACGATCTAGCGATAAGACACGTCTCGTGAATTATCCAGGTCTTGAGCGTTTGCCCACTTTTCGATTAAAGACTGTTTGAGTAGCTTTTGAAACACTCATAATAACTCATAATAAACAAATTTGCGTTCTTATTTTGCTGTATTTTCCCACAAGAAGGTCATTGACTTCAATCTACAAGTCATTCAGATCCTTTTTTAAGGAATCGATAGCATCCTCATGGAATCGAATTTTCCCCCAATTATCATCGTTCCAGGGGAAGGCAAAAAGCATCCTAATTGCCCACTCTCGAGTCGAGTGAATTTCTGTCATGGTTTGGAATCATTAGATATTTTCAATGAGGAAAAGTATTGCGCTTGGTGCGTAAACATCAGCTGGCCTAAAAAGCTCACTAATACACATGAAAAATGTTCAAAACAAAAACAGAAATTTTTCCTTTTCCCATCACAAATTGCGTGGCTCGAGATAATCAAAAGGGCACTTACTGGCACAAGACGAAAAACCCACCCACAAAGATAACAGCTGCTGGGAAGCAAAAGTCCGTGAAGTAATCCTCCAAGACAAGACAACCGAAAAACAACCCGGCGGGAAAAAACCTCGATACTAATGGCAATGACACGTGAAATTTGCCTGGCCTGGAGAGATTATTCTTCCGGAAGGGATTTGGGACACGCGAAAAGTGGACCAGCCGCCGGCCGTTTTCCTCCGATTGCCACAATTGCGCCACACAACACCGCAAATGGCCACGTGGTAAGACACGCAAAAGAGAGAGAAAGCAAAAAAGGTAAAATTTTGGATCTCTTGAAGTTCCCTCCCCGCCCCTTTCATGGGAAACAAATTGGTCATAAAGAAGATGTTTTACAGCTGCTTTGGTCGGATTTTGGGGGTCTTGAAGTTGGGCCCGCCCCAAGTCTGGCTCTGACGTTTCGGTTCGGATTCGGAGCGCTATGCAGATGGTTGTAAATTGTGATTTTTTATTGATTTCTCTCGGCTGCTGGCGATGCTGCCCGGTTGAGGGTTTTACCGAGTATGATTGGGGATGAATGAACGGATCAATGATGTAAGATCGTAAATCGACGTAACAAGAGGATGCATTTTGTTTTGTGGTGTTATGTGATGTTGAAAACCCTTTAAAATCAAATGATTGTTTTGTTTTATATTAATAATAATGTTTTTTATTGGAATAATTTGTTACTTCAGGAAACAAAAAAGTCAAATTTAGTCCATATTATTAGTTGAGCTTTTAACAATATGGCGCCAAAATGATCTTAAGTGATCTGTGAATAGTGGCCGTGGAATTATTAATAAAAATGCATTTTATAAATAAACGGCAATCCACAGGCAAAAACGTGCTCTTTCAGAATAGCCTGCAGGCATTCAATACTTTGTTCTAGAAGTCAGGAGGAAATCCAGATTTTTCACGAAACCCTAAAACACGAAGCCTTATGCGTGGGACAAAATTTAAAAGCGTTTTTCTCAGCTTATTGTTTTTCAATATGCGACATTTATGCGAACATGGGCTGAGTTGCGTTGGAGAATTTGAACGGTGCGCGTCGCGGTCATCACGCAGGATTTTCGTTGCCGTTTCCGTCTTTGTTGTCCCCCCGATTGTGTGTGTTTTTCGGTCCGGGCGGTTTCGCGATGTTTGACAGTTGCGTTGGACAATTTGAACGGTGCGCATCGCGGTCATCACGCAGTTTGACAGTTGCGTTGGAAAATTTGAACGGTGCGCGTCGCGGTCATCACGCAGGATTTTCGTTGCCGTTTCCGTCTTTGTTGTCACCACGATTGTGTGAGTTTTTCGGTCCGGGCGGTTTCGCGTTTTCGCATTTTATTTGGTTTTATCTTTCCACAGCCGGCTGTCTAAGATTTAATCATTTATACTAAACTCAACACTAGAGCGTCAAATTTCCCGGGGTTACAAAGTTCCCGGGAAACAGGAAATTTTCAACAATTTTCCCGGGAAATCCCGGGAATTCCCGGGAAATTTGAAATTCAACGAAAATCATTCTGATCCTGTTTCTGATCAATATTTTGCAACACATTTGTATAGAACAGCAACTTTAATGATCAAAATAATTGTTAGGATAAATTAATTGCTTGACTGCTTGTAAAAAAATCATCCAGCTTTGAGAAAATAAATAAATTTTATAATTTTTTAGGCTGTCTTTAAATCGTACCAAATCGAAAAAAAATCTGAATTTTTTGTTGAGAAGTAGTATTTTTTTAATCAAATTGTTTGAACAGTTAAAATCTATGGCAACATACAATTGCTTTTAAATTTTTCTCAGTGACCATAAATTGAAATGAAAAAAAATCATGCAGAAATATTATTCATCATGGCAAATAACTTCTAACAGAATAAGTATTTTCTACATGTGAATAAATAGATAATCATTGAATTTGCCTTAAAAATCTAATTTCTGGCGCTTTTTAACTTGAAACACTATTTCATGAAACCACAACTCAAAGTTTTCAAATATATGAAGCGAGTTTTGAAAATATGGTTGCATTCTTTAGGTTGATTCCATATTATGCGAATTTGTTTTTTAACGATTTTTCATGGTTTCATTTATGGTATGATTTTTGTTAAGTTAAGTTAAATTAAGTGTAGAAGTGGTTGAAATTAATCGATATTTTTTATATTCAACCCTCTTACGCCCTTGGTAGCTCACGTGTTTCATAAATTTATAACTTCAAACTGTAATTTCACGAATACTTTTAAACAAATTCGTCTCGCAGAACCCTTTTTGAAAAATTTAATTATGTCAATTCAAATTCAATTCAAAAATAAATATTATCTGAAGTAAACCTTGACATGAAATTTACAGACAAACTAATTAGTTCAATATGAACAGTAGATTGCAATGAATAAAATAAATCAAGTTTAATAATTATTATTTTTTGTATAATTTCAAAATATTGGTGCAGAAAGGTAGGAAAATGTATACCTCCGCTTGCATTTCGGGAATTCCCGGGAAATTTACAAATTTCCCGGGAAACGGGAAATATTTTTTTCCGGGAATTCCCGGGATTTCCCGGGAATTTTTTTCCCGGGACGGGAAATTGGACGCTCTACTCAACACCAAATAACCGGGAATAGTCTCATCCGCATACTCCGACTGTTTGCCTTAAGAATGCATAATACATCTCACCATTAAACAAAATTTATTGATTATTGGGTCGCATCATCATCCTCTATGTTGAATCCTGGCCATTACCCTTTCCCACTAACAAAATCCCAAGTAGAAATAGTTTTCCGGCACACGTGGGGGTGTGGATATCGTATAGAACCCACCCTTTGTAGCAACCTGTGCTAACTAACATTCCCGTCCCAATCCCCCGAGATCTACAAACTGACATGGCGGGCGCCGTTGGTGGCCAACGACTGTTTCCTATTAGCAACGGCTCTAGTTTTGATGATCGTGATGTTTTATCTTTTCAGCGCATTCATGCATGCTGTTGATAAGGGAAACATCATTTGATCGTTTAACCGTATGGTCGGTTGTATTGATATGATATTATGGTCCTGTTCAGCAACGGAGAAAGACAACCATGGGTGGTCTCTCATGCTCATGCTCATGCTCATGCGACATTTATGCGAACATTCATTCCTAGATATTTTCTCTTGCTTGAAGGATCTCTTTCTCCTATTGTCATCTCCTATTGTCAATAATTTCACATTACCATGGCTTGCATAGGACATTTTTTTGCGAAACGATGTTTTGAAGGACGTTTGACATTTCTGGGCCAACATTTTAAACGTATAGGAGCAATTTTGTACCGGCCCTTTCAAATGTTGCTCCATATTTGTATGTTTTTGTTCGCTGGACGTTGCCATGATTCCATAACAAGGTTCAACGAAACATATTTTCAATCGAGTGTTCATTTTACATCGTTCTGTGAACTGATGATTCTTTTCTTCGATGGTCCCTCGAATATCCTTTTATTAGCCTCATGAAAGGGACTCTAGATTTGCCTTTGACTCAATCTGACATTTTTTGCTCTATCATCTGTCATTGAAAAAAAGGCACTTCAATTATAGGCCAATTATCTGCAAAACATGTAGTAAATAAATTGAAACTAGTTGCAAGTTTTTTTAAAAGATCAACAAAGCTACAACTTAAGGAGGTATTAGACTACGACAGTGGTTCTCAACCTTTATTGATCCATTCCCCCCTTGGCTTAATTTCAGGAACATCATTCCCCCCAACTAATGGGTATCATTGCACAAATGTCATAATTTTGGTATTAATGTTTGCAGAAACTTTAAATTTTTCACAACATTTAATTTTTTCTTCACTCGCAACAATTTACACATACTTGCAGCATTTTTAAAATGCATTTTCATTATCTGTTCATATTTAATGGAATGCAAAAGCTTCCGAAAAATCTTTTTATTATAATCTTTTTAATAAATGTTCCTGTATGTTGCAATATTATAAACACTAACAGTTTTAGTTTTTATCATTCACAGACAGAAATCATGACTGATATTTTATTTAAAGAAAAATACAAAATAGACTTCATATAATTTTTACAAAAACTAATATTTGATGCTCGATTATTTTTCAAAGTAATGGAATTTTGCCCAAAACGATGCAAAAACTCTCAGGAATTAATTTGAATAATGTTCGAAAAAAACGAATCAACGAAAAACTTCACAAATATATTTTATAAAAAGCTTCCCAGTTGAAAAAAACTAAACTTAACAAAACCAAAGCAGAATTGACATAAAATAAAAATATTTTCAAAACATTCTCATTTTGAAAGGAAATGAAATTTAGCTTGAATTTATTAAAAAAAATATTAGTACAGCTATTTTTTTAAATTTATAACAAAATATGCTCATGTTTAAAATAATGTTATTATTTATAAAATTATTTATGAAATTCCATTCTTCAAAAATTGCTCATGTTTGAGAGAATGCAAATATTTAAAAAATGATGGTATCATTCTGAACAATTTCAAGGAGTAAACTTTTTTGAATTTTAGGTTTTGTTAGCTATATTTTTGAAATACCTGCAAAGATAAAATAAAATTAAAATTGCTGTGGTATTTTATCACAGAAATTCCCATATATTTAAAATATATTGTGAACTTCACAGGTTATTTAAATACCACCAAAGATTTATATTTTCACAAATACGCATTGGATTTCTATTACATCGTCATTCCCCCCCAAGAACGGCCAAATTCCCCCCCAGGGGGGAATTCTTCACCGGTTGAGAAACACTGGACTACGATAAACTAACAAACAAACTGCATTTGTTTGCAGAAACGTCAGCCTGCATACATTTAGCTTTGTTTTCGAGTTATGCGAGCTTTCAAACACGAATACGGCCAAATTTGTTCGTTTGTTTGTCATAGTCTAATACCTCGTTTAACAAGTTACTTGTAAATAAAAGCAATTTTTGAGGTTTTCGTAACAATACTCACTTGAGAAAAAAAAATTAATGCTTTTGATGATTCCGAGAAGTTTAAGAAAAACGTTTATACCACAAAATTACTAAATTGAACCCCAAGTAACAAATCTCTCAAATTTTACGACATTTATTAAAACTGAAATTCTAGAATACCAATCATTTAGATAATTTAGTTTGATTCAAAATTAATGACCTTGCCAAATTGTCAGTTTCAGCTTTTTTTTTCAATAACAGAACAATACTAAAAATAGATATGATACCAAAATTTGGTCTTAAATATATTATAATCATAATAATTATATAATTATAGGATTTTAATCCTCAAGATATGTGAGTCTAGACTGTATTGCGACTACAGTAAAATTTGGGTTAAGAGTATATTCAAATATAATATTTAAAATTGATTAATCATCGAAATTAAACAATGCTTCAGTGCGAGCGTGGAATGCCACATAAAAAAACTACTCAAAATAATATTTAAATATATGTTTTTAAATAATTCGATCTGAAAAATATACAATAACATAACACACACTCAACCCTAGCTAGTTGGCCACTTTTTCATTTGACACGTTGGTTAGACAAAGTGAAACTAAAAAGTGACGAACTTTCACTATTTACACGGTGCTCACGCAGACTATCAAAACAAACTTTTGATAGTGTGTGTGAACTCCGTGTAAAAGGGGTGTCAAACTAAAAAGCGACCCCGTTCGTTTGACAACAGTCGGTGTGTTGGGTTTGAGTGTATATGAATGAAGACAAAAACGAAATCATGGTATAAGGACTTTATAGGAACATGTACCAAAATTTCTGGCAGTTCTTGCCTATCACAGCTTAGTTTTGTATTATTAAAATTTTGAAAATATCCGAGTACTAAAATGTGGTAATGGTTTGACACGCAAATATCCAAATTTGGCAACAATTTACGATTTTAAAGACAATAAGGACCCTAAGTCATGTTAATAATACCACGTTGAACTATTCCTCGGACCTTCCCTTATTGTTTACCCCTTATGGACCTAGTCCAGCGTCACTTCTCTTCAGAACATAATCAATATTCAGCTCATCCTACCATGAATACTGGGTATCTCCTCCTGTTGCCTTGCATTATAAGGATCACCGAACCAGCAGCACTGCACGCTCGCTTCCACCCCATGGAATATGCATATCAATGATGCCGGCAGCACCCATCATAATAGCCAACCAGTTACGGATCATGAAGTATCCTCTTCCAGCAACCCACACCCAAACACACACCTGATGCGAAACCTCACCCACACACACACACACACGCTCACACGTGTACACACACTCAGGTAAAGAGGCATAACAATGCTGGTTCGCCTGAGACAACGCCGGGATCCAAAACTGGGACAACGACCGGGGGGTGTTCCCAAGAAGTGGTTCTCGGATGACAACAATTTCTGTTATTCTATTGCAGCGATTGCCCTGCCGGCGTCCGCTACCGAACCCCTCTTAGTATCATGATATCTTCACCGTTGTGCCAAGTTGTGCCACGCGGCGTGCCTGCTTCCCGAGGCATCATCCTGGGTGAACAAGAGAGCTAGACTTGAGCTTGCACAAGGAAGCATAATTTCATAAATATGATATAGTTATTATCACGAGACTCCATAAATATAATAAAACTGTGTACCGAGCGTGATGCCAACCTCTTTCCGTAGTAGTTCTGGGAACGACACCGCCGTCCGGAAGTGGGGATTTGGGGTGATTGTTTCCAGTAGATCTTTGCGCTCGAGTGTTGTTTAAATATATACGTTCGTAAAACACAGTCTAACTCTTTGGAGTGCCGACTTTTGCAAGAGTCCAAGAATGACTCGGGGATTGACTTTAAAGCTTTCAGCGCGGTAACGACACGATGAGTTGGATGATGACGATGGTCAACGCCATCTCTCTTGCAGCAGTGCTTTGTCTCTCGTCTTCAGCAGTGAGCGCCAAGATTAACGACTTGGAGACGGATACTCCCAGCGCGCTGGACAGCTCGAAGACGACGACGATGATCAACGAGCTTCCAGCTGGGCTTTCAAGCAGAACAAAGCCATTGTTTCCATCCCCCATCGCAGTTGTACAAGGAGCTGCAGTATACGGCATAACGATGCACTTCCGTTGGTCGGGATTGTGCGGTGTGGGTGTGAGATTCGGTGTTTATTTTTGCCCGCTGCTACAAAATTACACTCTTCAGTTTGAGAAATATGAATAATGCTGCACGCGCGTCGTTGAAGACGGAGTGCGGCTGGATGCTCCAAGATGAAGCTGCAGCTTACCGGGGAACGTGTTGCAGCATCACCGTTACTGCTTGCAGGTTTCGATCCCTTCGATTATTCTCTATATTTGCTGGGAATGGAAACACTTGTGTCGGTTTCCCGGGGTGATTGTTCCTGGAGATGAGTTTAATACATGTTTGGTTTAAGATGGGAGACACGCATATTTATTATGGGAAGTGACTTTTTCTGAAATTTACACAATAATGAATTTTGACATTCCATTCAACTAAAAGAGTTTTAAATTCACACTTTTGAAAAAAAAAATGATTTTGATTTTCTTAAATATCGATCAAAAATTATCAACGCAAAAACAAATTTCGGTGTTTTAAAACAAAATATTGTGATGTTTCGAGCCAATTTCGAAGGGGAGAGCGAGGGAGAGAGAAGAATATTGCAAAATATTTGCAATGGCATAACTTTTGATATGAAAATGTTGTTAAATACTATTACTTCAATATTCTTGAAGTACCATGATTTACCCAATAAAATAGATTTAAATAAGAAAACGTACTGCATTTTAGGAAACTTTAAACAATTTTCTTCTATGAACACATCAAACTTGTTTTAGAATTGGATGTTTTAAATATAATTCAAAAATCGCTTGATTTTTTGCCTCTCTTTAGAGGACACATTTATGATTAAAAAACTTTCTAAATAATTAACATTTTATCTTTCCGCAGCCAGCTACCTAAGATTTTTTAAATTTCAACCGATAAACAAATTGCTTAATGTCGCATCACTTACCACAGAGAATCCTGACCTCATGCTTTCTACCCCTCAAAACTCATCTTGTTGGAAACACAGCTCCTTTAACGGTCTCCATCACTTAATTATCGGACTAACGTTACCAACTTTTTTCCATGGGTTGTATGAGCCGGTGGAGTTGCATCGCCAACTTTTTTTACCCCACACATTATTTTTTTTCGAATTTCTCAACATTTCGCGGTCCAAATTTCATAACCAAGAAAAAAATTCACAGACTACGCGGCCTCCTCGAAATTGCGATATCAAGAGTAAATAAATAAATAAGAGCAATTCCAGTTCAAATCAGGATTTTTTCTGGTACTTTTGTACCCGACCCTCTCCGATTTCAATGAAACTTTGTAGACATGTTATCCTAGGCCTATATAAGTCATTTTTGTGTATATGGAGCCAATAGTACTCGGGAATAACATTTAAGAAGGGCGTAAAGTATTTAAATATTTTAGTATTTTGCAATTTAAAAATTACTGTATCTCGAAGCCGTTGCATCGTATCAAAAAGTGGTCAAAGACAAACTTGTAGGAAATTGAACGGACTTTCTGATAAAAATACACTGAAACAAAAATAAAAAAAAATAATAATATGAAAACTTAGATTTTTGAGCTAAATTTCATCCGGTTTTTTTTTTTCTATCCGCAAGAATAATTCTGATTTTCATTAAAAATCACATTATTGGTTGGTTTTATTGGTTATTCATTATTGTAATTTGATATCACAAGAGTTTCGAGGAAGAAATGGAAAATTAGTGGAATTACTTTTTTAACCCAACAAACTGAAAAAAATGACAACTTTCTGAAATCACCTGCATTACACTTAATGTAAGTTCAATTTAAACTATTGAAAATTTCTTTCGCAAACTAAGTGAATACAAATACATAGGAAATTCACATGCATACAGAATTTAGTTTCAGTCCCACACGGAGAAAAAAGAGTTCCTGAAATCGTGAACAAGCATTCATGAAAATGGGAACCACGAACAAAGTGTTCAAATCCCATGGTAAGTTTTTGGAAATCGTACCATGGGATTTGAACACCTTGTTCGAGGTTCCCATTTTCATGAACGCTTGTTCACGATTTTGGGAATCTTTTTTCTCCGTGCACCCTCTATTCATTAAACTCCACAAAATCCCATAATTTCCTACCATTGAGCACAAGCCCATTAAGCACCGCATTGTAAGCACCAAACAAGCGCTTTCCCACAATTTTCCCACGATTATCGAAGAGCTGTAATTTGCATTGGTAAACTCCGATGAATAGCAACGGGGTCGTCCGCAGATCACCGGCAATCCGGTGGGCATTAATGGGATTTTTCATTGACGGTCACGGGCGATAGCTGCAAACAGCAAAACTAGAGAGTGGAATTAATTATGTTCGTGTCCGTCGTCCATCCGTTTTGAATTTTCCACAAAATGGACCTTTTCCACACGGGACGGTGGAAACCACTCAATAAAACTTTCATTATGTTCTGGTTTGGCCCCACTCCTCCACCATTCATGAGTGGGGACACATTCCTGCGGCGTCGGAACACATTTTAATTTGATAAATTACATCAATCACGTCGCACTGAAATTGCTTGAGACCATGCGGAAAGGATCCGGAAAGGATACAAAATTTAACCAAACGACAAATAAACTTGCGGTTTAGTTTGGGAGGGGGGCGAAAACTTTAAACGTCTTTAATCATTTATGGGAGGAGGTGAATAACCCCGCTCCGAAACACGCTGGCATGAAGTTTCCGGTGGCATGAATATTCAATCGAAATATTTTACAACTTGCCCAAACCGTCGGTGGAATACTCAATCATACCGGGATTGCGAACATTTCGGGGTCCGGTCATCATTTAATTATTCAAATCAATCTCGCAAATCGTCACATGCTTACGAGGGATACGAAGGGGTGGTTGAAAACTTTTCCTTCCCTATCCTGACCCCCAGCCCCAAAAAACTAGGGTGATTCGTGGTGAACCAACTACTTATCGCAGAGGCGATTTTGCTTCTTCCCTAGCTGAGAAAACCCGCAAAGACCACTTGATTGAAGCTGAATAAATTAGTGCAAAAGTCGTCGGAGTTTGGTGGAGGAGATGCTATCTTTCTATCTCTCTCTACGGTAAAAGAAACTTTAACTTGACACAATGGATTAATAGAGCATGGTCAGAAGGTGTAGGGAGGGGGTTGAGTGGAATTAGTGGGGGTTTTATGTGACCTGATTCACTAATTTTTGGCCAAAGTTTTCGGGACAACCACCTCCTTAAGCTGCCGAGGATGACATCTTCCATGTTCTACACTCAGTTGCTCAAAAAATTAAATTATTATTTTTTATTTCAAAATTAATAAATATTTAGTTACATAATTTAAATATAATTTTTTGCGATAACAAAAGTCAAAACTTTTTCAAACTACCAAGTGTAGCCCTTTGCTACAAGCAAAACTTCTTCCTCCGTCGTTGGACCAACTTTCCTCTGGACCAAACCCCGGGCTGAGAGGCAAAGGTGTCCCCGAGGAAGATATTTTTATGGGAAGCATCACCTCCATCCAGCATTGAACCGTCTGGTATTTATTATCTTCGAATACAGTTGAGAAGCACACAATGCTTACCATTCCAGGAACTTTGCGTCGAACGGGAAAAGTTTATGCGAAAAACATGTTTACTTTCCGTGCTTGCTGCTCCCGTCTCTAATGGAGCACTATTGATTGGGTGGAAACAGCACTCGACGCGAAGAGACGGGAACATCGGTTTTGATACTTGTGGAACACTAATTCGGTGATAATTAGGGGTGATGCGTGCGTTCGACTGGGTTGCCAACATGCGAAAACATCGATGGTAATCAGGGTTAATACTTGCGTGTTTGTTTCGTGAATCGGTGAGGACTTGGCGACTTCTGGAACTTTGGTATTGAAGCTGAGAATTGAAGTCTCATTAATTCATAACTTCTAATTTATGAAAAAAAAAATTCATTTTTAAATTTGTTATATCCAAACTTATCACAAACAATAAAAAAAATTCTCAAGCAGAGCCAAAATTATAATAATATGAGTAATTTTGCAAAGCAAAATCTCGCGAATTTTAATTTTGTATTTTTTTACGATTTTGATTAAACTTTGTTCATGCGTTCCCTATGTTAAAATTTTGCAAGCTTGTTTGACCAGGGCATGTTATTTTTCGAAAATCTGTATCCTCACGAAGGATTTTCTCATCGAACTGACACCGGCAAAGTTGTAGGTTTTGATTAGGACTTTTAAGAAAAAATATAAACATGGAAAAAATCAGAATTTCTTTTTTGTTGTTTTTTTTTATCAATAAAGGTTCAATTCTCGAAATAAGTATTTTTATTTTTTGAGATTTTTAAACATGTTTTGCGCTAGAGTTTATTTTTGAAAAATTGAAAATAATAACTAACAATATTTAGAGTACTTTTTCAAAACAAACAATTCGCTTCGAATTCTATGTACATGGGGCCTTTTGAAAAAGTAAACCAGAAATAAAAATTACGAATGCAATATCTTAATTGCAATTAAAAACGACACATGTTTTGGTAAAGTGTACCGTAACCAAATTATGCATATTTTAAGGTGAAATGATGCGAATGAAATATTTGCTGAGACAAGATTTTTAGAATTGAAATTTTGTGAAAAAAAAACATTCATTCTCGTTACTTACGTTACGTTACGTTACGTTACTCGTTACTGCTATCCTTTGAGCAGAAAATTTTACGAATGCTTGACACACTCAAAATCGAACAAACTGTTTCCGATTGTTGATAAATGTGGGCTAAATAGGGTGCCCAAAAAAGGCCTTTTTCCAAAGCCTCGCATTACAAGCTGAACATTGTTCCTTGAGCTATTTTAGGACTCTGGGCCAAATATCGGCAAAATCGGTCAATATTTACCCATTGATACTCGATAGTATAAAAATTTAAATAACAAGCCATTGATTGAAAAAAGTGTTTGAAATACATTTTACACCCTCCTGAATCCGAATCTACCTGTAAATTTTTTCGATTCTCAAAGGGAGATGGCGTCCAACATGGCGGCTTAATGGAAAAATCACAATAAAAGGATTTTTAAGTTCAATCAACTACTCAAATTTAACTAATTGGGGTCGCTGAACTCGAATATGACCCTTAGAATACTCCAAGGTACTCAGGGATTGTGTAATCCAAGATGGCGGCCAAAATGGTGGTGCTTGAATATTGAAAAGCTTTATACAGAAATGTAACAGGCAATCTACAGGTCAAACTTAACTGATTTTTGGTCGCTGAATTCGAATATGACCCCAAAAATATTCCAAAGTACTCAGGGAATGTGTAATCCAAGATGGCGGCAAATATGTGCGAAGCTAGAATATTGGTAATGTTTATACTGAAATGTAACAAACAATCAACAGGTCAAATTTAACTAATTTGGTGTCGCTGAAACCAATATGACCAATATGACACTTAAAATACTCCAAAGTACTCAGGGATTGTGCTATCCGAAATTGCGGCCAATATTAAAAATGTTTTTACAAAAATGTAACAGGCCAAAATTCCAATATTCTAACTTCGTCATATTGGCCGCTTGGATTAAACATTTCCTGAGTACTTTGGAGTATTCTAGGTGTCTTATTCGAAATCAGCGACCCAAAATTAGTTAAATTTGACCTGTTGATTGCCTTTTCATTTCTGTATAAACATTTCCAATATTCTATCACCACCATTTTAACCGCTATCTTTGATTATGTGGATAGTCCTTTAAAAAAAGAAACGAGAGGAAAGTACTATTTGGCGAGAGTAAAGACCTCTCGCGCTACAACAACAACAAATCGTGTTCATTCATACACCCAAAACTGGGCAGCAACGTCTGAGAGAACAATGGCCTCGAGTCGAGATAATAGTGGTTCCATTCACGGACACAGAGAATACAGCTTGAGATGGACGAAAGAATGATTCTCTCGAGGTTCATTTGCAAAAAAAAACTTCATCCGTCAAACAAAACACCAAAAGTATCGAACCACAAACCTTTGACAGACTAACCCAATGACTCAACTGCCTCGGCCACCACAGCTTGGTGACCAAGGAGTGGTCAGAAGTCGATATAAGACACTTTGTGGAGATTTATTGTTTCAGTTAACGAATGAACACATTTGTTATGATGGTGTGACTTGGTAGCATTATTCTTTTGATTTTGGCACTGAGCCCTTGGGTGTACATCAAAACAGGTTAAATGAATGCTTATATGAACAAACCACCACTTAATCACTGAACCATGGTGGTCGATACGGCAAAGGCGCAGTTCAGTATGCCGAAGGTCTTGGATTCAAGTCTCGGTATCGACACTTTTTTTTTGGAAAATGAACCCATGTGCATTTCGGGATGTAGTGACATTTTACTACCATGCTCTTTATCCTCTCGTATACCGATGCCCAGTTCTGGGTGTAACTGTAACCAACTGTTACATAAAACCATCCCCTATCCCAAATCCATTTACAACCTATTGAACTCTGAAAGATGCCCATAATTTACCTCTCGTGTCCCGGTCACCATAAATGGGATCGTTCGATTAGTTTCCACCATCGGCATCGCTTTCAAATTTTATGACCGTCAAATTCATTCGCGAATCGGTCGATCGGCTTTGCAGCTTCGCACAATAAAGCTTCCGGTGTTGCATCGAAATGCATATGAATGAGCTTTGGAAGTGGTCACGGGATCCGGGAGGCCCTCTCGATACTAAACAGTCGTGAATTGAAACGAATTTTGGGGCAGTGGAGAAACTGGGGATGCTCAGAAAGACATAATTGTTAATTTCATATTGCATTTTAGAAGCTTTAGAAATTTTGAGAAGTATTTGATTTTTTTTTTCAAATTAATTTTGGGAAGACATCACAATCTGACAAAAACTCTTACGCAGAAAACAATAACCGTCCATGTGTGGAAGAATGATTAGCACGAGTGCGTTTGCTAATCTAGGACGCGAATTCGGCGAAATCGATGCATCGATTCGA
This sequence comes from Culex quinquefasciatus, assembly GCF_015732765.1. Taxonomy (NCBI): domain Eukaryota; kingdom Metazoa; phylum Arthropoda; class Insecta; order Diptera; family Culicidae; genus Culex; species Culex quinquefasciatus. Next base: position 145,413,121 of record NC_051863.1, on the reverse strand, counting down.
CATTTGGAGAGTAATTGCGGTCAATTACGGCTACGCGATGCAGAAACATTTGCCGGGTAGTAAATCGCGCTACGGCGCGATACAAATTTGCTCCAATTTCTGTCGAAATCAATCGGCTGATTAATAACTCGCAGATTTGGAATTTGGTTTTATTACAGATCAGCGCTTTTGAACCTAGCCGGTTGATTTTAAGTTTTATGGAAGGTAATGCTACAAAAATTGTTTAGTGAAATTTACTCAACTATATAGACTAAAAGCGTGAATTTAGGCTGTCTGACTAAAGTAACCATCACAGCGTTTTAAGCTCAAGTCTCCTTCGCTCTTTATTCCGAATAAGATTACCGCCCAGAAGTCAACATAGTTTAGCCCCAGCTGGCAGCACTGGCAAACATCTTGGAGTGTTTCCTCTACATCCAGCGTGAATATTATAATCCTTTGGAAATGGATTTACTTCAGCTTCTTAAGTTATCCTGCCCCACGGAGAGCAGGGAACGGCGTGACATGCCAAAAGGCATTAGCGTTTGCCGGAGAGAGCCTGCTGGAATCCCTTCAGACTACATTTCCCGTTTCCGGAAGCAGAATCCGAAGCGCATCAGCCGCAGACTTCCGCAGTTTTTTTTTTCAGCTTTTGAAAGTAAAGCGCCTTGGAAGCTGAAGAGAGAGTGAAAAAAAAACTGCTCGATATCGTCTTAGAGAGTGATGGTGCGACTTAGAAGTAGTGCTGCTGGCCTCCAGATAAAGGCACAATCCGGGTGCCAAATCTGTCAACGTGTCGACAGCTAATCCGGACTTGCTGTGGCTCGGTTGTGGCAGCCTTTTAATAGAGTCCAACCGGGGTAAAGGACCATTTCTTGGCATAACCACAATAGTTCTTCCAAAGATTCCAAGACGTTCTAACTACAGTAACTCTACCCTACCCCGAGAAGAAACCGACAAATCTTCTAGGCATAATCCGGCGCACGAAACCGTGGAACATGGCCAAATGTACATGACTTCCTCAAAGCTTTTAGCGGAGCGTTCGCACGCGAACCAAGGACGTTACTGTTACTCGATACGGCGAAAGGTTTGTTGAACCGACCGAAATGGAACCGATTTCCTCGGTGTGGTTTGCCAGCTCGACCAGTGCTTATCAAAGGAAGTCACTATGTGTGGTGTACGGGATGACATGGTTCGAGTGGTTTGGATTGGATGCGATGCACGATTGCTATGTAAGTGGTAGGAAGTCACTCGTGCAGGGATAACTGGGAGTTTGTGTGTGCCGTCTCTGGAGGGAATGGAACAGGATTTGGCTAAAATCGGAATGAGAATCCGGTGAATGCTTGGCCAAGTGGAAAATATATGGGCATAACAAGTTCAGATGAATCAGATTTGGTAAGAATGCATAATGAATTCAGAGAATCCCAAGGTATTGGAATCAACCAAAAAACTTACTCTAGAAATCATGAATAAACCAGAATTATGATGTTGACTGCTACAGCTGATGTATTATGGTCATAGTATTTACTATAACTAAAACTGTAAATTCTGAAAGAAAACATGATTCAGAAAAGTAACCATGAAAGTTCATGATGAATGCTCACTGAGATACTCCACTCCCAGCGTTCAAAAGACAAATCCATTACGGTGACATTCCTTGAAGACAACTCCCCAATATTAGCTCCGCTTGACGCACACGGCATGGAGTCGTACCACTCCGGAAACCGGAAAACGCTTAAGAAAATGACAAGATGATGCCAACCACCCACGGAGTGGCCGCCCCAGGCGCGTCACCGGAAAATCACTGTGTGACACGTGTCACGTACCAACAGAGGCAGACTGTGCTGCGTGTCTAAGTGAATCCCTAAGACACATTAGGCTCACCCCCTCCTGGGCTTGATGGCGAACAAATTTACTACTGGTATTCAGCCCCCGCGGAATGCCCCGTGAAATTCACCCAAAGGAAAATCTCGTGCTCCGGTGAATAACTTTAAATTCCTGGCGCACGATTAAAGCGTTCCGCAGAAAGCCTGGGGGTTGGGACCGTAACTCAGGCCTACCGAGGACGACCTTTTGGCGGAGGTAGCTTATTAAAATCATATTTTATGTACCCGGTACCCGGACCCGTCTACGCTGGCCGGTCTCCGGAGAAGGAACTTGTATATCACTACGCGCAGCACACAAACATGAACTTTGTTACTTTCGTTCGGGGAGGGAAAAAGAAAAGGTGGAAAATGTTTACCATTCCCCTCGGCCGGCAGGTAAGGCCACCACGTGGGCACCGCCGGTTCGTTAGAGAGATTCTGCAATGTCGGTCGACGAGAACGAACACGGTTGCGCATTCAACGAAAACCGCAAACAATTTAACCTCAGACATTTTTTAAGCTTACAGCATAAAATTCTATTTGGAAAACTCTGCTTTCCTCGGAAGAAGTATACTTCTGCAAATATGTTTCGATGTACTGCGTCGGAGCGGACAGAAGTTGTATAGTGATGGAGAAATTTGTGTTTTATTATTATTGTTACTTCATTGAGTTAAATATTATCATAATTGAGCCGTTTGAATAAATTACTACCTATTTACATGTGGCATTTGAAAATGTTTAAAATTCACGGGTTTTGTGCAAAATCATACTTTTTTCAGTAAAATCGCTGTATCTCGCCAAAACTGAATTTTAATACCTAAAATGTTAAAATATAATATAGGGTTAAAATTTTATTTTTATCGAATTCCTTGGACAATTTTCTATAAAATGTAACCTCTAGAAAGTCTTTTGCTCAAACAGTTGCAAAGTTATGATCAAAACAATAAAAAATAGAGGAATGGTCCAATCAGCACCAAACTTATAAATTCTGTCAACTATCGATAGATGAACGTTCCCTCCAAGTTTGGTCCAAATCGGTGAAGGTCGAGTCCAAAAGTGTACCCAGTTGACCTGGAATGACCCTTATTTTGATTATTTTAGTTCAACTTTTTAACACCCATTTAAGTGCTGAAAAGTTGAAAAATAAAAACTGCGAAAAAATATAATGGTTTAATTTTAAAACATGAAATAATTATCAAAAGATATGTCCGATGAATCAAATTATGAAATTAAATAAATAATTGTCTAAACCAAGCCTGCCCAACGTCCGGCCCGTGACGGCTTTTCAAAATAGTTCTATGACTAGCCTTTAAGGCTAAACATGAAATATTTAATTATTTAATTAATTGATTGTCTAAATTTTAATAAAAGAAGTAACATCAAATTTTCGCATATTATATTTAATATATTTTTTGCTTTTTCAGCACTTTTTTGATTTTGTCTCTGATTTTTTAAATTGTTTTTGTTTGAAATTTAGACATTCTTTTGGTTCTTATCATTTCTATAGAAATATTTTTAGAATCAATTATTCAACTGAAAAATTACGCAAGAAAACATAAATTTTCCATTTCGTAAAAGTTTTAAATAAATGAAAAAACTGGATTGTTTTCCAAAGGACAAAAAGAAACAACATTTAAAATTCTTACAGTTTCAACAGTGTTTACTTCGAAATAAAGTTTTTTGAGGAACTTGAAATAAATTGATTTTGAAATAAATGAGTACCGTAAACTGGGGTGACTTTGATAGCCCGGGGTGACATTGATAGAAATTTGATTTGGCCACTAATTTTGATACATCCAATATAACAGTCACATTTTTGCTTATATGTTCGTTAATAAGCTGTCCCTTAATGCTTGCATACTCATAATTCTCAAAAATGTTTAGATATTAATTTGATGGGCATTTTAAAAACCTATCAAAGTCACCCCGGGCTATCAAAGTCACCCCAGTTTACGGTAAGCAAAAACAATTTAGAACAACTTTTCAGTAATAAACCTAATCAGTTGACCTAATCAACTTTTATCAAACATTAATTCCGACCCGCCACTGATAAAAATATCAGAGTACAGGGGTGCCTTACTCTAAGCCAAATGGGGTAAAATATACTTTGCATTATTCAAAAAATGTCCCTTGATATCTCGTGACGGAGGGGTGGTACGACCCCTTCCATTTTTGAACATGCGAAAAAGAGGTGTTTTTCAAAAATTTTCAGCTTGAAACGGTGATGAGATAGAAATTTGGTGTCAATGGGACTTTTATGAAAAATTGGATGCTCGATTTGATGGCGTGCTCAAAATTTCGATAAAAACGTATTTTCATCGAAAAAAACACTAAAAAAGTTTTAAAAACTCTGCGATTTTCGTGCCATCGTGCCTCTGCGAACGTGCCATTTTAAGGGAAATTTAATGTACATTTCGAATCTACATTGATCCAGAAGGGTCATTTTTTCATTTAGAAAAATATTCTTTATTTTAAAATTTTATGATTTTTTCTAACATTTCATGGTTATTTCTTTAAGGGTATCCCGAGCAGACAGAAATTACTTGGGAATAACATTCTTTGTTATTTGAAAATACTAGGCCAATAACATTTTATGTTATTTATAACAAGATTTGTTATTCACCGTTATGATTTTTTTTGTTATTGGATTGTTATTGTAATAACAGACTAATAACATTTTACGTTATTTTTCGAACAAATCTTTGTTATTATTTTTTGTTATTTTAACAACTAATCCGATCATCCCAATAACGTTTGGAGTTATTCTTCCATAACAAAAAATGTTATTCTCAAGTTGTTTTTGCTGTCAACCAATATCAGACCAATAACAATTTTTGTTATGATAACATAAAATGTTATTGAACTCTTATGCAAAAATGGATTTTTAAGATTATTCCATAACACTTTATGTTATTTTAACAGTATTTGTTATTGAAATGGCATGAATTTAGTTATTACCGTCTGTTCGGGATAACAATGTTCTACAAAGTTGTAAAAAAGTCAATTACAAAAATTTTGATTTAGAAACATAAGGGGTTTGCTTATAAGCATCACGAGTTATCGCGATTTTACGAAAACAAGTTTTGGAAAAGTTAGGGGAACAGCATCTAATTCCAGCGTGCCTCTAATGTTGGCAGGTCAGAACTTTGACATTCAATTAAAGCTAATTAAAAGCGTTTTCAACTGAAATCGAGTGATAAATAGCTCAATAAGAAGTGAGCAAGCAAGTTTCAATCAAATATTTTGCTAAATTAGTTGTTTAAATAGTGAAATTGGATGGAGTTAGGAGCGAGTGCTTAACCTGCCAAACATACGAGAATTTCCCCTACTTTTTGCGTTTCTCTTTGTTTCGTCGTCCGTGTCTGTCGCAGATGACCATGAACGGCCATGATCAAGGACGACTAACTTTTTCAAAACTTTTTTTTCGTAAAATCGCAATAACTCTGTCTGCTCGACAACTTTGAGGAACACGGTTACACTCTAAAAAATAACCCTAAAAAGATAAAAAAACACGAAATTTGAAAATGAAAAATTTTGTTCTAAATGAAAAAATAACCCTTGTGAAATTTTCCGATCTTTATGAAAACATTATTTTCAAAATTTTCAAATCAAGACTAACATTTTAAAAGGGCGTAAGATTTAATGTTTGGCCCTTTTGAAATGTTAGTCTTGATTTGAACATTTTGAAAATAATGTTTTCGAAAAGATCGAAAAATTTCACAAATGTTTCATATATTAACATTGAAAATCGGACCATTAGTTGCTGAGATATCGACATTAAAAAATGGTGGGCTGTTTGGGTGAGATTTAGAAAACATCAATTTTCCTGTTTTTAAACCTTTGCATTGCAATATCTCAGCAACTAAAGGTCGTATCAACAAAGTCCTAAGAAGCAAAATATAGAGAACTTTCTCAGCCTTTCAAAAATATTTTTTCCAAAAGTGTGCAAACATGTGCACTAATTAAAAAAAATTAAAAACTGCGACTATTTTCAAAAAAGTCACCTAAATATGGATTTAACTTGAAAACGGTGCTCTTTATCAAAATTTTTGCTAGTACTCTGCGATTGCAAATTTGATTTTACATCGAAAAATGAAGTTGAAAAAATTTTGCGACCAATATTTCGATATTTTGAAAAAATAAGTATTGATTAAAAAATTCATAACTCGGTAAATGATTTTTTGCACAACCTGGAAATTTCTAAAAAGTTGGCATTTGATATCCTCTAAATCATATCAAAAAATAAAAAAAATAAAAATAGTATTTTTTTGCAAATCAAGTTTTAGTGATAAAAAGTTAAATAAAAAATTAACTTAATCCACATATGTGGTTGGTGCCTTCCTCACTCTTTTCCAGCAATGGGTGAAATGTGATATGATGGGTTTGGACACAAATTTCGTTTGATTTCGTTAAGTTCCGGAATACAAAAAACACACATATCACTCAAGGGCTCATAAGTGGCATCTTAAGAGGCAGTATTTGTAGATTCTGTTCGGTTTGTTCTAGAGGTCGTATCGAGGTGCTCCGATTTGGATGAAACTTTCAGGGTTTGTTTGTCTATACATGAGATGAACTCATGCCAAATATAAGCCCTCTACGACAAAGGGAAGTGGGTAAAACGGGCATTAAAGCTTGAGGTCCAAAACATATGAAAAATCTTAAAATTGCTCGCATTTCCGTAAAACTTCATCAATTCCAACTCTCTTCGATGCATTCGAATGGTCTTTTGAAGCCCTTCAAAATGTGCTATAGACATCCAGGATTGGTTTGACTTTTTCTCATAGCTTTTGCAAATTACTGTTAAAAATTGATTTTTTTAAAACCTTAATAACTTTTCCCAACAGCCACCAACACCCATACTCCCATAGGTCAAAAGTTAGGGAATTTCATGGACTATAAGCCTACGGTATTAACTTTTTGGCCAATTGCAGTTTTTCTCATAGTTTTACGATTTTTCTAGAACAAACATTTTACAACGTTGGTTTTTGCCATGTAGGCCTCCATAGCGGCACTTTTTGGTCTCAATTTTATCATATTCGGAATCCTCGGACAATTTCACGTAAGTTAGAAGTATTGGAGTTGTAATATTGCTTTAAAAAATAATTAAATAAAACATTTTTGAAAAAAGAAATAGATCTTATTTACCCTATGCTCAATACGTCAAATGCTGTATCAAGTAGGCGAAAATTTGTTTTACCCTTAATCCGACAAAATGCTTAATAATATTTTAATTACTTCTAAATGGCATTTTTTACAATCAAATTCAAAATTACAACACCTCAACCTAATGTAAAATTTTCTGAGGATTCCGAATATGTCAAAATTGAGACCAAAAAGTGCCGCTATGGAGGCCTACAGGGCAAAAACTAACGTTGTAAAATGTTTGTTCTAGAAAAACCGTAAAACTATGAGAAAAACTGCGATTGGCCAAAAAAATAATACCGTAGGCTTATAGTCCATGAAATTCCCTAACTTTTGACCTATGGGAGTAAGGGTGTTGGAGGCTGTTGGGAAAAGTTATTAAGGTTTTAAAAAAATCCATTTTTAACAGTAATTTGCAAAAGCTATGAGAAAAAGTCAAACCAATCCTGGATGTCTATAGCACGTTTTGAAGGGCTTCAAAAGACCATTTGAATGCATCGAAGAGAGTTGGAATTGATGAAGTTTTACGGAAATGCGAGCAATTTTAAGATTTTTCATGTTTTTTGGACCTCAAACTTCAATGTCCGTTTTAACCCACTTCCCTTTGTCGTAGAGGGCTCATATTTGGCATGAGTTCATCTCATGTATAGACAAACAAACCCTGAAAGTTTCATCCAAATCGGAGCACCTCGATACGACCTGTTTCACATCGGTGAAAAACTCGCTCTTAAGTGGTCATAGCTTGAGACAGGGTTGCCAGATCGTCAATTGTTTAGACTCGTTGGAAAGGTCTTTGGATTATTTTACCAACGATGGGTCGGATGATGGATCCGGACGTTGTTTACATAAATTTAAGTGAGACCCGGCTACAAAGAAAAGTACATAAATATCACTTAAGTGGTCATAGCTTGAGACAGGGTTGCCAGATCTTCAAAGTTTCAGACTCATTGGAAAGGTATTTCAATAACCTTACCAACGATGGGTCGGATGATGGATCTGGACATTGTTTACATACATTTAAGTGAGACCCGGCTACAAAAAAAGTACATAAGTATCACTTAAGTGGTCAGAATTCGAGACAGGTTTGCCAGATTTTCAATATTTTAGACTCGTTGGAAAGGTCTTTCAATTACCTAACCAACGATGGGTTGGATGGTGGATCCGGACATTGTTAACATGCATTTAAATGAGATCCGGATACAAAAAAGTACATTAATGTCACTTAAGTGGTCATAGCTTGAGACAGGGTTGCCAGATCGTCAATGTTTTAGACTCGTTGGAAAGGTCTTTCAATAACCTAACCAACGATGGGTCGGATGATGGATCCGGACATTGTTTACATACATGTAAGTGAGATCCGGCTACAAAAAAAAAAGTACATAAGTATCACTTAAGTGGTCAGAACTTAAGACAGGGTTGTCAGATTTTCTATATTTTAGACTCGTTGGAAAGGTAATCAAAAGACCTTTCCAACGAGTCTAAAATATTGAAAATCTGACAACCCTGTCTTAAGTTCTGACCATGTTTTGGACTCGTTGGAAAGGTCTTTCAATTACCTAACTAATGATGTATAGCATGATGATGTTTGGTTCAGTTTACTGCCATTTATTCAATCTCTGAAAATATGCGAAAACACATTTTTATACATAACTTGTGAACTACTTATCGAAACTTCAAACAATTCAATAGCACCGTATGGGACCGTAAACCAAGTCGAATGCGACTGGTTTGGTCAAAATCGGTTCAGCCAATGCTGAGAAAACTGAGTGACATTATTGGTCACATACACACACACACATACACACACACATACACACACACATACACACACACATACACACACATACACACACACATACACACACACACACATACACACACACATACACACACACATACACACAAACATACACACAGACATTTGTTCAGTTTTCAATTCTGAGTCGATATGTATACATCAAGGTGGGTTTTCGAGCTTAAAATAAAAAGTTCAATTTCGGAGCAGGATTATAGCCTTACCTCAGTGAGGAAGGCAAAAAACACCAAATTTTTTACCGTGTATCATTTTTTTCCAGCGTAGTCCGTATCCATAACTACAACTTTGCCGAAGACACCAAATCGATCAAAAAATTCCTTCAAAAGATACATATTTTTGAATTTTCATATATAATTTTTATATGGACAGCTGCGAAATTTGTATGGAAAATTATATGGACAAACTAATGATGCAAAATGGCTTCTTTGGGCATACCGAAGGCACCAAAAAAGTTTCAGTCGGATTAAAAAATACAAAAAAAAATCGAATGACCGAAATCCTAGAAAACTGCTAACAAACTAAACAAACACTACAAGATGCTTTAACCCGATTTTGGAAACTCGCTTCCGTTTCCCGGATATCGCAATACACACTTGTGACATAGACCAATTTATCATCAAAATGATTGTGCACACTTGTGACACGTCATACATGTTGTTGGAAAATGTAGAAAATTTTCCTTGTTTTTCACAAATTTATGTTGATACACATTTTCTGAAGTCAATGCAATCTTTTGTTTTTGAAAATATACTGATTAAGTCGGGTAAACTATTGATTTAAGTCTATTTTATTTTGTATGGAATTTCTGTGCACACTTGTGACACGTAGTACAATTTTACTTTCGAAACACACTTGTGACACGTGCTTTTCAGATTTTTGTTTACATTATTTACTGTATCTTTTAACTGGTGTAACCAAATTAGTTGAAACTTGGAGCGTTTGTTAAGCGATAGTATACGAACCGATTGCTTTAAAAAGTTTGGCTCTACCATTCATAGTTTTGAAAATATTTATCATCAAACTTTAAAAATCGATTTTCTCGAAAAGTACTAAATGGTCGTTGTCACAAAATAGCACACAGCTGACGGTATGTTTGTATTTATCTAGAAACTTCTACAAAATGTTAGAATGTTAGTTTTATGTGAAGACCATTTTGAACATTTCACAACGCAAAGTGCTCTCAAAATAACACATTTGGCATTGCTACTTGATTTTTTAGCAAAGTTATGCAAATAAATAATATTGCCCTTTTTGATTCATGCACACATTAAAAAATCAGTTTATCAAGTTGATTCGTAGAAAAAAATCTAATTAAATTATGTATACCTTTGTCAATCAACTGCATCTACCGATAATGGATAAAGCTTCTTCAAAATGGTTTCCATAATGTCTGATGCAATCACCACCAACAACATTTAGCGTCAATCAAAACTAGATTTTCGCACCGTTAACTGCCTACTTGCCAATCAACAATCAGCGGCGCATAAATCAACCCATAACCTGGGGGGAAGTAAACCGCGGTAGGGGAGGAATGGTGATTGAATCCCAATCACGGATGCCACTTCCCTTCATGTTTTCACGCGATTCACGCTAATTTGCCACCGTCAAAGCTAATTGATTTGTACAAACAGCGCTATAATTAGAGCGCGATTTCCTGTGATTCCGATTGAAACGTTTAGTAATCGGCATCCCAGGGGGAGGGGAGAGCGCAGAAACTTATGAAACATCCCCCGCACCACCAGCCAAAGTGGGTTGTGGGATGGCGAATGTTACATCAACATTAACGGCGATACGCGTTAAGGGGGATGCGGTGAGGGTTTGGAGTTAAGGTATGCTCGCGTACCCCACTCGGGAAAGCAGATGGAATGATATAAAAGGCATTCTTGAGATTTGCTCCCTGCGGGGCAAAATGTTGCTCTCGTAATGAAAAATCCAAAATATTTCGCGTTCGTTTTTGTTATTATGAATTCATTTCATTTTCCGCTCCTCGGTAGAACGGCGAAAGTAACGTGGAGAGCTGCTTTTCGCCGGCTGCTGAATGCTTTCGAGCTCTGGAAGGAATGATTTCCACCCTCGCGTAACCTTACCTTGGGCTGAGAAAGGTATTTTCCGGCTGCCTGAGAGACTACCGCCACGTAACATAACTTTCCCGGCAACGCTCGACTGGCGATTTTGGGTGGATTCTGCGTCAAATCTGCCTTCGGTGTTATTTAAATTATGAAGGCATAATTACTGCAGAATATTGTACTCTTCCAAATTGTTGGTAATTTTTTTTTTTGTTGGCAATGGGAAGTTAAATGCTAAATACTGTTTAAAAATAGTTGAAATCCTTTTCAAAAGTAGTATAAAACTCATTTGAGTCATGATATCTTAACCAATGCATCGGTAACCGGATGCAATGTTACCAGAATATCATACTTTGTGATTTATTGAAAAATTCCTTAAAAATTGTTTTCTGCTTCTCTCTTTCCAGGTTTGTAACCAGCAACATTCCAAGTACCACCAAATCCTAAATCTCCAATTTCTGATTAATTGGGCAACCTACCATCCTAAAGTATGTAGAAAATATATATTTAAAAACATCATCTCCTCACACCTTAAAAGGCAAACATTTAAATCAATCTGCTCCGGCAACCTCGACCCACGACTCTGTGCACGGTCAAAGGTTGCATGCAACGGATCCTGGCGATGGCTCAAGCAAAGACTCGATTGTGGCCTGGAACACTACACTCTCTAACCAAGCCGGGTACATCCCGCTGCCAAAGATTAATAGAGAGGAAAAATTCTATCCGCCAACTTGCAGAAACCCAGCTTAATGAAACTTTTCCTCGCACATCCCATTAAGGGTTTCAGTTTTCCGTCCACGGCCTGTGGCCCCACGACCTCCGGTGATCCAACCCGCTCCTCCCAGCGGAGAACCGGTCGGTGTCCGGACCAACTCAGTGCAACGAGGTCCATAAAATTTATAGCTCTTTTAATGGATAATCATATTTCATTGCACAATTTAATAGAGCAGTGAAGAAGCAAGCAACAGCACAAAAAAAAGCGCAAGCAAGTGTTGAAGCCGGGAAGCTGCAAAGTGAACTCACTTTGGAAACCGTTCGTGCGCTTCCGTTTACAACGCGCCGGCTTCCAGCTAAACGGATCATCCGGCCGAGCCGCCAAGTGCACTTCCGGAAGGTGGTGATGACGGCGAAGCTGGCAGATTAAAACGTTCATGTCAGGGGCCAATTTCAGTTGTGATTTTGCTGCAGATTTTTTCAGTGAATAGAAACATGATAGTTTGCATTTGTTTCAACTCTCTGATGTAAACATCTTCTTGAAATGTTGATAATACTCGAGCTGCATTTTGATTATTGATATTTGAAGACTTTTTATTTTCTTGTGACATAAGCTGGGCCCCCATTGTCAGTGGACTTGTTTTAAAACAAATAACACAAGATTTTGTACAAATAATAAGAGAAATTGTATAAATTTCATTTGTAAAGGAATATTTCCTCGTATTTCATTGAATCAACTAAACACTACATTTCCATTTAAATTGACTGTTCCATGGATTTTGACAAACCGGAACATTTCTGGATAAAAGATTGAAGTACTTTTTCTATGAAACATAAATGTTGAATGTGACTAATCCTTGTCAAGATGTCAAGATATAGTCACAGTAGTGATGTTGTAAAATTATTAAAAGGTAAATCTAAATCACTTACATGAAAATGATGTCCATCCATTTGCATTTGGTTGAAAGTGAGGAAGGCGCAAACCACGTAGGTCGATTTGATAACTTTTGAGATTAGAATTAAGATTAGTTTTGCTTACATTTTTTCAAAAATAATCATTTTTACAAGGTTAAGTGAAAATACTGGAATAATATAATTTTAGTTATGATTTATTTTCGTCTTCGGAGGATTGTCAAATTTAAGAAAAAAAATTCTGAAAACAGTTTTAATTTGAAATATATCCATTTTTTTATTTCACTAAGAAATTACAATTAAAACATGATCCAAACTAACGATAAATCCATAATTTGAGTCATTGAAAAGTTATTTCAATGATAATTAATCTTCAAAAGAAAAAAAAACCAAAATCTACTTTCTTGGATTTCAGAATTAAATCAAGAATTATGCTGTCATATAATCTTAAATAAGTTAAATATTTACATAATTGGGAAGGGGCAATAAGACAAAGATTTGTTTGTAAGGTGGAGAAAAACTTCAAACAAGTTGGACAAATATGCAAATTTATGTCAGCAGCAACAAATTTATCGTAAAATCCTGTTTTTTCTAAAAGATAAAAAAATATCCGCAAACTAATCTTGGAAATAATCAAATAAAAACATTTTTTCCGGAAAAAATCTAACTGGTTTGGGTCGCCATATGGTTTGTTGTTTGCATAAATGTCCAAATCCAGCAAGCAAAGAAAAATAAATTGGTCGGCTATAGCGTGACATATAGAGCGTCCAATTTCCCGGGGTTACAAATTTCCCGGGAAACGGGAAATTTTCAGCCTATTTCCCGGGAAATCCCGGGAAATTTTAAATTCATTTAAAATTGTTATGATATTGGTTTTAATTAATATTATGCAACAAGATCCTATACAACATTAATGGTTTAAATAAGTGTGAAGATCGATTAACAGCTTGACTGCATGTAGAAAATCATTCAACTACAAAAAAATGTATTTTGGTATTTTTTGATGAGAATTTTTAAACTTGCCTCTGTGACCAGTTTATTGAAATGAGAAATAAAACTTGCAGAAATTATGTTTTTCATGACAAATACTGGTTTCAGCTCTTGAACAAATGGTAAAGCTTTTTAGTGTTGGTTTTACTCCAAACAACTCAATGTTTTGAAATATTTGAAGCAAGTTTTGATTATATTTTTGCATTTCTTGAGAACAAACAATAAAAAGTAATTTTTCAATGATTTTTTTGTATTATTATGAAATATGATTTAAATTATACGATAAATTAACATCATTCCACAAAAAGTCTTTTATTTCATAAATTAACATCATTCCACAAAAAGTCTTTTATTTCTTCACATTAAACCATCTAACACCTGTAGTTGCAAACGATTGAATTAATTCTTTTTGCACAAATTCAATTTTCATTACATTTGATCATGATAAACAAAAACGTAAAAAAAATCTCAGTTTTAATTTGGAGGCAAGGAGTTAATATTGATTTGATGAAATAACATCAATCTGTTAAAAACTTACCTAAATGTAATAATATTTATAAATAGATCTATTTCCAGTTGCTTCAAAAATAATATTATCAGAAATAAGGCTTCATCACGATCCTATACTAATAACACGCAATGTTACACTTGCTCAGACCCCCCCTCCCCCCTAGAGCGTGACATACTTTATGGATGACGCCTAATTCTGATATCATAATTTCTGATAATCTGATTAATTATATATAAACCAAACAATGCATTTAATTGAACAAAATCATGTTTAGTTTGTTCATTTATTATATTTTCAGAGCATTTTCAAAAAATCGTTCAAACAATTTAAGAAAATGTATACTTCCGCTTGAATTTCGGGAATTCCCGAGAAATTTACAAATTTCCCGGGAAACGGGAAATATTTTTTTCGGGAAATCCCGGGAATTCCCAGGACGGGAAATTGGACGCTCTAGTGACATACTTTAGGGATGACACCTTGAAGGGGTTGGTAACCACAAACATTCGTTTGAAAACCACTGACATTGTATTTTTTTTTTCATTTTCAATGAATAAAATAAAATTATTTAGTTGAAAAAATATAAATTATTTAGATATAATAAACAATGTCCATGGTTCTGACCTAACCGTTTAGTAAAGTATACTTCTAAGGTGTTAGTTTCATAAAAAAATAAAAAATGAACTTTGTCAATTCATACTGTTAAAATACATAGTATAGTAATTTCATACAAATTTTATTTTCGATATAGGAATTAAACTAAATAAAAAGATTGAAGAATCAGTTTTTCCAATTTTCCCAAACGCAGAATAAACTGCCTTTTACATAATTTTTATTTTTATCAACATAAATGTGTTAAACTATCAAGTGCAAATCGTCATACTTAAGTAAAATTGTCTGATCTTTACGATAAAAATATTTTCAGATTTGTAAAATCTGACCTAACATTTGAAAATGGCAAAAAATGCTTTTATAATGGAATTGGGGTTAAACGGACTCTAGATGATTTTTGCAGTGCAAGTGGTTATTTTCACATAAGTTAAGTGCATTTTAGATGGCCGCTAAAAGCCTCCGCTCTAAATACAGACCGATTTTCAAGAAAAAATTAAAAAAATGGGCAATTGGGGCAAAATGAACCCTTTGCCGTTTCGTGCGGTGGATAAAACCATCACCAATCGATTTCCAGGATTTTTTTACGCAAGAAACACTATTTTTCATACCAGAGAACCAGCCGCGTTCAATTTAGTCCGATTTTGGGTTCAATTTCGCCCACTATGCATTGGCTTTAACCTAAACATTCAATATTTTACCCTTTTGAAATGTTAGTCTTGATTTCAAGATTTTTCAAAATATTATAATCGAAAAGATCTAAAAAATTCACGAGTGTTTCATATTTTAACATTGTAAATCGGACCATAAGTTGCTGAGATATCAACATAAGAATAAGGTGGGTTGTTGGGTTGGATTTAGAAAACATCAATTTTCCTGTTTTTAAATCTTTGCATGGCAATATCTCAGCAATTAAGGGTCGTATCAATAGAGTTCAAAAAAGCAAAACATAGAAAATTTTCTCAGCATTTCAAAAATATTTTTATCTAAAGTGGGCAAACCAGGGCACTATTTAAAAAAATCAATAACTTATACTATTTTTTTAAAAAGTTACCTAAAATCGCTTAACTTGAAAACGGTGCATTTTATGAAAATTTCACTAAAGTACTAATTGCAAATTTAATTTTTCATCGAAAAATGAAGTTGAAAAATTTTTGCGACCGATATTTCGATTTCTAAAAAAAATCATAACTCGGTCAAATGTTTTTTGCCCGTTCTAAAAATTCTGAAAAGTTGGCATTTGATGTCTCCTAACACATATCAGAAAATAAAAAAATTAAAAATAGTGTTTTTTTGCAAATCAAGTTTTACTGACAAAAAGTGAAATTAAAAATCACCAAATTTTATTTTACCGTGGATCATTTTTTTCAGTGTAGTCGTTATTCATACCTACAACTTTGCCAAAGATACCAAATCGATCAAAAAATTATTTCGAAAGATACAGATTTTTGAATTTTCATGTATCATGGACAGACTAGCAAAATGGCTTCTTTGGGCATACCGAAGGCTCCAGAAAAATTAAAATGAAAAATAAAACGATTTCGTATTGAACTGCTCTTTAGCTAAATTTTTGTAATAAAAATCCACCAACTTTTGAAATTTAAACGGATTACGGTGTTCAAAAATTTTTAAACTCCTAAAGCTACGTTAATTCCATCGAAGGGATTCCCAGCCATATCTCAAACGATCCCAATCCTCCAAGTCATCAACAAGCTGCCTCTAATCTCCCGCCGGTGACAAAAAACCCCCCATCTTAACATTGCACCCCAAAGAAGACGTTAAAGTCGGCCAATGAAAATAAAATTTTATTGCCTATTTTGATTATTTTATTGCTCCTGGTCGTCATCGCCAACGTCGTCGCGCTCCCCTTCCACTCCGTAATGACAGCATCATTATGCAACCCCGAGCAGGAGAAAGTGAGAATTATGCTGTCGGGCTGCCATCGCGGGAACCAGTTTTCTGAGACAATAATTACAGCAGCATACTTTCAGGGGTCTCGGTTCAGTCGATGAGGACGGTTTGGCCGGTGCGCTGGTTTACGGTGGATTTACAGCGGGCCAACTTCTCGCCGAGAGCTTTTATGTCGTTCTGAGCTTTCGCGAGGGTCGCCTGGAGGGTGGCCTTCTCGCTGGTTAAGGTGGCGATTTGGGCTTCGGCTTGCTTTAGGGCGCTGGTTGTTGGATCCAAGTCGGGTTTGGTGGGACGGTTGGTTGTTGTTGATTGGGGGGTTGCAACCGTGGCTGCCTTTTGGGTAACGGATTTGATAGTAGAAGTTGAAGGCGTTGCAGAACTTTGCTGAATTTCAGCTAGCTTTTCAGCTTTAAGTAGGACCAGTTCTTCAAACGAAGATCCCAAATCGCGACAACATAGTCCTTCTCGAATAATCTGATTGGGACTACACTTGGCTTCGCTTGACGGGACTGCAACCTTTTTGGTCTTCAACTCCGCAATCGTAGACTCAATATCCCGACATGCCCAGTCATTCCCATCCAATGTTACCGAGCGAATCCTTGGAAAGTTGGTGGCTCCCTTTGTAACCTCGAGGCTCACTAAGTAATTGTTGTTCAGAAGAAGCCGTTCCACCGAAGATATTCCAGCACTATCAACCGCTGATAACCGGGTCAACTCGTTGTTGGAAAGATCCACCAACTCCAGAGTTAATGGTTTCAATTCAGAGGTCGTCACAGCAAAAATGTTATTATTAGCCAGGTTGAGTTCACGAAGCCCCCTCATGTGTCGGAACAAACCGAAATCCAAACTCAACAACCTATTGTACGAAAGGTCTATGTGTGTCATCTTGGCGAACCGTGCCAGCGTATCAACGTTGCCAAGCCGGTTCCGTGACACGTCCAGCTGCTCCAGCATAAAGATAAACGATTCCCGATCGGTTCCCAGCTTATGGATGTGGTTATTCCTGGCAACGATCTTCTTCACATATTTAGGCACCACCATCTCACCAACCAAGTTATCACTCAAATCAACCTCCTCCAGCTGACGCAAATCCACCAGCGGATCCCAGTTAAAATAAATCAACCGATTGGAAGACACATTCAAGCTGCGCAGCTTTCCGCACCCGATCAACTCAACCCCGTTGAACAACTGCAGTCTATTCTCAGCCACGTTTATGACCTCCAAATTTACGCACGTCCCAAACACACTGTCCGGCAGGGCTCCCACATAGTTGCTCGAAATGTCCACGCGCTTCAAAGTGGCAGGTTTCGCGAAATTTCCCGCCAACAATTTCTTCAACCCAACTCTGCTAGCCCCGAGCGTTTCCAGCTTTGGGAACTTCCCGAACAAAGCTTCCGGAAGATAGTCTAGCTGGGAGCCTTCGAAACGGACCTCCAGATCGGAGGACGGGGTTGCTGCCGGTTGGATGACATCCTTGTCCTGGATTTTGACTGCTTTCAGCAGGCAGGTTCCCGGTTTCACGGGGGGAGCACAGTTGTACGTCCAGGGGGTGGTGGCTGCCGGGGACAGCGTCACTAGGATGCTAAAATGAGCAAAATTTGTTAAAAAGCATTTTATTTTAAGGAATTATTAGCGTTTACCTGAGAACGAGTGCAACTTGCTGCCACATTTTAAGAATGAAATAGAATGCGGTTGTTTGGACAAACTGAATCTTGGTGATAACAAGTTCATGAAGTCAAATACGAATACAGTTGCAAAATTCTAACGTTGTGGAATGTGTGCGTCTATGCCGATAATGGAATCCTTAATTTTTAAGTTATCAGAATACACTCAACCCCTGGTGGTTGGTCACTTTTTCGTTTGACACTTTTTAAGTTTATACCCCGTTGGTTGGTCAAAGTCAAACTACAAAGTAACGAACTGTCACTTTTTACACGGCGCTTACGCACACTATTAAAACAAACATTTGGTAGTGTGTGTGAACTTCTTGTAAAAGGGGTGTCAAACTAAAAACTGACCCTATTCGTGTGATAACAGTTGGTGTCAAACCATCGGGGTTTGAGTGTAGTGGATTGCGAGAACACTTAACGTAAACAATAACAAACACGTTTTGTAGTTGAATTTGTTTGCTAGAGTCCAAAGTTATAATTGAAAATGTTTACGGTTGTCGAGCTCATTCCTGTGTCAAATGCGTTCTGACCCGAAATCCCTTTGGCCAATTGTCACACTTACATCAATTTTCAGGCTATGTCAAGATAGCAAGACAATATAGACATAAAGTTTGTTTTGACATAACTACAATGTTTCTTTTCTCACTTTAATACTATTTGATCATTCCGAATAAATATGTATATTAATTTTATTTTTTTTAAGTTCAATTAGGTAATAAAAAAACATTTTTTTTTAATTTTGTAACAACTCCATTTTAATGTTCGTATTCTTTTCTAAGAATACAGTTCAATTCAAGAGTTTTAAAACTAAATATAACATTTCATACTTAAAACCTTTGTCGATTACGTTATATTCCACAATGTCCACGGAATTCCGTGAAATTCGAAGATTTTTCGAAATCAATGCATATTACGAAAAATCTTCAAATTTCACGGAATTCCGTGGACATTGTGAAATTTTACAAATTTCACGCTGTCCTCGAAATCGTTAAAAATTCACTAACCCGAATTATAATGGATCTTTACAATGCACTTTGAAATATATATTAGTTAATTTTACAAATTTAAAGGCTCACTTTTTTTAATTATCATGCTTCAATAGTCTAAACAATTTAAATACCAGTTCGGTAACAAAAAGTGTCTTGTTTAGTATAAAAAATCAAGGCTTGACACAAGCACATGAATTCAAATTTTAAACTTGACCACCAGGACTAGCTATGCTTTGGAATTACTTGAAGACATTTAAATTTTCAAAAGATTATTGGTGTTAAATAAACAATGTTACTATCTGTACAGTCCAGACTCGATTATCCGATGGCCTCGGAAAAATTTCACTTCGGATAATTGAATCACGAAAACATTTTTATTTATCGTCGTCTGATTTTTAATGGTCGAGCTTAAGGATGACCCTTAAACTACATTAAAAGGATTTAAAAATTTTAAATCAAAAATGGCGACCAATATGGCGGTGACAAAATATTGAAAAAAAACAGTGTTTTTTAATAAACCATATACTATTAAAATTTGACTAAAATGGGATCGCCGAACTCAAGAAAATAAAATAAAACGAAAAAAATGCCATACAAACCTTCGGATAACAGAACTTTGGATAATCGATTTTTTAAATCCCACCTGCTCGTTGCTTCAAATGCAATTTTGAACAAATTTTGCTCATGAGAAAAAATTGACCCATTCAGCCATTTTGCATTTATGTTTTTCTAAATTATTATTTTTCATTTTGCAATATTTTTTGTTCAATTTGTGTTCTATAAAAACAATTTTTATTATTTCAATTAACTATTTCTTTGGGAAAATTAATTTCTTTCTTCGGTATGTCCAAAGAGGCTATTTTGCATAATTAGTTTGTCCATGTAATTTTTTCATACAAATTTGACAGCTGTTCATACAAAAATGATGTATGAAAATCCAAAAATATGTATGTTTAGAAGGAATTTTTTGATCGATTTGGTGTCTTCGGCAAAGTTGTTCAGTGTACATCGAAAAATGAAGTTGAAAAGTTGGACTACACTGAAAAAAGCTGAAACGCGGTAAATTTTTTTGATGTTTTTTTATTTACAGGTTGTACAAACAATCTTTGACCGAGTTATGATTTTTTTAATCAATACTGTTTTTTTTAAATCGAAATATTGGTCGCAAAAAATTTTCAACTCTATTTTTCGATGTAAAATCAAACTTGCAATCAAAAAATACTTGAAATATTTTTGCGACCAATATTTCGATTTTTGAAAAAAATCAGTATTGTTTAAAAAAATTATAACTTCGTCAAAGATTTTTTGCACAACCGGGAAATTTCTGAAAAAATGCCATGGCATTTGATGTCCTCTATAACATATCAGAATATGAAAAAAAATCAAAAATTGTGTTTTTATGCAAATCAAGTATTAGGCTGGTACAAATATTTTTAAAAGTTTTTGTCACCCCCCCCCTTCAAAATTGGCCCGAAAAATCAGGGGGCAAAAAAAAATTTTACAATAAGCTTCAAAATTTCAATGAAAATTCATGTGCAACCAGCTGAAATCAAATTAAAAAACATTCTTCTGCGTTTAAAATCAATTTTAGCATGTTTGGGTTTATTAAAAAATCTTAAGATTTTTTGAAAATTTTTGATGCAAAATCTTTTTTTTCGATACAATTTTTGTTTTTGTCAGATCTTAGATTTTTTGAAAACTAATGATTGCAAAACAACTGAACTAGTGTAAAATGCATTTTAAAACACTTTTTTCATTTAAATGTCAAGACTATGGCTTGTTATTTAAATTTTTATATTTTTTTATTTTTTTGCCCCCCCCCCCTTGACCTCGGCCAGGGCCGAGGGACAAAAACTTTTTTAAATATTTGCATCGGCCTTAGTGAAAGATAAATAAAAAATCACCAAAAAAATCTTTACCGTGTATCATTTTTTCCAGTGTAGTCCAACTTTTCAACTTCATTTTTCGATGTACACTGAACAACTTTGCCGAAGACACCAAAAAGATCAAATAAATTCTTCAAAAGATACAGATTTTTGAATTTTCATACATCGTTTTTGTATGAAAAAACGAAAAAAAAACGAAGTTGACTTTATAGCTGTCGGCCACCATTGCTAGTACCAACCACTAGTGTCTTCCTTTTGATCTACAAGGACTTCGCCGCCCTGGGCTCCTAAGTGTATGAAAGTATGGCACGGAGCGACGGCGCCGAATACCCATATTTACACAAAGAATTTTAGAGCGCCCGCCGCGGGATTCGAACCAGCGACCTCTGAATTGTGAGTCCAGTGCGCGGTCCGATTGATCCACACGGGCGGGACGAGGACGTTTTTGTATGAGCAGCTTCCAAATTTGTATGGAACCTAATGATGAAAAATGGCTTCTTTGGTCATACCGAAGGCACCAAAAAAGTTTCAGTCGGATTAAAAAATCAAAAATCAAAATCAAATTATTCACTCTACAGCATTGCCTTGGCGTTCTCGATTGCGAGATTCCTACTCGAAACTAGGTGTCCGTAGGCTTGATTGTTGAGGCAATTGCAAAACTCTTTTTACACCTTAGCTTCCATCCACCCCGGGATTCGAACTGACGACCTTTGGATTGTTAGTTCAACTGCCTACCAGCGACTCCACCGAGACAGGACCCAGGGAGACGACTCCTACACCTGAATTGAGCTAACGACCTAACATCTAGGTTAGACCGGGACCAACATTTACTTTCCTTCCGACGGAAGCCGTGATCAGACAAATCTCGTCTCGAAAAATGCCACCGGGACCGTCTGGGATCGAACCCAAGCCGACTGGGTGAGAGGCAACCACGCTTACCCCTACACCACGGTCCCGGACCGGTTTAAAAAATACAAAACATAAATTTCTAAAAAATAGACCGATTTCGTAGATCTCCGATTGCTATTTCGTGTTATCTCCGATTGCTTTAATAAGTATTACTCTTATTAAACAATACGTTTACACTAGACATATTGTAGGAGGGTTTCGATGTTGAAATAGTACGATTGACTAAGAAATCATTCTTTATTTTACAGTATAAAGTTTTCATTATTCATAATCATCCGTTTCATCGTTCGTAGAGTTGTTTTTATTCGTAGTGACATTCGTCCTAACATCGACATCGAATGGCTCCTTAACTAAAGCACCTGCCTCTTCCGTTGAGTTTGTCAGTGTTGTGACATTATTCGCCGTTGGCAAGTTCAACAGCTCCGGTTTAATTGTAGCCGTTTCGTTGTGCAGTCCGGTGATGTTTCCCGTTTTTCCATGAATCGCAGCCGCGTTTGCGTGCAATTTCGCCAGCAGCCTGTGGTACTCCTGCTGCAGCACTTGGTAGTTCCTGGTCAGATCGCTGTTGGTTTGATTGAGCCGATCGATCACGGCGTTGGCTTGCTTGAGATCTTCCTGCAGGTCGACGTACGCGAGGGCGATCTGCTGCGAGACAACCAGCTTCCGATCGGTGTCGTTGCGTTGGTTGAGGTTCCGCTCGTCCAGGAAATCGATCAGCTTCTCGAACCGGCTAACGCTGTCCTCTAGACCCTCGATTTCCAGCCCGTAATTGAGGCTTTTCACCTTGACTGCATTCTCCAGGGCGGTGCACTGCGTTGAGTCTCGACTTTGTTGTTTTTGCTTGATTCTTGTGTTCAACTCCTTCAGCACGTGCTTCGTTTTGGCAATGTAGGTGTTTTGTGTGTAGTGGAAGTAAAAGTTGTGCTTTCTGGACTCTTGATCCAGCTCGTAGTTGATGTCTTGCAGAGCATTATCGAAGCTTCTGCATTGTGCGTTACTGTAACACCACACAACACTAAGGAAACACGTCACACTCACAATCGCTACCAAAAGGTGCTTCATGTTGGCCTCAATTACCGCTCTATCTTCGGCCGTTCGTTCTGAGCAACTGACTTCGGTGAAGCCCGATCACCGTCGATCGACGACAGAATTGAACTCGCGGGGATTCCCCGGTCGCGGGTCGCGGGGCTTTTTTGTCCCGTTATCTCGTTCGTTTTGTTTCGATTTTTGCTCCTTTCATTTGCTGTTTCTGAATTTATGTTTGCAATACTGTTCGACACACAAAATTAAAATTCTCGTCAAAATAAAGTTTAAAACCCTAATTTAATAAATTCATATGTCAGGCTTTCCTCAACTACCAAAACTCCTCAAAAGCTAAACACAACACCGTCAAGTGTACAGTAAACAATTCGCTCTGATCCCCGTTCGTAAGCAGCTCAATCCAATCGGTACACTTCATTAGCAAGACTGTTTCGTGCTGCTACTGCTGGTTCCACACTACAACCAGCAAAGCATCCCCGCTTCGTTTGAAGAGTTCCTCCGAGACATCGTCAAACATCCGGATTCCGTCGTCATGTCCGCTTGGAGCACCATCATCAGGAAAAACGATCCCTTTGCACCCCAGCGTTTCCCCTTACAACCCCTTTTGGAAAATAAAGAGGACGACGACAGAAGCGACAAAAGTTTTCGCCCTGCGAACAGAGAAATAAACATATAATATAATTACAAAATACTAGACTTTAGCATTAAACAAACATTTAACTGAATTAGTGCTTCCTTCGTGCAGAGACAGTGAAAGCGGAGAGATTCCTTTGCGTTCTCGTGCGTGTTTGAACAGCCAACCCATTATCGCCCACCAAGACAAACAACTTCTCGAGGGTGTGCTGTGCTGCCGAATAATGACTTTATGGGGTGGCGGCCAGAAACTACGTTTCCCAATTAGTTGCGAAGGTATTTGGCAGCGTAGTTTTGGGACGCGTCCATCAACGCGACTTTCCGGAACGGTTGTGTCGAGAGCCGTTACTGCTCCGGTTGTTGGTAGGGAGTTTCAAAAGTGTTGTTGGGTATATTTAGCTGAAGAGCTGTACCTACATTGAATTCATTCAGGAAAAGCTGAGTGGATCCGGTTCCGGGGTGCTAGCTAGAAAGTTTACACGTTCGGTTGGTTCATTTTACTCAGCGAGAGGAATTGCATTAATTTTTTCACTGAAAAAAACTGAAAAACGTTTATTGAATCAAATATAATTATATAAATTACATAAATTTGCGGGACCGATGGCGTAGGGATAAGCGTGGTTGCCTCTCACCCCAGTTGGACTGGGTTCGATCCCAGACGGTCCCGGTGGCATTTTTCGATAGCCTGATCACGCCTTCTATAGGATGGGAAGTAAATGTTGGCCCCGGTCTAACCTGACTCTAATCCAAAGGTCGTCAGTTGCATCATTCCAATGAACAAGCTTGTGTTCCCATGATAGTCTCAACGAGTCGAAATTATGGGAATACCCAGGAAATTTAAATTGCTTCTGCCGACCTGCTGCTTATCTAGTTAATGGGATCCTGCTCTGTGTGAGCAGTTAAACTGAAGCATCGAATCAGTTTGCACCACAATGAAGGTTCTTTTGGCGAGGGCAGTTGTTTTGGGGCGAGCCAAGGAAATAATTGGTGCGAGTGTTATGATCAAGAGATCAACGATAAAGTTTACAAATCAGCCGAATCTATCGGTTTATCGCTGAACCAAACTCGAATGGATTCATGTCTCGAAACGGCAAGATATGTTTTGAATCATTTGAGTGCAAGGGTTGTTGCGGTAGAACCAGAATCACAACAGTACAATCAGCTGATGGCAATAATTCAAGCGAAATGCAGTGAACTTGGACTCGTCAATGAAGATCTGACGAGTGGCCGTAATAAGCTGCGCAGATTGCTTGAGCACCACGACGGAATTTACCAGAACATTAGTTATCAGATCAATCAGCTAGTCTCAACTGGAATATTAATAATAGTAATGTTGATGAGCCGTGTGAGCCACCGAACGATGTAGAATTAACAACTAACAGCGAAATTCAAAGCAATCAAAAAACCTTTTGTTTAAATAAAGACGAAAAATATAAATATTGTTTTTGTTCTTTTCTTTTACGGTTGACCAATAAACCTGATAAGATAAACAGAAAAAAATATGGTATTATAGTTAAACCTCGCATAGTGCGCAGGCATTACGCTTTGTATTTCTTCGATTACTCTAAAACGACATAGGGGAAGGTGAGGCAAGACGACCATATGGGACAAGAGGAACAATCGTTCGTACGGGCGTATTTTTTACAATTTTGATTATTCCAAGTATGAGGAATTGCTGCTAGCAATGCAATTAGCTGATTCTACTAACCCATAACCTCCAAAACGGCGCAAACGCCACCGGGAAGTTTTTTCAAAACCTTTGTTTTCTTATAATATTTGAAAATACAAAATAAGGCTTAGGGTTCGTTTTAAGGCTCAGTTTATTGAAATGCTATTTTTCCTAGATCAGTAGTGTCCCTACCAATGACTTGCACCTATTACAAAGTATGATTTAACTTTTGGTTATTTTTGTTGAGAGCTTTCAAAAAATCTTGTTCAGGTGGGGCAAGTATACCATATGGATTTTTAGTATGGAAAAAGTTACATAAAAGTACTTAAAAACTGATAAACAGTTGTAAAAAAAATTGTCCATACTAAATATAGTGATATTAAGATAATTTGATATTCATCACCTAAGTAATATTTTTTTCCTAAAAACGATAATTTTTTTAGTAAAATATTGTTATTAAATCTACAAAATGAAAGAAACATTTCAAATACATTCTAATCTGATGTATCTAAGTGATAACAGATCAATTGTTATCAAATTAACATGTTGTTTCGTCTTGCCCCACTAGTTGAGTAGAACGTACGGAAAATCTAAAAATTTTAAATCAATTTTTTACATTGAAAAACAGGAATTTTTCAAAACTTGTTCTATCAAAATCTTATTCAAGACCTGGAATAAGATGTTTTCTAAAAAAATCCGACAGATTTTTTAACGTTTTTAATGGGTTATAACGAGCATTTCCTCAGCATGTTTCACTTGCCTAACTTTCCCCTACTATTTTTG
Source organism: Culex quinquefasciatus (assembly GCF_015732765.1). Lineage (NCBI taxonomy): Eukaryota > Metazoa > Arthropoda > Insecta > Diptera > Culicidae > Culex > Culex quinquefasciatus. The sequence continues at coordinate 145,387,032 of NC_051863.1, read as the reverse complement.
AAATCTTTTTGGAGACGATTTGTAGAAACTTTACCCTTTCTCATCTCAATCAAAAATGTGATTTTTTTAAGTATTGTTTTTTAATTATTTTTCTACTATCTTCATGAAATCATTTTCAAACATTGTGACTCCACTACACAGCAAAAAATCCGATGGTAAAACCCGGGGGGATGGCAACCCTATTCCGACCTAAGCAAACTGACAACAGTCGACATTAGCACGGTTGTCAAATGAGAGCCCACAACAAAAGCACTAACTGTCAAATGGTAGCCCATAACAAATCATTGTTTGGGTTTTTAATTTTCAAATTTCCCGCAATTCAAACGATAAATGTCTGAAAAAACACGTGAATTGTGATGCTGATGGTAAATTCTATCATATCCTTGGAGATTCCATCCCAATATTGGCTGAAAATTCATATCGAAAAAAGTGATTTTTCTGTTTACCTTTTTTTCTTTTTTTTCTTTGGGTCGATCAAACAGTGCACCCGTACACTAAGAATCGGCATTACACATTTTTCAGTTTGGTTTTACACATTTGCATGGTACTTTTGAGTTTAACCAGGATAACACATTTCGTGCTACCAAAGTAATATGTAAAATATTGATTCTTAGTGTTTGTTACACAGCTAAAAAAGTAGTAACCCAGCTGCGTGTAAAAGGCCTGGGTGTAAAATATTTATTGCATTATTTTATGCAATTTTATGTAATTTTACACCCTGAAATATGTAGCCCGTCACTATGGGAAACCTACTTGACCGAAATGTCAAGCTCATATATGTGTTTATCCTAACAGCTTTACATCGGTCTGATGGCCGAGTGGGCTAAGGCGCCAGTCCTTACTGTTGGTGCTGGGTTTGAATCCCGTCGGTTGCAACTTTTTTTTGTGTTTGCAAAAATTGTACATGCAGTGTGTAATATCAAGTGTTTATTTTGACGAAGGTGATGTGCATGCTTTTGCATGCGATTTTACCACAGGATTTTTTGCTGTGTAAGGACTGGCGCCTTAGCCCACTCGGCCATTAGACCGATGTAAAGCTGTAAGGATAAACGCATATATGAGCTTGACATTTCGGTCAAGTGGGTTTCCCATACTGATGGGCTACATATTTCAGGGTGTAAAATTACATAAAATTGCTGCCTGTGTGGATCAATCGGACCGCGCACTGGACTCACAATCCAGAGGTCGCCGGTTCGAATCCCGAGGCGGACGCAAAAAAATTCTAAGTGTAAATATAGGTTTTCGGTGCCCTCTCCCCGTGCCATACCTTCACACTTAGGAGACCCGGGAGGCGGAGTCTTGTCGCAAAAAGAACGATACACGCCTGTGAATCCGTTGACGAAACCGCAAGGTCAATGAGACACGGGGAACAATGATAAAATGGCTCTCACAAGTCGTAGTTTCAACCAATCAGGCTCATATTTGGGGGAAAGGTGTATCTACTAGATACACGTCTGCTATAATAGTGGCTTTGGTTATGGACGCTCCCTTGAAAAGTTATTCATGAATGTTTGATTTTGAGGTGTAAAAGTAAATTATGGACAAAAAATGCTTTTTCGCTCGTAGGCTGCCATTTACACCAAAACTAATATTTCTTCAAATTTCTTTCGACGTTCCAAAGGGAATGAGTTGGGCTACAATGTCCTTTCATTAGGTTTGACCAAAATTTGGAATATACCCAGAATCCAGGGCTGTCTCATTGTTCCCCACTCATTTTAGCCCATGGGTAACAATGAGACACTTTGATTTTTCTTCATTAAACATTTCAAAATCCATGTAAATCTTTCAAAACATGAATTGAAAGTGATTTTTGGCATATTTATAGAGTTTTAACTTCATTTAACCAAACATACAAAGTTATTTGGTGTAAACATATGGATTTTACAAAATTTAAATATTTTTTAGTATAACTTTTGTTAATTAAAGTTTCATGTTGGCAAAATTGCTCTAAAATGTTCAAGGTAAGTCACCTGTAATGGAACAATACAAAAGCATGATGTTTTACTAGAAAAGAATTGATTTTCGTAAAGTGTCTCATTGTTCCCCAGCTGTCTCATTGTTCCTGCCAAGTGCGTCTACAATGAGACAGTTGACTCTGGATGTAGATGTCGGATCGATCTCATATTTTGGTCAATGTTAGAACACACAAAAAGAAAAAAAATGCAATAAAAAGCTCATTAAAACATGCTGATGTAAAAATTAGAAAAAATCATTGAAAGTTGAAAACCAAAAGTGTCTCATAGATGACTACCCTACCCTACTTCATTACCACCCCAATCCAAGTATTGTACAGCACATACACAGCAAAAAAATGTGTAATTTTGGAAGGTGTAATTTTAGAAGGTTGAATATTACCTCTTTTATGATGTAATTTTACCTCAATTTAAACTGAAAAAGTGACATCACACCAGAATAGTGGTAAAATTACACATTTTCAGAGGTAATATTACACATTTTTTCTGACATAAAAGATGTACCCCTTCCCAGATGTAATTTTACCATGATATTTTTTCTGTGTAGCAATACCTTTTTTTTCTGACAGTATCACTTCACACTCTGAACAAAACAGTCGATTATGAAGTTACTTTTCGCGCTCGCAACGGTTGCCCTTGTTTGCTTGCATTTTCATCCATGTAGTTAGGATTACTTTTGGTGCCGATGTCCTGTTGAAGATTTAAAATCAATTCTGGATCGAGCAATTCGTTCTACAGGTTTGAATCAGACAGGAATTCCGTCCAACTGTCTGCAGAGAACATCCCACGTTCTGGATCACCTGGAAGCTGTGGCAATCAAATACGAGCGTGAATCGGAAGAGTTACATACACTAGAGGACGAAATAAAGGCAAAAAGTAGCACCAAATTCTTGGCGGAATACCGGCAGTTTGACGAGCTTAGAAAGTTTGATATTTTACAATCAACTACAAAGTTAGAGAGCAGAGCAAAAAAGACAAAATTAAAATGGATGATTTAAAGAGACAAATTGCAAATAAAAATACAAAAGAATAAAACAATCAAAAAAAAAGATGCATATTTTGTCACTTCATGACTCCCAAGAAGATTCAAACAAAAATGAAACAATTAGATTATTCTAAACAAAACAACAATTATCTAATGACTCGTCTGGAATGAATATTTTCACATTTCTTCAAAACTCTTGAAAGCTCAAATCACTCACTAATGGGTAATTCTCCGCCAACTCACACAGCAGTTGCCCCGACCCCTCTTCGATTTGCGTGAAACTTTGTCCTAAGGGGTAACTTTTGTCCCTGATCACGAATCCGAGGTCCGTTTTTTGATATCTCGTGACGGAGGGGCGGTACGACCCTTTCCATTTTTGAACATGCGAAAAAAGAGGTGTTTTCAATAATTTGCAGCCTGAAACGGTGATGAGATAGAAATTTGGTGTCAAAGGGACTTTTATGTGAAATTAGACGCCCGATTTGATGGTGTACTAAGAATTCCAAAAAAAACGTATTTTTCATCGAAAAAAACACTAAATTTTTTTAAAATTCTCCCATTTTCCGTTACTCGACTGTAAAAAATTTTGGAACATGTCATTTTATGGGAAATTTAATGTTCTTTTCGAATCTACATTGACCCAGAAGGGTCATTTTTTCATTTAGAACAATTTTTTTCATTTTAAAATTTCGTGTTTTTTCTAACTTTGCAGGGTTATTTTTTAGAGTGTTACAATGTTCTACAAAGTTGTAGAACAGACAATTACAAAAATTTTGATATATAGACATAAAGGGTTTGCTCATAACCATCACGAGTTATTGCGATTTTACGAAAAAAAAAGTTTTGAAAAAGTTACTTTTTGCGTTTCTCTTTGTTTCGTCGTCCGTGTCTGTCGCGGGTGACCATGAACGGCCATGATCGATGACGACCAATTTTTTCAAAACTTTTTTTTCGTAAAATCGCGATAACTCGTGATGTTTACAAGCAAACCCCTTATGTCTATATATCAAAATTTTTGTAATTGTCTGCTCTACAACTTTGTAGAACATTGTTATACTCTAAAAAATAACCCTGCAAAGTTAGAAAAAACATGAAATTATAAAATGAAAATTTTTGTTCTAAATGAAAAAATGACCCATCTGGGACAATGTAGATTCGAAAAGTACATTAAATTTCCCATAAAATGACCTGTTCCAAATTTTTTTACAGTCAAGTAACGGAAAATGGGAGAATTTTTAAAACTTTTTCAGTGTTTTTTTTTTTTCGATGAAAAATAAGTTTTTTTGGAATTCTGAGTACGCCATCAAATCGGGCGTCTAATTTTACATAAAAGTCTCTTTGACACCAAACTTCTATCTCATCACCGTTTCAGGCTGCAAATTATTGAAAAACACCTCTTTTTTCGCATGTTCAAAAATGGAAGGGGTCGAACCGCCCCTCCGTCACGAGATATCAAAAAACGGACCTCGGATTCGTGTTCAGGGACAAAAGTTACCCCTAAGGACAAAGTTTCACGCAAATCGAAGAGGGGTCGGGGCAACTTTTCCCGATTTCGTCTGAGTTGGTAGAGAATTACCCTAATAACAAAAATCATACCCGTCTCACTACAATGAACTCGAGGGAATCCCCAGAATCATTTCCAACTGCCCCGTCTGAACCACTCTTTATCTCGTTCGTTGTCGATCGCTCTCTGCGCGAGCAAAAGCGATGCCCTGGGAAGACAGTGTGTCCCGAGAGGCGAAACAGTTTGCATCGAAAATGAGGGCTCTTTTTGCGGTCGCCGGTTTTGTTTTGCTAAGTTCTTGTTATGGGATTGAGTATGGGTGTGAGTGTGAGTCATCTCTTATCAAGGATATTGTAGAAAAATCAGCCAAATCCAATGGTTTATCAATGAACCGCGAATTGAAAAAATGCCCCATAAAAACAAGTTACGTTTTGGAACAATTGGGTCGTCGTCTGAATGAAGTGATGCCAGGTGCAAGTCGTTACAATACGCTGGTTGACAAAATAAAATCCAAAAGCAGCGACCTGGGAATCCCCAACGAAGGACTCATCAGCGGTAGAACCAGGCTGCGGAAATTGCTCAAATACTACGAGGATCGTCACGCGAACAAGATTAATCAAATCGTCCGTCTGAGTAAACGCGGAAACAAATGCAAAGGAACTGGATCAACTATCGAACACGAGATGGATCAGCTGAAACGAAACCATAGGGACAATATTTCTACGATTTCGGAGCTACAAGACTATCTACATTGTTTGAAAATACAGAACAAAGTGTTTCAAGCAAAACTTCACAAAAATTCCGCTGCGCTACACGGATCGAGTGGGGTCATCACCGGCAACCTGGTAGACGCTAAGGAGTGCGTAGCGCCGGACAACGTGGATTTGCTGAAGTTGTCCGATAATAGTAAGCTTGCGAGTTTATAAATTTAAAATAAATCTTTTATTCAAGAATTGAAATATAATGATTTAATCAAAACACTTTTTATTCCCTTTTATTCTTCCACCAATATTATTTCAACATTCCTTCTTAAAGATTGTAGTATCGAAGTTGGAAAGTTGCAAAAAAAATGACAAAAGAACCTTCCAACATTTCCCATAAGACAAACGTCTTTCTCGACAAGTCAACAACCATTATGTGTAGCCAAATATGTTTACTTCAACAAGCTTCCCGTGGGATTATAGTCATGTTAATGGAAATAGTTTCATTCACTCTGCAACGAGTTGAATGTTGTTCCTCGACCTTCAGACTCCCTCCTTCCTCCATCTAGAATTGTATTTTATGTCTAGGGTAGTAGTATTCAAGTTTAAGATTTTGGGATGCCCTAAAGATTATTAATTTAAAAAATCGTTTTTTTTTTACTATTAATTATGCACTTTATGTTAAAGTGCAATAATGAGAATATCACTAAATCAATAAAAACAGTAGATCGAATCAACTGCAAATAAAAATAGTAGGACTGTTGAATTACAAACAAGTAGAAGAATATGTTTGCCACGTTACAGGCATTTCTACCCTAACCTAACAAATGTAACTCAGGATAGCAAACTGGGAACCCCAAATCTGAAGCCAAAATTGTGGTGCATTTACCAAACAAACGATGTTCTAGCATGATGATAGAGACGTCGTCGTCGACGACAAGTGCAGTTTCAACAGCGGGTGCTGCTGGGAATAGGATGATTAAAATTTGTGATTTAAATATTTTCGTCGGTATTTGACATGAGGGTATGTTTGGGATGTTGTTAAACAGTAAGGGAGCTCAATACTTGTACCGGCAGGAAAGATAAAACTATGATGAAGGTTCGGTTCATTTATTAGCTGATTTCAAAGAATTAAACATGTTTTATTCGGAGACAATTTTATATTTAGAAGATTGAGGAATCTGTAGTCACTTCTTCTGATCCATCTTCAGTAGGGACTTGGTTCCGCTCAGAGATACGCATTTTGTCAACGGGCTTTGATCCTTGAAATCTCAACTCCAAAGCCTTGTTCTTTTTGGTTATCTCATAGATCTGTCTCTTCAAATCGTCCAGCTTCATTTTGTCCCGACCATCTGTCCGGTTCATATCCTGCAGCTCTTCCTCCAGCGCCAGTTGCAGTTTGACACACTCGATTTCCTCGCCTTCTCCATCCAAAATGTTTTGATTTTTCTCCAGATCGCGTTTCTCGTAAATTTCAATCAATCGATCTAAGCGCAACGTACTACTCGAATCTTGACCGGACACATCAGTACCCTGGGAGTAGATTTCATCTTCCAGCGTACGTAAATCTTCCAAGTCACGCTCATATTTCTTCGCGTCGGCTTCCAGTTGCCTTAGAACGTGGGATGTCCTCTGCACACAATTGGACGGGATTCCATTCTGGTTCATACCTGACAAACTAATTGCTCGATTGAGCATCACATTTATATCTTCTACTGGACATTTACACCACCAGTAATCCGACTTACACGGTTCAAGTTGCAAGCAAACAAGAACAACCGTGGCGAGCGCGTAAAGTGACCTCATCTTGATCTGGTTCGCTCAGAGGCTGGCGAGATACTGTCTGTATTCGTTCACTGCCGGTTTGAAGCTCTGCGCAGAGTTCTACTTGGACATGGAGGCATACATTATAGGGGAATCCCTGCGTTATCATGCTTCTTGCAAAGGAAGCTGTATTCTTTATTCGCTTCAATTTATTCAATTTTTACTAATACACTCAACCCCCGGTGGTTGGTCACTTTTTCGTTTGACACTTTTTTAGTTTGTACCCCGTTGGTTGGTCAAAGTCAAACTAAAAAGTGACGAACTGTCACTTTTTACACGGCGCTCACGCACACTATCAACACAAACGTTTGGTAGTGTGTGTGAACTCCGTGTAAAAGGGGTGTCAAACTAAAAAGTGACCCCGTTCGTTTGACAACAGTTGGTGTCAAACCATCGGGGTTTGAGTGTAATTAAAGTGAATCATTCGAGATCGTTGAACTTTTTTTTGTTATTCAAATTCTCTTCATCATGAACATACTTTAATTCAGAATATCAGTTGAGTAGAGTAATTCCATACAATTTAACATTAAATCGAGATTTTTAAGGTAGTTATTCTGATCAATTTGGTGTTTTCGCCAAAGTTCTAGTTTCTGATTAGGGTTCTTAAAAAAAAGGAGGTACCGTCATCAGGGGTGACATTGCGACTGGAGGTGAGATTGGGTCATACAAATTTGCGCTTTTTTGTACACCCAAAGGAAAAATATATCTCAAAATCTGCAACAGTGGATTTGCTGCAGAAAAAGTCACGTTTTATAACATTTTTTGCAGCAAGCCCGTAGATCATTTTTGACCGCGTGTAAACATTTCAGCGATCTGCAGTTCTCACCAACACATATAAGGCTGGCCCGACCCCGAGAAACACTCCAAAGAGAAGAATATGTTGGTGCTCTTTCATTCACATTTCATCAAACGTCCATGGCGCGGTGGTAGCGCGTCGGATCAACTACCAAGAAGTTGGTGGTCAATCCTCGTTCTGTTAGGTTTTTTTTTGTGAAATACAACCAAAAAGCCGTCGGTAATGTCGATAATTGTCGGTAACGGGCAAAAATGTCATACCCCTATAGCGCAAAAAATGCATGAGGACAGTTTTCATGCAGATTCTGATATAGGGGAAGGTGGGGCAAGAGGAACAATCGCTCGTACGGCCGTAATTTTTACAATTTTGATTATTTCCAGTATGAGGAATTGTTGCTAGCAGTGCAATTAGCTGATTCTACTACCACATAACCGCCAAAACGACGTAAACGGGCATAAGATTTAATGAAGTTTTTTTCAAATCCTTTGTTTTCTTATAATATTTGGAAAGGACAAAATAAGGCTTACGGTTCGTTTTAAGGCTCATTTTAACGAAATGCTATTTTTCCTAGATCAGTAGTGTCCCTACCAATGACATGCACCTATTATAAAGTATGATTTAACTTTTGGTTATTTTTGTTAAGAGCTTTTAAAAAATCTTGTTCAGGTGGGGCAAGTGTACCATATGGATTTTTAGTATGGAAAAAAAATACGAATTGCTGCAACAACATATTTTATTGGGAAATAAATACATGAACGTACTTAAAAACTGATAAACATTTGTTAAAAAAAAATGTCCATACAAAATATAGTGATATTATAAATATTTCCTATTTATCATCTTAGTAATATTTTTTTCGTAAAAACGATGATTTTTTTAGTAAAATATTATTATTTAATCTAAAAATGGAAGCACCTTTCGAATACATTCTAATCTGACGTATCTAAGTAATAAAAGTTCAATTGTTAGCAAATTAACATGTTTTTTCATGCATTGTTCCTCTTGCCCCAACGGGTTGTTCGTCTTGCCCCACTAGTTGAGTAGAACGTACGGAAAATCAAAAATTTTAAAATCAATTTTTTGCATTAAAAAACAGGATTTTTTAAAAACTCGTTCTAACAAAGTCTTAGTCCAGACCTAGAATAAGATGATTATAATAAAATCCGACAGATTTTTTAACGTTTTAATGAGTTAAAACGAGCATTTCCTTAGCTTGTAACACTTGCCCCACTTTCCCCTACTTTCATGCCGCCATGCATCACAATCATGCGACCGCCGTTTGAGTGTATAACCCAATCTGACCCCACAGTGAAAAATATTTTTTATCATTTTTTTTTGACTGTTAATCACTGCAAGTTGATAAATCTTACGGAAATATTGTCAAACCAACATCAAACGTTTTCACGTTAATCTATTTGAAAGTTTTTTTTTTTTTTTTTAAATGTTTATTTTTTAATTTAAAAAAACATGAAAAATTAGTTGAGAAAATTTCCTACCACTTCTTTTTTATCGTATTTTTTTTTTATTTTCAATGTTTAATTTGTGAGTAATTATCTGCTCTTATTATTAAAAAATAAAACAATTTCGATATTCCTCACTGAAGAAAGATTTTTCAATATGACCTCCTAGATCCACCTTCAATTACACTTATCGACTCAGAATCAAATTCCGATGTCTGTGCGTGTGTCAAAAATATGCACCTTATTTTCCCAGCTCTGACTGAACAAATTTTGTACGGATGTGGTCCACTCGGCCCAGTTTCAGGTCGTACAGTTTGGTTTTTAAAATTGTGAAGAAAAAAATACGACCACAAAAAAGGGAAATTTTCAACATAACCTCAAATTGCCTGGTTCTAAGGGTTGTCATTATCTTCAAATGCAGTGTCTGTATACTTTTGATAAAAAGACTGTAGGTAATTTGTTTTTTTTTTTATTCGAAACTTATGTTTATTAGTTCCTCTTAGGTGCTGCAATCACGTTAGGGGGCATTCAATAACCACGTGGACACTTTGATGAGGGAAATTACTATATAAATGAGAGGAAGGCACCAACCACATAAAGGTGGATAAGCAAGGTTTTTTTTATTTAACTCTGGTATCATATTTCCTACCAATTCTTAGGCAACAAGGAAAAATATAGATTAGAAAACATAAAAAAAAACTTATTTTGAGAAATCCACTTTTTGGTAAGGGACCATCCATAAACCACATGGAAAGTTTTTTTTGTAACACAACACACACGAAGATAGAGTTTAATCTTCTTTTCTAGTTTCACCAACATTTTTTGTTATTTTTAAACAATTCTGTGAGTTAAAAATAGAAGAAATTACAAAAGGACACTTTTCTATCAATTTTGTTGCTTTTATTGTTTTATCTTAAAAAAAGTAAGTTGAAAAATGAGTTTTGGAAATGGTGACATGTAAAAGACTTTATGCAACGGCGTAATTATATTTTTTAATTAAGTGTAACTGATTTCAACATTTTAATACAAAAATGTATAGAAAATGTTTTTGAGCACCCGTAAAGTTGAATTGCAATAATTATTTTCAAAACATGAATTAAAAACATTTTTGCGAAAAATACTTAATCGTCGAAAATTGACGAAAATTCAAATTTTATTTGAATAACCCCGAACATGCTCAAAGTGAAAAACGCAGAGGAATGCATTTTCATTTGATTTTAGCTAATTGCATTTAAATTTCCATTTATATTTTGAAATTTTTGAAAAACATATTTTCGCTCTGTTTTTTTGATCTAATTGGGGGGAGGGAAGGGTTGTTCGGTAAAAGCTTTGTAAAATATTTTCAACAGCCTACCTCATCCGATTTCAATATTTTGTCTGCCTGAATCAAATGGTAGTCGATCAGATTCGTTATCCAACTGTCATGAGTTTGAATCCCGAGGGTTTTTTTTTTGTTTTATTATAGAGACTTTACACCATTGTGCATTCATCTCTTCAAGGTGGATAGTGGAAGATGAAAGGTTACAGAGTTTTAAATCACTTTTCTGGCTATATTTCAATAATTGTTACCATGCCTTTTTTCTAAAGATTTCTTTCTATGTTTCAAATATTTAGCGGAAAATTTTGATCTTAAATTATCGAGTTCTTCAATTTTATCTTCGTCCTCTTCCTCCAGGGATTTAACAGTTATCTCATAACACTTATTCCTATAATGTTTTGCTTTTATGACATCTTCGTCTTCTTCATCTGTTGTTTCTTCTTCAGCCATCTCTCTTCGTTTTGTTGTCAATTCGTCATCCGCGTCCAAATATGCTTGTAAGCGCTTCCGGGTTTTGCGAGTGTGCTTAGAAAGCACGGTCTCGAATCCATCGTTGTCTTCTTCGTCAATTTGACTTGTTTGCTTTGGATGTTGGTCTAATTTACTGTTGTTGCTTTTACTGCTGCTGCTGCTACGTGGCTCAGGTTCAATCGGTGGTGTACTGCTTTTTTGGTTCACCTTTTTAGTTGAATCCGCACATTTTTTGTTCTTTGCTTTGAGTTTGCAAAGTGATTTTTGCCTATAATCGTCACTGTTGCAGCAGCATTGTTTACAGTGATTGATTTCGACGTTGGCTGTTTCAGCAACATCCGCAGGGTCCAAACTCCATTTGGGATTCCTGGGAAGAAGTTAATCCAGCGGTCGTTGGCGATGGTCAAAATTTCGCCGTATTTACTCATCACTTTTACTACGTCGTCATTGCTTATGCCTAGAGGTAGGTCAAGCACACGAACTTCCGTAGCGTTGTTGTCCAGGTAAATCGGGATTTTGCAACCCTGATATACCAGAGGTTTGTCGATGATGGACGAGGCCACTGCTGCGTCGGCGAACTGCAACATGGCTATTTTTCTTCTATTGCATAATTGCAATGCTCGCAAGTTTTCTTGGTTTACTTGAAGGTCTGCGAGGAATTTTTTTACAAGCTTCGGGCTTGGTTGGGTATGGAGTTGACAAAAATCCAGAACCACACTGTTTTTGTCTACGGTGCACATTTTAAAAAAAGCGGCGACGCGCACACAAACTGCGGACTGGCGTTGATAATGCGACTTGTAAGGTCGGTGGTTACTTTGCAACTGAATCCCGAGGGTTTCTAATTGCAAAGTAAGTTTGAGGATCAGTTCATTGAAAAAGGTCATTATTCCATTAGCACAGATTTCAAATTCGAACATTTTATTAATATTTCCAAAATTTTTTAATGAAAATATTGACGACATTTACTAGTTTACTCAAATTGAACGTGTGAATTTGTTTTAATTATTAAGATTATTAGACAGAATATTTTTGTCGTAAAATGAGGATCAATATAAAAATAAATCGTTATTATTTTTATGACAAAAAAGATAAGCATAAAAATGTATAAAATAAACCTAATTTTTAAAAAAAGTATAAAATCGCTTCATTCAAAATGGGTCCGCAGGCCACACAAAATCACACCGCGGGCCAAACGTGGCCATACTTTGGTCACCCCTGACTTACATAAAGAATGGAATCATAACAATAAATGTTTTAGTTGAATATTCAAAACAAAAAAAACGAACCAAATTCTACGAAAACAAAACTCAGACTTTGCAAAGTTCATGGTTAATTTATGGTGAAACATTGTTCGGAAATTTTGTTCTGCTGACTAGATATATTTGTAAATCACTTTGAAACACATCCCTTCAGAAACTTAATTTGTTCAGCTGTCATTACCCGCCGCCGCTGCACTGTGATACTGGATGCTGCTCGTCGGGGGAAAAAATGGGGAAAAATCGTTCCACATGTATCATGACTATAAAATCATTCCGAGCTGCTGCAATATTGGCCCTTTTCCCCTCCCATCACTCCCTCTCCCCCCAGGCAAACTTTGCTCTTGTCTGTCGGTTAAACTTTTCACATAAAGCAATTTCGAACCCCTCCGGGCTCCTTCGGGGTTGCTTCGTTTGATTTCGATCGAATTTTTAGTTTACTGCAACTTTAGGTTTAAGATTGAAGTTTGCTTCAGTTACCCTATGGTGATGTTTGGTTTGAATTTTCTTTGATTCAAGTTTTCCTCGCTTTTTTTTTTTTTTTGCTTGGGTCCACAAACAAAATGCACTGCGCGCACCATATGTGCTCCAAGAGTGTTCCCCTCAGTCGATTTGCATTTATGTTACTCGATTATTGATTCGCCTTGCTGGGCGCTGTTACAGATGAAGAAAATCTGCTCCGATTTGTTTGCTTTCGATACACTCCTTGCACGCTGCTCTGAGGATGTTTTGCAGCTTGTTTTACCCTGAGGGTCATTCGGATGGAAAGGAGATTTTCCCGGAAAATGTTTGTTTTTAACTCGGTGTATTTATTTGAAGTTTTACCAGAACAATAAAATTAAATTGTTTTTTTTTTTGTGATTAACTCAAAAACATTATAAAGCAAACAAGGTGTGTCCGATCGCCTTAACAGAAAGATATTTTCTCCCCCGCAAGTTATGTCCCTTCCACCGGGGCACTCGTCAGGATAACGATGCATTATTCAATTTAATTGCAAGATGAAGACATTTATGAAGCCCGGCCCGTCACTGGGTGTGCGATGGAACATTATGTAGGGATTTTCCACCCACCCCTCCCCATCGAAATCCTCATCACAGCGTGATCCCGCGCATAGTCCAGGGCTTTCATCCCGGATTGTGTAGACTATCCTCGCCTGCCACCAAAGATGGCCATAAATTGACGGCACGGAGGGAAATTCGCGATGGAATGTCGAGAAGAAAAATTGTTATTTTTTTAATATGAAAGAACATAATGATAAGGGGGAGGGCGAAAAAAATGTTCTGGAAAATGGACCTAATTTATGACCGGACTCGTACCTTGCTCCCTCCCCCATTCCCTTCGAAAATTGGTACAGTTTATGAATTTTTAATGTTGATTATTCGGGCGTAATGGATTATGGGCAAGGTTACGGAACGGAATCCTGGCCGAGAGAAGAGGGAATTCGTTCGAGAGAAAAAAAAATGTGGCCATAAATAAGATTGGTCCATCCGGTGCCACCCTCTGAGCAGTTTGATGTGTTAAGACGGTTATAATTGCGTTTGAGGCTGCGATGTGACATCACGAGGCAAGGTGTCGTCTTAAATTAGGAGGATCATAACGTTTATATAACTAACTTATAACCTTTAACGATTCATTGCATGCAAAATCCGATCGAATTTGATTGTTTAAAAAATATTTAACAACCCGGGCAGACGGTAATAACAAAATTAATAATATTTCAATAACAAATCCTGTTAAAATAACAAAAAGTGTTATTATTTTATCCTGAAGTTCAACTTCAAGAAGAAAACATAATAACAGTTTCTGATAAAATAACAAAATTTGGTATTGAAGTGATATTATATTGAAAATGTTTAATAACACGCTAATAAGAGAAAACGTTATACATTTCAGAAACTCTCCTAATAAAAAAAATTGTTATTCTTTCGGTATACTGACTTAGAAATAAAATTACCATAAATCGCACAAATGGAAAAGTTTCTAAGTGTCCATAACACAATCTGTTATTATTTTTTCTTTTGTTAAATATGTTTAGATCTTTGGGATAATTTTGTCTAATTTCGTCGGGGTCATTATTTTGGCCATGAAATGGGGTCCTTAAGCTAAAATTAATCTTAAAAGTTGAAATTTTGGAAGTTGATTTTCTTAATTATTTGATATACTCCCTAACGGACTTTGTTTAAAATGGTTAGAACTATGGGATAATTTTGACCAATTTTGTCAGGCTCATTATTTTGGCCATGAAATGGGGTCCTTAAGCTAAAATTAATCTTAAAAGTTGAAAAAAAATAAAATTGGCTAGTGCTATGGGATGATTTTGACCAATTTCGTCGGAATCAATTAATTAATTAATTAATTAATTAATTTATAATTTGGCCATGAAATGGGGTACTTAAGCTAAAATTATTCTGATAAGTTGAAATTTTGAAAATTGATTTTTTTAATTATTTGATATACCCCCTAAAGGACTTTGTTTAAAATGGTTAGAACTATGGGATAATTTTGACCAATTTCATTATTTTGGCCATGAAATGGGGTCCTTAAGCTTAAATTAATCTTAAAGTTGAAATTTTGGAAGTCGATTTTCTTAATTATTTGATATACTCCCTAAGGGACTTTACTAAAATTGGCTAGAACTATGAGATAATTTTGACCAATTTCGTCGGGATCATTATTTTGGCCATGAAATGGGGTCCTTAAGCTGAAATTATTCTGAAATGTTGAAATTTTTGAAGTTGATTTTTTTTAATTATTTGATATACCCCCTAAGGGACTTTGTTTAAAATGGTTAGAACTATGGGATAATTTTGACCAATTTCGTCGGGATCATTATTTTGGCCATGAAATGGGGTCCTTAAGCTAAACTTATTCTAAAAAGTTGAAATTTTGCAAGTTGATTTTCTTAATTATTTGATATACCCCCTAAGGGACTTTGCTAAAATTGGCAAGAACTATGGGATAATTTTGACCAATTTCGTCGGGGTCATTATTTTCACCATGAAATAGGGTTTCAAGCTAAAATTAATCCGATAAAATTAACTTTAAGGAATTCTTTTTATTTTTTTATTTTGTTATATTCCCTAACGAAATTGATTTATTTATTGAGAATTTTTGAAGTGTGAATGACAACAACTGTTATTATTTTCACAGAGCCAGGAAGTCGGAGCTGACGTTGAAGTTCGAGCTGGAGTGAGACCTCGGAGACTGCATCGGATTAAGCAAATTTTCAGCAACTTTCACTTGGAGTCGGAATCTGTGAAGTCGGGTATTTTTGGAGAGCTGAAGTCGTCGTTGACGTCATATCCTGCATCCAGAGTCGGAGTTGTCTTCAAAGTATGGATTCAAAGTCGCTTGGAGTTACCCGACTCTGCAGCCCTGACTAGTACAGAGGAGTTATGGCAACTGCAGGTTTATTTGCAAATTACAAATAAACCAAAACAATAACTTTTTTTGGTTATGGAGACATACCAGTGCAATAACATTTTTTGTTATTATGCTGCTCCACCTCTCCGCACTAAATAACAATTTTTGTTATTCCTTCATGATTCCTTCTGTGTTATTGGTTTGTTATTGCAATAACAACATAATAACAGTTTAAGTTATTCTTCGAACAAATCTTTGTTATTGATTTTTGTTATTTTAACAACTAATCCGATCATCCCAATAACATATTTCGATCTTCTCACAATATCATAAACTGACCTTCCCAAGTTATTTCCGTCTGCTCGGGAAATCAGTTTTACGATGCACTTTGAATATAGTCTATTTGCAGCAACCTATATTAATTCAAACAAATTCATGCGATCTTCTTTCCGTAATTCTAAAATATTGCCATCATTTTTTTCAAGCAGCACATCTTCCCTCAGGTCCCATCCTGCTGCAACTTACGATCCAAACTGGCTCCAGGAGCATGACCACTTCCGGTGCGGGTGGTCGGTGAACCCTTTTTTCCGCCCTCCCTCTATTTCCTCTCAAAAAGCGTCGAGGAAAAAGGGAAAATTTTATGATGTGGTAACTGGTGTGGCTGCTGAAAAATGCACTTTTCGCTGCATTCACCATACAGGGTGGTTGTAAAATGAGCTGAATTAATCCGCACTCGCACTTGACAGAGGGTGAAGTTTTTCGTTGCTTCGAGCAAAAAAGTTTGAAATTGAAATATTTATCAAATTATGATGGTGTTGCGGGCTGGAATGTGGAAAAACGTCTGAGAGGAAAAGTCGCTAAAGTTGACATTGTTTCAAACAAGGGCCCGGGGTGGAAAGTTTGCTCTTGCAATTTTTGTGACACTATCTGGTGTGGGGTGGAAAAGTCGAAGCAAGGAATTTTGAGGCCAAACGACACGCACAAATTCATTTCAACCATTTGCTTAGTTACAATTAAAACTTTTGAGCAAACAGCCAAAATACGGCACGGGTTGGCACGAGAAGGAAAAAGTGTTTCTCTTTCAACTATTTATGTGATTATTTATGTTAAAAATCTTCATATCTTTTCGAAGCTCAATTTAGTTTTGCTGTTATTTTCACCATTAACTTTCTATTTATGTTGAATTTAAGTAATTCAACTTATTTTTCCAAAGAAAAATGCTGCATCTTCCACTCCAAAAGCTCTGTGCAAATATGCACAGCATTTGCCCGTGTTGAGCTTCGACGCCTCAGCATACAAAACTGATCATCCCCCTCCCGCCAACTTCAGTCCCACTCATGGGAGAAAGTTCTGTAAAACGTGGTTCCCAAGCCGTAGGGGAACACAAAAAACGGCAACCACATCGCATCCTTCAGTTTGGGCTAGATTTTTCCCGTATTTGTCTACTATGCATGCGCAAACTGTTGGCTAAGCCCTCTTGCAGGCAAAATTTGCGACAATAGAGCGGTGATTCTTCGCACGACATTTGACACAGTGAAAATTTTGTACAGTTATTTGGAGAAAATCAAAAAATAAAATCTTTTTTAACATTCCACATTTACAAAAGCAAATCAAACGCTGCTTTTGAATTATTATTTAAGTCCCTATTTCAGAAAAGTGTATGGATCTGTAAATACCACCCACTATCACCCACCCAACCACAAACAGCAGCAAAAAAAATGCGGGTTCGGTGGTGGTTTTACGGAAGGATTTCGCTCGTACATTTTGGGCTCTGGCATGGCAAGTGCATCCGCGAAACGGTCACGGACTTCCGCCGGTGGTGACCCTTCCCCCGTCACTTGTCGTTTGTTTTTTTGGGCGTGGTGCATCTTTATAATAAAAGGATCTGCAGCAGACAACCGGAACCCTGCACGTGCTGGGAATGTAAACCAAGCTTTTGGGAGGTGAGGGTGGCTGGGGGGGGGGAGGGGGGGGGGTGAATGTCATTGCTGCTTAGTGGTTGGATGGGTGTGCCACGTTTCGTAAGATCTTTGGCAAATATGGTCGTAAATATGGAGTGAATTTTAAGCGGCTCAAAATGTGCTAAGGATGGGATACTGCAGCAAACAAGAGCACAGCGAAACAGTCTTTAAATAAATTATATCGCATTTATACAAAATCCTCTTTTCAAATTATTTCTGTTGAAATTACCACACAATTTTTTTCTACAATTCAAAAGCCATGACTTTTATTCAAAAATTCTTCAAGAAGCGAACTTTTTTTGTATTACTTTGCCAACGTTGTAAAACAAAATGTTACAAATTCGACTGTAAATCAAGAACAAATTAATCCTGAAAAAGTACTGAATAATTTTTAAATGACATTCTTGGTCAAGTCATAGAAGAAATAAAACTTCAAAACAATAAAAAATCGCATAGTTTTTAAAAAGAAATCAATCGAAATTTTAATTACCACAAAACACAAATTAAATTGCATTCAAAAAAAAAGAAAAATAGGGCCACCACATGTCTTACCTATAGTTTTCGTTTCTCTACAAATATAAAAATCTGTTCCCAAAATCGTGAACAAGCGTTCATGAAATTTTGAACCATCATGGTCCCGAAATTTCATAATCGCTTGTTCACGATTTTGAGATCTGATTTTTCTCCGTGTACTCTTCAAAATTTTCCCAGAAAATAATAGAGCAAAACGATTCAAAACAAAAGGGTCAATCGATACAATACCGTTAGGAATATATTTGAAAATTTGTAATGCTAATTCATGGTCTGGTTTATGAATAGAGAAATAAATTTTGGATATATTTCGAAAAGAAAAATGTTTGCGATTGTCGAAAAATAGGCTTTTTCAAGGGATTTTATGTTTCATGGTAGGTTTATCAAACAGCTATTATGATAAATTATGAATTTTAATGAAAATTTGGGAGGATGTTAAGCTGGAGAAATGCAATACATGGAATATTTACACGATTTGAACATGAAAAAATTTCGACCTAATTTCCATTAATATATTGTATGATTTGTTGAAAAAAAAATCCGTATTCTTAAAAATAAACAAAATTTCGCAATAAGATCAACAACTGGTTCAGGCTCAGGACATCAGCTTTCATATGTACCAAAAGAACACACATCCGAAAAAATGGGAGCTGGGAACTGGACGACACAAAATTTTGCTAATTTTTGCCACATCTTTTTGAAAAAAAGTTGAATTTAGTAATGTTGATAATTTGGTAGGTTGAATATTACCTTTTTTAGTAATATTACATAAAACTGTGTAAAAATGTGAACCTGCTGAATTTTCATCAAAAACTGATGAAAATTCATCATTTTCTGGGGCTGAATTATTTTTTATTATTATTATTTTTTTTTTTTTTGGCACAAAATCTGTCACCATTTCCTAGTGAATATTACCATCATTTGTTTTCTGTGTACGGCAAACAAACTCAAAAATTGAGGGTGCAAGATAAATGAGTTCTGTAATTTTCAAAGGATAGAGCGTTGAAAATCGGTGTATTGTGATTTTTAAGCGATTTTTCCGCCGAATTTTTTTTTAGATGAAATGTTTTATTTACCAAAATAGAAGTGATGTCGGGGGTAGAAGCACAAACTGTAACCTTTCTTTAGTAAGAAAGGCAAAACACGTTTTATTTGTCTATTTTGAGCTTAAAAAAAGTACCACAGACAGAAAAAAGTCGTAATCCTGGAGCTTTCGAATTAAAATCTGTGTCAGGCAACACGTTTAGCAAACAAAATTGATGTAAAAAGACACTGATTCTTAGAGTTATAATAATTTTGTCCAATCCAGTGTAAGGATCAATAACTTTCTGAGTTATACACTCAAATCTGCATTAAAGTATATCAGAACAGCATGGAATCTGTCTGTAACTGACAATTATCGCCATTACCGACGACTGTATGATTGTATTGGAGAAAAAAAAACGTGTTGGGACGAGGATCAAGCCAACAACTTCTTGATTGGTGATTGGTTTCTCTTCGATTACCGTTGATTTGTCTAAATATTTTGCAGCAAAGCCCCCTGAGTTGTATTAGCCGCAGAAACAATTCTGTAAACGGATCACATTTTAAAAAGTCTACATTAGAAGAAGGATGCGGGACATACCGCACCAAACGTTCTGGATCAGTCATGATGAAGTGTGTGTTTCGAGTGATTAGTTGTTGTAAGTTCTTGAATTTATTCATTTATTATACAGTATGTAAAAAAAAGTATTTACACCCCTTGGGCACACTGCACATTTTGTGATGAAACACGTAAACAATTTAAAGTTTGACAGACACCTAGTACCAGTGTTGCGATTTTGAGCGCTCATCCGCTCATGAGCGAGCATTTTTCGCTCATTCGTGAGGAGGAGCGCGACGCGAGCTAGCTCACGTTTGCTCGTGCTCGTGTTTGCTCATTTATTTTATGAGCGAAAATGCTCATTGCTCGCACTCGCGCTCATTTTTGCTCATTGAGCAAAATGAGCGGTATTTTTTTACCTGTAACGGGTAAACGTTTCTCCTGTCTCGTCAGAGGCGCTGGAGCAGAAATCCCACGTTAGAGGAAGGCCATGCCCCGGGGGGCGTAGTGCCAATAGTTTCGTTTTTTCGTTTCGGGTAAACGATAATAACTTTTTTTTTCAGCAGAGCTTTGAGGTTGTTTTTTTTAATGGAGGCTTGAATAGGCTAATCTTAATAATATTGGATGAAGTTATTTGTCATATTTTTTTGTTTTGAAACTTGTTTTGGAGTCAGAGTTAAGTGGTTAAGGTGTTACATTAAGATCTGTACACAGTAAAAAAAAACCATAGAAATATTTCATCTGGGAAGTACGTCTTTTATGTTAGAAAAATGCGTAATTTTACTTCTGAAAATGTGTAATTTTGCCACTTTTCTGGTGTAATGCAACTTTTTCAGTCTAAATCGAGGTAAAATTATAACATTCAAGAGGTAATATTCAACCTTACAAAATTACAACTTCCAAATGTACACTTTTTTACGGTGTAGAAAT
Organism: Culex quinquefasciatus; assembly: GCF_015732765.1. Lineage (NCBI taxonomy): Eukaryota > Metazoa > Arthropoda > Insecta > Diptera > Culicidae > Culex > Culex quinquefasciatus. The sequence continues at coordinate 145,366,377 of NC_051863.1, read as the reverse complement.
AATTCGATTAATAAAAAAAAAGTTGATAATAGAGTGACACGTGTAAGTGAACTATTTAATAAAGCTGAAAAGTATCTTTTAAGGAATACAAATATGTTTTCTTGGTAATACGTTTAGTCATTTATTAATTTCTGGGCACCTCATCTTGTTTAGTCTATTATTTGTAAATAATTTTGCATAATAAATGTCAAATCTGTGTCTTAGATAATTTTTACATCAATTATCTTATTTATATGCTGGAGTCGATCCAAATAAATAAATGAGAAATGAGCGTGCTCACAAGTAAAAACATGTTTAATATAAAAAAAATCGATTACCATCCTATTTACAGCTTATTTAAGACCTAAAAATTCTGTTCCTTGGCAGTTTACTCTAAATTTGAAAGTGAAATAAGCTAAAAAGAGTGTCTGGGATTCTTAGCAAATTGAGACACTTTACTTGCGTGTCAGCCATTTTTCATTTATCGGGAAATTAATCAAAACTAGTTTTCTAAATTATCAAACTCTGAAAAAAATATATATTATATAGGCTGACAACATTAAAGTTTCATAAATTTATCATTACCACATTGATCACACAAAAAACTGGGGTAGAAGAGTATCCCCCGCAATCCACCGCGATCAATTTTTGACAGTTCGACGCCAACGAATAATTTGATGAATTTACCGCGGTTAACCGAAATTAAATTACCAATGCAACTTTGGTGAGTTCATGACCCTTTTTCGCGATGAAATTATCTTCAAAAGTGGCAATCCAATTGGCCTGTGCCAGATTCATAAACAATACTAAAAATCTACCTGATTTGCTGATGAGCGCTCATTGAACGCGAGCGTATGTGTTGAGCATGAGCGAGCACGAGCTACCTGTTAAGTCCTCATGCTCATGAATGAGCGAGCATGGATTCTGGCTCGCTCGCTCATTCGCAACCCTGCCTAGTACTACGTTTTGTTCAGAAACTTATGCCGAACATTTTGCTATAAAAAGCTCATGAAAATATGATTTCTATAAAAAGTTGTATAACAAATACTGCTACAAAAGCAAAAAAGGTGCACAAAAAGTTTGTACACCTTTCGAAAAATTAACAAAAATAAAGTCATTTGTTGACAAATCACCATGAATCCAGTGTCCCAACTCCAAAAAGACATCCTTGACAGATTAAACAAATAAGTTTGATTGAATATAAAGTTAACTAACTACTTAATATAACAGTTTATATAACTCTGGAAATTCTATATAAAACTTATCTAACCTTAATTTTGCAATTACCATAGAATTGCTAAATAAATATTTTGAAGTAGGTATAACACCGTTTTGGGGGTTTTGTATCGATAGAATAGATTTATCGTTGCATACATATGTAAGTTGTAATAAAACGGTTCAAGTATAAATTTAACCTTGAAATCTGAAATAAAGGTATGCGTTGATTTTTACAGTCAAGTTCTGGTATTCGCCCAAAGCAACCATTTCAGTTTATTTAGTTTAGACCAACTCTAATCAATCTATTTTTTTTTTTTCTTATCTTTCCAGGCGAAAAACCGTACAAGTGCTCGTGGGAGGGCTGCGAGTGGCGCTTCGCGCGCAGCGACGAACTCACGCGCCACTACCGGAAGCACACGGGCGCGAAACCGTTCAAGTGCCGACACTGCGACCGGTGCTTTTCCCGGTCGGACCACCTGGCCCTGCACATGAAACGCCACGCATAAGGAGGAGGAGAGGACTCATCACGTAGGAGGAGGAGGAGTAGCAGTTTGGATGCTCCAGACTTTAAATGAGCTTGTACCATCCCAAATGTCACAAAGGAAGTGACGTACACTCACACACAGCAACAAAAAAAAAAACACAAACACATACACATTCAATGAAGGCACAACTTTTAAGCAAATTCCCGGAAGGGGAAGTGTCTCTGTGCGGTGCAATTGTCGTCATCATGTTATAATTAGTTTTGGAAAAAGGAAAAGAAAAACATTTGGTAAATGCACGAGCTCTGGTCAGAAGTTTAGGATAAAACCACCCTCGCCATAATCACTGTCATCGCCATCGTCATCAACATAATCGTCATTGGAATGTTTCCGCTCATGCTCGCTATCGTCCCCCCTCCCTCTTCCTCTAATAAACACATCATTATCTAGACAAATAAAAATCAAAAAAGTTTTCTCATTAGACTATTGTAAACACACTCACACAAACTCACACATCAGGACGTAAGTTGAACTATAATTAGGAATGCGAGTGAGACAGGCGATTTTACTACGAAATATTAAATTATGTAAAACAAATGTTTAAACAAAAAAGAAGAAGCAAAATATGCGAATCCTTGTGTGAACTTCCAGGTCATTTTCGAAACGAATCAAAACGTTAAGTATCGGTATTAGTATAAAAGAAAATTAAGAAAAATATTAAGGTTATTTAAACGTGCATTTTAAACTCTTTGTTAAGAATCGCATCACTGCAATCCCCATCACCATCCCATTAAAAAAAAACTTAAACTATTTTTTGTAAAAAGATTTAACGAATGCGCCATCAGTTTGTTATACCACGTAGTTTAATTTTAGCGTTAATTTCACTTAACTTTACCGATATGTGGCCATTTTAGAGTGTAATTTTGTTTTGTTTTCACTTTGTTTATTTTCGTTTGTAAGCAACACACACAAAAACACGAGTCAATCAAGTTTACGTTAAGTTCTCACGCAGCATGCAAAGTTGGTCGACGCGGGCAACACAAACACAGACACAAAGTAAACGAGAGAGGAAACATCACTGCCAAAAACACACACACACACAAATACTAGTGACATTTTGAATGCTAGAGTTAGTCCGTACAGTTACCACCACGCAACTTTGCTAGTGTCGCTTGAATCAGGGTCTTCTTTTCTGTTCTGCTTTTGTTTTCTTACGTTAAATTGTTGATTTCTATGATTTTTTTTTTGTTCGAAAGAAAAAAAAACAGAAAAATTAAACATATCCTGCCTTTTAATTATAAATAATTATTAATGTTAACGTAGACGATTACGAAACGTGTAAATTAAACTAAAAAGAGGACGCCATTTTGATGCTCCAGTCGCCATTTTGTTTGTGCGTCACCTTTAAACTTTCCCGAAACATTTAGCTTGTGTTTAATCATGCACTCGATCATCACTGCTTCACACTGCACGAATACACCAAAAACAAAACACACACACAAACAAACACTCACAACCATAACGGAAAGAGAGATCGGAACAATGATACAATGGACAACAACAGATACAACAAAAAAAAATACTCTGTCTACCGTGTGCGTGATATGCAAATTCTGTGATGTGATGTGCATACAGCATTTTTTTCGAACGACAAGTTTATACACGCAAAGCGGAAAGAGATTCTGAAAAAAAAAAGATAAAATTAGGAGCGCAGTCACACCAACACATGCAAAGAAACGCAGCGTCGTCGACGGCAAACCGTGTAGTGCTCACCAATACACTCGTACCGTACCCGTGGCATTTAGGTCTCTCGATGTAGTAGTGTGGGCGAAGAAAAAGCGTCCGTTAACTCGTCCTGTACAATACTAGGTGATAACTACTACTACAACTACTGGTGCAACAGAGAGCAGCAGTAAACAGTGTGTGGGTGTGTGGATGTAACACGTTACGTACTAGAGGTCTTGTGGTCACACCTTTTTCTATACCGGATTAGAGTGCATTTGTAGACAATTTTTAAGAGTTTTACGATCGTAGATCAAATTTTTCGGCCCATCCTGAGAGTCCATGCGGAGAGTCCACGTCACGCGCATACGAACGCTCACTCACACATACTCATTCAAACACTCGAAATTGATGCAATTTTGTTTTCGATATTGGTAGAATTCATTGTTCATTGCTGGTTTATAGTGCGTTTAGATTTTTTTTATTGTGCAAGAACATGCTGGAAATCGTAGGGTTATGTTACAGCCCCGTTTGTTTTCTTAAATTTAAGATTGTTGCTCACAAACTTGTGGAAAACCAAATTTAGGAAAAACGAAAGATTGTGCTTGATTAGTTGAGTAAATTTCCCGAAAAACAGGGAGTGCTAAACACTTGAACTAAATTTTAAAATTTAAATTTTTGTCTTTTTTAAAAAATGGACATTTTTTGTCTTATATAAATAGTTACATTGTTACACATCGGAAAACACCTACATAATTTGCAATATTTGAAATTAGGGTATTGAAATTAAGTTCCGTATGATGGGGTAAAGATGTGTTAAAATAACCTCAAAAAGTAGCTTTCAACAAACAAATTTGGATATTTTTATTTAAAAAAAACATCAACGTCTTATTTATTTATTTTAATTTCTTTTTATTTAAATTGTATAAATGTAAATAAACTCAGTTAAAAACATTCAAAAGTAAATTTTTAAAATATTTTTTTATTAATCTTGCTAGTGTTCAATTTGAAGAAATGAATTTAATTTATTTTTTTAATTTTTAAACTAAAAAAAATTGTCTGAAATTCAGGTTAAAATAAAAATATGAACCTTGAGACTAAACCTTTAAATAATATTTCAAAAATAATTTGAATTAATTTTCTTACGCATGTTATCATTTACAACTGTATTTCGACCAACTCAATTCTTAAATTTAATAAGGCTGTTGCAAATATTTTTTGTCCCTAAACTGGTGAAAAATAGGTTTCAAAATTTTGAAGGAATAAGGGGTCACGATACAAGTTTTCCAAGCTAAGATTTTTTGAAAAAAATGCTAAAATCCAAAACAAAAAACCAAATCTAAATTCTTAAAATGAAAAAAATCATTTTTTTTATGTTTTTGCAATTTATTGCGCTTCTAAAATTATTCAATTTGCGAAAGATTAAACAAGCAATATTTGACCTAAGATTTTGGTGTATTTTTGAAGAAAGATAACATAAACTTTGAAAAAACGAACAGTTGTCTGTTTCGGATATCTTTTACATAAGTTTATTTTTTTCAGAAACTCTACTCTACTTTATGTTTGGCATGTTCTTGTACAGTAAATCTTGCTTTTTTCGTTCACTTTCGATAAACACCCTCATTCAAAACAACACACAAAATCAACCACCAATCCACGTCAAGGAATCGTCCGTAAACTACGCAGTGCTAATCGCAAGATTTCCACGGCTCCTTAGAGAGCGAACGTAGTGTCTGGATGACGCCCTTCTGAAAATAAAAAACAAAAAAGTAATGACAACTATTTTAGATCAAATTTAGCGTAAAACCAAAAATTTAAAGAAACATAAAACTGATTGAAAATGAACAGTGAAAAAATGTGTCAAAATAGTATTAATCAAAGACTGGATAATTTTTTACGTATTTTAAAAACAAACTAGACGAATCTAAACAAAAAAAACAACACGTAACGGTACGAAGTAAAGTTAGGAATCACCCCAACCAAGAAAACACAACAAAAAACATCACAAAAATAAAGGTTTATTTTTCGAACGTTCCACTTAAAAACCATTCCTCCCCTCCTCAATCAGTATAAGTATGTTTTTCATTCCCAAAAAATTAAAAGTTTTACAGAAAATTTTCTAGCATCGCATTAGCACACTGATTAGCACTAGGATGAACAAAGAAAAACACACAGAAAAAAAGTTAAACACAAAACAAAAAATGCAATAAAACGGAAATGAAGGTAGAAAGGTACTAAGAAACATTAAAAAACACACACACTTGAAAAAAGCTATTTATTTTCTTTCATATTCACAGAGAGCAAGACAAAACAGTGGCAGTTTGTGGCACACACACACAGAATACAATTTTTACACTCAAAATCAAAACTGATGAAATTCGACGAGAGCAAAAACATTCAAAGAGTAGCGGACTTGCACGGAACGGGGGCAACCAGCCAGAGAATGAAAAGTGTAATATTTAGGCACTAGTGTAGAAATCGGAAAAAGAGAAGAAGAAACAGCAAAACAATTGGTGAGAACTGTAGAGAAAATAACCTAGCAAAAACGTAAAAACAAACGTAGTTTAGACAAAATATATTTTTACGATTTTTTTTTTTCGAACCGGAAAAATCGTAAAATGGGGAAAAGCAGAAAATTGTAAATGGAGGGCCGAGTGCTGATCACTTTAAGAAGGTGCGATTTAGTTTTAATTTGGCTAATCTTTTTTCAAATCTTTGCTCTTTTTAGCTAATTCTACCCAACAAAGTATACTTTATGACGCACATTTCACGGAACTTTATGTAGCACAAATTTTTCCGCTTTTTAAGCGCTTCTTCGAATGTTTAGCAGTTAAGGGTGCACACTCCTAGGTTAAGGTTAATGTTTCCCTCCCACTAGCACTCACACAAACACACACACACACACACACACAATCACGATTGAATGATACCAAAAATTGAAACTGTTGTTTGTTCGTTTAAACGATTGCTCCGCGTAAATGTTTAAGTTTTAAGTTCTGTTAAATATGTTTATAGCTTGTTCGCAAACTAAATTTAAAGAACCCTCATCAGCATCAAAACACACTCACACGTGCAAAGCGAAAGCGGAAAGAATAAAAACAACAGAAGCAAGTGTAAAATAGTGAAGCAGAAAAAAAATCCAATACGATTAAAGATAAATTTAAAACAATAAAATAAAGAAACGAATTTTATACAAGCTATATTTAAGAAAATTTAAGTAAGAAAGAAATGGTAAACAAACCAGAAAAAAAGAAGAAGAAAAAACGCAAAAACATTTGAAAAAAAAAACAGAAGAAACACTCTATGTTACGTAAGTTAAGGGCAATCTACTCGGTAAGGCTAGAAGGTTTTGTAACTGAATTCCGTATAATTTTAGGGCAATCATATGCAAAACAAAGAAAAAAGAGGAAGTCCGTTTATTGGCACCGGCAGAGAATTTTATCCTAGAACAAGTGAAAATGCTGATCTACACAAGAAAGCGGGGGTTGTTTCGTGTGCTGAATTGAAACGGGGGAAAAATCAGCCATTTTGTTGGTCTGGTTAGCGATTATTTGAGGAAACTTTGTTGGAATTGAGTGAATGCGAGTTGTGAAGTTCGCTTTGTTATTATTTTATGCATTTATTTTTAAATGATGTTTATTTGTTTATTTTAATTTTGACCAAGAGTCCTGAATTTCTGCTCATAGCTCAGAAATCACTCACTCATCGCTGAACGAAACTTTGCCTACTGGAGCCTGTAACCATTCGCGAGCAAACATGAATTTCTAAGCCTACTCCGTCCGTTGACCCGAGTCACAAACGAATTTGTTCAGAGAGAAGAGAATCTAACAAAATTCCAGCTCGGCGCTCACTTGACCTGCGCTACCACAGTTTGCCGTCAATTTAACATAATTGCAAAACATTTTTGATAACATTGATTTAAAGCAGTTTAATAAAAGATCAAAACAAAGCCGATCGCGGACTATTTCGAGTCAGCTCTGAGCAACATCGCACAATCAGCCTCTCTGAGCCATTCGCTGTACTACCCGATTGGAGTGAGAGGGAGATCAAAGAGCGAGTATTCAGTAGCGATAGGTGTGGAAGCGACAAACGGTAGGGAACGGTCAGCGCAATTTTTTGCCGCGTTCGATTTGTGATCGCGAGTGAATGAGTCTTTTTGGAGTAATCAGGACCCTTGATTTTGACTTATCGAGAAATTAAAAGTGAGAGTGTGTGCGTGAAACATGGAGTTAAACTTTTCAAAGTTCCATGATAATTTTCACAGAAAGTTCAACTCCATGTTGCACACACTCTCACTTTTAATTTCTCGATAAGGCTCAAAACAGTTAAACTTTATACTTTTTTCAAGATTTTACTTTTTTCAAGATTGTAATTAATAATTAAAAAAAATCAAAAAATTATCGTTTTATTATTTTGTTGAAGTTGGTGTTGTTAAGAATCCTTACTTTGATCTATCCTTTTGGTGGAACAACATATTTTCAGAAATTGTTTAATTTTTTTATGAAAGAACGCGCTGCAAATTGATTGCTTTAGACAGAGATTTGAAGTGGTGGTGCAAAACCATTTTCTTGCTAGGCTAATTCTATGTCATTTTGCTGTTTATAAAAGCTGTTTTTGTTGTTCGAATGAGTGTAGCGAAACGATGTTAGATCAGATACAAACCACACACACAACCTCACACACACTTTAAACATTCTTTTGACTCTTGATATTTTTCTCTGTATTTATCTTGATATTTCGTCTTATGCGAGCAAGAAAGCGCAAAATCATCCAAAATCTGCACGAATCGAAATCCAGGACAAAGCGAATGCGTATTTTACAGAAAATGAGAGAAGGAAAAAACGTTCACGAACAATCATCGTGAGGAAACACACAAAAAAATGATTACCATAAATGTAATTTGTTGTATTTAAGGGATTATCATAAGCAAAGGTAACTTTAATTCTACAGCCGCTAGTTTGAATCGTAATTAATTTTATTGTTTTTTATTCTGTAATTATCTAAGTCCCGCCCCGGTATCGAGACAAATCGAGAAAAAGGAGAAGAAGTTTCTTTTGTCAAACACAAGAAAGAGAAATCAAACAAGCGAGAGAACGTGAGTAAGCAAGAGAAAGAGAGTGGATATTGAAAAACTCGTCGCCATATTGGAAACACTAAGAACCCACGTATTTGTTTAATTGAGTTGGTTGTAATGAAAAAGAAACTATACGCTGAAGATAACAATCGCAACAGAATGCAATGATTTTGCGACGTTACTTTACTTATGAAGCAAAAAAGGTGAAATAAAAGCAAACTAATGTGGTTGGTTAGAGCGATGGTGTTGAAAGAATGCAAAAAGTAAGAGGAAAACTAACACCTGTACATAGGAAAAATGAAGCAAATAAGTAATTATAAGTAAATAAGTGATATTTTTCAGTAGTTTTCAAACGAAAATAATTAGTACGTAAGAAAGCGTGGGGAGAGCGCAACAGAGAGAAAATGCGAGAGAGATAGAGTCACACAGAGAGATGAGAGAAAAGCTATTTTTATGAAAATTTATAACTTTAACTGTATTGATTGACGCGAGAGTGAGTCAGGAACGTGGGATTTAAATGAAAGGGTTTTTTGGGGGATTGAATCGAGATCGATGTGTAGCGCAGTAGTAGGAGGATCGGGGCAGAAACCGGCATCATTTCGTAGATCTTTTTGTTTGGACTCTGTGTATAGATAATGTGTAAATGGTTTAGTTAATTTCTGTGCAAAGAAAGCGTAAGACGAAGTTAAACGAGCAGACTCCTTTCGGAATTCAAAATTCTCATAATTGTTGATATGAAAAAGAAACCAGAAATAAATCGAATAATTCCTTAAACATCAGTCTAAGTTGCTTTTTAGACATATTCAGACTGTATAAGAATCGTAAATAATCTTTATGACAAATTTTACTAAATGTTTTGGCATCACGTAAGATATTCATTGTTTGCATCTTAATGTTCTAGCTTTTTAAATAAACCAATGAAAACAACATGAAGAAAGATAAACGAAAAATGCTGTAATACTGTAAGTATAAAACACAAAACCGTATATTTGCTGGCTTTTCTGCTGCTGATTCAAGAAGAAAAAGAGATATATTTATTGAACATTTAAACCCAATAAGAATGACGAGAAAAATCGTGAAAGCCAGGCTTTCGTTGTGCAAGATATATTTAATATAGAATTGAAACGTTAAGTACATTATATATAACTTTAAATCAAAAACCCAGCTTATTACCATTTATCGATTGAAGTGAAAAGCTTAATATTTTATCGGGCACGCGCAAGTGGCAAAATATTCTCAATTTTTCCGCCAGCCACAGCTAAGAGGAAAACGTTAATCAAATAATCAAGTGTTACAATCAGTTGCTGCAGCCATCGTGAAAATTGTTCGATTTCGATAAGTAACAGAAAAAGGAGAAGAATTAAAACAAAGTCTTGTATTATAACTATATTGAAGCAAAAAAAAATTACCCACAACAAAAACCAAACCCAAAATTCAAATATGGCGACGAGGTTCCCTTTTCGGTTCTCACCACAACCACTGAAAAGAAACGAAGAAAAAAAAATACCATTTTCATCCAAGAGAGAGAGCGAGTGCAAACGAGAGAAAGAGCAGTGGAAAACGCAAACGTGAATGAAAGTTACAGCTTAAAATTCTGCTATGTGCATATTAAATTTAAGGACAAAAAATAAACGTACGTTCCTGTTACAAAAATGAACCCAAATTGTGTTTTTGTCTTGCTCTGAACTCCGAAAAACATTAATTTTCCAACCAACTATACGAACATTAGTCCCAGAGAGGATTTCCCGTCTCCCCCCACCCGTTTGTTTCAGCTGACGACGCGGACGCCGCCCTCATCGTGTGCCTTTCAAAAGTGCTAAACTACGTAACGACATGGTCTCTTGTTGATCGTCTGTTTCTTCTTCGGATGCTCTCGGTTCCGTCCCCCTTGCGTGGTTGTCTTCTTTGCTTCCGACCGGAAGGTGGCTGGTTCCAGCGCGCGCGGTTGGTTGTTAACTGGGTTTATCACCGGGGTACAGTTGGCGCCGAAGAGGGAGCTGGATTTTAGGAAAACATTAACCCTCTACTTCCCAATTTTTTTTTTCGAAAATTTTCATTTTTCACGTGTTCATTTTGGTCACTTTGAGCAACTTTTGTTCTACGAAAAACTTTATTATCTTGTTTTATATTTAGTAGGGGAAGGTGGGGCAAGACGACCATATGGGGCAAGAGGGACGATCGCTTGTACGGCAGTAATTTTATTTTTTATTTTTTTGTTTGGTATAAGGAATTGTTAATAGCAATGCAATTAGCTGATAATACTACCACATAACCGCCAAAACGATGTAAACGCCACTGGGCATAAGATTGAATGAAGTTTTTTTCAAAACCTTTGTTTTCTTATAGTATTTGGAAAGTACAAAATAAGGCTTAGTACAAAGAATAAGGGAATAAGGGAAAGTACAAAATAAGGCTCATTTTATCAAAATGCTATTTTTCCTAGATCAGTATTATAAAGTATGATTTATCTTTTGGTTATTTTTGTTGAGAGATTAAAAAAACATGTTCAGGTGGGGCGAGTCTAATCTGATGTATTTAAGCGATAACAGTTCAATTGATAGCAAATTAACATGTTGTTTCATGCATTGTTCCTCTTGCCCCAACAGGTTGTTCGTCTTGCCCCACTAGTTGAGTAGAACGTACGGAAAATCAAAAAATTTAAAATCAATTTTTTACATTAAAAACAGGATTTTTTAAACACTTGTTCTATCAAAGTCTCAGTCAAGACCTGGAATAAGATTATTATAAAAAATCCGACAGGTTTTTAAACGTTTTTAATGGGTTATAACGAGAATTTCATTAGCTTGTTACTCTTGCCCCACTTTCCCCTATTTAAATTTGCATTTATCTTGTATAGTTTATGTTTGTTGTTAGAAGCATTAGCATATTCCACCACCTCCTATTATTACATTTTGCCTTTCTTATTTTTTCATGTTTTTACTTTTAAATTTTTTGCTCTGGAATTGCACCATTATCACTTAAATTGTAAAAACAATTGCGAAGCATAAATTGAAGCACAACAAAAATTACTGTATACTTTTTTTACATAAAATATAGGAAATGTAAGTAAAAAAACACAGCCTAAGTTGGTCCCATGAAATATGCCATTTAAAAAAAACATTGGCAAAGTAACATAAAACAAATCAAACTTCCAAATGATAAATTTTCTTACGTTTCCAATGCTTTTTAAAGATCAAAAATTGATTTAAAAATTGATTTTTCGATTATTTAGATCGAAACTCGTCCAGAGGCGGGGTTATACAGCATTAACGTTGAAAATGAGCCTTTTCTAAAAAAACAGTTAAGAACTTTCAAGATTGTATGTGATAAAATCAAAATTCATGATCGTCAATAAACAGCTTTCGTAATTTCTAAATAACAAAAACAATTTTAATGACACAAAAAGATTTCGTAGAGTTGTTGTGTCACAGTTACTTATTATTGCCTAAAGAATCGAGCCAGGGAGAATCTCTTCCGAATTCCGTCATATTTTGGGAAAATGTTAGTAATCAATTAAAGGACAACTCTACGATAGCGTGGTTCACGTTTCTATGAAAAAGACAAAAGTTGTTATTTTGTCTTGCATCAACCGGAATTTCGTTCTTTTATGTCCCCAGAAGCACTCCTGAAAATTTGAGCCCATTTGGTAAGGTCTAGGAGCTCCAGTTTTAATTTGAAATTTATATGGGATTTTGATTTATTTTCCATGGGAAACTATCTTTTTTTACATTGTATTAGGATTTTTTTTTTATAAATCGATGAAATGACTTGATTCTTATAGTAGGAGATAGGTTTTGAACTGGGGAACAACTTTGTAGAACATACCAACAAGCTAGGAAGTGACCCTTTAAAGATACACATACTTTTAGATGGTGGCTTTTGAAGGGGCCAGCCACCATCTAAAAGTGTCTGTATCTTTAAAGGGTCACTTCCTAGCTTGTTGATATGTTCTACAAAGTTGTTCCCCAGTTCAAAACCTATCTCCTACTATAAGAATCAAGTCATTTCATCGATTTATAAAAAAAAATCCTAATACAATGTAAAAAAAGATAGTTTCCCATGGAAAATAAATCAAAATCCCATATAAATTTCAAATTAAAACTGGAGCTCCTAGACCTTACCAAATGGGCTCAAATTTTCAGGAGTGCTTCTGGGGACATAAAAGAACGAAATTCCGGTTGATGCAAGACAAAATAACAACTTTTGTCTTTTTCATAGAAACGTGAACCACGCTACTCTACGATGGTTGCTTTTTATCGTTGAAGTTTATATGGGGAAAATCACTAAAATGTATGGGAAAAAACATCGCTTCAGTATTTTGGCTGTATGTGGCGCTGGTATCGCCCAAAAATGCCCAAGTGGGAGATTCTTTTAGGAAATTTAATTTCCTTCAATTTTGTCCAAAAGTGCAAGAAGATCCGAGTTGATCCTGATGAGTTATTATCAATGCGATGAAAAGAAATCGGCTTATATACTTGGAATAATATAAGGGGTATACAAAATGTATATAAGAAAATAATTTTTCCTAAAAAAAATCACCAAAAATCAGGATCAGCTCGGATCGTTTTGCACCCTTCGACAAAGTTGTAGGAAATCAAATTTCTTACAAGAATCTCACAGTTTGACAATTTTGAGCGAGACCCGCGCATCTGGCAGAAAAATACGATGTTTTTCTGCATACATTTTTGCAATTTTTCCCAAATGAGCTTCAACGATAAAAAGCGACCCCTCAATCTTAACCGATTTGGCTCAAAATTGGCACATATACTTATTTTTGCCTAAGGAATCGAATCAGTGGGTAATCCTGATGTCGATTTTTTTTATTGTCACCCTAGGGCTTATTCATAAGGCAAAAGGAATCTGGACATTTTACGCATAATTTCATACATTAAATACATTATGTCGCTTTCCGATCAGCGATGATAGGAAAGACTTCATGAATACACTAAAAAATTAGGATTACAAACGCACTAAAGAAACCATAAATGTTCTTATATGACCAATTGTTCACTATAAATAATTGGTTTCACAGAACCCGACGAAAAAAATCACAACTGGTGAAATAAACAAAAAGAACAAAAGAAAACAAAGTCAAATGAAATTGCTGAATAAATTCAAAAAATTGATAAATAGGATTATGTAAATAATCTAAATGTACGATATTAAATCGAAAACCATTAATATCTCAAGATTTAAAAGCATTTTCAGTAGAAAATCTGGATTGGATTTTTGTTAATCATTGGAACTTTTTATTCACTCAACCTCAAATTTACATAAAATTTATTTAAAATTAATATGCTTAAATATTTCATTGCTATTTCTCAAATGAAACATAAAAAAAATAACCTTCATGATCGATTTTGCATAAAAATTAAATTTGCTCACTTTAATGCTAACACAGTGATCAAAAAAGTCACCTTGGCTTATAAAAAACCAATTTTCATTGAAACTATTTTACGTGGCCACAGACATTATGAAAAAAATTCTACAGGCTGAATTGAATTTTAAAATAAATTAAAATCCTTCAATGTCTTCACGGTTCACGGCATTTTTTTAATATAATCTTGAGATTTATCCAACAATATTTTGCAACGATACCAAAATAGTATGCTTAAGGGTAAGAGAGGATTAACAGATTTCCATTTACAATAAAAATGCTTCAAAATCATATTGACTTTTGATAAACCTCTTGAACAAAACAAAAAATAATTTTAAAAAATGGAAACGCAGTGCATGCGACTTAAAAAACCAATTTTAAACATATGAACGTTTTAAGAATCAAACTGCATTATAACAAAACTGAACAAGGAAAAAATCTTATTTTTTATTGAATTTTAGATAACTTTGACTCAGGGTTCTCAAAAGTTTTCGAGTTTTGCCTATTTCGACTCCACTGCTCTGCCTTTATTTAAAAAAATAAAAAAATGCTTTGAAAGAAATTTTCCTATCGTATTTAGTTCAATTTAACTAATTTCTGCACCAAAAAAAATCAGCACGTGCCAGTTGTACGGGCCGTTCCTGGTGCTGAAGGAATTTTTCACCTAAATCAAATGTGTCTTAAAATGTATATAAATTTGTGAAGCAATAATTGACCTCATGGTTAACAATCATTAATTAATGATGGCTTTCATAACTGTATAAGGAAGGATCTCAGGCAAATCTTTACCCAAAAAGTATCAACACGTGTAAGGTGCTATTCAAAACAACTTTTAATAAGAATTTTGTGAAAATACTGTAAACTAAGCGAAATTTATATCGCTAAACGCAAAATCATTGCAACGATGGAAGTCGCCTAAAAAATAAAGATGTGGTCTTTCTAAAATTCATAGTATTCAACATTTTGTGTTACAAACATCAAGTTTAAACGGACAAATATTGATGAAAAGTGGCTTGTTCGATTATAACAAATTTAATATTTACATTTCTTTTTTTTTTCTAATCGAGACTAGCATATTTACAAAATACATGATTTCAGCTCCGCTCCAAAACGAGCAGTAGTTATCATATCTCGTTTCGTGCGACATTTTGGTGCAACATTTTGCTGACTTTTTACCTCCATCCCTGGTCCTCTTCCCTGCTGTATGCTGTTGCTGCTGCCACTATCACTCCCCCGGGATGCATAGATCACACACAAAACAGCACTGTAATTAATGTTTGTTTGTTCCCGTGGCCCGGTTGTTGATGAAAACGATGAAAACTCTCTCCGGTTTTCCCGGCGCACATCGTACACAAACACATGCGGTCCTCTGGTTTCAGCAGTACAGCACAGTGTACAGTTTTTGGGCCCTCTGGAGTGTGAAGAACATCATCCGAGAACGATATCCGCAACCAACCATCATCAACAACCGGAGTTGTTCCGTGTTACACCACCACCACCAACGCGCTGAGGGGCCGTCGGTTCAAAATGATAAGGGTTCTTGTCCCCTGCCCGGGTTTGGATAATGACTTGGACAGTACCATGTATTGACTGCTCGGTTAGAGATAGAGAAAGAAGGTTTGTGATTACTGAATTTGCTGTAATTTGCCACTCAAGATTCAAATTGGAAAAGTTATCATACTGTTTATGCAAAACTATAGCTCAATCAAGCTCCGGCATATGCATAAACATGTCATCGGACATCACAACCTTTTGAAAGCATTCATCACCATAATTTTGTGCATTTATGCACACCTAATTCCGGTTATATTATCTAACTAAATACATTTTGATACTACCATAAACGTAGTGTCGAATGGGGCGTGTCGTCCTTTATGAATTCGCGTTCTATTCAATCAAAACAACTCAAGCTGACTGAATTATACAGACCATTGAAATCAAGTAAGTAGAGTTCAGAGCCGGTCATGTTTGCCAATGACAACAGGTGAGCCAATTTTAATAAAATAGCTAATGAATTTTTTTTCAACCTATTGAAAAATAACTTGTTAAAACCACAATTATGTCTTAGAATCTGCTTGAGAAAATATTTTTCAAGAGATTTGTTTCCCAAAACCACACGCCGGTTAACCTCTCTAACCGGCGAACAACAATATCTCCCACCAGAGCTTTTCGTCAATAAACCGTTTAGGAAACCCCCAAACATCGCGCCGAATCGGTGGGGGAGGTTGAATCTTCCAAACCTGGATGAAGCCCACTTAACAAAACAATGCCCATCAATCGACGCCGGGCCACCGTCCGTCGTGCATTCATCCGACCATTATGCCACCAATTATGACGTCTCTCGCGCCCGCGATCTTGAGCTGGCGGAGAGCCCACACGTGCCTAATAAAAGTAAAAGTGAGCAAGGTAGCAGCTCACACTCGCAGCAAATCGATCCAGACCTTGGCCAAAGTCGCGGCGCTCCACGGGTCCCAGTCTAGTTCGTACCGGCACGGTGAAGAGAACGATGAAGTCGACGGTGATCTTCGCGTTGTTTGTGGTCGCGATCGCAGCCGTTGGGCAGGTCGCTAGTGATGTCGTAATTTGCAACTACGAAAAGTTTGATCTTTACGATGCGATGTACAAGAAGCGGCAGGACGATTTCTGTGTGTTCCAGAACGTGTTTATGTCAACGGACGTGCGGTACGGGGACTTTATGGCCAGCAGCTTGGACTACCAGAAGATTGCGTTTACGAACTCGCGGTTCCCGATCGTGCCGCCGTCTCTGTATCGAAACTTTGACGACATCAGGGAGTTGTACGTGAGGCGGTGTAACATTGAAACGCTTCGGGTTACCCGACTCGTTGAGAAGATGTACGCCGGAAGCAACCAGATCACTTCCGTTTCTATTGACGGAAATGGATCCAACAACTTGAAGGAGCTGTACCTGGAGTCCAACATGATTAAGGACATCGCGAACCTTACCAATCTACCAAATCTGCAGGTGTTGGTTCTCGAGAACAACCCAAAACTGGGAAACACAGACTTTGCAATGTTCTCCCGAATGACCAAACTGTGGAAACTCGACCTGGAAAACACCGGCATGACCAAGATCATCAACACACTCCGGCTGGACCTGACCGAACTGAAGCGACTCGATCTGTCCAACAACCAGCTCACCTACATCGACATGCATCAGTTCCACTCGTTCCCCAAACTTGAGAACCTCTGGCTCAGCGGCAACAAAATGTACTTTATGGAGATGGAACCCATCCGGGCGATCCTCCCGGAAATCCGCAGCATCGTGATTGACGACAACTACTGGGGCTGCCAGCACCTGGCCATCATCAGCAAATACATGCTCGACAACGGCATCATCATCCGCCAGGGCGAGTGCAAATCCCGCAACATCCACAAAGTGTGCTGCTCCGACACGACCGACCTCGTCGACAACCGGTACCTCATCGAGATGAAAATCCGGTCCGAATCCAAGCTGGAAGAATCCGTCAAAACCCTCGAACGGGACAACCTCGCCCTGCTAGACACCGTAGAGGGAATGCGCGTCCAACTCAACAGCCTCATCCTCAACTACACCGCCAAGATGGAGGAGATGCGACAAACGGCGATCGCAGCGAGACCGGTGGCGGATCCCGTGGAAGATCCGGACTCGCTAGAATCAGCCGAAGCCGAGGATTACGCGTACTACGAGAGCGAGGAACGTCACAAAGTTGTCGAAGCGGAGGCCATCGAAGTTACGACGGAAAAGTCGAGCGCCGAAGATGTCTCGTCCGAGCAAAACAGGGTGGAGTGAAGTGTGATGGATTGTGAAAGTTGCGAGTGGTGGTGATGCACTTTGCTGTGTTGAAGGGGTTTCGATGAGTGCTAAAATAGCAAATGAAGATGCATCTAATGAAGTGAAATGAAAGCAACCTTGTTTGTGGTCATTAAAATGAAAAAATCATTTGATGAGTAATTGAAAGCATTTACCAGGGAAAAAAGATTAAATCACTGTTCGATAAATAGTAAGTATGTTACCAAATTATCCAAATCGGCAAAAAAAAAGTTATGTAATAATTGATGTGTGCGATGAAGTGAAGTGAATTTTTCAAGGAAACTAAGACTAGGACATTTCATGTAAAAAGTTTTTGTCCTTTGGCTCAGGTCAATAAATGTCTAATTTCATGCCCAACTTTCAAAAAATGCTTTATAATTATGTAATATAAAAAAAAAATATTTTTTTTTTTTCAAAATTTGCGAAAGTGTAAACTTTTTTTCAGATTTGCAAAAGTGTACAAATAAATTTTTTGATTAAAATACAAAAGAGCAGTTCTCTCAGATTTCGGTCATTCGGTTTTTTTGTATTTTTTAAACCGACTGAAACTTTTTGGATGCCTTCGGTATGCCCAAAGAAGCCATTTTGCATCATTAGTTTGTTCATATAATTTCATATAACGATGCATGAAAATTCAAAAATCAGTATCTGGAATAAAAATGTTAAACGGTAAAAAAAATGGTGATTTTTTATTAAACTTTTTGTCACTAAAACTTGATTTGCAAAAAAAAAACACTATTTTTATTTTTTTTCATTTTTTGATATGTTTTAGAGGACATCAAATGTCAACTTTTCAGAAATTTCCAGAATGGGCAAAAAATCTTTGACCGAGTTATGAATTTTTTAATCAGTACTGATTTTTCAAAAAAAATAAACGAAATATTGGTGGCACAAATTTTTCGATTTCATTTTTCGATGTAAAATCAGATTTGCAATCAAAAAGTACAGTAGTGAAATTTTGATAGAGTGCACCGTTTTCAAGTTAAATCCATTCCTAAGTGACTTTTTTGAAAATAGTCCCAGTTTTTCATTTTTTTAAATTACTGCACATGTGCACAAAGCTGAGAAAATTCTCTATATTTTGCTTTTTTAAACTTTGTTGATATGACCCTTCGTTGCTGAGATATTGCCATGCAAACGTTTAAAAACAGGAAAATTGATGTTTTCTAAGTCTCCCTCACCATTTTCTAATGTCAATCTCTCAGCAACTAATGGTCTGATTTACAATGTTAAAATATGAAACATTCGTGAAATTCTCCGATCTCTTCGAAAAAAATATTTTAAAATTTGTTAAATCAAAACATACATTTCAGAAGGGCCAAACATTCAATATAACGCCGTTTTAAAAAATAAGTCTTGGTATAAATTTTTATTAAATATTTTCTCGGAGAGATCGGAAAATTTCACGAATGCATCATATTTTAAAATTGTAAATCGGACCATTAGTTGCTGAGATATCGACATCAGAAAATGGTGGGTGTTTGGGTGAGACTTAGAAAACATCAATTTTCCTGTTTTTAAACCTTTGCATGGCAACTTAGGGTTGTATCAACAAAGTTCAAAAAACAAAATATAGAGAATTTTCTCAGCTTTAAAAAAAAATTAAAGTGGGCAAACATGTGCACTACTTTTAAAAAAAGAAAAACTTCGACTATTTTTAAAAATAGGTGACTTTGGAATGAATTTAACTTGAAAACGGTGCACTTTATCAAAATTTCACTTTAGTACTTTTTGATTGCTAATTTGATTTCACGTCGAAAAATTAAATTGAAAATTAACTCAATAACTCGGTCAAAGATTATTTGCACAACCTGCAAATTTCTGAAAAGTTGGCATTTGATGTCCTCTAAAACATATCAAAAAATGAAAATAATTAAAAATAATATTTTTCTGCATTTTTTTTTAAGTTTTACTGACAAAAGTTAAATAAAAAATCACCAACCTACTACTTTGCCAAAGACACTAAATCGATCAAAAATTCCTACGAAATTCCATTATTGTATGGACAGCTGCCAAATTTGTATGGAAAATTAAATGGACAAACTAATGATGCAAAATGGCACACCGAAGGCACCAAAAAAGTTTCAGCCGGATTAAAAAAAAAACAAAATTTAAAATTGAAGAAAAATGACCGGTTTCGTAGAGAATTGCTCAAAAATAAAAATTGAACAATGTATTTTAAGGTTATTCACAATCAAATGTGCAAGTTGATTTTTTAATGAAAATTTGAATTTTAGGCAATAATTATTGTTTGGATCCTGGGAATCTGGGAAGTTTAGAAAGGAGGGTTGACAAAAATTTGTCATTAAAAAATTTAAAATGGCCTTAACAAATTAAATTTAAAATGAAAAAACTATAAATCAAGCAATGCAATAGTTTAAAAATCATAATAGAAATCAGGATACCAAATAAACATGGAAACCGGTAAGAAAAATCTTGATTTTTAATATAAATAATAGAGACCAACAAAATTTTCAAACATATTTAGACAGGGCCGAATGGTTAATATTCAAACTAAGTATCGAGAATAAGGGCGGTTCTTCGCACTTGCAAAAAATACCAAAATTGCTTGCAATTTCAATTCTCCATACAAAAATTTTACATATTTTTGAAAAAATCATATAGAGGAAATATTCCCATTTTAATCACTCTAAGCCGTTCAAAAAATTCTCATCACTTTTGCCGTTTTCCGCTATTAAATCAATATTTTCAGATGTAACAACAATGGAGAGTTGCTTGCACACATTTTTTTTGAGCTATTTATTTCTTTGGAACAGTCAAAAACACTTTATGAAAGCTTTAATTCATGATAATAGAAATAGGTTGAAAAAGGGTAAAGTTCCCCTAGCTAAGATTATGATTCCCCTCGAGTGCATTGCAATTCCATGTCGTAAATCTTAAACAAATAACTCAACATGTACTATCTACATGGGATCCCAGCAAAATAAGTTGAAGAGAGCACAAAAAATGTCATCGTTTTGGTTTTATTTGTGTTTTGCCACAGAATAAGGATTTATTTTCCCTCAATTAATTACTTTTTTTTGTAAGTAATGTTTTAAATTGTAAAAACAAAATCAAATTCAATTATGAGCTAACTATGAGGTGTCAAAAGAAAAGTGATATGCAAATATCTGAATCTTGAAAAGGGATTTTGAGATCGATTTTGTGCCTTGAGCTAGATTGAAGGTTATGATTAACACTTCACGACAAAAAAAGTACACTTAAAAGCTCTTTTATTATTTTACATTTTATCACAAAAAATTATCGAAACTAGTGATTTTTCAAAAGTATTGAAATCATTTGTAGATTTTTGGTAATTGCTCCGTATTTTGAGCCTTTCATTTTTAGGTTAAAATTTTCAGAAAAAACACTTATATTTTCCAAAAATCACAATTTGAAAAAAAAAATCTTTGCTTGGCGAAAAACTAAACGTTCGTCAAATCCTGTATCTCAAAAATTGTCACTTTTTGTCTGTCCGCAAAATTGATTTAGTGGGATCAAATGTTTATAAAAAATAATTAATTTTGTTTACGATCCTAAAAATGATTTTTGTGTGTGTTTAAAATCGCACAGTTTTCGAAAAGTCTCAAAAAACAGTTAAAAGCAATTTCCGAACAGTTTATAATCGTTTGACACAAGTTGTTCCGTGGAATAATAACTGTTTTCCTAATTTTTGAGAATATTTTTATAAGAGGAAGTAAGCAAAACGATATTGTATCAACCAGCTCCAAAACTTAATACAATAAACTAAATTTCCTTAGGTTTAAACCTAATGAATTTAAGAAAAACAAAGCTACTGAATCTGCATTTTAGTATCTTTCCGAATACTAATCAAGAGCTATATTTGAAAAAAAAATCAAGGTTGAGTCTTTGCTAATATTTTTTTTTATTTTGAACTAAGTAAATTAAGTCAATCTTTATTTATTTTGATTGAAATCAGACTAATACAAAATTTATTTGAAGTTTGTGTCTCCCATCAAAAACATTTTTTTGCAGAACAACTATTAGAATAGTTATAAGTTTTTGCAAACCTTTGCTTGAAATTCAAAAAAAAAATTTTTGGCACGCAATATTCATTAGGGTTTCCAGAATATGGATCTTTTCTTCAAAACCTCGCTCCACAAGCTGTGGTTTGGTTGAGCGTTTCAGCAGAATGCATAAATACAAAGAGACGAATTGTTCCTTGAGCTATTTTAGGACTCTAGGCCAAATATGAGCAAATCGGTCAAAATTTACCCATTGATACTCGGGGGTGAAGTTTGTAAGGGGAAAAACCGAAAAAAATATGAAAAATACAAATTTCTTAATATTTGGCCTGCAGGGAGCGCTATTTCCATCCAAATATACCCGACAGTGAGATTCTCAATGCAAATTTATTACGTTACAACTTGCTGTAAATTTCGACCCTGTAAAGTTATCAGCGATTTAAGATGTCATTTCTGTATTAAAACATTTTTTGCACCAACTTCAGGCAAGGGTATCAATGGGTTAATCTGAACCTAAAAAAAAACCCAAAAAACCGTTTTCCGCGTGTGGCGCAGAGGGTAATTTTTCTGGGCACCCTATTATTCATTCAATATGCAAAATAGACAACCTCTTTGATCTCTGATTTTGCAATATTAGGGCACCTCATTGTTTTTAATTTTCGCTTTTATTCTTTATTTTCAGAGCCAGTAAACAATTGTCGAAATAGCTGAATCGTAATGTCTTGGAGCCGAAAATCAATTCATTTTAGTTTATTTTTAAGTACGATGATAAGTCTACAAACAGTTCAAATATTTATTGACCATTTATACAACATTTGCATTTTATGTAGCTTTCATAAGTTAGTAATTTATTCACTGTTATTTATTTGTAATATAATAATAATAAAATGTAAATTCTGACCATTGTAGTTTAATTCACCTAGAAAGAAATCCCTTTCAGCCAATCACTGTTTAATTCTCAGTCACTCTGAAGCATCTCAATTTCTTCCCCCACTTGATAATCCGCGCTACTTTGTGATCACCAGCAAACTGAACACATGTTCTTTCGCTATAGTCTACAGCTGATAACGCTCTTTAGCGCCGCCATGTGCGTAATCTCCGAAGGCTTGACGTTGTGCTACGAGCCGCGACAGACAACTGCAACGCTTCCAGGCGGCGACGGCAAATGGCGGCATCATTCTGGTACCTTTCGTGAGTAGATTCCCTTGGAATTGTATCATGGTAGTTTTAAAAATTTCAAACTTTCAGGCTAATAGGACTGTGCGTCCTGGTGCAGATCGTCGACTGCCGGCGGGAGATCAAATCCAACTGCACGTTGACGGCAAATTATTATGACTGTCTGTTTCGGGACGTGATCATCCGCAGCGAGTCCGAAGCGGATAGTATATTCTTCGGCGAGCAGAACTTTAACGATACCAGCATAGCGTTCCGGGACTGTTCGATGGTGGTGTTGCCGAAGAAGGTTTTTGAGACGTTTCCAGCGATCCAGTACCTCTCGAGTGATGCGTGCAATATCCAGAAGTTGCTCGGTGGGACGTTTGCCAATGCTCAGCGACTGCAGGAGTTGCATTTGTATAATAACAAGATTTCCAAGTTGAACAACTTTGTGTTCAATGGAGCACTGCAGTTGGAGATATTGTCGTTGTACAACAACACGATCAAGTACTTGGAGGAACACGCCTTTGACGGACTTGGGCGATTGAGGCAACTCTACATGGATGATAACATGATCGAAAAGTTGCCGGAAAGTTTGTTTTCGGGTTTGGAAGAGTTGCAAATTTTGGAGTTGCAGAACAATAAGATCAAGGAAATTACCGACGATCAGTTCATTCTGTGCTCGATGCTACGTGAGTTGAACCTTTCCACCAATATGATCAACACGTTCAACATGACCCAGCTGGTGGGGCTGAACAAGCTGGAAATTCTGGACATTGGCAAGAACTACTTGGACGAAGTGTTTGTTACGAAATACCTACGCACGCTTAACGCTCAAGAGAACCAAGTTAGTAGAATCCTGATGGATCAGGGAGACTTTTTCCAGCTTACTCATCTCAACCTGTCCCGCAACAACATCGCCAACATCAACAATATCTTCAAGTTTCGTAACCTGATCGAACTAGACGTTTCGTACAACGAGCTCATCACACTCGACTTCGTGATATTCGCCTTCATGAAGAACCTCAAAGTGATCAAGCTGAACAACAATCACCTCTGGATCATCGACAACGGCATCCCTGCCCCGGCCAAATCCCTTCGAACGCTAAACCTCGCCCAGAACAAGTTCCTGTTCATCGATCTGGCCGTGTTCGACACCTTTCCAGCCCTCGAGAACATCTACCTCCACGGCAACGAACTGATCGATATGCGCATCGAGGACGTCGAGCAAAACTTCCCCTACCTGGCGCTGGTCTCGACCGACAACAACGACTGGGACTGCATCAACCTGATGAACATTGTGACGACGCTGGAGCGGGCGTACGTCAAGTGGTCCACCGGAAACCGGAACTGCACCAAGCCCGAGCAGCACAAGTTCATCTGCTGTACCTCGACCGAACATCACTTGCGCGAAAAGATCGTGCGGCTTACCAAGGAGATTTACAAGTCCCGCAAGATGATCAAGCAGCTGATCATGGAGAATGCCGAGCTGCGGACGGAGGTTGAAACACAGTTCCTGCCGACGGCGGATTGACTAGGCGGGGGAGGAGGGACTCCGGGGGGTGGCACGCGAAGAAGAAACAGTAAATTTTTACACAATTGATGGCAAAGAAAAATATGAAATTTTACCTTTACCGTCCCATGTTTTTTAACAAAATCGAAAAAGTACTGTAACCAGAATCACCTTAATAAATGTATCACATACCATCAGGTACCGCTGCATCAAATCACCATAAATCAAGTCGCACACCTCACACGGCGATATTAATTCCATTAGATCCCGATAAATAATTCCCAACGCGACCGATTTTCTATTTCCAGGTGAGAGAGCCGGGACCCTTTTTCTGCACTCTATCAGCTCGAGGGTAGTTTTTCATCTGCGATAAGATATCTTAATTATTAATTTTTCAAAGCATCACATCACAACACCGGTCAACCCCATTATTTATGGAACCGTCATCGTCATTACCGTCATCATCATAATCATCAGCGAAAGGTCCACCAGAGTAGCACTTTCGCTGGACCACTACGGCAGCATCCCAACTAGGCGGAGATCGTCGGAACAACAAAAAAAAAAGAAAAACATATAATTCTACGACGAAAAGGTCCGGCTGGTGGAGGTCCTCCGGCCAGGGCCGTAAATTATGCCGGCAATGTTGTATCACTCATCTCGGCTCAGGGATCACAGTCACGTACGCACGTCAAGCATCATCATGGGCTAATGATGGAAAACAAAAGGATAGGGGAGAGTGGGGAGACTTGATCCCCGGGGAGACTTGATCCCAAGCCTGTATCTCGTCAGCATGTGGGTAAAACAATTAGCTTTGTTCTAGAAAGTTGTGCGAAATTGACTTAAACTCATTGTAGAAAACAAAGAAAAAAATTTAAAAATGTTTAGATTGAGTTACACACATTTTTCTAAGAAGTGCTGCAAAAAACTCCCAAGAGATCTTTTTTCTTTGTTTTGATAAGTATAGAAAACACTGAAAAATTATTCCAAAAAATATTTTTTATACATGAATTGTTTGATTAATATATCAACTCCAAAACCCTTACGCATTTGAAGTTAAATTTATCGCCATACTATTTTTACAATCAATTGTTTAAAAAAGTGCGTTTAGGGAGACTTGACCCCTGCATTTTTACAGTCACTGGAATCAGCCTCAAGATTAAATAATTGGGCTGGGTTTTCGTACATAGTTTCCTTTAGTATAGTTGTACATAACTTACTGCAGTTTGAACCTTTTTTAAAAAGTTTTGTAAACAAAAATTTCCAGCTTTTGTAAACATGCTCAATTTTGGTCTAAAAAAAAGGAAATTTTATGTTTTTAAATATTTTGCATGCTAAACTTGTTATATTTTGAACACAAACGTACAGGTTTAATGTGAAATTGCTGTAACTTATAGAAAATTAAAAGTTTGGATGAATAAGAAACATTTTGCTTAAGATTTCTTCAAAATGTTGAAAGGGGGATCAAGTTACCCCTAACATTTTTGAAATGCCGGTTTAAAATATTTTTCTAAAACGCTTGGCATGATTCGAAGAGTTCATCTTATGAAAAACCCGTATTAGCCAAACATAGATGAATGTTTAAGCTTTCAATTCATGCAAAAAGATCATAGTTTTGTGAGAAATTGACAGAGTTATGTGCGATACAAAAAAAGGGGATCAAGTCTCCCCACTCTCCCCTAATGTTAACCCCGCGTGGAGAAAATAATTTACTGCGCTAGACGGTCGAAGGGGTGTGGCCCAGGAAAGTGGGTGGGCGGAACGTGTCTTGGTACCGGAGAAAAACGCAACCAGCTGGACTTTGACCATTGAAATTGAATTGAAAAAAAAAACACGGAATTTAAAAGATATATTTGCCCCAACAAATATGGTTTAATATTACCTCTTATATCTTAATTATAGTGGAAAACTGAAATTACACATAAGCATAAGCATAAACAAGGTAGGCCTCGGGGCGCGGTGGTTAGCGGCTTCGGCTGCCGATCCCTAAGTTGCTATAGGAAGCGGGTTCGGTTTCCGCCTTATCCTCCTGGCCTTCTATCGGATGGGGCAGTAAAACGTCAGTTCATTGGCGTGAAAGAGGTTTTTGGACCAACTTTTGGGTGACTCACCAAAAGTTGGTCCAAAAAATGCTTTGCTTTTTTATAAGCATGAACAAAACAAAATGTGTAAATCTGGAAGGTGTAATTTTGGAATGTTGAATATTGTCTCTTTTATGATGTAATTTTACATAAATTAATAGTGAAAAAGTGATATTACACCAGAAAGGTGGTATAATTACACATTTTCAGAGGTAAAATTACACTTTTTTTTCTGACAAACAAGATGTACCCCATATGTTATATTACCATAATTTTTTACTGTGTATAAGCGTTAAAAATAGACTAAAATGTGAAATATTGAACATTTTCTTAGAAAAAAATCTATCTGGGAATGGAAACATCTTTTCTAAACTATTGTGGGATTCCTAGATACTCATTAATAGATGTTATTTTATCGCAACATACTATCAAAATACACATGTTGGTCTATTATAAACTCTTAAAATGTGTAATTGACCGATTCTTCGGCTCCTTTTCAAAAAAATTCCAAGTTTTTTTCAGCGTTTTGGCTGTAGTGGCAAAATAAAAGAAGAAACCCCCCAATGTTATTACATATTTGGAAAGATAATTGATTTTCCTACAAAGAAATATCATGCAGAATGAACCATAAAGTACCTGTGCTTCTCCTGAAATAAAAATGTAGCGTGACGGGACAACATCGTAAAACTGGACTTTTAAAAGGCACACCACAAAAATCGCTACAGTTTTGCCAGTTTGATTTTTAAAAACTTTTGCTCTTCTACACATTATCACAAATTAAAAAACAAATCTTTTGCTCCTTGAACTGAAAGAATTGGATGAAATTTGAGTTTTTGCCAGCCATTTAATTTCGTGACGGGACAACGAAAGGAGCAGATTTATGAAAAAACTCCTCTCCCGTACAATGGCTTGCAGACCACTTTTGGTCAATGTTCTTGGCTTTTAAGGATAGAAAACGCATTTAAAGCACATTTCAATTATTGCATCATAATAAAAATGATTTTTTTCATATTAAAAATCATATTGAAAATTGAAAAATGTGACATTTTGGTGTAGCTTCGCTAAGAATCGGTCAATTTCGATTTTCCACTATAATTATGGTAATGTAACATCGTAAAAAGGGTCATATAAAATTTTAAAATTTAACACCAGCCAAATTAACACATTTTTTTACAGTCTACTAATAGTAGTTTATGCGACAAGTTGTAAAAAGAGGATTTTTTCACCACGAGTCGAACATTTATCCAACAAGGTTCACCGAGTTGGATAAATACGAAGAGTGCTGAAAAAATCAAGTTTTGCAACGAGTTCCATACAACATTTTTTGCAATTCCAAAAAACACACATTAAGTGAAATTTTATGTCAAATTTCCATGTATTTTGTCAGTAAATCGCATAAATAAATATAAAATTGAAAAGTGTTACTTTTCAAAATAAGTGCTGAAAAGTTCAATTTTACAGCACTCATTTCAGTGCTGAAAAGTAGAACTTTTAAGCATTTATTTTGAAAAGTGTTGCTATTCGATTCTGTTATTTTTGGTACAGAAAAGTAGGCTATTTCGTCGTTCAAGAATGACAGGAAAAGTAAGTAGTTTTACGATGGAATTGCAAAAAAACGTATAAACTGATGCTTGACCTGGGCCGTATCTAAGGGGGGTGTTATGGGTGTTCAACACCCCCCATGGAAAAAATGGCTTACACCCCTAACTTCCCAAAAAAAACACGGCCCGAAGGGCCGCCATTTTTTTTGATCATCCACATCTAGACTCTAGATACGCCCTCATGGAAAATTATAGACATTAAAAAAAAAGTGATGTAGATGGATGAAGCCTTCTACATAACTAACACTTAAAGAAAAACATCACTATCACTAGATACGCCCTCATAAAAATATTAAAAAAAAACTTTGATCGCTGACGCCAAGAAAAAAAATCAGCTCTTTCTAAATACGCCCTCATAAAAATATTTAAAAGAAACTTTGATCGTTGAAGCCAATAAAAAAAACTCAGCTCTCACTAAATACGCCCTCATAAAAATATTTAAAAAACGACATTGATCGTTGACGCCAAGAAAAAAAATTCAGCTCTTACTAAATACGCCCTCATAAAAATATTAAAAAAAACTTTGACCGCTGACGCCAAGAAAAAAAATTCAGCTCTTTCTAAATACGCCCTCATAAAAATATTTAAAAGAAACTTTGATCATTGAAGCCAATAAAAAAAACTCAGCTCTCACTAAATACGCCCTCATAAAAATATTAAAAAAAAACGACATTGATCGTTGAAGCCAAGAAAATAAGTCAACTCTCACTAAATACGCCCTCATAAAAATATTTAAAAAAAAACTTTGATCGCTGACGCCAAGATAAAACTCAGCTCTTACTAAATACGCCTTCATAAAAAACTTTGAACGCTGACGCCCAAATCAAAAATCAACTCTTAATAAACAAACCCTCATAGAATAATTTTGAAAAAACTATTATCGTTGACGCCCAGAGAATAACTAAACTCTAACTAGAAACACCCTTATCAAAAATTATTGAAAAAAAACTTAGATAGTTAACGCCAAGAGAAAATTTCAATTCTCAATTCAAATTCAGCAAAATCGATTTCGAGTGGTGTGCCGCGTAAAATGCCCCTAAGCCTTTGTATGGGCAGCTTCGAAGTTTCTATGGAAACCTGTACGGACGAATCAATCAATTTATTTAAAAAAAAAGCTAAAATGCTGGTAAATTAGGTTTGAGAACGTTCTATTGGTGTTCAAAATTAGGGGCATTTAGCCTCAACTGTAAACGAAAACCAATAAATTCGAAATCGAATTTTTCAAATTATGCTCAAATTTAGTGGGGCTATTGATCTATTAAAACACGGCACCGCCCCAAAGTTTTGCGATTTTCGTCAATTTTCCAAAAAAACCTCTTTTTTTATTGAGCATGTCTTTGAAACAAAAATTAATAGAGCAAAACTCGACTGTTATTATTAAAAGAAGTTGGACGCTGAATTGCGTCCCGCCCATGTGGATCAATCGGACCGCGCACTGGACTCACAATCCAGAGGTTGCAGGTTCGAATCCGCGGCGGGCGCTCTAAAATTCTAAGTGTAAATATGGGAATCCGGCGCCGTCGCTCCGTGCCGTACTCAAACACTTAGGAGCCCAGGGCGGCGAAGTTCTTGTAGTTAAAAGGAAGACACTAGTGGTTGGTACTAGCAATGGTGGCCGACAGCTTCGTTGGACGCTGAATTGAATGATGTCAACAGATCTTCGATTGGTGCATTGAGCATTTTAAGCAATTGAAAACTTTTTCAAGCATTTTTTTCAACTTACATGTGATTTAATTTCAAATGATTTAGATGTTTTTTGGATTGACATGTAAATAAATCCATCGACTTTTAGCGACTTTTCTGAAGAATTATCATTTATAATTAAAACAATCTTCAAAATAAAAAGATGCATTAAACTCCTCGACGAAATATTTCAATAAACCTCGAAAAGTTTTGAGAATAAACCTCTTTTCATGGTGCCAAATATCACCTGCGATTTTTATTTTAACTTAGGCCGTTGTTTTTTGAAGTTTATGTCCCTCGACTCTGACAAAAGTCAAGGGGAGCAAAAAAATAAAAAAGTTAAAAAAAATGAAATTACAGGCCACAGTTTTAACATGTTCAATACACCTGTCCAGTCGTTTTGCAATCATAAGTTTCCAAAATTTAATATTATTAAAAAAAATTGCGAGAAAAATGTTATAAATAACACTGATACAAATCTTGTAAGCATATCCGGTAACTCTATGTTTATGAATTCGTAAATTTGGATTTTTTTTCAAAATCGTCAAAATTTTTCTCGAACTCGATGTAAATGTAACTCGATGTTGTCTTCGGCAAACTTGTTCCTTAAAATACGAACAATAACCTTATGACGTTTTTGAAAAATAAAAAAAAATCCATAAAACGGTAATAACCAAATTGTGTTGATTTCCTCTAAAAATTAATTTTGTTTCGGGGGTTCAATCTGTGAACACAGAAAAAAAATCAATTCCCGAAATCGTGAAAATTGTTCATGAATGTGAGAACCACGAAGAAATATATTCATGTTAGTAGTGTAAATGCACCAAACTCATGAATAAATTCCTCCGCGGTTCTAACATTCTTGAACACAATTCACGATTAAGGGAATTGAATTTTGTCTGTGTACTGCAGCTGAATAGAGTCATTTGTATTTATTTTTTTGTGCATCCCTCCCTGAAAAAATGGGGGCAAAACAAATTATTGATGAAAAAATATTATCTTTTGGAATCATGTATAATAGATTGTAAATTATTTAGGATTTAATATCGTTAAGTTTTATAATTTCAATCATATAGAGCACGCACGGAAATTTACAAAATAGGATTTAGGGATCGCAGAAATTAAAATATTTAATGAGTTTATGAGTAAGCGCATGCAAAAGGTTCAGATTGTAGATTTGTATCAATTCAGTTAGATCTAGTACTACAGAATAATTCTAAGCATCTTCAAATGAGTTCTTGGCATTGTTATAGAATTTCCCGCTAGAACTACCAGCTTTGGTCACAAGAATCTCCTCTAGAAGTGGCAATTGCTCCGCGAGACATAGTACAGAACAGATCAGACAGAACAGAACCGTCCTGTTCTGAAATACAGCTCAAGATGTAGAAAGATACAGTTTTCTCGTCTAATTACCGTCCAGTACAGTTCAATAAACCGACAGAAACCAAGAGCAATAAAGTTTTGATTACAAATAACTGTGCACTAGCTAACCCGCGAGCTTCAGTTCTGTCCAGATCCGATTATGCCACGAACCAAGCACCAGACGCTCTTATGTGCGTTAACAGATGTTTAGATTATTTTTTAACATTACTGTTACAATATATAAAGCAAATATCACGTTTTGGCAAAAAATGTTTGAATTTTAGTTTAAGGATTAAGGGATCGCAGAAATTAAAATATATAATGAGTTTATTGATGTTTAGATTATTTTTTAACATTACTGTTACAACGTTTTGGCAAAAAATGTTTGAATTTTAGCCAAGGGACAAAAACTTTAAATTATTTTTTTACTAGCCATAACCAATTCCACCACAATTCATCATTTTGTATCAAAAATCAGCGCCCAAGGAAGGTTTGTCAACTGCGTTAACATATGGCACTGAAATAAACGCCTATGTTGACTGTATACGCCCTTCCTACCACACACATACACCCCTAACGCCCTATTCGGGAAAACACCCCCCATTGAAGAATCCTGGATACGGGCCTGTGCTTGACTAATACTAAGTTAAACATGCGCATGATAAACATTCGATTTTATTCGTCTTTAATTTGCCAGTTCCACCATCAATAATTTTGAAAAGATTACAATAGCAGAGCAGTTCTCTCAGATTTCGGCCATTCAATTTTTTTTTTATTTTTTAATCCAACTGAAACTTTTTTGGTGCCTTCGGTATGCCCAAAGAAGCCATTTTGCATCATTAGTTTGTCCATATAATTTTCCATACAAATTTGGCATACAAAAATGATGTATGCAAATTCAAAAATCTGTATCTTTTGAAGGAATTTTTTGATCGATTTGATGTCTTGGGCAAAGTTGTAGGAATGGATATGGACTACACTGGAAAAAATGATACACGGTAAAAAAAAATTTGGTGATTTTTTATTAAACTTTTTGTGACTAAAACATGATTTGCAAAAAAACACTTTTTTTATTTTTTCATATGTTTTAGAGGACAATTGCCAACTTTAAGAAATTTCCAGGTTGTGCAAAAAATCTTTGAGCGAGTTATGAATTTTTGAATTAATACTGATTTTTTCAAAAAATCGAAAAATTGGTCTCAAACTTTTTCAATTTAATTTTTCGATGTAAAATCAAATTTGCAATCAAAAAGTACTTTAGTGAAATTTTGATAAAGTGCACCTTTTTAAAGTTAAATCCACTTTTGATGACTTTTTTGAAATAGTCGAAGTTTTAATTTTTTTAAATTAGTGCACATGATTGCCCACTTTTGAAAAAAATATTTTTGAATAGCTTAGAAAATTTTCTATATTTTGCACTTTTGAACTTTGTTGATACGACCGTTAGTTGCTGAGATATTGCCATGCAAAGGTTTAAAATCAGGAAAATTGATGTTTTCTAAGTCCCACCCAAACAACACACCATTTTCTAATGTCGATATCTCAGCAACTAATGGTCCGATTTTCAATGTTAAAATATGAAACATTCGTGAAATTTACCGATCTTTTTGAAAAATTTATTTTCAATTTTTTTAAACCAAGACTAACATTTCAAAAAAGCCAAACATTCAATATTACGCCCTTTTAAAATGTTGGTCTTGGTTTAAAAAATTTGCAAATATTTTTTTCGAAGAGATTGGAAAATTTCACGAATGTTTCACAGTTTAACATACCTACAACTTTGCCGAAGATACCAAATCGATCAAAAAATTCCTTCAAAAGGTACAGATTTTTGAATTTTCATACATCATTTTTGTATGGCCAACTGCCAAATTTGTATGGAAAATTATATGGACAAACTGATGATGCAAAATTGCTTCTTTGGCACCTTCGAAGGCACCAAAAAAGTTTCAGTCGGATTAAAAAATACAAAAATTAAAATTTAAGAAAAAATACCGATTTCACAGAGAACTGCTCAGCAGAGAAATTCTTTAAGAGTTCGGTAAACGTTAAGTATTCATACACAGTATTTTTTTGTAAATTTTGAAGGTATTCGGTAACTGGGCGTTGTTTAACTGGGCTGCTTTTTAACTGGGCGCTCGATACTAGGGTTGTAGCCCAGTTAAAAAGCAGACAAACGTCAAAAAACCAAAACAAACCAAAATGACCGAGGAGTTGATGGATGCAAAAATCATATTCCATAAATAAAAAACTTTTTTCAAACTTTTGTTTAATTTTAAGTTACAATTAAAGAAATATGAAAAGTAAGCCTTGTTAATAAATTTGAGTAACTTTTATTTTTATATTTCATCTGAAAAATACTATGCATCGGTGGTCCCCTCGTTATTTTTTGTTCAGCCCAGTTAACGAACAACATTCGGTGACTGGGCTACGTTCTCAGCCCAGTTAACGAACAACTACTGTAGTGCTTTGTAAATGTTACAAAAAAAAATCTGTTTAATTAATGTATGACTTTATTTTAAATGACTTCATTTTTAATGTAAAAACAAATGTTCAATCAAAAAGCACTAACACAAATTTTAGATAAAGATCTCCGTTTTCATGTTCTGGTCACTGGTACATTTCTTGAAGAACTGTAATTTTTCAACAATTTTCCACTTTTTTATGATATTATTTTTTTTTGTTAAGATAGAAAATGTTTCTAAAATTTGGTTTGGTTAAGTAGGGGAGTGATACAAAAATGTTCTTGATAGAAATCACTAGAGAAAGAAAGAGAACTTATAAGCTTTTATACTCCCTGATATTTTGGTGAAGAAATCATCTAACGATAGTTTTTTCTATCATACTTTACAACATAGTTGGATGCAGCATCGAAAAGAAAAGCAAATTGGGGAAAAAATTTCCAATTTCGGAAATGGATTTTTTTGGTATTTATAGATTTTGGTCTTTTCTAAAAGCGCAAAATCTATAAATACTGATTTTGTGCCATTAAAAGGCTCCATAATACTTTGGCAGCTGTCAAAGAACGTGAATATTCAAAAATCAGTTCTGGAGTTTTTTTTGAAAAGGTCCCACCAAATTTCCAGTTTTTTTTTTTTTTTTTGGTGTGTTTTTGAAACCGCCTTGAGTCAGGGGTATCAAAAAACACCCAAAAAGCAAAAACTGAAAATTTGGTTTATTGGACCTTTTCAAAAAAAACTCCTGAGTTTTTGTTGAAGGAATTTTCGATTTGGTGTATTCAGCAAAGTTGTAGATGTTGATGAGGAGTGCTCAGAAAAGAATTTTTATTTATTTCAATTTTTTATTTTAAATTGAATTTTTAATTGAAATTTAAATTTAAATTCAATTGAAATGGACTTTTTTTGGTAAAGTACATCATTTTCATTTTTTATGGGTATTGTACTGCCGTTTTACGGCGATATGATGTATACGCCATCGAGGTGATTTTGCTGTAGACACGATTTTCTGTTTTTGTTCATTTTTTCAATTTAAAATGACTAATTCAAGGTCTGCTCTGTAGAAACTGTTAAAAAGTACAATGAAAATGTGGCCCCTACAAAATTTCTTGTTTTTTCCTATTCTCTACGATTTTAAACCACAAACATCATTTGGCCGAAAAAATAGCAATAAAAAATCACTACTTTTACTTCCCAATGATGTATGTATACATTGCTTGATCAAAGCTGGCTACTAGGCTGGCTATATTTTTGTGCCAGCTATTTTTACAGCTGAGCGGATCCCTTAATGCATTGTCCACGTGGATACTTTAAGGGGGGGAGGGTATTAGGGAGCGTTCTTTTATTACGTAACAAAGTTGGGGGGAGGGGGGGTTGGAGGCCGTGTTACGCTCCATACAAAATTTTTAAAATTTGTATGGAAATTTTGTTACTAGTGGGGAGGGGGTCTAAAAATCCGTTTTTTTGCGTTACGTAATAAAAGAACGCTCCCTTAGCGATTGTTTACGCTCCATAAACACATTTTTTTGCATGAACAATTGTCCACAAGGGAGGTGGGTGGGTTTAGAATTTTCAAAAAAGTATCTACGTGGATGTGGATAAGGTGTCATCCATTAAGAACGTCACATTAAAATCAGCCAAAATTTACTCCACCCCCCTTTGTCACGATTTCCCTATGCTTTTAACACGCAATGTCACGCTTACTTAAAACCCCCCTCTTCCCACAGAACGTGACGTACTTTATGGATGACGCCTATTGGACGTCCCCTAAGAATTAAATCGAAATAATGTAATAAAATATTGCCAAGTCTTGATTTGGTCCCAAAACCTTAAATCAACATTCAAACAGAATTAAATTTGACTTCTAGCAATTCTCAATGTATACATTAGGGTGGGTACGTTTTTCAAAAAGTTCTCGGATCAAGTTTTAGTATGGTTCCCCTTGTAGGGCATGCCCATAGGGACTTTCATGCCAAATATCAGCTCATTTGGTTGTAAACTGGCTGCGCGCATCAGGGTTAAAGTTTACATAGGAATTACTATGGGAAATTGGAACTTTTGTTCAAACGCCTCATGTCTCAGGCATGGTCTGGAGCCAATTCTTCTGGCATCGGAATCGGTTCCAAGAACAAATTTTCCAGCAAGAGTTGCTGACTGGTGATTGGCAAACAGTCTGATGTCTCGAATCAGCTGAGCCAGCATCACCTTAGCATGCTGCGAAAGCTTGATGAACACCGCGACGCCATACGTCAGGCAGATACCAACAGGATGAAAATTTTGCAAAAATAAAATTTGCTATGCAAAAATTCAGCTTAATATCTGACTGAATAAATATCAACCCTGCAATGAGTGCCATTTTTCTAGTTTTTAAAATAAGTTTTTCTAAGAGTCATCCAACAGGATTCTTTTTGCCTTCCTCACCTCACTGAGGCAAGGCTATAAAATCACTCGAAAAATGAACTTCTTAAATACACCTCTTAGATATACCTTCAAGTATACCTAACGACTCAGAATCAAATTCTGAACAAATGTCTGTGGGGATGTG
Source organism: Culex quinquefasciatus (assembly GCF_015732765.1). Taxonomy (NCBI): domain Eukaryota; kingdom Metazoa; phylum Arthropoda; class Insecta; order Diptera; family Culicidae; genus Culex; species Culex quinquefasciatus. Next base: position 145,330,335 of record NC_051863.1, on the reverse strand, counting down.
TGTAGACATGATTTTTTTTCCACACGATTATCTCAGAACTGGCTGAACCGATTTTGGCCGGATCCGCCTTATTCTGTTCGTTTTGGGGTCCCCTAAGACGTTATTGAATTTTATTCTGTTTAGTGATGTACTTTTAAAGTTATGTCATGAAAAAGTTTTTTTGCAGCTACAAAAAAGGGTGATTCTTGCATAACCTCAAAAGCCGAGACTTTTTGCTTACGCGCGAGAGTCGCGCAGCATGCGTATCGCCCGGTTGTCACATTGCTAAAGCAGTGTCTGCGTCTCTTCTGGAAAAAGTCTGTATTAATTATGTTGCTGAATACATCATTTTGTCTCGACAAAGATTTACACGAACTTTTTACTGAAATATACAACTCATAAGACATTGTTTAATAAGTCTAGGGAGACAGCATGCAATTCCATCGTGCACCTAATGTTGGCATATCAGCACTTTTAAATTCCTTTACAGCCCCCTCCCTTTCTCCCTTATTTTGGAGAGTTGGTAAAAAAAGAATTGAAAATTGCTGCTCTGGTAAAATTATAAAAAATAAACCACCTTAAGGTGGATCAAGTAAAGTTTTTCATATGAAAACAGCTCGTCAATATAAAAACGAAAAAAAAGTGAAAGCCGGCCTTATATTTGAATAGGTCGAAAAATCCATAATGAAGTGTTCATAAAAAAATGTTTCGCACTGTTTGACTGTCTGATTGCCTGGTGTGTCAAGATTGTACAGTTATTGACAATTCCTTTCATATGATGCGTGTCAACATTGCACGGAAGTTTTACGGTGTTTGTTTAAAATCTCACGATCGAAACCGATTGATGAGAAACATTTTTTGTATAGAGTATCTCTTAATTTTCCTCGTGAGCTTAGCTACGAACCACAGATATTTACTTGAACAAATTCTGATTATAAAAAACAAGAAACAATCGCTTTGCCAAAATCAATTTATTGCCTTCAAGTAATTGTACACAGAAAAAAATAATGTAAACTTGGAAGCTTCAATTTTGGAAGGTTGAATATTACCTCTTTTATGATGTAATTTTACCTCAATTTAGACTGAAAAAGTGACATTACACCAGAAAAGTAGTAAAATTACACATTTCCAGAGGTAAAATTACACCTTTTTTCTGACATAAAAGATGTACCCCTTCCCAGATGTAATATTACCATGATTTTTTTTTTCTGTGTAGGCCTACACGGAGAAAAAAGAGTTCCCAAAATCGTGAACAAGCGTTCATGAAAATAGGAACCGCGAACAAAGTGTTCAAATTTCATGGTACGTTTTTCAAAATCGTACCATGGAATTTGAACACTTTGTTCGAGGTTCCCATTTTCATGAACGCTTGTTCACGATTTTGGGAACTCTTTTTTCTCCGTGTATTCAGTGAACAACAACAACAGTGTTCACACCTCACTTACAGCAGATCCCACCCAGCAGCCGTTCTCCCTCTTTGCACTGTTCGGCGGTGCTCTTGTACTCCGTTGGGGCATACTTCAGCTCCTTCACGAGTTCCCCGATCTTGTCACACCGGAAGTCATTTCCCTCCAACATTAGCCGCACCAACACGGGGAACTTGTCGCTGAGCTTTTTAGCGCTAAACTCCGTCAGCTTGTTGTGGCTCAGGTTTAGGGTGATGATCCTCGGAAGCGTTCTAAGAACGTCCATGTCCAGCCGGGTTAGCTGGTTGTGGGAGAGGTGCACGTACTTCAGGTAGGTCCAATCGCTGGTCAGGCTGTTTGTGATGGTGGAGATGCGATTTCCGTCGAGCTTGAGCAGGATGAGGTTTCGGTACTTGGTAACCGAGCTGAAGTCGAAGCTTTCAATCGCGTTGTAGGATAGGTCTAGGGTGATTAGTTTGTTGAAACTTGGGACTTGATCTACGCTGGTTAGCTTGTTGTGGGACAGTCTCAGGAAGATGAGCGAAGGGTCCTTGCCCAGAGATTCGACCATCTGGATTTGGTTGTTCGATGCCACCAACTTGCGCAGGTTCTTGGGAATGCTGACCGCTTTGAGGCGGTTGAAGCTCACGTCGATGGAATCGACAGACCAATCTCGCAGGAACTGTCTCAGATCAAACTTTTGAAGTGCATTGTGGGATACGTTGAGGGCGACCAGATCGGAACAAGCCGCAAACTGGGCGTCGTCAAGCTTGGACAACGAATTTCCGTGAAGATCGACCTCCTCTAATGCGGTATTCTTACTGAACACGTTCGGAGAAAGGTTTGCGATTTGGTTGTTGTTCAGCTTCATGACCTTCAGCTGCTTCAAACCGTTGAAGGCGTTTTCCTGCACTTCACTGATACTATTTTGGGAAAAATCCAGCACGTTGAGCTTGGTAGCTCCCACGAACAGATCATTGCGCAGTAGAGAAATCTTATTGTTAGTCAAGTTCAGCTCTCTCAACTTGGAAGCATCCATAAAGGTGCTGCTCATGAGATTCTTGATGCCGCTGTTGCCACCGTCGAATGTTTCCACGCTGGACAGCTTTTTGAAAACTGCTGTTGGGATCGACACCATAGACGACGACTCGAATTTGACATTTCGTGGGGAACTTCCTGCACTCGAAAAGGTCACCTGATTCAGCTGATCTGCTGAGCTTAGTTGAACGGAACGGAAGATGCACAGTTGGTTCTCCTGCAAGGAGCACTGGTAGTCGCGAGCAGATGAAGTTCCTACTAGGTAGGTAACCCTAAAATATTAAAGAGTTAACATAATGTTCTTGTTTGCTTAATAAAATTATTACAAAATCCAAAATAATCCTCGAAGCTTCATCTTTTCTTTTGAACGACGCTCAACTGTAGACTTTCGGCGAGGAACTGGTTTTGTGTAGCATCTTGAGAACAATTTTATAGAAGTTATCAGCTGTTGTTTACAAATAACCTCGACTCTGGCTGATTAAGTACCGCGAATTGATATGTTGCTACTAGGAAGCTGTTTGATTCAGCAACGGATGCGCTGCAAATGAATGGTGTGTGTAAAATTTGAAAACTGGGTTTACTATTACACACTAAAAAATAATGAAAATTACATCCGACGTAATTGCTAAACTTATGTAAAATAGAAGCATGGAAACAAAAATGAAACGTAAAATTATGTGTTCTCAGTCGCAAACTGATAAATTTCTTGTTCGACAAATAAAACTCAATATTACATCTGCGAAGATTTAAAATTCCATTTTGTTTGATGCACATAACTGGAGCGTGCTTTTTGACGTAATTTTGCGGCAAATCAGACTCAATTTTAAGTGCATTTACGTTTTTCGCTTGACCGTGCACTGTGCAGTGAGAAGGCGGCCATGTTTGAATCCACAAAGAAAGATGCGTTTGAACGAAAAGGTTTAGTTCCGCGAAACTTGTCCGGAAAAATAAAAAATCCATTGCCAAATATTGGTAGAGCATTGAAAAGTACATCATAAAGGTAAGTTCAATAATTTTTCGCTTGAATTTAAAATAACATGGCTTTTCTTTGACTGATTTCTTTACAGATGTTTAAGTTTCCATTGTTAAGATTATTCTGCCACCCAATCCAGGACCGCAACTCTAGGTTCCTGCAGGCCATGGCTATGGCCATTCCCGTTCTCATTTTGGAAAGACAACGAAGTTCTTGGTCCCATAGAAGGGGATTTTGACGAAGTTCCGGAGCGACGTTCCGGTGACCAGAGGCAGATTCCACCAGTCTTTTTCGGAATACCTCGCTGTGGAATCGATTCCAGCTTTATTTTTTAAAGCAAGCTTCTCCTGGCCTGGCCCCTGCCGGAACTGTTTCAGTAAGGTAAGCTGGACTAAAGCGGTAATCAGAACTGTTAACTAAATATTGTTTTAATTTTTTCTAGGATAGCTTGATTCGATTGTCGGCAACTGACCAGATCCGGAGTGCAGATTGTCCACACACAAGAGCCTTGGCCACACAGATCTTGTAGTAGAAGGAGAACGGTTTCGTGCCCCGTGCCAGTTTCGAACAGTTTGAGGCCGCCAGCTGATGAACGGTTCGGAGGACGGGACGGAACATGGACGGATTAATTTGGCGAAAACAGTCCTTCTGAATGAAACAGAAAAAGTGACGTAGTTACGTTATTGTCAGTTCTAGTGCATGTTTCATGAAAACCATAGTGTAATGTGTTAATGAGCATGAAATAAAGAAATATTTATTTAAAAACTTTTGTAGGGGAAGGTGGGGCAAGACGACCATATGGGGCAAGAGGAACAATCGCTCGTACGGCCGTAATTTTTACAATTTTGATTATTTCCAGTATGAGGAATTGTTGCTAGCAGTGCAATTAACTAATTCTACTACCACGTAACCGCCAAAACGACGTAAACGCCACGGAGCATAAGATTTAATGAAGTTTTTTAAAAACCTTTGTTTTCTTATAATATTTGGAAAGTACAAAATAAGGCTTACGGTTCGTTTAAAGGCTCATTTTATCAAAATCCTATTTTTCCTAGATCAGTAGTGTTCCAACCAATGATTTGCACCTATTAGAAAGTATGATTTAACTTTTGGTTTTTTTGTTGAGAGCTTTTAGAAATCTTGTTCAGGTGGGGCAAGTGTACCATATGGATTTTTAGTATGGAAAAAATACGAATTTCTGCAACAACATATTTTATTGGGAAATAAATACAAAAAAGTTCTTAAAAACTGATAAACAATTGTTTAAAAAAAAGTTCCTACAAAATAAAGTGATACTATGAAAATTTACTATTTATCATCTAAGCAATAATTTGTTTTCGTAAAAACGATCAAATTTTTAGTAAAATATTATTATTAAACCTAAAAGTGAAAGAAACGTTTTAAATACATTCTAATCTGATGTTTCAAAGTGATAGCAGTTCACTTGTTAGCAAATTAACATGTTGTTTCATGCATCGTTCCTCTTGCCCCAACGGGTTGTTCGTCTTGCCCCACTAGTTGAGTAGAACGTACGGAAAATCAGAAATTTTAAAATCAATTTTTAACATTGAAAAACAGGATTTTTTCAAAATTTGTTCTGTCAAAGTCTTAGTCAAGACCTGAAATAAGGTGATTATGAAAAAATCCGACAGATGTTTTAACGTTTTAATGGGTTTTAACGAGGATTTCCTTAGCTTGTTACACTTGCCCCACTTTCCCCTATTTTGAATTTCTAACCTAAAAATCACAACCATTTTTCATCCAGCAGCAGCACGGGTAAAATTACATCGTCCCATATTCAGTTAAAGTAAAATTCAATGCATGAACGAATTGGTCGATTGGATCATGTAATTTTCAAACTTGATGTAATTTTCAGACAAACTTGACGCTCCAGTTATGTCCATCAAATTAACTTAAAATTACGCGTTTATTTTTTGGTGTGTAGTCATCAATTAGATAAATAATTTATAAAAATAATAAAATTTCAATTGCAGTTTATTCAATGGTACAGTTTGAAGTTTTAAACGTTTGATTTTTTTTTGCATACAAAAAAAATCCCACTGTTCGCAGTTCCAAGTAAAAAGCACCAGGCCATTAGTTGAAATGTCAAACAGTCGTCAACAAATTGCACGCCAGCTTACACTCTCAGCGAAGAACCCTGCTGAAGCCGCTCCACGTGGCATCAACAAGCTCGATGGGGGAGGACCTCCCGGTGAGGCCACATTGACAACGCACCAACGCTCATAAAGCAGAGCTTCGATAAAACATTTCCACCTCCAACCTCCCCCACAATCGCAGTTTTTCCCCCAGATTTTCCAGCCCAAGTGTGTATGACTATGTCACCAGTCAGTTTGTGGTGGAACGCTATCGTGGAAAGGTTGTTTGGCTCTTCACAGGAGCTCGCCGCAAAAATGGAGTCCCGGAGAGGTAGCTTTCGACTGGTGATTCGGTACCACCCGAATTTGATTTTGGTCGGAAAATCTCTGGAGGAACCGATCATGGGGAAACATTTCAAAATTTCACAACCCGCGCGACCGCACGACCATCCGGTCTTCGATACCACGTTGCTTTATGTGAGTATTTATCGGAGTGGGATCAAACTTGATGTGACAGATGGTACTTGACTTTTTTTAGATTCCGATTTACTGTCACCTGGTGCTTCATCCACCGTCGGAAATAGTGCGACCAAAAACGCCGGACCTGCTGATCAAAGCTCGGATGGAGAAAGTGATGGATACTTGGGCAGATTAGAGTCTGTTTCGATGGGTGCCCTCTAATGTCAACGTAAATCTGTTCCTGATGCTGTACATTTTATTATACAATACTGAAAACTAATGGTAGATTGATAAAGAAAGTGCTCAAAAAATCACTTAATTTTATCTAACTTATTGAATCCGATTCATCATTACAACTAAACATCTCCAACGTAAAAGCTCATGCAAGCATTCTTCATTCCAATCATTCCGCAGCAAATCCCAGCTCAGTCCAACTGTCCAACAAGTTTTCCTGCAGAATTCAAATTTCGCCACTAATTCACATACTCGCGTGTGACACTTTTCCTATCGTCGTCGCGCGCGTTTTATTGACTTCTGGCCCGCATAGTTGTCGTCAACTCTTTTTCCTCTCTCTCTCTCTCGATAAACTAGATTGGGTTTCAATGAAAGAAAACTCCAGCCAACTCTTATTATCTCAAACAGCACTTCTTCTTTCTTTTTTCTATGCTTTCGCCCGAATACCGAAAATCCAATAAATGTTCAATAAATTCCGTCGCATCAAGTTGAGCATTTCGCAGAAGATGGGCGAGTCGTCGTCTAATGCCACATGCACAAATATCGCTTACCGGAATCACACTGCGCGATGATGGCAAGCGCGCAAAGTGAGGAGGAGATGAGCGCAAAAACAAGCGCTGTGAAATGCGATGACATCCGCAGGGTGAAGGAATTGGAAAAGTTTTTTATTCCACTCGATTTTTTTTTTCTTTTGGCAGTTTCCACCCTAACCAGGCAGCAGCCAAACCGGAAGTCCTTATGGATGTGTGTGTGTGTTTGTGTTGTGAAAAGAGTTATACGATTACTGTAGTGATCCCTGAATCGCGGAATTCGAACCAAAGATGGGAGATCTCCTGATTGAGAAGATTTCTCTTCCAAATTTAAAATCATTGCACAGTGGGAAAATAGGACACAAACATTTACCAAAACATGGTTTCACGCAAACCTTTAATTATTTTACATTAAAAGCTTCGTTTTCCCTATATTTAACCTTGAATCATTATGTAAAACATTTTTGGAACAATAAAAAAATCGATCTCCGGAGGCCACATCCGGAACCGTATTTATCAAACAGTGTAAACTGGCCATGTGACGTATCAAACTACATGGCTTAAAAAGAGGTGTGTTAATTGGGCAAGTTTTTTTATTCTGTAAGCTAATATCCCAGGTCACAAAAGATATATATTCCAAACCAAAACAATAACAATCGAAGGTTTGCAGGAAACCATGTTTCGGTAATTGTGGCCCTGAGAATTGAACCAAATTGTAAAAATATCGATTTTTTTCGTATCCTATTGGTTTCGCTTTCAATGTAGAAAAATGAAACAGGTATAAAAATTTGGGATTCATAAAAAAAAACATCGGAATTTTTAAAATCAAGAGTTAGACTTGTATTCAGAAAAAAATCAAATGTCAGGCATTGTTATAAGTTATTTTTTTATATTTTTTTATTAAAACTTCAAATTAGTAGTCTATGCAACAAGTTGTAAAACGAAGATTTTTTCAACACGAGTCGTACATTTATCCAACGAGTTTTACCAAGTTGAATAAATACGACGAGTGCTGAAAAATTCATGTTTTGCAACGAGTTGCTTACAACATTTTTTTGCCATTTCGAAAAAGAGCAATTCCAGCCCAAAACAGGATTTTTTAGGTACTTTTTTCTCGACCCTCTCCGATTTCAATGAAACTTTGTAGACATGTTATCCTACGCTTATATAAGCCATTTTTGTGTATATGGAGCCAGTTTCACTCGATAATGTCATTTGAGAAGGGCGTAAGTGGTGATTTGGTGTCTTCGGCGAAGTTGTAGGTATGGATATGGACTACACTGAAAAAAAAATGATACACGGTAAAAAAAATGGTGATTTTTAATTTCACTTTTTGTCACAAAAACTTGATTTGCAAAAAAAACTCTATTTTAATTTTTTTTTTTTTTTGATATGTTTTAGAGGACTTAAAATGTCAACTTTTCAGAAATTTCCAGAATGGGCAAAAAATCTTTGACCGGGTTATGAATTTTTGAATCAATCCAGATTTTTTGAAAAAATCGAAATATTGGTCGCAAAAATTTTTCAACTTCATTTTTCGAAGTAAAATGGAATTTGCAATCAAAAAGTACTTCAGTGAATTTTTGATAAAGTGCACCGCGTTCAAGTTAAAGCCATTTTTAGGTAACTTTTTTGAAAATAGTCGCAGTTTTTCATTTTTTTAAATTGGTGCCCATGTTTGCCCACCTTTGAAAAAAATATTTTTGAAAAGCTGAGAAAATTTTCTATATTTTGCTTTTTCGGATTTTCTTGATACGACCCATAGTTGCTGAGATATTGCAATGCAAAGGTTAAAAAACAGGAAAATTAATATTTTCTAAGTCTCACCCAAACAACCCACCATTTTCTAATGTCGATATCTCAGCAACTATAGGTCCGATTTACAATGTCAAAATATGAAACATTCGTGAAATTTTCCGATCTTTTCGAATAAAATACTTTCAAAAAATTAAAATCAAGACTAACATTTAAAACTGGCCAAACATTCAATATTACGCCCATTTGAAATGTTAGTCTTGATTTTAAATTTTTGAAAGTATTTTTTTCGAAAAGATCGGAAAATTTCACGAATGTTTCATATTTTAACATTGTAAATCGGACCTATAGTTGCTGAGATATCGACATTAGAAAATGGTGGGTTGTTTGGGTGAGACATAGAAAACATCAATTTTCCTGTTTTTTAACCTTTGCATGGCAATATCTCAGCAACTATGGGTCGTATCAACAAAGTCCAAAAAAGCAAAATATAGAAAATTTTCTAAGCTTTTCAAAAATATTTTTTTCAAAGGTGGGCAAACATGGGCAAAAAATCAAACCATCCACATTAACGACCCCCGGGTCTTTTGTGGTCTCTATTGCAAGTTTCTGCTCGAACCTAGGAGTCCGAAGGCTTGAATGGAGAGAGCACCCAAACCTCTTTTTACTCCAAGGAACCTTCCACCCCAGTGTTTGAACTGACGACCTTTGGATTGCGAGTCCAACCGCCACCAGCGATTCCACCGGAGTAGGCTTGGTTTGGTGTGTTGTTTGTACTTATGGCATGGAGACAACTCCTACACCTGGAATGACTTAACGGCCTAACAACCAAGGCCGGGACCGACATTTTACTTTCTCATCCGATGGAAGGTTGAAGCAGATGGGAATAGAACCCAGAATCATCCGCACTGCCACAACATGGGCACCAATTTAAAAAAAATGAAAAACTGCGACTATTTTCAAAAAAGTTACCTAAAAATGGCTTTAACTTGAACGCGGTGCACTTTATCAAAAATTCACTGAAGTACTTTTTGATTGCAAATTCCATTTTACTTCGAAAAATGAAGTTGACAAATTTTTGCGACCAATATTTCGATTTGCCTTCCTCACTGAGGTAAGGCTATAATCCTGCTCTAAAAATGAACTTCGTATAAAAACGTCGTAGACCCACCTTCATGTATACATATCGACTCAGAATCGAAAACTGAACAAATGTCTGTGTGTATGTGTGTGTGTATGTGTGTGTGTATGTGTGTGTGTATGTATGTATGTGACCAACAAACTAGCTCATGTTTCTCGGCACTGGCTGAACCGATTTGACCCGAACTTGTTGCATTCGACTTGGTTTAGGGTCCCATAGATCGAGTTTTATACAGATTGAAGTTTCGATAAGTAGTTCAAAAGTTATGTATAAAAATGTGTTTTCACATATATTTGGATCTCACTTAAATGCATGTAAACTATGTCCGGGTCCATCATCCGACCCATTGTTGGTTAGGTTATCAAAAGACCTTTCCAACGAGTGCAAAACATCGAAGATCTGGCAATCCTGTCTCGAGACATGGCCACTTAAGTGATATCGATGTACTTTTTGGAAGCCGGATATAAAAAATAGATGAAACTTGTGTACAGCCATTGTTGTGAGGAAGGCTCCAACTACATAGGTGGATTAAGTTAGTTTTTTTGAAAAAAATCTGGATTGATTCAAAAATTCATAACCCGGTCAAAGATTTTTTTCCCATTCTGGAAATTTCTGAAAAGTTGGCATTTTATGTCCTCTAAAACATATCAAAAAAAATAAAAAAAATAGTGTTTTTATGCAAATCAAGTTTTAGTGACATAAAGTGAAATCAAAAATCACCAATAATTTTTTACTGTGTATCATTTTTTTCAGTGTAGTCCATATCCACACCTACAACTTTGCCGAAGACACCAAATCGATCAGAAAATTCCATCAAAAGTTACAGAATTTTGAATTTTCACATATAATTTTTGTATGGACAGCTGCCAAATTTGTATGGAAAATTATATGGACAAACTAATGATGCAAAATGGCTTCTTTGGGCATACCGAAGGCACCAAAAAAGTTTCAGCCGGATTAAAAAATACAAAAAAAATCGAATGACCGAAATCTCAGAGAACTGCTCAGCAACCAAAAGTTCGATAAATCGTTTTTTTTTCATGTTTTTATTCTGATTTGTGCAATGAATTTAGCACAGCATGACATTATTTTTTTATTATTTCAGTTCAAATATTTAATATATGCATCAAATATTTAAAAAGTATCAATTTAAAAGATTTCTATTTTTTGCAAAAGTAATGGTCTTGGTAATATATAATTGATTTAATTATGTAAAAAATTTGATGTTTTTCGTTAACATTTACAATTAACGTTTCATGCTATAAAAATATTCTAGAATTAACAATCGAACCTCCTTACAATTCTTGTCCCTTTAACTTCCCACTTACCAAAACAAAAGTTCCGTCGAATCTATTAGCGTCACTCGAACTATTTCCCAAAAATGCACGTTAATTAAATATGAAACAGGAACGAATCGCAGCTCATTTCCCCTGCCAAAAACAGCACGGCAACATTCAATAAGCGCAATAAACTTTGCTTCTAAAATAAAAGTTTTCCTCTATCCGCGCACACACACACACACACACACACACACTCACAAACTCACACACCACTTAAGTTGTTCGATCGCGCGGGGGGGGGTTTTCCCCGGCGAAGAACCTTTGCTGTTCTGCTGCGATACACGAACATATGGCGGTTGGATGGTTTGGCAGTGCTGCTGGGGAATCTAAATAACTAACGAACCGCATCTGAAACGTACCACTCCGATCCAATTTTGTTCATCCTGGGCGAAATATCACTTCTTGGTGAAACTTTTCTCTTTTTTTTTTTGATTTTTTTTTTTTATTTCTTTTTCGCTACTTGTTTCAATCTTGGTGGTGGAAAAAAACAATCTTTAAGCAGATAAAACAAACTTGGAGACCTTTTCCAGCAGCCATACGTGAGATATAGTGTGAGATGAGAGAATCGTTTTTTTTTTTTATTTGAACCTCAACTTTGTGTTTGGAAAAGCGCATCTGCCGGCTTCGTCCGTGGATTGCAGCAGCATCGGTAGAGAGCTTTCCTTCAAGTGCGCTCGGCAGAGTAGGTACCTAGCACCAGACGACGAAAATCAAATCCGAAAGATTCGAGCATGGCGCAGAGAGCGGACGAAAAAAGGGCTGGACGGTGTTTCATGCAGGGTTTTTGTGAACAAAAATTTCATTATAATTTCTACAAAGTTGAGTGAAGAAAATTAGTAGGGGAGAGTCGGGAGACTTGATCCCCGGGGACACTTGATCCCAAGCCTGTATCTCGTCAGCATGTGGGTAAAACAATTAGCTTTGTTCTAGAAAGTTGTGCGAAATTGACTAAAACTCTTTGTAGAAAACAAAGAAAAAGATAAAAAAAATGTTTAGTCTAATCTAATCTAATCTAATCAGACCCTAGCGCACCCAATCTTTCGAAGGGATCCTGGAGAGTGCCTTAGGTTAGATGACGCCTAGCACTCTTCTTGTCATTTATTAACATTTGTAGTGCGCCATTGCATTAGAATGCATTGAAACATCACAAGCGTTAAAGCGGCCAGGCCTACTGCGTAAAGCCGTATCGCAGAGATGACTCGTAATTGGGTTGAGTTTGAGCACTGAGTGTTCGAACAACAACACAATTCTGAATCGACAGGGGGAAGAAGCGTGGGGACACACCACCATACGCTCCGAGATTTGTTTGTATTCGTTGGGAGCACCATGCTAAAAAGGTTTGGTACTCCGGGACCCTCTGGGATGGGACATTGTATTTCCACGAATGCCCTGGACACTATTTGCCGTGGTTATAGCGCCAGAACTCGCTCTCTGTAAGTATTCCTAATTCCAGTCCAAGCTTACCAAGTCGTCATGGCCTAGTGGTTAGCATTTTTGCTTACCAACCCAAAGGACGGGGGATCGAACCCCGCCTCGAGCGACTTTGATTTTTCGTACATATTCATCATTTCAAATTCTGTGTACTTAACTTTCTCGTTGGGAGCAGATGGGAATCGAACCCAGCACCATTCGCTTACAAAGCGAACACCGTAACCAGTCAGCCACGGCCGCTCCTAAAGAAAAAGATAAAAAAATGTTTAGATTGAGTAACACACATGTTTCTAAAAATTGCTGCAAAAAACTTCCAAGACTTTTTTCTTTGTTTTGATAAGTATAGAAAACACTCAAAAATTATTTAAAAAAAATATTTTTTATACATGAATTGTTTGATAAACATATAAACTTCAAAACCCTTACGCATTTGACGTTAAAATTATCGTCATACTATTTTTACAATCAATTGTTTAAAAAAGTGCGTTTAGGGAGACTTGATCCCTGCATTTTTACAGTCACTGGAATCAGCCTCAAGATCAAATAATTGGGCTGGGTTTTCGTACATAGTTTCCTTAAGTATAGTTGTACATAACTTACTGCAATTTGAACAATTTTTCAAAAGTTTTGTAAACAAAAAATACCAGCTTTTGTAAACATGCTCAATTTTAGTCTAAAAAAGAGAATTTTAAGTTTTTAAATATTTTGCATGCTAAACTTGTTATTTTTTGAACACAAACGTACAGGTTTAATGTGAAATTACTTATAGAAAATTAACAGTTTGGATGAACAAGAAACATTTTGCTTAAGATTTCTTAAAAATGTTGAAAGGTGGATCAAATTACCCCCAACATTTTGAGAATGCCGGTTTAAAATATTTTTTTAAGACGCTTGGCATGATTCGAAGAGTTTATCTGATGAAATACCCTTATCAGCTAAACATAGTTGAATGTTTAAGCTTTCAATTCATGCACAAAGTTCAAAGTTTTGTGAGAAATTGACAGAGTTATGTGCGGTACAAAAAAGGGGATCAAGTCTCCCCACTCTCCCCTATGTCAAAATTAGTCGGTTGTAGCATTTTTCTCAAGCTGACAACAAATTTTTCTTAAAAGCTAACTTAAATATAATAATTTATTTTCATCACATAATATCGTAATTTCTTGTTTTGAACGCTTCAAATATTCAGATTCATAATACATTCATTCATTCATTCATTCATTTATTCATACATTCATTCATAATACAAAATACTCAAAACTTTAAAATTCGATATCTCTGGAACGAAACATATTCCTTTCTGCCGATAAGTGTTTCTTATGAGCAACTCTCTACGAAATCGGCCGATTTCGACCATTTTTATTTTTTGTATTTTTTTATTTGACTCAAACTTTGTGGGGGCCTTCCCTATGACCAAATAAGCTATTTTACGTCATTGGTTCACCCATACAAGTCTCCATACAATTTTGGCTGCTGTCCATACAAAAATGGTATGTAAATATTCAAGCAGCTGTAACTTTTGAGTGAATTTTCTTACATTTTAAAAGGGCCAAATATTGAATATTACGCCCATTTAAAATGCTAGTCTTGATTTAAAAATTTTCAAAATATTTTTTCCAAAAGATCGGAAAATTTCACGAATGTTTCATGTCGACGTCGTCGTGCTATCTTGTCGCACCCGCCATTTTGACGTTCCGAGAAAAACGCGTTTTAATGTTTGACCTTGAATATTCAAAAACGAGAGCACGCAATTTAAACAATAACAAACACGTTTTGTTTGGCTCACCATTCTGTACATTGTCCCAAAGTTTGGTTGAAGTTGGTTGCTGGAGTCCCGAGTTATAATTACAAATGTTTACGGTAGTCTAGCTTGTACGTGCGACAAACGCATCCTGACTTTCCTGGCCTGAAATCCCTTTGGCCTTTTGTCGCACTTACATCAATTTTCATGGAGTGACAAGATGGCACAACAAGATTGAAACTACTTTCTTATGTAAAGTGACAAAAATGCACGGAGTTTTTTCGGTTTTTGTTGAATATCTCAGGATTGAAATCGAATTTTGGGGATCTGTGAAGGTCAAAAGGTGAGGCATTGTGAGCTGCACAAAATGGCGTTCTTAACTCAATTTGGCCCAAAATGCACGTACGACAAGTTAGCACGATGGCGACGATGTATTAACATTGAAAATCAGACCATTAATTGCTGAGATAACGTCATTACAAAATGGTGGGCTGATTGGGTGAGACTTAGAAAACTTCAATTTTCGTGTTTCTTTTTCTTAAAGCGGCTCTATCTCAGCAACCCGAGGTCCAATCTTCAATGTCTCTTAGACAATTTTATAGCAAATTTTCTGAACTTTTCAAAAAAAATATTTTTAGAAATGGTCACTCATGGTCACTATTTTTAAAAATTGAAAAACTGCAAATATTTCGCTAAAATCAAACTTTCGGTGGCTATATCTTGAAAACGGAGCCCTTTATCAAAAAATCTGTAAAGTACTTTTCGATTGCAAATTCAATTTTGCATTAAAAAGTAATGTCAAACTTGTTTTTGCATAAAACTTCGATTTTTTCCAAAAATCAATATTTTTTCAAAAATTCATAACTCGGCGGCAGATTTTTTGACCATGTTTCTCTATGGCTCAAAAGTTGCGGATTTTTGTCCCCTAAAACATATCAAAATATCTCGAAAATCAAAAAAATACGTATTTTGGGAAATTGAGTTTTAGTGAAAAAAAAGTTGATAGAAAAATCTCAAAAATTTTTTCCGTGTACCTATTTTTTTCTCAAAAGTCCTCAACAATACCTACAACTTTGCCGAAGACACCAAATTGTTCAGAAAATTCACTCAAAAGTTACAGCTGTTTGAATATTTACAAACCATTTTTGTATGGACAGCTGCCAAAATTGTATGGAGACTTGTATGGGTGAACCAATGACACAAAATAGCATATTTGGTCATAGGGAAGGCCCCCACAAAGTTTGAGCCAAATCAAAAAATACAAATAAAATCCATTTCCGGTTTTGGTAGAGAATTGCTCTTATGTAAAATTGGACGGGGAATACGATGGTGAGGTCAAATTTAAAAAATAAATAGGGCTGTTTTGAGATACGGCCATTTAAAGTTTTCAATTGCGCAATACCGGTAGAAAAATATTTTAATCTAAATTTTGATCACGGAAATGGATTCTACGTCCGATTTCCTTCAAAATTGAGGCTAAGACCGACCCTCTAAGATGTGTGGTTCCTGAGTTATCGTCGTTTGAAGATAGAGGTTTCGCTCAAAAATCGCCAAAAAGTCGATTTTTTGGGAGGGTACAAAAATGGAGGGGGTGGTCCGATTTGGATGAAATTCGGGATTTTTGCATGTTTTGATAGTCTCAACAGCTCTGCCAAATTTGAGCAGAATCGGAGATGGTAATTTTCAAATGCTTAAGATGGAATGACCCATAAGACATTTTGAGAAATCGTGCTTAATCGCGCGATGCTACTTCGACAACTTGAATGTAGACGGCGCATGTGCCGGTTCCCGGCAGAATGTCCAAACAAAGGTCCTAAAAATAAGAGGGTCGACAGAAAAGATGCATTTGGCATGCTATTGACAAATTATCACAAAAGTGTTCCAAATATGTGGGATGATTGTTTGTGCATTGTCCCGAAGTTTGGTTGAAGTTGGTTGCTGGAGTCCCGAGTTATAATTACAAATGTTCACGGTAGTCTAACTTGTACGTGCGTCAAACACGTTCTGCCCTGAAATACCTTTGGCCATTTGTCGCATTTACATCAATTTTCAGGGAGTGTCAAGATGGCATGACAAGATTGAAACTACTTTCATAAGTAAAGTGACAAAAATGCACGGAGTTTTTTCGGATTTCGTTGAATATCTCAGGATTGAAATCGAATTTTGGGGGTTATTAACTAAATTTGGCTCAAAATGCACGTACGACAAGTTAGCATGACGGCGACGAAATGTTCTTCCACGATGCTTTGTTTAGACTTGCTGTGCTACTGTTTTATTAGATTAAACTAAGTTTTTGAATGATACGCTATCAATTTCCAGTATAATTTGATTTAAAATAAATAGCAAACTCTTTTTTCAACAAATAACCACCATTCTCACATCGTTTCATCTCCAAACAAAGAAAAACGTAAGCACAGCACATGAGAAATTAAATTAATTTCCTACATGTATCTCAGAAAAGTTTCTTTCTCGTATATATATATATTTTTTTTTCTTGGGTTAGGTTTCATCGATGCTGCTATGAAAATACGTACTAAAGCACTCACGTTCGCAGATATTTTGCTATCAGCTATTCTCGTACAGTTCAATAATAAGCCAATACAGCAGCTAGACTGTTGTGACGAGTTGTCACAACATGGTCAACGAAGCAGCTGTGATTATGATCCCGTCCGTTGACAAAAGGGGGTGGTTTATCAATACAGAAATTCCGCACTTAAACAGCACAGAAAAAAAAAAAAAAAAACAAATTTTCTCGAATCTACATAAAAAAAAAATCTGGGAGTTCCCTTGCCGAAATTATTAGACCCGTATTTTTTTTCCTTTGACTATAACGGTAATCTGGTCCGAAAAGTGATCATTTTCGTCGACTTTCGCAAATGAAAGGTGATTAGTTGACCTTTCAAAGAAACATTGCTTGGAGTCTCAACAATCTTGATCCAAGCACTTTTGTTTTTTTCTACGCTGTTTTCGTGGGGAATTGCTGAATAGACGTTTTTATGCTGGTTTTACCCTTTTCGTCATAATTTTATGATTTACATGATTTTCTCATTCTCGATTTTCTTAACTTTTTTTTTATTTTAACTTTTTTTATTATTGATACTTTTAGGAACCTTCTAATAATAATTCTATCCTCCATAGATCCTCAGAAGAAGTTCCATGTCATTCTCAGAAACAAAAATCAAACAGGGTTGTTTGTGTGTGGCCACAAAGTTCACCCCCTCTGTTCCTCCATCGCTATTCATTCCCCCTCAAAACAAAGACGTTGCAACGGTGACCAAAAACGACAACCGAAACGTCCCTCGATGACAACAGTTGCCAATGGATTGGATATGTCGTAAACATCACAACTGAATGAAACATTTTGTGAACAATCAATCAATAGTTCGAAGAAGCGATGACGAGCGATGGAGGAGAATGGGGGTTGTTGGGTGGTGGGAGGGGCTTTCTCAGTGGAAACATGCTGCAGAAAGTTGGGAAAGTTTGTGTATCGTTGTTAGAGAGTCAAGGCGGCAGGTTTTTTTTTCTGTAAACTAATAAATGAACAAGTTTTTTCTTTTTTGAGAATTTTAAAGCATTCAGCCATTTCAATTTTTTTTTAATTAACTTTAATAGACTGTTTCAAGAACAAAAATTACCAGACATAAAAAAAAATCATTCTGAAAAACAATTTTGCCTCATGCTACCCCACCACAGCAGGCACGCCAATGTCACTTACAACTTTGAGAAATATCGCCAATGAGAGGCTGGGCCATACCGAATTGGGTCCGAGAGCGATCCTGGTCTCTAAATGCACTTTCCGTTTGCTGGCCACACTGCCGCTGAGCAAATAACAAACTAAACTTTCCTAATAAACTTCCATTTGTGACTTTTCTGTGGCAAAGTTGGGCAACAGTTGATCGAAAGATTCGAGATGTTTCTGAGAAGGGGTCTTGTATTCGAGTCGGGTTTTTAAAAAAGGATTGTTTCCCATTTTTTTCTAATTTAAAACAATGAAAATCGAGTCAATCACAAAGGTTTTTACTCATTCGGATAACGATAACAAACAAAACATTTACAAAACTTAATCATTCGCGAGCGCCCGCTCTATTTTCTCCTCCAACCTCATCGGCGTCTTGAAGTTCTTCCCGGCGCGTGGATTCCTCCGCAAAACAATCGGCGACTTTTTCGGCGGACTCCGGTAAGCCGCCGCCAGCAGTTCCATTTTGCGCTTTTGCAAACTAACCGGCTGGCCAACTAGCGAGGGCGCGTAATTGTTCGGTGTCCGCGCGTTACAGCTGCCAAGCAGAGTTCGCGCCGGAGTGCCACCGCCACTGGAGTTGCGGAGGGGCGTGTTGAAACTGCTCGATCGGGGAAGTTTTTTGTCTTTCGCGGACGTGATTTTTTCGGTGCAGTCTCGGTAGAACTGCTCGAGGTCGATGCTTTCGAGGGTCGCTTTCAGCGTTCGAAGTTCTTCCTTGAGGTGGTCCGCCTTTGGGTGCTCGCTGAAGGTGGTGTATTCGGTCGCGTATGAGCTGGGAATCGTGCTTTGCTGGCTGAACGATCGCCATTGTAAATTTGAGACGCAAAGAAGCGATCGTTCTTTTACCACGTCTTCATAGGCGTACTCTTTGATCCCGGACCAGAAGTGAACGCCGAGCAAGTTCATGCTTGCGTCGGCAAGGTAAGCAATCTGGAACTTTTTCGTGTCCGAATTGCCCACGTAAACCACCACCCCCACCGTGTCAAACTCGTTGTACAGCGGTTGAAAACTACTCCGATCAACATCTACAATCTTTGTCAACCTTCGAAAATGTCCCTCGGGAAGATCAAACTGCATCCGGTCCAGCACTCGATAGTTGGTACTCTTACCCGCTTTCAGCTGAATTTCGCCGTTTTTGCTCCCATTCGCAGTCAAATTCACCACCTCCAAAACCCTTCGCTCCTGCACAACCTCACCCAAGTCTTCCGGTGGACCCCAAATCGACATCAGCAAGGTTTTCTCCGGCTTCCGTGCGTCAACCACGCGAACTTTGAGCAAAGGAGTGACCATGCGACTGCCTGATTCGGACGCACCCCCGTCGATGGCCCTCTTGTTGCCGTTGCCACCACTTGCCATAAGGGTTTTGACGCGCCGGTTGACCTCCTGAGCGGTTTCCTCCTGCATGCGGCGCTGCAGGTCCACTATCGCATCACGTTGCGTCGCCGAGATGTCGTACTGTAAGCAGAAAGAGTGGGGGTTTGACTGACGCTCTCCAATATTAAATAAAACAACTAACCTCAATGTACGACAAATCCAGCCCGGCCTCAACCATCTCCAACAATTCGGCCGTCGTGGTCGACCTCGTCACCGTCATCCGTCCATTCCTCCGCACCGCCGCCCGTTCACTCTCGAGCTCTTTCTGCACCTGACTGCACAGCTTCTGAAAGTTGTCAAAACGGTTCGCATCACTCGCGAGATTGCGTCTTCTTTCGACCCGTCCCGACCGCAGCACCGAAGAACCCTGCGACTTGTCCACGTACATCAGCGGATAGACGCGCACCACGAACAGCTGCAGCCGCACCACGAGCCCACCCCGATCGGCGATGTGATTGCACGACACCAGGAAGCTTGTGGGCACCTGGTACAGCCCCAGCTTGGCCAACCAGTGTGCCCTTCGGGTTGAATTGGCGTGAATTCGTAACCGAACGTCAACCGGAACGTCCAACGGTGCGCAACCCTCGTTCAAGTTCAACAACTCGGCACCTTGGATCATCAGCTTGGTCCCCACCACAATCCGTCCCCCGAGGACGGCCTCCGTCAGCGGATAATCCAGCACCGTCCTAATCGGATACCATCCGTCGCACAGTTCAACCTCCGCCTCGAACGGGTTCTGTCCACGGAATACCCGCGACACAAACAGAACGATCCGCTTTCCGGGCACGTCGTCCTTTTCCAGCATCTTCCGAATCACCGATCGTTTGGCACAGTCGATTTCCACGTGGTACCGGAACAGCAACTGATCGAGCACATTTACCGGACTTGTGACGTCGCAAAAGAGCTTCGGTAGCTGCCGTTCCATGGAAGCAAGCTTGAGCAGGATCCACTTCCAAGCGTTAACGATCCATCCGGAAGGTACGAGAGTGGGGTCAATTCCGGGAGCGGCAAGGAAGGCGGAAGTGAATTCCGGAAGACCGACGTGGCTGTTGTCGTCCAGGATGACGTGAATCAGGGCGTCCGGATCGCCGAGGGGGATTCCGGTGGTGTTTTCCTGAGCAAATTGTTTGCTGAAAAATGGAAATAGGAAAATGTATGTTAAAGAACAACCTGAAAAAATAATGTTTCAGATAGAAAAACTATATTCCATTGGGAACCAACAACGAGAGAGGTACTCCTCGATATTAGCTCCTGAAAAGTGCGAAAAAGTGCAAAAATGCCTCACGACAAGAAAAAGAGGCGGTCCTCACCAGCAGGATCGTCAGATTTGAAGAAGCTAAAGAATGCCGATGCGCTGCCTGCAAAGCCAGGCAGTTTGAACAAGGACGCTCATAAGTCGTCTGGAAACCAGTTCGCTAACCTCCCTGTGGATATGAGCGAGAAGGAAGAATTTGAACGACGGGAAAAGTTGCCACCCATTTTTGTGAAAACATCGTCTTCGGATTCGGTGCGAAAGTGGCTGACTGGGTTTATCGAATCTGGTGTTTTACGAGCTTCAATTCGCTTGTGTGCTGATGGACTCAAAATTCTGCTACCTGGCAGAAAGGATTACAACCAGAGAGAAGGGAAATGAGAGGGTACACTGGCATTTAATTTTTGACCCCGTAACGTGGTACACGCGGTACACGTCTCAGCACTCTCGGGGTGGTCAATTTTTGTTCAATGGATACTAAGGCTACTGCGCGATTTTAACATTTCGGATGTTCGCCATTCGAACGCCATCTTCGCTTAAAAACCTGGATACACGAGATCACATTACGACAGCATTGTCAGTGTGGACAGCGAAGCTCAACTACATTCACCATTCGATCTGAGTAGGGTTCAACTTTGTGTCCTTAGTTGAGCTACGCGCTCCTCCTCAAAGAGTAGAAGGTGATAGCGTCATATACAGTATGTAAAAAAAAGTATTTACACCCCTTGGCCACAATACACATTTTGTGATAAAACATGTTAACAATTTAAAGTTTGACAGAAACCTAGTATGTACTACGTTTTGTTCAGAAACTCATGCCGAACATTTTGCTACAAAAAGCTCATGAAAAGAGATTTCTATAAAAAGTTATATAACAAATACTATTACAAAAATCAAAAACAAAACGGTGTTATACCCACTCCAAAATGTTTATTTAGCAATTCTATGGTAATTTATTGACATTTAGTTAAATTTAAAGTTTGCAAAATTAAGTTTAAATAAGATTTATATAGAATTTCCAGAGTTATATAAACTTTTATACTAAGTAGTTTGTAAACTTTATATTCAATCCAAATTATTTTTTTAATCAATCAAGGATGCCTATTTGGAGTTGAGAGACTGGATTTGTGGTGATTTGTCAACAAATAACTTTATTTATGTTTTTTTTTTTTAATTAAATATACTTTATTGAATCTTTCTTAAAATAATTACATTTGGTTTACATAATAAGTGGTCAGCTGTGGCTCTTCAAGAAAACATAACCTAACCTAAAACTAACTTAATCTAACCATAAACTAAACCAATCCTTGAATCAAGGGGTATTCAGATATAGCACATTTTTCCCTGAATTTCAAACATTTTTCTTGAATCTTCTGATCCAACATTTTTACTTCTGCTAATTCATGAACCTCACTTGATCTTGTCCAGCCAGGAACATTCAAAACCATTTTGAGTAGGGGAAATATGCCCATTTTAATCACTCTAAGCCGTTCGACCAATTCTCATCACTTTTGCCTTTTTCCGCTATGAAATCAACATTTTCAGATGTATCAAGTTGCTGAGAGTTGCTTGCTCACTTTTGTTTGAGCTATTTATAACTTTGAAACAGTCAAAAATACTTTATGAAAGCTGTAATTCATTATCAAAGTGCTGATAGGCCGATAATAGAAATAGGCTGAGAAAGGGTATAGTTCCCCTACCTTGTTTTGGACACGCTGGAGCTTCAATTTATGAGTTCTAGCGCAACACTCCCAAACAGGTACTGCATACTCAATAACGGGGTAAATTATTTGTTTGTAAACTGCTAGCTTATTTTTCAAAGATAGCTTTGATTTTCTGTTTTTAAAGGATACAAACACCTGATGAGAATGCTGCACTTGTTCAATATTTTGTCTACGTGCTGCCGAAACAATAGTTTCGAGTCAAGTATGAGACCTAAATAGACAACTTCCTTTGACCAGGGTAATGAAACATCATTCATTTTAATCAAAACATCATCCTTTGGGGCAAATCTAACCGATTTGGAAAGTGGAAAAATGATGGTTTGAGTTTTGGCTGCATTTATGCGAATTTTCCAGTCGCCAAAGTATTCGGAAAGAACGTCAAGACCCTTCTGAAGACGGCCAACTAAATATCTGGTTATTTTACCCTTATAAATAACGGCAGTGTCATCAGCAAAAAGTGACAACACACCATTACCAGGAAGAGTAGGCAAATCAGATGTAAAAATATTGTACAGAAGTGGGCCAAGAATACTTCCTTGGGGAACCCCAGCATCAATGTTGAATAATCCAGAAGCAATCCCATTCAGAAAAACCCTGAACGATCTCTCCGAAAGATAGTGCTGGATAATTTTGATAAGATACATTGGAAAACCGTATAAATACAGTTTATGTATCAAACCATCATGCCAAACATTGTCAAAAGCCTTCTCAACATCCAACAAAGCCATAGCAGTTGATTTAGACTCAAGCTTGTTCTGCTTGATGATTTTAGTTACTCTCGTAAGCTGATGAGCAGTATTATGCCCTTTCGGAAGCCAAACTGCTCATTCAAAATTATATTATTATCGTTGGTAAAATCCAAAAGCCTTGAATAGATGACCTTCTCAAAGAGTTTGGACAGACTACTCAAAAGACTAATGGGACGATAACTTGTTGGCGATGTTGGATCTTTTGAGGCTTCAAAATTGGTATGACTTTGCCCAGTTTCCAATTGGTGGGGAAGTAACCAAGTTGCAAACATTTATTGAAAATATTGGCTAGATGTTGAAAGAACTGATCACTCTGTTTTTTCAACACTAGATTAAAATGTTATCAAAGCCTGGAGCTTTCATATTTTTCATTTGTTTAACTGCAACTTTGACTTCCTCACCAGAAACATGGGAATCTGCAGGAAATTCAAAGGTAGAGTCATTGATTGTTGAAATACTATTGGCAACTGATGTTTCTTTACGGCTGGTCATGGAAGCGCCAAGATTATGTGAACTAACAAAATGAAGCCCAAGTGCATTTGCCTTTTCCTCGGATGTAATCAAAGGAGAATCCTCAACAATAAGAGGAGGAATAGGCTTTGGTTTGTTTTTAAGAACTTTTGAAAGTTTCCAAAATGGTTTTGAATAATTCCCAAGCTGGCTTACATGTTTTGAAAATTCTTGATTTCTGATATTGTCAAGTCGGTCTTGTATGATTTTGTTCAAATTGTTCACTGAAATCTTTTGTCATAGTCCCCAGTCCGTTGATATTGTCTCCTATAAACATTCCTAAGTCTAATCAAGTGTTTAGTATCTACGTCAATATCAGTTACCTTAAAATTAACAGGAACCTCCCGAACGTTGGCAGCCTCTGCTTGGTTGATAGCCTGCTGGATCACCTCCAGCGAACGATCAATATCAGCAGAAGTTTCCGGGTGTTGATCATAGTCGATGTTGCTGTCGACCACTTGCTGAAACTGCTGCCAGTCAACGTTGTGGTAATCTTTCCGGGTTGGTTGCCGCTGCGGAGTAACGGAAGCTCCAACCTCCACAACCACCGGATAGTGATCAGAACTCAACTCTTCAAACACCTCAGGATGAGCCACGTTCTCAGCCATATTGGTAATGAAGAAGTCGATGATTGAGTGATTCCCAGACCGAGCCACCCTCGTTGGACGATCCGGACTCACAACGTTGTAGTATCCGTTTTGCAGATCGTTGTGCAGAATCACTCCGTTCCGATTCCTCCTGCTGTTGCCCCAAACTTCATGCTTCGCGTTGAGGTCACCAGCGATGATGTACTTTGCGCTCCGCCGTGTCAGCTTCTGGATATCGCTCTTCAGTTTTGCTGCTGAACCATCTCTGGCATTCACCTGACGTGGGCAGTATGCAGCACACCTCCTCCTCCAGAGGTGGTCCTGTCGAGCTGCGTCGCGATCTTGTAGTTTTGCAGATAAACTTTTTCACCGGGCTTCAGATGAGTTTCCGTGATGGCAGCTACGTCGATCTCCTTCTCGCGAAGAAAATCCACCAGCTCTAAGTTCTTCCTCCTAATGGAGCAAGCGTTCCAATTCAGCAGCTTGAGGGACCTACGATCCATACTGGATGACGAACGAGGTCAGCACTTCAATCTGCTGGGTCTTGGTTTTGCATCCACGCAGTGCAGCGGACATCTGTTTGAAAATATTGAGGAGTTCGGTTGAGGTGTAAAGATCATTACCATTTTCCTCAACTGCTGGTTCTTGGGTTGGTCTTGGCTCCTGGCTGAAGCCCGGTGGTGGCGGTCTCGGCTCCTGGCTGGAACCCGGCCGTGGATGATTCATCTCAGCTCTCTTCCTGGGATCCAACGGCAACGGTGCCAAGTTCGGGACCTGGCGTCGCGGTTGAAGAGGTGGAAAATTTTGCTCCACCAGGGCTGGAGGAGTTCTACGACGCTGAGGCTGATTCTTCGTCGATGCTTGCTGCCGAATTTTCACGAACTCAGCTCTCTTGGGGCACTTTCGGTCGGTTGACGAGTGCTCACCGTTGCAGTTGAGGCACTTCACCAGCGAATCTTGGATGCACTGGGATGTGATGTGCGCATCGGTACCACATTTGGCGCAACGACGCTTTAGGTGGCAGTTCTTACCTCCGTGCCCGAAACCCAGGCAGTTGAAGCATTGTGTGACGTCACGATGCACTGGTCGGTATCGCTCCCACGACACGATAATGTTGAAAACCGCTCGGATTGCCTTCAGCTCAGGAAGCGTCGTCGATCCCTTAGCCAAATGCAGCAGGTAGAGCTGGTCACGGTACTTGATGTCTTTGTTGCGTCGGCTCATTTTGTGCACGGCCAACACATCCAGTTTCAAAACTTTTAGCTCGGCAGCTAATTCCTCCACTGGCATGTCGTACAGACCTCTGACGACGATTTTGTACGGCTTATCCATGACGACATCATGGGTAAAGTACTCCGCCTCGTTTTCGGTCAAGTAATCCTTGACCAGTTGATAGTGCTGCCTGGATTGCACCAGCACCTTAAATCCGTCCTGACACAGACGAATGTTGCCTAGGACTTTCCCAGACTTGATGAGTTCAACCAGCCCCGCACGAAAGTCGATCGTTGCTGCTGATTGCCTCACATAAAAGGAGGCAGTTTCTCCTTTCGCTGTTTCACTTCATTCTCCTTTGCTTCCGCTACCTGGTCCTCGTCAGGCAGTCCAGCAAACTTGTTGTTCTTCAATAGCTGCTCCTCGTGCGACGAAGAGTTCTCCTCCTCCTCATCCATCGGTACAGTACCGTCGCTCTTTTTCGTCTTTTTGCTGTTCGATGTCACTTCCAAAAGCACCTTCCTTTTGGAAATTCCCGGTTTTTGGCCATCAGTTGAGGCCTCAACCTTCCTTTTGGAAATTCCCACTTTTTTGCCTGCTTGAGCCGCAGGTAGGGCAATATTGCCGGCGTTTTGCGCCGGGACGCGACGAGTCATGTTGATTCAGACAACCTTCACCAACGAATGCTCGGATAACAATTCTTTATTTATGTTAATTTTTCGAATGGTGTAGGGTAGAGTAGTCATCAATGAGACACGGGGAACAATGATAAAATGGCTCTCACAAGTCGTAGTTTCAACCAATCAGGCTCATATTTGGGGGAAAGGAGTATCTACTGGAAACACGTCTGCTATAATAGTGGCTTTGGTTAAGGACGCTCCCTTGAAAAGTTATTCATAAATGTTTGATTCTGGGGTGTAAAAGTAAATTATGGACAAAAAATACGTTTTCGCTCGTAGGCTGCCATTTACACCAAAACTAATATTTCTTCAAACTTCTTTCGACGTTCCATAGGAATTGAGTTGGGCTACAATGTCCTTTCATTAGGTTTGACCAAAATTTAGAATATACCCAGAATCCAGGGCTGTCTCATTGTTCCTCACTCATTTTAGCCCATGGGTAACAATGAGACACTTTGATTTTTCTTCATTAAACTTTTCAAAATCCATGTAAATCTTTCAAAACATGAATTGGAAGTGATTTTTGGCATATTTATAGAGTTTTAACTTCATTTAACCAAACATACAAAGTTATTTGGTATACATATATGAATTTTACAAAATTTAAATACTTTTTAGTATAACTTTTGTTAATTAAAGTTTCATGTTGGCAAAATTGCTTAAAAATGTTCAAGGCAAGTCACCTGCAAAGGAACAATACAAAAACATGATGTTTTACTAGAAAAAAATTGATTTTCGTAGAGTGTCTCATTGTTCCCCACCTGTCTCATTGTTCCTGCCAAGTGAGTCTACAATGAGACAGTTGAATAACTCTGGTTGTAGATGTCGGATCGATCTCATATTTTGGTCAATGTTAGAACACATTAAAAGAAAGTAAATGCAATATAAAGCTCATTAAAACATGCTGATGAAAAAAACACAAAAATCTTTGAAAGTTGAAAACCAAAAGTGTCTCATTGATGACTACCCTACCCTACAAACTTTTTTTGCACCTTTTTTTATTTTTGTGATAGTATTTGTTATATAACTTTTCATAGAAATCATCTTTTCATGAGCATTGTGAAGCAAAATGTTCGGCATGAGTTTCTGAACAAAACGTAGTACTAGATTTCTGTCAAACTTTAAATTGTTTACATGTTTCATCACAAAATGTGCATTGTGCCCAAGGGGTGTAAATACTTTTTTTACATACTGTAAAAGCATATAACATATCAAATGCAACGGCAGATTTGGATTCAAATTTACGGTACGGAAAGTCTGAGGTGTGCTGTCCATACGATGCAGTTGACAGTCAACGCAGACCTGGATCAAAAGTATTTTGCAGCAATCATAGTGTTAGAATGTATGGACAGTCCTGTTTTGACACAGGTTAACGTGAACATAGATTAATAAAAAATCAAAAAAAAATCAAATTATTCGCTCTACAGCATTGCCTTGGCGTTCTCGATTACGAGATTCCTACTCGAAACTAAGTGTCCGAAGGCTTGATTGTTGAGGCAAACCTCTTTTTACACCTTAGCTTCCATCCACCCCGGGATTCGAACTGACGACCTTTGGATTATTATTAGTCCAACTGCCTACCAGCGACTCCACCGAGGCAGGACCCAGGGAGACGACTCCTACACCTGGAGTGAGCTAACGACCTAACCTATTAGGTTAGTCCGGGGCCAACATTTACTTCCCGTCCGACGGAAGACGTGATCAGACAAATCTCGTCTCGAAAAATGCCACCGGCACCGTCTGGGATCAAACCCAGGCCGACTGGGTGAGAGGCAATCACGCTTACCCCTACACCACGGTCCCGGATTAATAACATAGCACGTAAATTCACACGTAAAAACGCGATCATGACAAATGAAATCACAAGAACAGCCCGCGTAAGAGCGTGTGGGGCGCAGATCGTGAGCGATTGGCATCAACAAACAGGTTGTTTGGGAGCTGGTAAGCAAACCGATAAAAAGAACGACCGATATAAGAAAACCTGTGCAGGTGCCGCGCACTTAATTCGATCGAGGTAGAAGGAAATAGCAAGGAGATCGAGAAAATTGCTAGGGAGCTGTTGTGACGACAAAACTTAACAGCAAACGATCTCTTTTCATGGGCTTGCTACAAAATCTGGAAGAGGACTTACTATGCATCAATGTGAAAATAAAGACACAATAATTTTTGGCTGCCTACAAGGGAACTACGAACGAATATAAAAATATTGAAATCGTAAGTGAGATTCATTTTCAATACAACTACTTTAAAAAGCTTTGTTCGTTACATTCAATCGAGAAAGCTATCCCAGTACGTCGGAAAGCCATGTAATATTGAAGCATACGTTCTAGGTTCTAGAAAATCACGTCTGTGTTAGGGAAACGCAATTTAGCTGGTAGTTTCTAATTAAAAGGCAGTTAATGTAGGTGTTAGGAAGGGGCTACACTAAAACCCCCGTTTACGCGCAGGCGTTACGCTTTTTGTTTGGCTGATTTCTCGAAAACAGTGTAATGTTTTTACATTCTTTTGAAAGCAATTTGTAGATCTGCACAAGACGTATAAATGGCTTCAAAAAGTTTGCAAAAATATTGCGTCGTTCCAGAGAAATTGACGAAATCAAGGGGGAAACCACTCTGATCAAAGAGCCCCGGGCACGTTTCGGCACCTCTCGGGCACGTTTCGGCACCTTTCGGGCACAGTTTGGCACAGATTTTGACAGCATATCAAGCAGACCCAAATGATCCTAGTAATCAGCATACAATTTGTAAACATTGTCATTTTGGAGAGGAAAATTTTGTTTGAAAAACTAAAACTTCAGCCAACGGGCCTAAAATTTGTTTCGAATAGTCAGTTTTATGTTTTTTCAGTATTTTTCAATTCGTGATGACGGTGTCGAAGTGGTTTTCCCTCTATACGATTGTTAAGAGAATCATTTTGACGTGAAATTGCCCAACAGCGTCCGCTTGTGGAACAACAGCAATTCTAGCTTGCAACTTTGCTCAGCGGGCCAGTTATGGGATTCCTCCGGCGGAACATCATCACGACCAATGATAAAAAGATCGACTAAACTAAGCTGTTCAAGACGAACACCTCGCAGCGTTGATCAACAAGGCAAGGAGGTTCGCATCGTGAACCTGCCCCCCTTTGATGACGTGCCACATAATGCGTACAGAAATCCGATGGATAACGCCCAGGACACGGCGAAGTATTACCTCCACTGATAGCTGACAACGGGAGAAAAGAGAGTTGATATACTGGCTAACATAAAAGCTAATAAAGAAAATGTCCAATTATAAATAAGTTTTATTCATGATTCAATTTCACAGAGTTTAGAAAATAATGAATTTATAGCCGAAATTAAGAGTAGGATCTCGAGTAGGACGGGAATCGTTGTCGCGATACTTCAGGATGTGGTCCTTGTACATGCCAACGTCAGTCTCGCATAGGCAGCACTTCCGCGATTCAAGCGTTTTTGTTAAACGAAAAAGTAGACGTGTTTAAGACTTGACGACGCACTTCTGCTGGGAAAACATGGCGCGCTTTCATTGCTCAAGGCTTTGCGCATGGCGCTCGTTTTCTTGGTGCGTATATCCAGGGACACTTATTTCTTTGTTCTCCCAAGGTTCTCCTTTGCCTTTTCCATGTTCCCCCGAGCAATGGCCTTGCGGACGACACGGATCTTGGGCAGCAAGGAGAAAACTTCAAATCTGTACCACGCGCAGCTTTAGCAGCTCAGTATTGAGCTCCTCGAGCTGCAGTTCCTTCTTTCCATGTTCCATAGTTCCGGGCACCGTTTCACGAGCTGTTGGAATCCACTCGCTACCTCCACAAAAAAAGACAAATCGATTGGAAAAGAATTCTGGAAGCCAACTGACAATTCAAAAAAATGTAAACATATTTGATATGATGGTTGCTTAGCACTACCCATTGATTGTTGATTTTCACCTCAGGGCACCTTTGTTCGGGCACCTTCGGGCACCCTTCAGGCACCTTTGGGGCACAGCCTGCTTGGGGCACTGTGCAGGAGTGGTTTTCCCCTTGGACGAAATACAAAGCGTAACGCCTGAGCGTAAACCGGGGTTTTAGTGTAGTTTGTTTTTGAAAAAAGGTCAATTTTCATGGCCCCCTTAATTTTAGTAAAACTTTATCATAAGATGTATTTCACACATAAAAGAGTAGGCTTAACTTCAAAACATAACACGTTATCGCAATTTCACGACAAAAAATGTACTCACCCATAAAACGCCTCCACCTCAAACTTAAACTCGGCCACATTGTCCACGCTCAGCATCCTTATCCGTTCCGCGACACCTCTGCTGCTACCACCATCACCCGCACCACCACCCACTCTCTCCCCTCCCACAAACGCCCTCAAACTGATCCGCCCACTCTGCTGCTTCTTCCGCCTGACAAACTCGTACAACCTCGGCCTCCGCTCCTGTTCCGGCTTGGTCCTCCCATCGCCACACTCGCGCTGCCTCTCCCTCGCCAGCCGCCTCGCATCCAACACCTGCTGGGCCACCTTCACCGCTCCCCCCACCAACGTACCGTCGGAACTCAGCTTCGCAACCACCTCGCCAAAGCTGTCGTCCCACTGGGCACTTCCGGGCCGTTGCTGCTCTTCGCACTCCTCGAAGCGACTGGCCAGCCGGACCTGCCTCAGCGGGGGACGCGTGCGGCGATCTTTTGGAGGTTCTTGCTCCTCCTCCTCGCAGAACAGCTCGTGAAAGTGGCGGTCGTCCAGGTCGTTGAAGAAGTCGGCCATTTCGACGTCGTTGGCGGGTTGTTCCGGCCGCCGTGACGCCGCCGTCAGGTTTGGGGTGCTGGTCGAGAAGCTGGCCAGAGGAGGTCGGTTTGGTTTTGGACGTTTTAGCGGCGTTTCCGGATCGAGTTCGTCGTCTGGAAGGCGTTTTGAGGTTGAATCTTCTGGGGCGGGTTCGCAAGCCTTCTGGACTGGTGGTACGAAAGCTTTTCGCCGTGATGCACTCTCATTTTGGTGCTCCACCTGGTGGAGAATCTTTTGGGCTCTCGTCAGAGCGGAATTTTCTCCAGTTTTCGTCGGTGTCGCACTTTCGGCTTCGAGTTCAAACTGCTGCTGCCTCTGGTGAGCTTTTGCAAGAGCTTCCTTCGAAATGGCAATTCCACCACCTTTCGCTGTTTTGAATCCGAATGAAACCGGTTGATCTGCGCATGTGCCCTCATCCACGAGCTCGAACTGTTGCTGTCTCTGCTGAGCTTTCGCGAGAGCTTCTTTCGAAATTGCAATTCCACCACCTTTGGCGGTTTTGAATCCAAACGAAGTCGGTTCTTCACAAAAATCTCGTTCGACCTCTCGTTCAACCTGCTGGAGTCGCGTTTCAGCTTTCTCGAGAGCTTCCTTCGAAACTGTAATTCCACCACCTTTGGCAGTTTTAAACCCAAACGACATGGGTTCCTCCCGTTGACCACCTT
This sequence comes from Culex quinquefasciatus, assembly GCF_015732765.1. NCBI lineage: Eukaryota > Metazoa > Arthropoda > Insecta > Diptera > Culicidae > Culex > Culex quinquefasciatus. The sequence goes on along the minus strand of NC_051863.1, from coordinate 145,298,958 downwards.
CGACCTCCCGTTCAACCTCCTGAAGTCTCGTTTCAGCCCTAACAAGCTCCTCCTTTGAAATCTTTATCGTTCCACCGCGTGCCGTTTGAAATCCCCCTGCAGCAGCAGTTGGCTCACATTTGTCAACCTCGAGCGCAAGCACCTTCTGCCAGGATTCGTCCCGAGCGAGCTTGGCGTCCTCCTCGTGCCAAATTGAGCGGGCTTTGGCGAGGGACGCTGCCGACACGCGAATGCCGCTGCCGCTGGCAGTTTGGAAGCCACCGCCGACGCCGTTGAAAGTGGGTGGTGGTGGAGGAACGTTGGCGAATGAGGGACCTGGTTCTGGTGAGACAGGTGGATGGGTTGGTTCGATGAATTGGGGTCTGTAAAAAGAGGAAATATAAAAATTTAAACTCGTAGGGGCATTATTGTGTTTTAGTTTTTCTCCTGTTGAAAAGAGAACATCCGAAGTTTTAGGAATATTTTAAGAGTGATGATTTTTACTAGATATGGGCTGATTCGAGCGAACCGTTCATATGAACCGGCTCAAGCTCAAGAACTAAAGAACCTTCAAAGAGAAATGACTAGAGAACCTGAGAGAGAAGCATCGTAACTCAGTTCAGCGCTCGAATTACTTGTCAAAATTGAGTTCCACATGAGCACATGAGCGGGAAAGAGACAAGGCAAGAGAACGAGTTTTGTTGTGTTTGAGTGCCATGTCATTTCTCTTTGAAGGTTCTCTAGCAGACACAAAAGAGCGCTGGAAGAAAAAAGAACTCAGCCGAAAATAGAGGAGAAAATCGTGACGTCAGAAATGAACTCAAATCACTCAAAGTTCATTTTGTGAGTGACTTTAACATTTTGGCCTAGTTTGACAGCTACCTCGTTCCCAGGTTTACTGTGGGTGAGAAAAGGAGGCGAATACTTTATGAAAATCATACCTGTCAAAATTCCTAGCCTCAAAATTTTGTCGCGAGTTGCTTTTCTCCTCTTATAGAAAAATCGGCGGAGCCCAGTCTCGTCAGATTAGAATACACTTGGAAAATATTGTTTTAATGCTTGTAAAGGAATAGAATAACTTTTAATAAAAGTCAAATTAAACAGAAATGTTCACAAAAAGCCGTCTACTGGTTGGTGTACAGTAGTTATTCGGTAACTGGGCTGAGAACGTAGCCCAGTCACCGAATATTGCTCGAACAAAAAATAACGGGGGGACCACCGATGCATAATATTTTCCAGATGAAATATAAAAATAAAAGTTACTAAATCTTATTTGCAATGCTTAGTTTTCATATTTCTTTAATTGTAACTTGAAGTTAAACAAAAGTTTGAAAAAAGTTTTTTTTATTTATTGAATATGATTTTTGCATCCATTAACCCCTCGGTCATTTTGGTTTGTTTTGGTTTTTTGACGTTTGTCTGTTTTTTAACTGGGCTACGGCCCAGTTAAAAAGCAGCCCAGTTAAACAACGCCCAGTTACCGAACAACAACTGTACTTGATTTTAGTAAATTTCAAGGAACACTCCAGATTATTCAGCATCATTCTGACACGACCGCTTATTGTGCTGAGAATGGGTATATTTCCCCTACTCATAAAGGGAAAGATAAAAATGTCTAACACTTTTAAAAGCAAATTTAAACTCGCATTCGGATTCAGTGTATGGTTTCAGGTAAAAAAAAAAACTGGTAGGACTGTTTCGAGAGGAGTATTTTTTACGAAAATGCATTTTTGCAAGAAAGATTAAAATATTGACTACTTACCTTTTCACAAAACCGCTCTCGCAGCCGCCATCGACTTTCTCGCCCACTTTCTTTTCAACGATTTCCTTCGGAACCACTTCCTTCTGCGTGGCCGGCAATTGCACAAGAAACTCATCGTCATCGTCCAGCATCCGATGCAGAGCCTCGTCCGGTTCCGCTTTGACTACAACTTCATCATCTTTTTCTTGCTCTTCCTCGAAACTGGAACCGCACGACGACTTCGATTCCGACGTCTCCGTCTCACTTCTGAACAACCATTCGATGTTCACCGTTCGCGGTGATCCGGTAGGAGAGAGTGAAATCGGCGGTGACGACGGCAGAGGTGCCACCGTATGAAACGATGCCTCCCGGGAAGTGCTTTTCGACTTGTCTGGAACATCAACGGATTGCGAGAAAAACTGCGACAGCTGGTTGATGTTCGCCTTGATGAGCAGACTCGCGTTAAAGCTTTCCTTTTCCGGACTCGGTTCCAGCGGAATCAAACCTTCCGGGTCGATCTGGGTGGCGGCCATTTCCTCATCCGAGGACAGCTCGTTTCGTTCGGAGGCTTTGCTGTCCATACTTAGCCGTCGAACGACGGCGGGTGGAGGCGTTTGGGGACTGTCTGCGATTGGTGGAGACTTTCGCCTCCTGGAGAAGGTTCGTTTGATACTGGCGCGGTTGACCTGCTGCGGGGGACTTTCGATGTGATTTTGGATTTGCGCCAGCCGGCGACGCAGCGGAGTGGACATGATTCGCGAGTAGTCGACGACAAAGTCTGCGTCCGAGTCGGACTCGAAGTCGAGCACGATTGATGCGCTGAGGTCGGCTGGGTGTGTGGGAAAGTCGGGTGCTAAAAGAATACATTTTTGTAAAGCTTTAAATAAAATTATTGAACAAATCTTACCAATTGAAACATCTCTCGTGAAAGAAGACTGCCTAACATCCATGTACCGTTTCGATCGTCTATTCTTCTCAACCTTCGACCTTCGTTTGGAATGCTTTCGTTCCACCGGTTCATTTTTCACTTCCTCTTTCGGCGGACTGCTCCACTCCTTCAGCTCCTGCTGCTCGGGACAGCTTCCCAGCCCTGCCAGCATGTCGGCGCCCTCCAAAATGTCCAGCATTTGCGTGTCCAAATCGAACTGAGTGTAGCTATAATTTGCCTTCACCTTAGAAGTACTCGGTTGCACCGGTTCCAGTTTAACCTGCACGGGCCCTTTCTCCTCTTCGAAATCCGGAACTCCATCCACCTCAATCACTTCATCTATCTTGACAAACTTATTCCGCACATTCCTCAGAAACTCCTGCGACGGCTGCACCACCGATTCCCGCTCCAGTCGATTGGCCTTCTCCAGCACCGCAGCCTGAGCCAACGGATCCGCATCGCTCAACTCAATCCGCTCGGTGTTCACATCGAAATAAATCAAATTACTGCTCACCGCAACGGGGCAACTCTCCTCCGAAACCCTCCGCGCCGGACTGGCCACCGATCGCTCGCTGGACTCGTTCCAAATCCGCGAGTGCCGCTTCCGAACCATGGACCGGTAGCCTGACCTTCTGGTCCGCTGCTGGTTCGGGCTGTGCTCGATGGATTCTTCCATGGTGTACACGGGACCGAGCACCTGTTGCGCAGCTGGGTCATGGAAGAAACACAAATCACCACCGAAAACAGCTGAAAATCTCGGAGAAAATTGAACAACTAAAACGCGGAAAGTTAAAATCGCGGGGTTTGTTTTGGTTTTCGGATGTTTTGACAGCGCGCTTCTTCACAAAAACAAAATCACGACTTGTCTGCAGAAAGAGGGTGGTGCTGAACTCGGCTCTTTGACAGAACGATTGTACAGAGTTTTGCTAGCGAGCGCAGTTCTGCAGCGTAACGTACACGCTGAACTAAAATAACCAAGAAAAAAAACAGTTTTTACTGATCGACCCGAAGGTCCACGGTACGAAACGTAAAACAGTACAGATAAACCTCTTTTTACGCGGTGCGTTACGTTTTTCTAATTTGTCGATTTCTCTGGAACGACGCAACATGTTTACAATCTTTTAAAAGCAATTTGTAGGTTTTGTTCAGATCTACAAAACGCTTTTTGAAGCTTGCAAAAATATTGTATGGTTTAAGAGAAATCGACGGAATAAAAAGCGTAACGCCACCGCGTAAAAAGAGGTTTCTCTGTAGTAATTTTTCACAATTTTCATATTAATAATTTCGAGAAAAATTAGAATCCTGCGCTCCAATTAATCGCCGCAGAAAGATATCGTCGCAATGGAAAAGCATAGATGAGCGAGTAGGCTAAGAAAAAATCGAATTAAAGTTGTCTGTCAATTTGAGAAAACCGTGATAATGCGCTCTGTTCGTATTTTTTCTGTATTTTAGAGGAATTCCAAAATTAAACATTTTTTTTGAAGATTTTTTTGTAGAGATGACGACGGCGGCCGTGACATCGTCCGGAAAGGCCGGAACGATGACGTTGTCAATTAGAGTGTGGGTGAAGCCGGAAGTGAAGCAGCTGTTTAAGCGACAGTGTTGTCGCTGCGTAAATGCGACGGCTACTCCGGGACCTTCTGTGGGCATCGGTTACCGTGTTATGTCGTTTCCAAGTCCTGTTTGGACTCAAGCTGTTGGGACCCGTATCGGGTCGATTGCAGGATGGTGAGTTGCATAAGTATTTTGTTTTTTTGAAGTTCTTTAAAAAAATCATTTTTTCCAGGTCCACCCTCACATTCCAGAGCTGCAGAACCTTGAGATCAACTTGCACAACGCAACAGCCAGCGAGGCACTCTCCATAGTCACGACCACCGTACTGGCGTCCTAATCCACCAGGGACGTTAACTTGGTAGTTGGTTCCGGCCCGGGAGGTGGCCAAAATCTACGACAAGCTTACTTTTACAAAAAAAAAAAATACAAATTGAATGTGATGTAAACTGTGAAGAGAACAAAATTTAAACGAAATAGAAGAAAAAACAAACTAGAACTCCAGTTTATTATTTAATGAACCGCGTGCGTGGTTCATCTCGTGCAGATATTCGAGCATCTCGCTCATAAATTTGTAATGGCCTTGACAATGATTTTTTTAAGAGGTTTGGCTCGCATTTTTTTTATTTTTCAAAATCCTCATTAGCTGTCTGGCTGAAGATTACGAAGAACTCGACTACCTACACCAAAGAGCTTAACAGAAAGCTTGAATTAATGTTGATTAAACGGTGTGCAATAGGCCCCCAAAACCAAAGCTAAAAACTCGATTCGCCACCTACATCCGAGTAGGAGAACTTTAGTGCAAGGTTACGTTTACGTTTTTGCGCGATAAGTGCAAAGGCGAGTGAAAACTATTTTAATGTTTTTTAAAAGAAAATTGATCTTTTGGAATAAAATAAAGTTAACAGGTGGTAAGAAATAAAAAGTTCTATCGATTGACTTTTTGATTTTTTTGCTAAGTTGCCTTTTTCATTGAAAATTCTGAGATCCGGATTGAAAACGCGAGAATGAGGTTAGATTTCAAATTTTGAAAATCATTCCAATTACCATTTTTCAAGCAGAGCTTTGCCTTTATGGTATAAGTGACTTTAAAAAATATTTGTTCACATGAATTATCTACATTCTCAATTGATTAGTTAGGTTTTGGTTGATTAAAACATTCCCTTATTTTGAATCAGATAATGAACAGGTTAAATCGGCCATCACAAAAATATTTTCGTTTATATCAATTAAGCTATTTATTTCTTACCTGAAAATGGTATAATTTGCTATTAATGTTGATTTTATGATGAAATAAAACAATTTTAAATTGCAAACCAACTTACGCGCTGTAGGTTATAATGAAAACATCACCCCAAGTTTCAGCGCCCTCTAGTGGGGCGTAATTATGACGTTTGATTGCCTATTGCCTTCTTCACGCAGAAATTCTAACTGACTTAACTCTGGAAATAGGCACCATGTCAAACCACCATATTTGAATCAATAGTATATCAATAAAAGAAAGAAGTTCAATTTAAAATAAAATTTATATTTTCCGTCAAAATCACTTGCTGTCTGAAATAAACCCGCTCGAAACGCAAAATGATACATTTGAGCAATTCTCTACCAAAACCGGAAATGGATTTTATTTGTATTTTTTTATTTGGCTCAAAATTTGTGGGGGCCTTCTCTATGACCAAAAAAGCCATTTTGCATCATTAGTTTGTCTATATAAATTTCCATACAAATTTGGCAGCTGTTCATACAAAAATGGTACGTATATATTCGAAAATCTGTAACTTTTGAAGGAATTTTTTGATCAATTTGGTGTCTTCGGCAAAGTTGTAGGTATTGTTAAGGACTATTTAGAAAAAAATAGGTACACGGAAAAAAAAATTTCCCGATTTTTTATTAACTTTTTCACAAAAACTCAAATTCCCAAAATACGTATTTTTGATTTTCGAGATTTTTGATATGTTTTAGGGACAAAAATCCGCAACTTTTGAGCTATAGAGAAACATGGTCAAAATCTGCCGCCGAGTTATGATTTTTGAAAAACTGGTGATTTTTGGAAAAATCGAAATTTCATACATAAAATTTTTTGACCTCATTTTTATGCAAAATTGAATTTGCAATCGAAAAGTACTTTACAGATTTTTTGATTAAGGGCTCCGTTTTCAAGATATAGCCACCGAAAGTTTGATTTTAGCGAAATATTTGCAGTTTTTCAATTTTTAAAAATAGTGACCATGAGTGACCATTTCTGAAAATATTTTTTTTGAAAAGTTCAGAAAATTTGCTATAAAATTGTCTAAGAGACATTGAAGATTGGACCTCTGGTTGCTGAGATACAGCGGCTTAAAGAAAAGAAACACGAAAATTGAAGTTTTCTAAGTCTCACCCAAACAGCCCACCATTTTCTAATGACGATATCTCAGCAATTAATGGTCCGATTTTCAATGTTAATACATGAAACATTCGTGAAATTTTCCGATCTTTTCGAAAAAAATATTTTGAAAAAAAATAAATCAATACTAGCATTTTTAATGGGCATAATATTCAAAGTTTGGCCCTTTTAAAATGTTAGTCTTGATTTAATTTTTTTCAAAATATTTTTTTCGAAAAGATCGGAAAATTTCACGAATGTTTCATGTATTAACATTGAAAATCGGACCATTAATGCTGAGATATCGTCATTAGAAAATGGTGGGCTGTTTGGTGAGACAGAAAACTTCAATTTTCGTGTTTCTTTTCTTAAGCCGCTGTATCTCAGCAACCAGAGGTCCAATCTTCAATGTCTCTTAGACAATTTTATAGCAAATTTTCTGAACTTTTCAAAAAAATATTTTTAGAAATGGCCACTCATGGTCACTATTTTAAAAATCGAAAACTGCAAATATTTCGCTAAAATCAAACTTTCGGCTATATCTTGAAAACGGAGCCCTTTATCAAAAATCTGTAAAGTTTTCGATTGCAAATTCAATTTTGCATAAAAATGAGGTCAAAAATTTTATGTATGAAATTTCGATTTTTCCAAAATCACCAGTTTTTCAAAATCATAACTCGGCGGCAGATTTTGACCATGTTTCTCTATAGCTCAAAAGTTGCGGATTTTGTCCTAAAAAACATATCTCGAAAATCAAAAATACGTATTTTGGGAATTTGAGTTTTGTGAAAAAGTTAATAAAAAATCGGGAAATTTTTTTCCGTGTACCTATTTTTTCTAAATAGTCCTTAACAATACCTACAACTTTGCCGAAGACACCAAATTGATCAAAATTCCTTCAAAAGTTACAGATTTTCGAATATATACGTACCATTTTTGTATGAACAGCTGCCAAATTTGTATGGAAATTTATATGGACAAACTAATGATGCAAAATGGCTTCTTTGGTCATAGGGAAGGCCCCCACAAAGTTTGAGCCAAATCAAAAAATACAAAAAATAAAAATGGTCGAAATCGGCCGGTTTTGTCGAGAATTGCTCATTTGAGTTAAAAAATTTGAGGTGATCTGACAGCCACATAACGCGAAAATCAACAAGATTGCTACGATCAATTGAAAAAAAAAATTGCGCTCCTATCTTTGAGACCCCTACACGAAAATCACCAAAACTGATATTTTCTCAATACGCGCAATAATTTGCAATGAAGGTATCAGAATAAGCATAATTATGTACGAGATTATGTATGTTTTTTTTTCACTTTCGATAGCCTTTTTTGTAATACGCTCACATTTTTATAAAATACTGTATCAAACGAAGCGAAATTGTAGAGCTCTTCACTTTTATTAGAGTTTGTTTTGTAAAATACCGAAAATTTTCACAAAATACAGTATTTTTTGAAAATACACAAATCTGGGTAACAAACGAAGCGAAATTTTGTATGCTTTTCACATTTATTAGATTTTTTTAATGTAATACAGTCCAGGCTCGCAGGTCCGTTGGTCCTAACTGGTCGAAAACGGGTCTGAAAAATCAACAGACAAAAATAATATTTTTTCATAAATCTTCAAAATAATAATGAAAATAGAAGTCTAATCAATTGAAAAAAATCTAAAATACATTTTTTGCATGGATATTGTCCAGGCTAGTGTACCAGTGAGAAAATTTTAAAACTTGAATTAATGGCGAAATAGATGTTGTGATAGGATTCTGTATAGTTTAAGGCTTGTAAAACCAACTTTTACAAGCACTCAAAGATTTATATCCTTTGCTTTTGACGCAAGTGAAGTATAAACTGCATTAATCCAAAATATCGGGTTTTCAGGCACCTTAATCAGCAAAAAAAAAAAAAAACAAACTATACAAAATTTCACTTCGTTTGATATCCATACATTTTTTACGATTTTTTCCATACAAACTTCAGCGATCAATAGAAGTCAAGTATTGTTGAAAAGATCTATAAATTGATAATTTTCCTAGTTTCATGAATCAGACCGGACTATATTTTTTGCAGCACGGGAGCATGTTAACAGCTCCCATACAAACTGAGCGTACCCCGTTTTGTGGACCCAGTGGGCCTAAGATGGCGGCCTTCGATATTATCAAGCCAAACTTTAAAACGACAAAATAAGCATTCTGGAATCATTTTCTTTAAAAACTTGTTTAGAGATATGCTGCCCCTGATCGCATAAATGTCCCATATGCATTTTCATCGATTTCGAGTTTTTGATGCAGTTTGGTTCAAAATCGTGTGCTCTTTCAAAAGAGCCTATAACATCCAGTACTTTGTTCTAGAAATCAGGAGGAAATCGAGTTTTATTTCGCGAAAACTTAGCACGTAGCCTTATGTATGGGACATACTTTAAATGCGTTTTTCTCAGCTTGCTGTTTTTGCATATGGGACATTTATGCGAACATGGGCAGTACGTCACGTTCAAATATTAGTCTAGAACAGTAGAAGTGAGTGTGCCGTAAAAGCCGTCACGAAAGAAAAGTTTCCTATGCAAATTTTGAGTAGCGTATTTGATGGGCGGACTCCGACGAGGCCCACATGCCATCTGTCGGTGAATACGCGCAACTCACGATAACTGTCATCTTAGAGTCCGGTTGATTTTTTGTAATATTTCTCCGCCAACTCACACAGCAGTTGCCCCGACCCTTCTTCGATTTGCGTGAAACTTTGTCCTAAGGTGTAACTTTTGTCCCTGATCACGAATCCGAGGTCCATTTATTGATATCTCGTGACGGAGGGGCGGTACGACTCCTTCCATTTTTGAACATTAATTTGCAGCCTGAAACGATGATGAGATAGAAATTTGGTGTCAAAGGAACTTTTATGTAAAATTAGACGACCGATTTGATGGCGTACTCAGAATTCCGAAAAAACGTATTTTTAATGAAAAAAAAACACTAAAAAAGTTTTAAGAAATCTGCCATTTTCCGTTACTCGACTGTAAAATTCGAAATCGAAAAAAACACTGAAAAGGTTTTAAAAACTCTGCCATACTTGACGTTACTTGACTGTAAAAATTTTTGGAACATGTCATTTTATGGGAAATTTAATGTACTGAGCAATACTCTGAGATTTCGGTCATTCGATTTTTTTTGTATTTTTTAATCCGGCTGAAACTTTTTTGGTGCCTTTGGTATGCCCAAAGAAGCCATTTTGCATCATTAGTTTGTCTATATAATTTTCCATACAAATTTGGCAGCTGTCCATACAAAATGATATGTAAAAATTCAAAAATCTGTATCTTTTGAAGGAATTTTTTGATCGATTTGGTGTCTTCGGCAAAGTTGTAGGTATGGATATGGACTACACTGAAAAAAAATGATACACGGTAAAAAAAAATTGGTGATTTTTTATTTAACTTATTGTCACTAAAACTTGATTTTCAAAAAAACACTACTTTTATTTTTTTTATTTTTTGATATGTTTTAGAGGAAATAAAATGCCATCTTTTCAGAAATTTCCAGAATGGGCAAAAAATCTTTGACTGAGTTATGATTTTTTGAATCAATACAGATTTTTTCAAAAAATCAGAATATCGGTCGCAAAAATTTTTCAACTTCATTTTTCGATGTTGGTCATTTTTTATTTAACTTTTTGTCACTAAAACTTGATTTGCAAAAAGACACTATTTTTAATTTTTTTTTATTTTTTGATATGTTTTAGAGGACATAAAATGCCATCTTTTCAGAAATTTCCAGAATGGGCAAAAAATCTTTGACTGAGTTATGATTTTTTGAATCAATACCGATTTTTTCAAAAAATCAGAATATCGGTCGCAAAAATTTTTCAACTTCATTTTTCGATGTAAAATCGAATTTGCAATCAAAAAGTACTTTAGTGAATTTTTGATAAAGTGCACGGTTTTCAAGTTATAACCATTTTTTGGTAACTATTTTGAAAATAGTCGCAGTTTTTCATTTTTTAAAATTAGTGCCCATGTTTGCCCACTTTTGAAAAAAATAATTTTGAAGAGCTGAGAAAAAAAAAATGGCTTTGAAGTTGAAGTGGAGTGTGTATGGAAGGATACTTTAAAAGGCGGCAGTTAGGAAGCACGGTGACAAAAAAATCAAATCAAATTATTCGCTCTACAGCATTACCTTGGCGTTCTCTATTACGAGATTGCTACTCGAAACTAAGTGTCCGAAGGCTTGATTGTTGAGGCAATTGCAAACCTCTTTTTACACCTTATCTTCCATCCACCCCGTGATTCGAACTGACGACCTTTGGATTGTGAGTCCAACTGCCTACCAGCGACTCCACCGAGACAGGACCCAGGGAGGCGACTCCTACACCTGGACTGAGCTAACGACCTAACCTTTGTAGGTTAGTCCGGGACCAACATTTACTTCCCTTCCGACGGAAGGCGTGATCAGACAAATCTCGTCTCGAAAAATGCCACCGGGACCGTCTGGGATCGAACCCAAGCCGACTGGGTGAGAGGCAATCACGCTTACCCCTACACCACGGTCCCGGGTCAAAAAATCTGTATTGATTCAAAAAATCATAACTCGGTCAAAGATTTTTTGCCCATTCTGGAAATTTCTGAAAAGATGGCATTTTATGTCCTCTAAAACATATCAAAAAATAAAAAAAAAATAAAAATAGTGTTTTTTTTGCAAATCAAGTTTTAGTGACAAAAAGTTAAATAAAAAATCACCAAATTTTTTTTACCGTGTATCATTTTTTTTCAGTGTAGTCCATATCCATACCTACAACTTTGTCGAAGACACCAACTCGATCAAAAAATTCCTTCAAAAGATACAGATTTTTGAATTTTCACATATCATTTTTGTATGGACAGCTGCCAAATTTGTATGGAAAATTATATGGACAAACCAATGATGCAAAATGGCTTCTTTGGGCATACCGAAAGCACCAAAAAAGTTTCAGCTGGATTAAGAATTACAAAAATTAAAATTAAAGAAAACAGACCGATTCCGTAGAGAACTGCTCTACCTTTAGAATCTATATTGACCCAGAAGGGTCATTTTTTCATTCAGAACAAAATTTTTCATTTTCAATTTTAGTGTTTTTTCTAACATTGCAGGGTTATTTTTTAGAGTGTAAATGTAAATGTAGAGCAGACCATTACAAAAATTTTGATATATAAACATAAGGGGTTTGCTTATAAACATCACGAGTTATCGCGATTTTACGAAAAAAAAGTTTTGAAAATGTTGGTCGTCGTTAAATATGGCCGTTCATGGTCACCCGCGACAGACACGGACGACGAAACAAAGAGAAACGCAAAAAGTAACTTTTCAAAACTTTTTTTTCGTAAAACCACGATAACTCGTGATGTTTATAAGCAAACCCCATATGTTTATATATCATTTTTTTGTAATTGTCTGCCCTACATTTTTGTAGAACATTGTTGCACTCTTAAAAATAACCCTGCAATGTTAGAAAAAAACACGAAAATTGAAAATGAAATATTTTGTTCTAAATGAAAAAATGACCCTTCTGGGTCAATGTAGATTCGAAAAGTACTTTAAATTTCCCTTAAAATGATATGTTCCAAAAAATTTTACAGTCAAGTAACGTCAAGTATGGCAGAGTTTTTAAAACTTTTTTAGTGTTTTTTTCGATGAAAAATACGTTTTTTCGGAATTCTGAGTACGCCATCAAATCGGGTGTCTTATTTTACATAAAAGTCCCTTTGACACCAAAATTCTATTTCATCACCGTTTCAGGCTGCAAATTATTGAAAAACAACTCTTTTTTCACATGTTCAAAAATGGAAGGGATCGTACCGTTCCTCCGTCACAAGATATCAAAAAATGGACCTCGGATTCGTGATCAGGGACAAAAGTTACCCCTTAGGACAAAGTTTCACGCAAATCGAAGAGGAGTCGGGGCAACTTTTCCCGATTTCGTGTGAGTTGGTAGAGAATTACCCATTTACAAAACCGCTTTGTATGATCAGCCCCCAAAATTGTATGGAGACTTGTACGGAAAAACTAATGATGCAAAATTGCTGCTTTTGACATAGGGAATGCATGGAGAAAAAAAATCCAAATAAAAAATACAAAGAAATTTTTATTTGCAGAATAGTAAAAAACCACTTTCTTATACGTTTTGTTTTTTTTTCGGTTTTTTGTTTAAAATACATTTTTCAATGAAATTTACATACGAAATGTATCATATAATGATATTATCCTCAATTTTCCTTGCAAAAAATAAACCAACAACAATAGTAAAGCCACAGTCGACAAGCTTCTCAATCCTCAACGCACCAAACCACAGCTTTACAGAGTAAAACAGAATAAAAAAAACCACAGGAGGAAAAGCTCGACTAAGCCGCCACAATAATCCGATAATTGGATGGCGCAGAGCAGGCAGACAGAGGGAAGCGTAAAGCGGAATCCGGGAAAACCTGTGTGGGAAAACGGGGAAAATGAATTGCGGAAAAATATGCTCGGCAGGGTGCGACTAAGAAGACAAGTTGCCACCAGCCACCTCCCAACCACCTTAAGGGATCTAGACTTATATGAGCGGTGCGGGGGAGGAGCAGGAATTAGTATGACGACGGTCTACTAGAGCCGGTTGGACAGCGGAAAAGTTGTTTCGTACTTTCGTCCTCCGGCTTGGGTGCGGCGTTTCGTTTAAGTACTTTATCCTTTTCAATTACTGGAGGATTCCGACAATTTGAGAAAACCTTCGCTTCCGTGGACGTGGCTTTATTGCGTGGAGTAAACATATTTCCACGATGGAAGGAGAGCTGGGATGCAATTACGCTATTTTATTGACATTATGCTCGGGAATGACAAGCGGAATTTCTGTAAAATGATGGTCACATTTGCATCAAGTATAAAACTTCTTTATTAAATTTTGAGAAGCTTTGTTTGAGCTTTTTTAAAAGCTGTTTTATGTATTTTAATGGAAGTTTAATAAGGATACATTGTGTTTAATATTCAGATCCACAATTACATTTATTAAAACAAGTTTTCATGAACTAAGTGATTTGATCATTCAACCTTAAAATTGATCAATCTTAACTAAAAAGAATTATGTGAATTGTCTTATACTATTCAAAACTGAAACCAATCAACCAAACAAGAGTAATAGTTCGCCTTCTAATATTTTCCCGTCTAGATCATCAACAACCTAAAGCCCACCCACTCCGCGTGTAGCCGTAACGATCCCGTGGAAAATCGCCAAGAAAACGCGAAACCGACAATTGACTTGAGTTTTCCCCTGGGTCGCCGTCGTCATCATGTTTTCTTTCGTCTGCTGGTGAATTGTACGACTTGATAATAACAGTTATTTCATTTCATAAAACGCCACCGGAATAGGCCGGCGGGGAACCATGAAGAAAGTGGTTATCACGGTTAGTGTGAGTGGGTGGTGGTTGCGGGATGAACATACACAGGACTGGTTTTGAGGAGAAAGGATGCTGTGAGAAAGGAAGGTTAAGGGAAAGCTCAAAATTAAGACATCTGCAGCTTGCTGTAGGGTAGCGGGTTGATAATTGGATGTCATGGAACGTTTAATTTAAGCCACTTTAGACGCACCAAAAAATCGTATTTTCAAAGTTAAAAAAAAACTATCAAAATCAAATTATTCGCCTAGGCGTTTTCAATAGAGCTTTATGACGTTTCGCGTACACACACTAGCGCACCATTTGATTTTGCTGGCCGGACAAAATTTAACCTCAATCTTTTTCGTGTACGTACACGCAATACATGCGCACGTAGATAACTCTATTGCGAGATTCCTACTCGAAACTTGAGGGCTTTTGTTAATTTGGTTTGGTTAACCGCGGTGGATTTTCTTGAAATAATTCGAACTGTCAAAAATCCACCAAAGCATCTACCACATTGATCGCACAAAAATCCGTGGTAGAAAAGTATCCACCGGTAGATGCTTTGGTGGATTTTTGACAGTTCGAATTATTTCAAGAAAATCCACCCCGGTCACCAAATCAAATTAACAAAAACCCTTTGGTGTCCGAAGGTTTGATTGTTAAGGCAATGGAGCATTTCCATTCGAGCAGTTTTTGCTTTTTTCTACAATGTATTTCTTATGGAGCGAACTGTCAAAAACTGCTCGACTGCGGATGCTCCATTGCAAACCTCTTTTTACACACAGAAAAAAATAATGTAAATTTGGAAGCTGTAATTTTGGAAGGTTGAATATTACCTCTTTCATGATGTAATTTTACCTCATTTTAGACTGAAAAAATGACATTACACCAGAAAAGTGGTAAAATTATACATTTCCAGAGGTAAAATTACACCATTTTTCTGACATAAAAGATGTACCCCTTCCCAGATGTAATATTACCACGATTTTTTTTCTGTGCAACTAAGCTTCCATCCACCCCAGAGGGCTTTTGTTAATTTGATTTGGTTAACCGCGGTGGATTTTTTTGAAATAATTCGAGACTGTCAAAATAGTTAGTTACCACGCAACCCGGATTTTATATGGAGATTTTCAGAAAAGTGATAATTTGACCATTTTCCGGGCACATTTCACCGGATTATTTTTTGTGGGGTTGTTAAAAATGCCAAGCTGAACCGAAATACGCTTTTAAAACACAAATATTTTTTCAAAAAAATAAATTCAGCTAAACGCGTTTTTCGGTTCAGTTTGGCATGCTTAACAACCCCACACAAAAACCCAACCGGAAAATGGTCAAATTTTCACATTGGTCAAAGTTGCAGTCGATTGGACGTTTTTTATCACTCAAGTATCGGACTAACTTTCCCATCTACTTCCCATCTACTTCCCAGTGACTCTACCTCTGGTCGTAGCCGGCGCCAGTATTGATCATGCTTCTACAACTAAATGATTTCCCAACAATTACAAATGGAATGAACATTTTTGAAATGAAGTTATAATAGAAATATGCATAATATTTGTAATTGCCTTATAATATCAAAACACACAAATTCTGTTTTCATTTTTCTATGTAAGATTTAAACATAAGATAAAAAATCTAGCACTTGTGTCCTAACAAAGAATCTTAGCAATACTGTTTATCACCTGACACCAATCAACCCACTGACCCTTAAACCGCACTAAAGACAAGATCCGGAAATAAAATTTGTCCCGTCTTCACACAGCTACCCCAATCCCCCAACCCCGCAACCCTTTCAACCTCCTCAGGATTCGAAGCAATCAAAAGGAAAAGACGGCAAAATGAAAGCCTTTCTTCCTCCTTGCGCCCCCTCCCCCAGCCACCAGCAAGGCAAGATAACGGGTTTTCCTCCCCAGCCAAGCGGCCGTGAACAATTACAAATGGAATGAAGATTGTGTGCCTTCATGACCCCTTCTTCCCGGGGGAACCCACTCACATTCGAGTACCTGTGGTTTGAGGAAAGAAAAAAAAAGTTGTCCTGCCGTTCAAAGAGAAATTTGGACTGACTTTTGGACACTGCCATGAACGACTTCGCAAAGGGGGGGAAAGCCGCGACAATCTGCAACAACCCGGTGACAAAAAAGAACGCAATTTGTACCGCTCAAACAAATTTAATTAACTCATTTTGAGGAGGTATTTGAAGAGCAATCCTGTTTTTGTTCCAGATTGTTTCAGTAGGTTAACGAGAGTTGGTTGAAGGACCTGATTATGAAAAGGTTGGTGGAAAGGTCATTTGAAATTTTGAAGAACTTGCACCATTTGAAACTGTACAATTTTTCCTTAAAAAATATACTTGCTCAACCCTTAAACCTGCGCATTTTTATATTTGCAAAATGTTCACCAATTTACTGGTAACCAGAGCACTTGAAACATACTTCAGACTTCGTGTTCGTGCTTGCTGCGTATGGTAAACATGCTGGGCTGCACACGCCCGAAATTCAATCCGAAAGCAGAAGATATGAAAATTAATATCATAACAACACTAGCCCAAGTGCTGCACCTGCCCGCTTTCTGGAGGACTTTTTACTGCGTCAACAGTGTTGTTTGGTAGTTTGAAATTGATGAGTGGGGCTTAAATAAGTAGTTTTATAGAATTGGTTTTTCAAAAATTAAATCATATGCTAAATCAGTTTTTTTTTGTTACAAAATTTTAAAAAAAAATATTCAAGCTGCGTTAGTTCTGAAGACGTGGCATTTAAAAAAAAATCTCTTCAATTTGTTTTATGTAATATAACCATGATTTTTAGCTGCCAAAAAAATAATTATTTACTTCAAAATGATAGGGGAACAGCATCTAATTCCAGCGTGCCTCTAATGTTGGCAGGTCAGAACTTTGACATTCAATTAAAGCTAATTAAAAGCGTTTTCAACTAAACTCGAGTGATAAATAGCTCAATAAGAAGTGAGCATGCAAGTTTCTATCAAAAGTTTTGCAAAATTAGTTGTTTAAATAGTGAAAATCAGCAAATTGGATGGAGTTAGGAGCGAGTGCTTAACCTGCCAAAGATACGAGAATTTCCCCTATATACATTTTAACCACGGCCTTGGTGAGAGTCAAGGGGTGCACGCTAAGCATTTTTTTTCCTGCAAATGAGCGAATGTAGGCTTAATTTTAGTTTTTTTCAACCTAAATTTCAAAATTTAAAGAAAAAAAAAGACATAAGAAAACGTTAAAGGCATGATGACAAGCAACTTCCGTAGAGACGTAAAATATCAAATAATCCACACTTTTTTCCAAACTAACAAATAATGCATTGAAAACCTTTTTTTTAGCTTTAAAAAATGTAGCAGAACCTCGAGCAGAACATTTAAACTAAAAATTCTCCAATTTGCTCTCAGCCCAGGCCATATAAAGGAAAAATTACTTTTTTATGTTGGTCGATCTGAAGAGCCACTTATGAATTTTTGTATGGATTCAAGAGTAAACAGCCTTCAAGGTTACTGTTTTTGAGACGTGTAACAATTAGTTTCATCGAATTTTACGCATTCTATTGACCAGTTATACTGAAACAGTGAAATTTTTAAAAATATCCCGATTCTGAAAATGCTTCAATTTTTAGGAGTTTTTTGAGCCTGCAATGATTCAAGGGAAAAAAAAATGCAACAAATGATGGTAATTGCAATTGAATGTTTTCAAATTTGATAACAAAGTTTTCAAAAATGCTTATATTGTTATCACTTTTGACTACACAGTAAAAAATAATGTGAATTTGGAAGCTGTAATTTTGGAAGGTTGAATATTACCTCTTTTATGATGTAATTTTACCTCAATTTAGACTAAAAAAGTGGGATTACAGCAGAAAAGTGGTAAAATTACACATTTCCAGAGGTAAAATTACACATTTTTTCTGACATAAAAGATGTACTCCTTCCCAGATGTAATATTACCATGTTTTTTTTTCTGTGTACAATCTATGCTACAATGCATTGCAATGTTGCCTACCTAAAGGCGCATCCATTCTTGAGTACCTTTTATGCGTTACGCATCTGTCAAATCTCAGTAAGCCGTGGAGAGAACAACATAAACAAAACAAATAACCGAATAAAAAAACTCTAACAGATGCCCTGATTTGACTTTTAACAGTATGGAGTCGTTGATCATCCTTGATCGAAGCAAGCCACGCGCGCGTTTTGACGTTTTGAAAATTTGCTCCGCGAATTTTTCGTTTTTTTTTTTATTTTAACAATTATAGTTTTAAAGTGATATTTAAGTTAAAAATGTGAAATATCCGGAAAGCTCAGAATCGGATTGGAATGCTAGATAATATGAGGCTGAGCGACGGAATTTCAAATTGGTGGCGGTGGTTTAGTTGCCGACAGTTGAGCGCCCTCGGCGTCTTTGGCGTTGGATATTCGTAATCTGGAAGTACAGTGGCAGCTTTCTGGACGGCTTATCGGTTTTTCAGCTCAAATTGTTTATGGGAATCATACCTAGTTTTTTTTTGTGCTCGGAACCCATCATAGGATCTAGAAAAGTGGAAATTTTGATTTCGTGTTTTTATTATCGAGGTTTCCAAGATTCGTATCGTATCGTAATCGTGGAGGCAGAATTTGAGTCAGAATGGGCGTTAAATGATTAGTGACATCAAATAATTCAAAAATGTGTTATTGTGAAAAGTACAGTTGTGTATTGTGGTTGAACAAGGTCGAGAAGAAAATTCATACACCATGGCCATGGCTGAATATCCGGCCCTGAATCGTGAAGGAAAAGCAGCAGCGGGTTTAAATTGCCCGGCCCCATTAACATCGCATAGAAGTAATATCATCGCATTGCTGGCGCAATACATGCAAGGCGACTAAGGATGAGTTGGAGAGAAAAGCTGATATTTGGTGAGATCAATCCAAAACAAACGAAAAACAAATCTTGTTAAATACGCGCTGGGTCTTTGTCATTTGACGAGGATCCGGAAGTTCTGAATAACGTTTGGATCAAATTGATACAGACGTTCTTTATGGCGGGGCTTGTCGGTTCAGCGGAGGTACCTCGCGCACGGCTAGCCTGCGTAGAAATGGGTCACCGAAGCTCGACAGAGCTAACACCTTCCAAATGCCTATGCGAGTTATTTGCACGTATAGAATATATATCTAAAATACATGGAAACAACTCAATTTGTAAGAAGCGACCGCGTGGTCCCGTTTGGTTGGTTGCACACACACACACACACACACACACACATGGAGTCGTTGATCATTCTTTAGAACCATCACCATAGGTTTTATGTTATTAAGTTGTTTAAACAGAATTACTCAAGATGATAACCCAAATGGCATTTTCTCTAAAATGACTCATTCTATCAAAATTTATGAACTTTTTCGATTGGGCGTATTTAAGAGGGACTTCTAACGATGCTATTGGCACAGGGTTGGATATTTTAAACTGTTTAGTTATGAAGAAGAGTTATATGAAATTCAGGTAAATTTTGTACCAAAAATACATCCATTATTGTAGCCCACCAATACCCAATTTTGGCGAACTGCAAAAAACTGTTATGAAAATATCTTTAAAACATACTAAACCAACACTATGATACGTAAAAAAATCAGTTTGTTAAATACATTTTAGAATGGAACCACTTTTCTGAGAAAAAATGCAAATGTCGCATTTTTTTATGGGCCATACTGTAGACCTGGACTGACCTAACCCTTTAGGTTAGACCGGGGCCAACAATTACTTCCCCGTCCGACGGAAGGCGTGATCAGAAAAATCTCGTCTCAAAAAATGCCAATAAAAAAATAGTACCTAATTACTTTATTCTAGGAATTTTGCCTCTTTTCCTTATTTAGCAATCGGGTTTTTTTTTTGGAAATAAGAAAAGGAGCCATAATTCCTAGAATTTAGGAATTTGGTACTTTTATTTTGTTCAGTGTATGGAAAACAAAAAACCATTTCGAGAAGCTATTAGACTATGGCAAACAAACAAATATACTTTTGACAGTTTGCCTGCTTTGTTTGTTTGCCTGCATTTGTTTGCAGGAACGTCTCAGTCTGCATACACTTGACTTTGTTTGTAAGTTTGTCGAGTTTGACTAGTTTGCGAGTTTGACAAACTTTCAAGCACAAAAAAGTGCGAGTTTTTTTGTTTGTTTGCCATAGTCTAATAGATCCTTTAAAGTTTTCGTATGTACATTGGAGCTTTTGAAAAAGTAAGCAAGAAATCAAAATTATCTAAACAATTTAAAATTAAATCCTTAAATTCAATTGACATTAGTTTCAGTTGAGTAACTCAAAATGGCAGTTTTGAAAACAATTTTTGTATTTTTTCTATAAAAAAAAAGTTTTTTTTTCGGAAATTTGAGAACGTTATCGGGCCACCAATATACCCAATAATACCCAATTAGGCGTCCAGTTTTACATAAAAGTCCTTTTGACATCAAATTTCCATCTCATCATCATTTCAAGCAGCAAATTATTGCAAAACTTATCTTTTTTCGCATGTTCAAAAATGGAAGAGGTCGTACCGACCATCCGTCAAGAGCATCAAAATACGGATTATCGGATTCGTGATCAGGTACAAAAGTTACCCCTTAGGACAAAGTTTCACATAAATCTAAGGGTCGGGGCAACTGTTCCCGATTTCGTGTGAGTTGGTAGAGAATTGAGTTCTGAAATTAAGCATACAATTTTGATATTATTGTTCACAACAACCGCAAAGAATTTAAAATGGATTTTGAAATCAATTTAAAAAATTTAACTTCGTGGCCCTTCTTGATAGAAAAGGTCCTACGTGTGACAGCTCGTTCCAAGGAGACCATAGTTGATGCATCGAAAAAATGTTTTACCGTTTTACATAATAATTTACATAGGGTTTTATGACACTATTACCTAGTATAATTTTTGAAGCTCTAGACTAAACTTTTCAGTTTTAAATTGGTACCCATGGGAACCAAAAAGGACGGATTTTACGGGTTCAATTACTTTCAACTTCAAATAGGTACTGTCGCAAATCATCGAGCTTATATTTGGGATAGATAATATCTAAGATCTTTTAGTAATCTTTTAATAACACCCAGGAGACATCGCCCTGAATATGTACACGTAAATCTAAACGTGTTTACTAGGATGTGAAGTTTCGAGTGATTTTTCCAGTCAGTAAGGGAAGCTAAACTTAAATTCAGGTGCATTTTTTTCAGTAATATTTAACTAAACCGCTTTGATCCAATACCCCGCACGTCCCTCTTCGCAACTAAATGTTCGATTCTGGTTGGCCCGTCGTGCGAAGTCGAACGCAACTGGTAATCAAATATTTGGCAGAATTTTGGAGAGGCGTCAGGCCAACGCGAATGCGTCTCCTCAAAAAACCGACGGCGCACAGTGGAACATGTGTGAAGTAGATGAGGCCACTTTGACTGCTGGCCTGCAACCTGTTTTTATGCTGGCAGTGCTTTCGAGAATGTCGCACACTGTTGTAGACTGGGCTTCTGGATACATTTTATCACAAGAAGGTACAAGTGGCCACTTGAACGCCAGCAGCATACCCGTTCTCTAAGAAATTAAAAGATGGAAAAATAGCATTGACAAACAAACAAAAATATAAAAACACACAGAGTTCAAAGAAGAGAAGCATAGCATAAATTTAACCAGAACTGTGGAGTCGGAATATTTCGGAAAGTTGGAGTTGAACACCGCAGCACTGATGTAAACAAATTAAAGAAATATAAATCAAAACTTGTCACAAAAGATGGGACAAATTAAGAAGAATTTGTACAATCTAGTTTCAGATTCCGCAGAGAACCACTTAACTAAATCGTCAACAACAGCCGGCAGATGGCTTCTACCGACCCAGCTTTTTTGCGCGCAGCAGTGACTGTGCTTTTAAGCCAGTATAGTATTTATAAATGCAGCCACGCACGGAGCCCACAGGATATGAAAATATAAGACCAACAAGCCAGCCAGAGAGCGTGGACGGTGTATATTCGAGTGATTGGTTGTCGAAAGGCGACTCGGGCTGTATTTTTAAGTTAGCCCCTGCCGGTCGACCGGGCGATTTTTTTTTTTTAATTTATATTTATTCAAATTTCTTTTCCATGTACATTCATTCAGTTAAAATATTATTGAGTGTCCAATCACAAACGATGACTTTTCACCTCAATTTTAAATACTAGCAACTTTCATTTATTCGTGAAATATTGTAGCTTTCGCTATTCAGTGATTTCAAATGTAGGAGGTCCTACATGTACAAAAGGGAAAAGGGATACCTTAAAACTAACTTATAAACTATATAAAGAGCGGATCAATGCAGCTGAAGACTGCAATGATTTTTGTCGAAATGCATCAATTATCTTAGTGGACATAACATCCAAAGTGTCAACTTCGGCTAATTGATGAAGTTCACTGGTGCTGAACCAGGGAGGAAGTTTCAGAATCATTTTCAGAATTTTGTTCTGAATCCTCTGAAGTTTTTTCTTCCTGGTTAAGCAACAGCTTGTCCAGATCGGCACAGCATAAAGCATGGCAGGTCTGAAAATTTGTTTATAAATTAACAGTTTATTCTTGAGACAAAGTCTAGAATTCCTGTTTATAAGTGGATACAAACATTTAATATATTTGTTACATTTAACCTGGATACTTTCAATGTGATCCTTGTAAGTAAGGTTTTGTCAAAACCAAGTCCAAGATATTTCACTTGATCCTCCCACTTTAAATTTACCTCATTCATCTTTATAATGTGATGACTTTTGGTTTAAGAAAATCAGCCCTTGGTTTGTGAGGGAAAATAATAAGTTGAGTTTTGCAGCATTTGGAGTAATTTTCCATTCTTTCAAATAAGAATTGAAAATATCCAAGCTTTTGTAATCTTCTTGTGATGACACGAAGGCTTCTGCCTTTGGCGGAGATGCTTGTGTCATCAGCAAAAAGTGATTTCTGACATCCTGGGGGCAAATCAGGCAAGTCAGAAGTAAAAATATTGTATAAAATTGGACCCAAAATGCTTCCTTGAGGGACGCCAGCACGTACAGGTAGTTGATCAGATTTGCTATTCTGATAACATACCTGCAGAGTACGATCCGTCAAATAATTTTGAATAATTTTCACGATATAAATCGGAAAATTAAACCTTTTCAATTTCGCAATCAAACCTTTATGCCAAACACTGTCAAATGCTTTTTCTATGTCTAGAAGAGCAGCGCCAGTAGAATAGCCCTCAGATTTGTTGCTTCGAATTAAATTTGAAACTCTCAACAACTGATGAGTAGTTGAATGCCCAAGGCGAAATCCAAACTGCTCATCAGCGAAAATTGAATTTTCATTAATGTGCGTCATCATTCTATTAAGAATTATTCTTTCGAATAATTTACTAATAGATGAAAGCAAACTAATGGGCCGATAGCTTGAGGCTTCAGCAGGATTTTTATCCGGTTTCAAAATCGGAATTACTTTGGCATTTTTCCAACTACTGGGAAAATATGCCAAATCAAAACATTTGTTGAAAATTTTGACCAAGCAACTTAAAGTTGCTTCTGGTAATTTTTTAATTAAAATGTAAAAAATGCCATCCTCACCAGGGGCTTTCATATTTTTAAATTTTTTGATAATAGATTTTATTTCATTCAGATCCGTATTAAAAACTTCATCTGATGAAAATTCTTCTTCAGCAATATTCTGAAATTCTATTGAAATTTGATCTTCAATAGGACTCAAAACATTTAAGTTGAAATTATGAGCACTCTCAAACTGCTGAGCAAGTTTTTGAGCTATTTCCCCATTAGTTAATAGAATATTATCACCATCTTTTAAAGAAGGGATGGGTTTTTGAGGTTTCTTAAGAACCTTTGAAAGTTTCCAAAAAGGTTTGGAATAAGGTTTAATTTGTTCGACATCTCTTGCGAACTTTTCATTTCGCAGGAGAGTGAATCTGTGGTCAATAACCTTTTGCAAATCTTTTGAATTCGCTTCAGTGCAGGATCACGAGAACGTTGATACTGTCTTCGGCGAACATTTTTCAGACGAATCAGAAGCTGAAGATCGTCATCAATAATGGGAGAATCAAATTTGACTTGGACTTTAGGAATAGCAATATTCCTAGCATCCAAAATTGCATTAGTTAAAGATTCCAAGGCTGAATCAATATCAGCTTTGGTTTCTAAAACAAAATCATGATTTAAATTATTCTCAATATGATGCTGATACCTGTCCCAATTAGCTTTGTGGTAATTAAACACAGAACTATTGGGTCTGGTAACTGCTTCATGAGAAAGTGAAAAAGTTACTGGAAGGTGATCAGAATCAAAATCAGCATGAGTCACTAAAGGACCACAATACTGACTTTGATTTGTCAAAACCAAATCAATTGTTGATGGATTTCTAACAGAAGAAAAGCAAGTTGGCCCATTCGGGTATAAAACCGAATAAAGACCAGAAGTGCAATCTCTGAACAGAATTTTACCATTGGAATTTACTTTTGAATTATTCCAAGATTGGTGTTTGGCATTAAAATCACCGATGATCAAAAATCGAGATCTATGCCGAGTAAGTTTATTCAAATCCCCTTTGAAATAATTTTTATTTTCCCCAGTGCATTGGAATGGCAAATATGCAGCTGCAATCATAATTTTCCCAAAAGAAGTTTCAAGTTCAATGCCCAAACTTTCAATAACTTTTAACTTAAAGTCACGTAACGTGCTATAAGTCATACTACGGTGGATAACTATTGCAACTCCACCGCCATTTCGATTCATTCGGTTATTAGTTATAACTTTATAATCTGGATCACTTTTCAAATAAGTGCCAGTTTTTAAAAATGTTTCGGTTATAACAGCAACATGCACGTTATGAACTCGTAAAAGTTGAAAAATTCATTTTCTTTCGCTTTTAAAGAGCGAGCATTAAAATTCATAATATTGATGGAATTACTTAGATCCATGATTAAACTTCAGGGTAAGAACAACATCATTCGCAAATTTTAATCCAATCTGGATTGCTTCCATCATGGATGTAGCATTACTCATTGTTTGAATCAAACCAAACAGTGAGTTTTGCAAAAAGTCATTTTTCAAACGTAACATCGCCGAGATCAGAAGATCCCAAAGCGTTGCCAGCAGAAAAATTTTCAAATGAGATTTGAGGTACCTGCCCAATTTCAGAAAGATTGGTAGAGGATTTAAAATTCGTGGATGAACCCGAACCCGAAACGACGTTAGCATAAGAAATGCCATTGTTGTTACCTAACTTTTCCACGGTAGGGGTATTTCTAGAATTGTTCGAGTGAGACAGCACGAACGTTTGATTTAAAGATGCAGGTACAACCTGACTTTGAGAAAATTTCGGTTTGGATTTCGGCTGATGCTTAGCACGAGAATCCAAAACCTTTTTCTGATGGGGCAATCCCAAAAATTTGATTTGTGATTTCCACCACAATTTGCACATTTAAATTGGGTGACTTCTTTCACGGGACAATTGTCCTTGTCGTGAGAAGAATCCCCGCAAACCATGCATTTTGGAACCATGGCGCAATGATCAGTACCGTGACCGAATGCCTGGCAACGCCGGCACTGGGTCAGATTCTGGCCATTACCGCCATGTTTCTTAAAATGCTCCCACTTTACCCGTACATGGAACAAAAATTGAACTTTGTCCAAAAGTTTCAAATTGTTGATTTCATTTCTGTTGAAATGAATCAGATAAAATTGTGAAGTCAAACCAAAGCGAGAAATATTCCCGTTTGATTTTTTCTTCATTGGTATTACTTGGGATGGGGCAAAGCCAAGCAACACCTTAAGTTCGTTTTTGATCTCATCCACCGACAAGTCGTTGGAGAGACCTTTCAAGACCGCCTTGAATGGCCGAGCATTCTTGGTCTCATATGTGTAGAAATTGTGTTTGTGGTTTTTCAAATAACCAACAAAAGTTTGGTGATCTTGTAAAGATTCCGTCAACAAGCGACATTCTCCTCTTCGACCAAGCTGGAACGAAACTTTCAAATTGCAAGTTTCCTTGCAATTCTTCAGTTGCGTTCGAAAGCTGGCCAAATCGGAGACGGAAGTCACTACAATTGGCGGAGCCTTTACTCGTTTCTCGACGGCAGAAGGCTCAGTACGAGGAGAAGGTTCCTTGTCATCAGTTTCGGATAAAACACCGAAACTGTTTGTCAATGGAATTGGAGGATTGACCTCACATTCAGAATCAGAATCAGACCTCAGAAGAGGCTGTTTTCTTTTTCTGTTTCCGTTAGCCGGTTTAGCGTTCAAACGCTTCACCGACGTAACGACCAAATCTTCAGAAGATTTGCGTTTACCTTTGTTTTGACGCATTTTGCAAGCAAAGTTCTCTTAAAAAGATGGCTTCGTTTGTAAAATACAACAAAATTTCAGGCGGGGTTAGTCTTGAAAAGACTGTTTAGAATTTTGGAAAATAACTCAGGTAGTCTTTAAAAAGACTGTGAATTTTGTTTTGAAATAACTCTGAGCTTAGGTAGTAAAAAATACCGCAGCTCTAGTGTCCGTTCACCACGAAGGTTCGCAAGACACTCAGTCGACCGGGCGAATCGGCTGCAATCTGGACCGCCAGGCTCGAATGGCCTTAGATCGATGGGATGTGATAATTGGCTTCGGCATAGTATGAGCGAGGCAGATGTTTTCTGCTCATTTTTCAAAGCGAAAGGTTATCTGCTTGGTGGAGAATTGATTTTGGAATAGTTGCTTTATTTTAGTTATCAAAATAAGCAGAATTTTAGAGTATTTATTTCCAATTTGTTGTATTATGAAAATATGCAGGTTGAATGAAAAATGAAACTCTTTAATATTTTTTTCTCGAAAATTGACAAATGGTTAAATGGACATATTTTACCCTCTATTTCCTTTTAATTAAATCTCATTTGTTTTTGTTAAAAATGTTTTTTGAGAAAAAAATGTGATCTCATACATGTTTTTGTTTTACATTTGTTTCGGAAAAAATAAGTATTTTTTTCTAAAATTTCAAACTAGAGGTGGGCAAAAAAGAGTGATCTGCTCAAAGAGCCGATTTACACAAAAGAGCAAACAATCCATGGCTCACAAAAAAGAGCCGCGGTTCTTTTCAAAACTACAAAATTTGTGAATATTTTAAAAATTATGTCTTTAATGTGTTCAAAAATCTAATTCTTTGAATTTACAACAAATTATAGCAATAAAAATATTTGTTTAGGATTGAAAATTAAAGTTTATTGTTTCAATGCTTATAAATTAATGCCAAATTTGTCGAAATTGTCCAAAATGCTCTAACCCGAATAAACTATGGGTCATTCCAGGTCAACTCGGTACACTTTTGGACTCGACCTTCACCGATTTGGACCAAACTTGAAGGGAACGTTCATCTATCTATAGTTAACAGAAATCCCGAGTTTGGTGCTGATTGGACCATCCCTCTATTTTTGGCACCGCCCTCTTTTTTGAGGATTTTCTAAACATTTTTTTTTTCTTTTAATCATAATTTTGCAACTTTTTGAGCAAAAGACTTTCTAGAGGTTGCATTTAATAGAATTCGATAAAAATGAAATTTTAATCCAATGAAATGCAAAAATACTGTAGTGAATAAAATACTTCAATTATATTCTTTTTAGCGTAGAACAGTTTTAATTTAAAAAATAAGAAAAAAGAAAAAAAAAAACTTTATTCTAAACTAACAGTGAGCTGTTTAAAATTAAGCTCAAAGGGTTCAGTAAAACATACTTCAGCAGGTTTCTATATATCAACAATTTCAAAACTATAATCTATACAATCATTACCTTATAAAAACTATTTGAGTTGAAATGGTCTAGATTATATTTTCTATTTTAATTTTTTTTAATTATTTATTTATTAAATTTAATTATTTTGCCATTTTTTTTATTAATGTAATGTAATGTAAAAAATGTTATACTAGATTAAGAGTTTAGAAGAATAATTTTACATTGTTAAAACTCACTACTCACAAAATACTCAACTTGTAAGAAACAATACAAATGTTAGTAATATTTACTGGCAAAATAAAGTTGATGTCATTAAAATACATTTGATTACCACTCAACAATGTGTATAATGGCACGCCATTAGGTACCTGCAACCGGCCTCGACATCAAAAACTTTCAAAATTATACCCACGTTCTGCATTTGCGGCATGTCCGTCCCATGCCCATGACCATTTAAAATTTATCATTTTCTCCCGGAACGGTACTTGAAAATTACCTCCAAAATGAAGAAGCAAGCAAAAAAAAATCCTGTTTCAAAGTCAGGTTGTCAGGCCGCGTGGCAGCATCCAGGCTCTTATCAAGAAACGGCCTCTGTCAGAGTAGCGGCAAACTTTTGGACCGCTACCGCCCGAAGTAATTTGATGCGAACTTGAAACAACGATGGGGAGAAAAACAAAACCGGTACCGAAATGTCCCAAAATATGATCGAGCCACGCGACCGCATCTTCCACTTTGAACCAACTTTCAGAGGACATTTCACGGTTCTGAATTCCGCGGTCGTAATTACCTACCTGCGTCAGGTATAGATATTCTTATCGAAGCCAAAGGAAAACGGGTTCTCCGAAGGGACGCGGCTTCCAATTTCCGAGATATAATGGTAACTTTGGTCAACCAACACAGAGACTGGTGGCTTTCTTGCTCATAATTCCTCCACCACACATAGTCATTACGAAAAAAGGGTTTCCCATAAAAAGTATACACATTGATCTACGGGGTGCTTTCTCGGAACGGTCCTTAACCAGCCAGCCTGCAGCAGCCCCAACATCTGTCACCCCGGTCAAGTCAAGTCTTTCCCTCTTGATTGGGTGCTTCATCTTTTTTTCTGAGGGGTCAAAAAGTAGAAAAAAAAAATTTGGGGCTTTTTTGTTTGCTTCCAGTTTTTATTTTGCGGTTGCGCACACACCTTTTGCACGCTGAATAGAAATTAAGAAAAAAATAATGGACGAGAATATTTTAACCAAACCAATGAAGTGGAATCATTAAAAAGAGAATTTTTCACCGTTGGCAATTGAAGGTTTAACCCTCACGAAACAGTGGCAACATCGCCAAACAGACATATGGAGCAAGTCACGCGAGTTTGCAACATTATAAATCGCACGAATAAATGTGCCACCATACGGTGGCAGCCGGCCGGGCAAAAAATACGCATTTTTAATGATGATTGTATGCAGTTTTTGGCTCGAAAATGTTATGCTGACCGTTTTGATGGCTTCTTTTTTGTGTGTGCGGGCATTTCCCCTACATTCGTAACGATTGGCCACACTGTTTAGCGTAGGGGTTCTCAACCGTAGTGAATTATATTAATATATTTGGAATACATAATAAGTATACTTTTTTAAGATACATAAAACTGTTCTTGTTGTTAAACGATTTTGCCTTTTTGAAATAAAATTAGTTTTTTTCTTATTATGTAAAATAATCTTAATAAAAATATTGATAGTAAAAATAAATATTGATTTCGATAAATTTATAAAGTTGTTTTAAGTTCATTGTACCAACTCTCTACGAAATCGGATGATTTCGACCAT
This sequence comes from Culex quinquefasciatus, assembly GCF_015732765.1. NCBI lineage: Eukaryota > Metazoa > Arthropoda > Insecta > Diptera > Culicidae > Culex > Culex quinquefasciatus. The sequence goes on along the minus strand of NC_051863.1, from coordinate 145,269,511 downwards.
TTTTATTTTTTGTATTTTTTTATTTGGCTCAAACTTTGTGGGGGCCTTCCCTATGACTAAAGAAGCTATTTTGTGTCATTGGTTCACCCATACAAGTCTCCATACAATTTTGGCTGCTGTCCATACAAAAGCGGTATGTAAATATTCAAACAGTTGCAACTTTTGAATGAATTTTCTGATCAATTGTAGGTATTGTTGAGATCTATTGAGAAAAAAATAGGTACACGGAAAAAAATTGCTGAATTTTTAATCATTTTTTTTTACTAAAACTCAAATTCCCAAAATACTTATTTTTAATTTTTGAGATTTTTTTGATATGTCTTAGGGGACACAAACCCGCAACTTTTGAGCCATAGAGAAACATGGTCAAAAAATCTGCCGCCAAGATATGAACTTTTGAAAAATTAGTGATTTTAGGAAAAATCGAAATTTCATGCAAAAACTAATTAGATATTATTTTTTAATGCAAAATTGAATTTACAATTAAAGATTTTTCGATAAAGGGCTCCGATTTCAAGATATAGCCACCAAAAGTTTGATTTTAGCGAAATATTTGCAGTTTTTCGATTTTTAAAAATAGTGACCATGATTGACCATTTCTAAAAATATGTTTTCTGAAAGGTTCAGAAAATTTGCTATAAAATTGTTGAGGAGACATTGAAGATTAGGCGTAATATTCAATGTTTAGCCCTTTAAATTGTTAGTCTTGATTTAACAATTTTCAAAATATATTTTTCGAAAAATCGGAAAATTTCACGAATGTTTTATGTTTTAACATTGAAAATCGGACCATTAGCTGCTGAGATATCGACATTAGAAAATGGTGGGTTGTTTTGGTGAGACTCAGAAAACTTCAATTTTCGTGTTTCTTTTTCTTAAAGCGGCTCTATCTCAGCAACCCGAGGTCCAATCTTCAATGTCTCTGAGACAATTTTATAGCAAAATTTTTTAAACTTAAAAAAAATGTTTTTAGAAATGGTCACTCATGGTCACTATTTTTAAAAACCGAAAAACTGCAAATATTTCGCTAAAATCAAACTTTCGATGGCTATATCTTGAAAACGGAGCCCTTTATCAAAAAATCTGTGAAGTGGTTTTTGATTGCAACTTCAATTTTGCATTGAAAAATAACGTCAAATTTGTTTTTGCATGAAAATTCGATTTTTTTCCAAAAATCACTATTTTTTCAAAAGTTCATATCTCGGTGGCAGATTTTTTGACCATGTTGAGGGGTTTTGTCCCCTGAAACAAATCAAAAAATCTCGAAAATCAAAAAAAGGGGGGAAATTGAGTTTAAGTGAAAAAAGTTGATTCAAAAATCTGATTTTTTTCCGTGTACCTATTTTTTCTCAATATTCCTCAACAATACCTACAACATTGCCGAAGACACCAAATTGATCAGAAAATTCATTCAAAAGTTACAACTGTTTGAATACTTACACACCATTTTTGTATGAACAGCAACCAAATTTGTATGGAGACTTGTATGGGTGAACCAATGACACAAAATAGCTTCTTTAGTCATAGGGAAGGCCCCCACAAAGTTTGAGCCAAATTAAAAAAAAAAAAAACAAATAAAATCCATTTCCGGGTTTGGTAGAGAATTGCTCAATATCAAAACGTTGTGCTAAGGAAATAAACCATATTCTCCTCAAGTTTCGCCCAGTAAATGCAAAACTGTATAATTATTTTTATGAAAAAAAAAAAAAAAACAAATGAGGCAACTGGATCAAAAATCAACGTTGAGTGATATAAAACACTATCATTTGATGATTTCTGCACTTATAGCTTTCGAAATCTCTTCTAACAGTATGTAAAAATAAGTTTGTACATCCCTTGGGCATTTTGTGATGAAACATGTAAATTACAAATAGGGAGAGTGGGTAATGTGAACCCCTAAGGGAATACTGTGATTTCTCAACCATTACAGCATTACTGTGGAAGAATTATGTATTCGTATTCCTTTCTGCTCGATGTTCTAAAACAACTATTATTCTACGTCATCCATGTGAAAAAAGTCTTTAAAAACCTCAACATTGTTCTAAAATAAAACTGTATCTAAAAAAAATTTAGATTCATTTCAAACAACCATGTGGGGCAATAGAGAATTTGCAGCAAAGTTAAAAGACACATGACGCCACCTATGAACAAATAGCGTAAACCTATGATTTTTGAAAAAATGTGTTTTTTCCTTCATAATCAAGATTTTTATAAAACTTATGCCGGATTCGGATGAGAAAAATTATTTCCAACAATTTGGTGTACAACTTTCCAATAATTGTTGAATATACGTTAACACATCTGTTAACAACTAAATAACTGTTTATTACATTGATATATACGGGGAAACTCATTTTTTCGTGTTCCAAAACATGTTTTTTGAAGAAAAAGTTCATAATTTTTTTCGCGCCCAAAAAATGATGTTCATTATTTTAAAGCAAAAAAATTTTCTCGTCTTTTGCAACCAGTTTCATTAAGATTGATGCAGGGAATTAGGAGAAATAAGCGATTTTGTTCTTCAATCCAGCAGACAGGAATACGATTTTTGGCAAGTAACCTCATTTTGGCGCCACCTACATTTGAAGCACAGTCGCGCTGCAAAACCTCAATATGCATCACAGCATTGGGGCAAAAAGCCTTACAACAACGGGGCCAAATGCACCACAACAATGGGGCAAAATGCACCGGGTTAAAGCCGTTTTTCACTAGTCACCACTAGATGTCACCGCTGTTTTTTTACAAAGGGGTTTCACAGCAGTGCATTTGACCTCAACCACGCTTTTTGCAGAAAATTCAATTAAAAATGCATTTTTGATGTTTTTGGACTCATCTATCTACAGAATAATGAAGATTATGTATAAAACTATAAACTTCAACACTTACAATATCAATAAAGGCTTTTTTATTGACCAAAAATTATAATGAAAGTTCAATAAACATTAGATGGAAACACAACATTTTAAAGTTTTGCAAATAACTTAAGCTGTTTTTATTCTAACGATGCTCAAAATTTTCCAGCTTGGTTTAGCAATTTTAAGCCTACAATTTCTATGATTTTTTCCCGGAAAATTCTTTTAATACCGAGAAAAGCAGGAGGTGCATTTTGCCCCGTGGTTGCATATTACCCCCTCTCCCCCTTCAATTACAAAAATCAATAAAGGTGCAAAAGAAGTTTGTTTATCTTTCAAAAATTCATTTAAATACAGTTGTTTGTTGATAAATCACCATCAATCCAGTGTCACAACTTCAAATAGCAATCCTTGATTGATAAAAAAGTAATTTGGATTGAATATAAAGTTAAATACCTCATTTCTGATTTTTTTTTTGTTCTGGTATTCAAAAACGTGGGTGTTATAGAAAACCTTTGCTCGCGGCGCATCGAAAAGCACGGATTTTATTTTCAAAAAATCGTATGTCGAATTATTGAAACCACCATTCTTTGATATGTTATGTACAATTTTTCGAGGAATCCAATAACAATATTTTTAGACATAGGCTCTTTGGTCCCAAGACCTTCAAAACAGCACATTAAATTTTCATTCGACCTTTTCAAGTGTTAGGCTAGATATTTGAAACTTCTAACTATTTTTTCTTAAAAGCCTATCTAATACCCTTTCGTTTGCGTACAACCCTAACACGACGTAGGTCAACCTAATGGCCAAACAAAAAATACGGGTCTTATTGTTTTCTCCAAGGATCCCCTAGAAAAATGTTGAGTCCGATCGGACAACTTTTTTTTTCGAATCACGCTGTTCTCGTGGGGAATTGCTGTGTATAAAATTTAATACTAAGTAATTAGTAACTTTATATTCAATCCAAATAATTATTTTAATCAGGGATGCCTATTTGGAGTTGTGACACTGGATTGATGGTGATTTGTCCACAAATAACTGTATTTATGTAAATTTTTGAAAGGTGTACACATTTTTTTACCCTTTTTTGGTTTTTGTAATAGAATTTGTTATATTACTTTTTATAGAAATCATCTTTTCATGAGCTTTTTGTATCAAAATGTTTGGCATGTGTATCTGAACACAACGTAGTACTAGGTTTTTGTCAAATTTCAAATTGTTTACATGTTTCATCACAAAATGTGCAAAGTGCCCGAGGGGTGTAAATACTTTTTTTACATACTGTATTAGCATAATTGTCTGCATGAGCATTCTCCTCTTTCTATCACTCCTTCTCTTGTCCTTGTTCACTCACACTCGTTGAAGATTCTTTTGTTTTCTCAGCAAACCGCCAAGAGCGAGAGGTCCTGTTAAACTGTCACAAGGAATTGTGTAAACACTCGATAGAGACCAGTTTGGTGAAAGTTGGGAGAAGAAATTTTTGGCAAGATTTTTGTAGTTCCTGAGAGCTGAATATTTATTTTTAATATTTTGACATTTTTAATGAATTAAAACTTTAAATACATAAAAAAAAAAAACCAGGATGATTCAGAAAATCCTAATAAATATGTAAATTTTGTTGATTTATTTTTATGTACTGATTTAACATTAACAGGGTCTATTTTCCAAAAAATAACAAAATTTTAGAAAGAAAAGCCATTGTACTGCAGTGTTATATCCCAAGCAGAACCCCTGCCCCAATAACACCCGGCTCATCAGTCGCTTTTGATTTTGTTTATTGTGGTTCATCTGTTTTTTTTTTGTCTCTTTTCATGTCCTTTTTTGTTCATTGGCCGGCCAAAAAAGGAAGATTAAAAATTTAAATGCGTTCCGCGAGTGCTGTTTGAAGAATCGGTCAAATCAGTTGCACCGGGCCTCCACCACACTGGGGCGGCAGATGGCTTTCCGGACCAATCGGCCTCATCATTGCCATCGCAACCATTAGTGATAATTAGGCGGCGATTCGATTCGGGGATTCGAGAATCATTTTTCAGAGCAACAGCAGCTGAAACGAGACTGGAATATCGAATTGGCGATGAGGTGCTCGAGTTTTTTGTTATGATCGTCGTATATTATTCGAGCGGGGAGAGCCTAAAGTCTTTTTACTCGTATAATGGGCGAGCGTGTTTAAAGGTCTATAAATTACTTTCTCCTGTCATGCAAGTGGGTAAAAGGACTGATAAGAACCTGTTTTTTGTTGTTGCTTGAACGCCTTTTGTTTTTAAAATTCACTCGACTGTTACGTACCAAGAGTAGAAGAATGTTTATGGGAATATTACAACTTGTATGTTGTTTTTAACTGAAATGGGTACTTTTTTTTCATAAATTCTACCTGATTTTTCATTTATGCACATTTTGAATATTCAAGGTTATTTTGATAGTTATTGTTTTGAATATATTTGCAATATAACTCACAGTAAAAAATGTGTGAATTTTGATGATTTGAAAAAACAAACACAATTATTTTCCAGGAACTGGTTAATTTTGAATTTCGATATTTAGTTTATAACTAATAATTAATTCTTCAACATTTGTTTTCTGTCATTTTTTCATTTGACAAAACGTCTAATGGGTGAAACGACCGTCGGCTAAACGTCACTTTCGGCAAAACAAGTTTAGGCGAAATGTCCTGCGCCCGTTTTATGGGGCTATGATAAGGTTTTAAATAATTATTTTGCAGGGGTTAATGGCTGAGTTTTTTTTAATGATATTGCATTATTTGTTTTCAAAAACTTATCCAAACAAAAGTAAAGTAGAACAAAAGTTTCTCAAAATGACCTCTCTATTGTGGGAAAAATCTAATTAACTTTTTAGGAAGCAAATGTTGTGTTTACTGGAACCTTCAGATATTGTCTTACAAAATAAATTCTGTAGAATGGATTTAAAAAAATATTATACAATAATAAAAAAGCGGTTTTGTTCAAAATTTTGAAAAAAGTGGTTTTGATGTACTAAACGCAATGAAGGAGTTAAATATATGTGGAAAATCATAAAATTTCATATTACAGAAAATAATTGAATCCACTAAAAAGATGATGTTTAATCACTCCTGGAGGTTTCATGAAGATATTACACGATTAAACTGAGTTAGAGACTATTTTAAGCTTAACATTTTGCCGTGCGCAAACCGGACAGTCAAACTTTCTGAGCGTTTTTTCTGAAAACACCGAGTTGATTTACGGGTGCCACGATATCTCGAGATAGGATGGACCAAATTTGCTAAAATTTGGGGTGAAGACTCTCAAAACATATCCCGTGCGCGTGACGAAGCACGATTTTGAAATTTTGCTTTTTAAAAAAATACAAATATACGAAAAACACAACAATATTTTTATCTTTTTTTAACAATAAGTTTTTCTTTGAAAATCGGCCTTCGTCATGCACACAGGACCGGTGTAACGAGTCTTCACCCACATTTTTAGCCGCTTTGGTCAAGGCAGTGTTAAAATATCATGGCATCCGTTTTTTGAAACTGCTAACTTCAAATAGCTATATTTCGGCATAATAAAACCAAATGTCTTCATATTTGTTTTGATAATAGATGAAAATGTATATTTTAATGCCCAGAAAACAGATTATAAATAAAATTAAGCGCGTGCTCACATCAACCTCTGACTTTTTTTTGTAATCCCTTAATTTAACCCTTTCAGGCGTGAATGTTCAGAAAATACAAGAAAAAACTAGGCTAATTTTTGGCTTATTTGATTTTTTTTTATTGCTGATTAAGCAATAAGGTTTGAATGGTTAAAATGCTTTTCTTTGTTATGGCGCTTACGTCAAATCAAAATCAAATCAAACCATCCACATTAACGACCCCCGGGTCTTTTGTGGTCTCTATTGCAATTTTCTGCTCGAACCTAGGAGTCCGAAGGCTTGAATGGGGAGAGCACCCAAACCTCTTTTTACTCCAAGGAACCTTCCACCCCAGTGTTTGAACTGACGACCTTCGGATTGTGAGACCAACCGCCGCCAGCGATTCCACCGGAGTAGGCTTGGTTTGGTGTGTTGTTTGTACTTATGGCATGGAGACGACTCCTACACCTGGAATGACTTAACGACCTAACAACCAAGGCCGGGACCGACATTTTACTTCCTCATCCGATGGAAGGATGGCGCTTACGTCACATAGTCAAAACAATGAAAACTATTGATTTTGCTTGTGAATTGATGTTATAAAACAATGCCAAAGGTTTGAAAACATAAAAATGCTGGCAGCAGCGATGGAATAATCATCATGAAAAGAAAATCATTGCACGTTTATAAAGAGAAAAATTCATCTCCTCTCTCGCACACGAAATATCGGTAAAAGAAATCTAAAAAAAATCATCATCTTGATTATTCGGCGGAACATCTCTTTCACTATTACACATACAAGTGTAACATCGCACGTCGAAAAATGACCTGTCACATTTTGTAGATGGGCAATGTGTAAAAAAAACAAAAAAAGATTTAAGTGGTGCTGACAAGGAAATTCACAAAAATCATCAGCAGATTGATTTTCTTGGAGAATTTCGGGATCGATTTTCTTTTGCGTGATTTGATGCATCTCTCTTTCGCGGGTGAAGAAATTTCGCTAGTGAAAATGATTTTTTGCGATTATTCCATCCTTGGCCGGCAGTAGCTGAAACAGTGACGTATGCGATAAAATTGAGTAAGGGGTATTCGAAAACACCCAAATAGCAAAAAAAGTTTATTGGACCATTAAAAAATTACAAATTTGATGTTTTGATTAAACGTATTTTTATGAGCTATATTGTAGAGCTTTTTTGTGGAAGTAAAATGGCTGTCTTGGCAAAGAGAAATTTATGGAAATAGTTTTGTTGAAAAAATATAAGGCTGTTACAAACATGTTTTTAAGTTTCTGTCACTCGTCCCTTCTAAATCCACTCAAAAAGTCAGGAGGCAAGGAAATATTTTGCTGAAAAAACATCCAAACTTTTATTTTTCAAGATAGTTTAAAGCTTAACTGGAAATAAACGTCTAACCAACTGAAAACAATTTGAAATGCATTTTCCTGTGTTTTAAATCATATTTAGCTTGTCTAGGATCGATCAAAATTATTTTGAAATTTTGTGAAATTCCGTTAAACAGTACTGCAAAAAGTTTTTTTTTTTGCGAAAAAAAAAGTTTCGTCAATACTTAGATATTTTTAAAACATATGATTGCAAAACAACTGGGCAGGATCAAAATGCATTTTTGAACACTTTTTTTTATTCAAATGTTAATACCACGGATTGTAATTTAAATTTTCATATTTTTTAATTGATTTCATTCTCTTCTTTCCTCCCCCTTGAAAACAAATGTTTTGCAGTGTCATCCATCTTTCTACTTACTTTGTTGATTGATTGATAGTGAAAAAGTCTAATTTCTAGCTTCGAACATTCTTATGAAATTTCCTCACGAAACTCTGCATACTGAGTCAACCATGCAGCAGTAACCGATCAAGACAACGACGCGGTGATATCGTCGTAGTCGTCTCTTTGCACCATCATCATCATTTCCCAAGATGGGGGTCGATTTGGCACTTTGACCTGGCGAAGGCTTCAACTTCGCTACCCTCGTCGTTCAACCCACTCTGGTGGCATCGCTGGAGCATTCAATTCTGCCAAAGGGACCACCGCATCGTGCATTCATATGGGAAATTGTACACGAGAAACTGCCAACTATACTGTATTTTTTTTTCTTCTGCTGATGATTCCTTCCCTTAAGTTTTGCATTTGTTCAGTTCGGGTTTTCTGCTGTGCGGCTGCCGCGTATTATTTTTTTGTTGTGCTGTTTTTCGATGAAGTTCTGGTGTGGCAATAAATTGAACCGATGGCAATAGAATTATGTACAACATCTGCACTGCATATTGCATCACCTCCATCACGATCAACGTCATATCCCCACCGAGAAATTATTGATAAAAAAATAAAAGCAAATTAAAACGAAACTGCAGAACTCAGAAAAGCAAAAAAAAAAAAAAAAACGCGCGTAGGGATAAGAAAATAAGCAGCTTGGAAACGTCTCCCTCTGACACCGAGGTCCAACCGCGACAGCTGCTTTACAGGCTGGAGAGCTTCCAGAACTGCTGGCTGCTGCTGCTGCTGTTGCTTGGGGTTGGCCGAGGAGAATGTTTTGACTGCTGGTGGTGGCCGACAAACTGCTGCTGCCTGCGCCATTGATAATGTCGGTGAGGCGAGGTTCACGTTTTTTCTTTTATTTGCGTCTTATGTTGCGAAAAGCTTCTCTAACTTTCTTATTGTGAAAATTGAATGAGCTTGAAATTTTGGACGCCGACATGTGGCGTTTTGGAGTCGTGGTTCGTGGAAGAAAGGAAATTGGATTTTCGTTCTTTGAACAAAGAAAGTTTCGGCGGAAATTTAAAGAAATGTTAATTGGCAGAGGAAAATTGCATTGTTCGACCGCAAACTATTGGAAATTTTTTATCAAGCAAGCAAGCAAGTTTTTTTTTTACAAAATTTGACACTTTACTTAGATAAAAACATAGAATAAATCAAATTTATTGTGAACGTAGTTTTGTTCCGTTTTTTATAATTTAATTTTTTGGACAATTTTTCACTATAGTTGTGGTCCGTACAGCGTGATACAGACCCATAGCATAGAATTATGCTGATTTTGCACTAAGAACAGTTCAAATTTAATTCGAGGTTACAAGGTTGAAGTGTTATTGAAACAGAATTTTAAGATATCTTCATAATCATAGGCTTTTTGAGTAGAACAATTAGTTTGGGAAATTTAGAAAAAATGCTAAAAAAATGGTTTTGGCGGCAACTATTTGTTTCATGAAGAAAGGCAATTTGTTACAAACTTTAATTAAGCTATGAACTTGTATCTACACAACAACAAATTTGTAAAAAAAGTTAGATAACTTATTTAAGCAATTATTTCATTGTGTGTTTATAAGAAACATTGAAAAGATTCTCACCAATTCACTATGGCCAAATCGCAAAATTTAGTAAATACTAAATGATTCTCAAAAAAAAATAAAGTTTTGGAGCTTTGCTGACTTTAGGAGACTGGTTACAAATGGGAAGGGGTAACTTTCAGTTTGGTTAAAAGTCAGAATGAATCACAATTAGATAGTCTTAGAAAATCTATGTTTCCAGGGACATTTTTTTATATTTATTCTCTTGTAGAAAAATGTTGGGCATGCTTATCCAATAGGGTGCCCAAAAAAAATGACCCCCTGATCCACAAGCTGAAAACAGTTTTTCGGGTTATTTTAAGCATCTGTGTAAATTTTGAGTGAAATTGGTTGAGATAAACCCATTGATACCTGAGCCCGAAGTTGGCGAAAAAAATGTTTTCTGATCAATGTGTCTTCGGCAAAATTGGATTTTTTGATATGTTTTGGGGACAAAAAAACCGAAACTTTTGAGCCATAGAGAAACATGGTCAAAAAATCTGCACCGAGTTTGATGTTTTGAAAAAAATAGTGATCTTTGGAAAAAATTGAAATTTTATGCAAAAACAAATTGGACGTAATTTTTGCCTTCCTCACCTTACTGAGGAAAGGCTATAAAACCACTCGAAAACTGAACTTCTCAATCAGACCCACCTTCATGTATACCTATCGACTCAGAATCAAATTCTGAGCAAATGTCTGTGTGTGTGGTGGGATGTTGATCAAAAAATTGTCACTCGATTATCTTGACATTGGCTGAACCGATTTTGTCCGTTTTTATAAAGTTTAGTTAAGTACTTCAAAAGTTATGCTAAAAAAAGATTTTAACAAAAGTCCGGAATTGTAAAAAGGGTGGTTTTTGTAAGAAAACCCGGCATGTTATACATTTTTTTAAAAGATCTTTCCAACGCGACCAATAAATTGAAGATCTGACAACCCTATCAAAAGTTATTAGCACTGTGTTATTTTTGTACTTTTTGGAAGCCGGATCTCAGATATCTTGATGAAAACGTTGTCCCGATATATCATGCGAGCTATCTTTGGATAGGTAATTAAAAGACCTTCCTAACGAGCGTGACTATTTTGGATAGCATCAACTTCTAAATGTGAGGAAGGCACCAACTACCTAAGGGTGGATAAAGTAACGTTTTTAATGTAAAATTGAATTTTCAATCGAAAAGAACTTCACAGATTTTTTGCTAAAGGGCTCTGTTATCAAGAAGTATCCACCGAAAGTTTGATTTTAGCTAAATGTTTGCAGTTTGAACCCTTAATAAAAAAATCTGTAAAGTTCTTTTCAATTGGAAATTCAATTTTACATTAAAAAATTACATCTAATTTGTTTGAAAATTTGAATTTTTCCAAGGATCATTAGTTTTTCAAAAAATCATAACTCGTGGGCAGATTTTTTAACCATACTTCTCTATGGCTCAGAAGTTGCGGTTTTTTGTTCCCTAAAACATTTTAAAATATCTCGTAAATCTAAAAATACATATTTTGGGAAATTGAGTTTTTGTGAAATAAATAGTTGATAAAAAAAACTTGTAAATTTTTCCCCCGTTACCTATTTTTCTCATTAGTCCTCAATAATATCTACAACTTTCTCGAAGACACCAAATTGATCAGAAAATTCACTCAAAAGTTACAGCTGTTTGAATATTTTCGTACCATTTATGTGTCGACAGCAGTCAAAAATTGTATGGAGACTTGTATGGGTGAACCAATGCCACAAAACTGCTTGTTTGGTCATAGGGAAGGCCCCCACAAAGTTTGAGCCAAATAAAAAAATACAAATAAATTTCCGGTGTTGGTAGAGAATTGCTCACAAGTTTAGTTTCCAAACAGACAATTTTCTTAAAATTTAATAGTTGAAAAATTATTTTTTGACGAATTTTTAGTTCGGGTCTGGGTTGTAGAGGGTTAACTATATTGTTTCAAATAATAGGGCACGTTGGCCTTCAAAAATTATTTTGGGAGAACAGATCTGAAAAAAGTGTCGAAAATACTTCCATAAATTCTTAGGCATTTTGTTATTTTTGTCAGAAGCATATTTAAACTATAGCGCCTGGAGCATTTTGGGGTTGTTTCTGTTATTTTTTTTCAAAAATTGTCCTTTTTATATGTTACCGTTGTCAGAATTTCTGTAGGGTCCTAAAGCCATATGAAATTTTGTATGTCCAACGGTAAAAAAAAACACGATCAAAAACAATTTCTGAGGTTCACTTTTTTCATTTTAATGCAACAAAAAATTGACAACACAATATTTTTTCGATGAATCAACTATGAATCACTTTGCCAGGACCTTTTTTGCCAAGAAGAGCCACGAAGTTAAAAAAAATGATCTTCAAATCCATTTTAAATCCTTTGCAGTCTTACAAAGGGTCATTGTACTCAGAAAAATAAACTTTATCGTTGTGAACAATAATATCAGAAATTCAGGTTCAATTTTAGGACAACATTGCCACATAAAAAAATTAGAAACACTTTTTTGTCAGTGTTTCAATAGAAATCTTTTAAGTTGACTTCGGATAATGAAATTATAATATTTTTAATTTGGTGTCTTGTTTTCAGTTGCTGAGCTCAAATATGGCCCCAAAATGCTTTAAACTGCATATATCATTTGTAATCTAAAATGGCAATAGTGGAATATTGGCTGAGCTCAAGTTGAATGTTCAAGAAAAAGATTTTAATTGGGTACTAAAGCCATATGTCAATTTTTATGTACAACGGTAAAAAAACACGATCAAAAACCATTTCTGATCACTTTTTTCACTTTAAGGTGAAGCCGTTGATCATTTTCGAAGAAAATTGATCATCACTATAAAATATTCTGTATTAAATTCAATTAAACGAATTTCCGCACCAAAAGGAATCAGCGTGTGCTGTTTGTTGCCTTCTTGAAGTCACTGAAAGAATTTTTGATCTAAATCAATTGTGCTTCAAAATTTATATAATTTTGTGGCACAGTCATTGACGTCCTAGTTGGCAATCATTAATCAATGCACAGTGTTCGGAATGGCAAAATTAAGTGGAATAAATTGATAACTCCTTAATTTGACGTCCTAGCCAAATGGTGTCTTCGGAAGAGTTGTTGTACTTGATAAGGGCTATTTTTTGAAGTTATTGACATATAAGGTGACGACCTTCCAGGGTGTCAACCAAAATCTAACTTTATTGGATGACGTTGTAGGGCTTTAATTTCTTCTGCAAAGTTGTAGAGGAGAAGATTTCATGAAAGTTTGTCGAAGACGCCAAATTTGTAGCTCTTAATCTACTCGAGATATATGCTATTTTTGCAAAAATGGTCCAAAAAAGCACTTTTTTGGTGATAACTCAAAATGTTAGCATTTTAGCGGACTACTATGTTCTGAAGAGTTGTTTATGACATAAAAATACACATCTTTGCCCAAGACATAAAAATGTTTTGAGCCTTTATTGAGAAGTTATAACAATTTTTAAGTGTTTTTGAGCCTATTTTCAAGTTGATATGTTTTCAAAATGGCGCATTTTGGCGCAAAACCAAACAATGCACCTGAAAGTACACACTTTCAACTACATTTCCTGAAAATATCTCCATGTCTATTGGTGTCTATTTTTAGATATCTTAATTTGAATTGGACGGTTTTTCATCAATTTATTTATAGTTTTTACGCGGAATCTAATTAAAAACGTGGTAATAATCGGTAAATTGAAGGGTAAATTGATCTATTTTTATTGAAAATACATTGCCTATGAAAAAATACGACAATCTTTCTAAAGTGACCAAATTCAAAAGGGAATACCTAATTTTAAATACGAAAAATTACATTATTACATTACATTATTTTTGGGTCAAACATGTTTTTATTCATTATTTTAGAATGTGTGTCATAATTTTAAGCATAAACAACATATTTTCCATAAAAATCGATCAATTTACCCTTCAATTTACCGATTATTACCACGTTTTTAATTAGATTCCGCGTAAAAACTATAAATAAATTGATGAAAAACCGTCAAATTCAAATTAAGATATCTAAAAATAGACACCGATAGACATGGAGATATTTTCAGGAAATGTAGTTGAAAGTGTGTACTTTCAGGTGCATTGTTCGGTTTTGCGCCAAAATGCGCCATTTTGAAAACATGTCAACTTGAAAATGGGCTCAAAATCACTTAAAAATTGTTATAACTTCTCAATAAAGGCCCTACAACGTCATCCAACAAAGTTAGATTTTGGTTGACACCCTGGAAGTTCGTCACCCTGTATGTCAATAACTTCAAAAGATAGCCCTTATCAAGTACAACAACTCTTCCGAAGACACCATTTGGGTAGGACGTCAAATTAAGGAGTTATCAATTTATTCCACTTAATTTTGCCATTCCGAACACTGTGCAATGACGATTTCCATAACTTCACAAGGAATGGGATAATCGTTACCAAAAGGAATCAGCATGTGTAGGGCACTATTCTAAACAACTTGTTGAAGGAATTTTGTCAAAATATTGAAAGCGACGCAAAATTTATATCTTTGAACGAAAAATCATGACAATGATGGAAGTCTTCACGTTAATGCAAAAAAAAATAATGTCAAGACAACATTTTTTCGATGGATCAACTATGGTCCCCTTGGAACGAGCTGTCAAGTAGGAACTTTTCTGTCAAGAAGGACCGCGAGGTTAATTTTTCAAAATTGATTTAAAAAACAATTTTAGTTTTATGAAGACTTTTTAGATTACCAAATTTTGGATATTTTAAAACTCAAATTGGCACATTTAAAATAAATTCTAAAAATTGCTCGGTACACTCATCCGTGTTCAAATCATCTTCAGGTTAATGTCTCAAGTAACGCTATACACCTGAGAGCAAGTTGTTCCTGTGTAGCAGCACAATATCCCACAATATTTCCTGCCCTGATAATCTCAACCAGCACGTCTGCCGGAAAGGGGGCGAAATGTGTTACTTCATTTCCGACTCCATTCTCCGAGCCCAACCTGCAGCAGCCAACGAGATTGAAAGTTGCAGATTGGCCGATTTTCGAGGCTTGGCTGCGGAAACTGGAACGCTCGCGTCGTTGCTCCGATTTTCTTGGGTGGTGCGTTCGTTTGAGGAGCATTAGCTATGTGCGGTTCGATGACAAATAAGTTCAAAGTCATCATTTTTTAACAATTTTTTAATAATTAAATGGTCATAACTTAAAATCAAAAATTACAAATTATTCAAAACCAGTCTTCAAACGAATGCACCAAGAGTGTGTGAACTCCATTGTTGTTGCCTTTTTTCCCAAGGATAAGCTCCCGCCAACCAAAAATGGAAGGAAAATGAAGCGAAAAAGTTGCACAAAAAAATCGCGCGAAAGGAGAGAACTGAATAATGCATTACCCTTAGCTACTTGCTCCTTGTGACGTCGTCGTCGTAGTCTTTGCAGCGGGAAAGGGTGTGTTTGTGATAAGGGAGGTCAGGCCAACCGTCGCGAGTCCGGGATGTTATGCTGGCAGCAGACTTGGTAGGAGTGAGCGTGGTGTTGCACGTGTAACACCTGCGCTGAATTGGCAAAAGTTTCGTTATTCTGGAGCTTTCCTCGGCGAACCCGCGCGCAAACAGGTAAACCCTTAGTGTTACCAGGTTAACTCTACTGATTAATTTATTTTCAGTTTTTTAAGAGGAGAAAATTGTGTTGTATAAAGAACTTCACATCGTTTCTTAGTTTTAGCTGTTTTTGAATAAAATTATCGCATTTAATAAAATCAAATTGGGGTCTTGTTTCACCTTTATGCTCATGAAGCCAATTTTTAAACTCTAGACTTTATTCAACATCTGGTCACCTGTTTTATAGTTAATGTATCCCATATCTTGCTCGCAACATTTTTTGCCTTCATCTTTACTCACTGATAGCAAACCGCGATTACCCAATCTAAAATGGGGTGGGGAGGATGGTTTCTCTCTTTCGAAAAGCGTGATAAAGTCATTGCGGGAACGTGAATAATGCACGTCCGTTCACGGGTCCGGCAGACACGACCTGCTAGAGCTGGGCCAACATCAACCAACGCGTCTCACCCTGACCCGGAGCAACACCCTTGTCGTCGTTCCGTTCCGTGAACTCTGACCATATTGCCTTAAAGACGGTCGACGCGGGTTGGTGGTTGCAAGATCTTAGATATTGTTTCAACGCTTTCTGGTGAGCTGGGCAGCACATCGGGATGCATAAAATAGCCACCCTCTTCGACTAGACCTTCTGCCCCCCCTTTAAATAGCCCCGTGTGTTTACAGTTGCAGGAATAATTATGCCAGGTGAAATTGGTGTGGTCCAACGGCCATTGGTTTATGGTAAAACACAATCTTCAACCTGCCCCCCTTTGTCTTTGCGCTAGAGTAAGCTCCTAGCGTATATGGATAGTATGGCGGGAAATGTAGAAAGGTAAAGTGTAAAGTTGTGGCTGATTTTAATCGCACCTCTCCATGTTACCGTGAAGCGTGGCCGTGCTTTTTTTTCGCGAGGCGATATGAATATATCACATTCGCAACACATTTTTTGAGCATTTCATTACATTTCTAAGTTGCCTTTGTGTGGTATATTAGTTAAAAATAAAAAAACCCGATTTAATATCACCAGAGGTGAAATAGAGCCTTTCTTACAAAATGATGAAACTCCGAGAAATATATTGGTGCAATTATTTTTTCAGAAACATAATGATACCATCCAGTGAGAACTTTACCTAAAGCTTCGAATCTTTTTAGGCTAAACCTCAAATGCCATTTTTTTTAAATTTAAGAAGTACATTACTTGTCGCAAGATATTTCACCGTAAACTGGGGTCAATCGGGACACATGGGGCGAATTGGGACAGCAGTTTTAACCATGTTGAAGCACATTATTTTGATTTTTCTGGTTGGTTTCGGTTAGAACAGACTCAGGCCAACAAAATGTGTACATCCATTTCCAAATTTAAAAGCTGCTGCTCTAAAAACTGCTGTCCCTATTCAGACTGTAGTCCCGATTCACCCCAGATTACGGCATTTCATTTTATTAGGTTGCTTTAACAATTACATTGGTGCAGTTGTTATCCTGAGCTGAGAGATATGGACTACCTTTCAACCAGGGATGCCAGATACACAGATTTGTCTGTGTTTCACAGACATTTGAGCTTGGTTCAGACATTTTTTGAGGTGCACAGACTTTTTAAAAACTTCATTTAATTGATATTTTGTAAAAATATAAATCGAAACTTATTTCGTTAATCTTCTAATGCTTAAAAACACAATTTTTGATGGATTTCTACGACTAAAAATTGATATATTTGAATTTTAAACAAATGCACAGACATACACAGACTTTTTTACAGACATTTTAAAAAATCATGTGGCATCCCAGCTTTCAACAGCTGATTTGTTCAAAATGGGGAGAGAGTTTACTGGTACTAAGGAAAACGAATTAGACAGAGAAGGAAAAAAAAATGCAAAAATAACCTTCGAAATGCTCGCAAGATATAATCTAATCTAATCTAATCTAACACAAACGCAGCCAGTCCGATGAAAGCATGCTGGAAAGTCTTGTGATTAGATCACGCCCCAAGCACTTTTCTTGTCAATATTAATAATTGCAATACATCCGAGATCACCCGAAAATGTAATACAAAAATTAAAGCGGCCAGCCCTACTGCGTTGTGTTTACCGCAGAGAGGATTCTGTGAACGGATCACATTCCACAGAATCTACAGGGGAGGAAGGATGCGTGGACATACCGTACCAAACGCTCCGGATCAGTTAGGTGTGGTGTGTTAGTGTAAATTTGGCAGATAATTATATTTTTAGGGGGAAGTGGAATTGGGAAAAAGAGGATTAAGGAATGGGAAAGTGAGAAAGGGGTAGGAGGGCTATTGAATTTATAGTATAATAATATAAGGGAATATAATCATCTAGCATCATCTAGCTTAAGCTCTTACCAAGAATCAGCAAAAAAAAAAAAAAAAAAATCTTCGAAAGACACAGCCACATTGTGTCCCAACCTGCAGCTCCTAAGTTCTTAGAAGCCGCCAATCCGGCCGCATCAAATCAGCCAAGATTTCCTTGTCATCAGCGCGATTGAGGCTCTATCCCAGGTCAGCGACGTCTTCCCGGACATGCAGCAATGCAACGCGAATCTCGGATATCTCCACCATCTCCACCTTGTCCACTGCCACTCACAAGTTCGTCTAGAACTAACCGATAAGAACTTGACGGAAATCCTCAGAGGATGAAAAAATGCGGAGCGAAAAATCAAACAAACCGGACGCGACCATAGCTTACTGCGATCCCTTCGAAATGCTCGCAAGATATTTAAATTTAATTAAGAAAAAAATATTGGATTGACATTATTAGAAAAAAAAATGAAGGGTACTCAGTCTTTATTGTTAGTCTATGATTAACTTAAAAAAATATGTATCGCTATTGCACTTTACATTATAAGAAAAACGAACGAAAAACACTAAAATCACTATATCTCTGGAAATACATTTTGGAAATGCTTCAAAATTTTTGCCCAAGCAGTTTATGGCGCATGTTTTCGAATGACTTTTTGTTTGAAACTGAATTCTTTTAATTTGATAGTGTTATCTGTGAAATAGTCCAAAAAATACCTCTAAAAATGGCTTTGATCACATTTACTGGTCGAAAATTGTGAATCGAAAAATAAAATGTTCGTCTTTGACCCCATGGCTACAGATCTGACTTTTAAAAATGGTGGGTTTTACGAGCGGTTTTCCAGTGATGGAAGACACAAATTTTTAAGAGCGGATACAGACATCGCTCATGTATTTCAGAAAAAGAGCTCTCAAAAATCAGACTTTGAGTACCGGGTTTCGGGCCAAAATTCAATCGAAAGAGCGCATCTAAACCTTCAATTGAGTAATAGGATTTTTTCCTGGGACGAATCCTCGCCGTGCACGATTTTTTTTAGATTTCTGAAAAAAGCGTTTTCCCAAAAGCAAACCTTAAACCTTTCTTTTGTAATAAAGGCAAAAATGATATTTTAAAATTGTATCTTATTTTCAAACAACTTATCTTCCACACTTTTTACTGTGACTGATTTTTTTAAAACTAATGGTTACTTTTATCGTTTGCCATTGTTTGTATTTTTGTGGTAAATACACCATATTTTTTAAGTCGTGTCTTGTTGGAAGATTCTCGATTCGCGCATGTTTTTCAAGTCATGACATAATATGATAATAACCATGACTTAAAAAATAGTTTAATTGAGAATTGCGACTTAATTTAAGAATTATTCTTAGATTTCATAATTTTTGAAAGTTTTCAGAATAGATCAATTGTAGGAGTTTCAAGACTTTTTTGCAACGGATCCTTTCTAGTCGGTTTCAGTGATTGTTAAGCTGTATAACATGGTTGAAAAAAATAAAGGGATGTTCTGGGTCATCTCATCTTCTTGGGTTAGGGCCGGCGCACTAAAAAAGTTGAATTTTGGAAGGTTGGAAATTTGTAGGTTGACCTCTTTTTTAATTTATTACATACAAAATGTGTAAAAATTTAGCAAATTCTGATGAAAATTCTCTAATTCTCTACCAACTCACACGAAATCGGGAAAAGTTGCCCCGACCCCTCTTCGATTTGCGTGAAACTTTGTCCAAATGGGTAACTTTTGACCCTGATCACGAATCCGAGGTTCGTTTTTTGATATCTCGTGACGGAGGGGCGGTACAACCCCTTCCATTTTTGAACATGCGAAAAAAGAGGTGTTTACAATAATTTGCAGCCTGAAACGGTGATGAGATAGAAATTTGGTGTCAAAGGGACTTTTATGTAAAATTAGACGCCCGATTTGATGGCGCACTCAGAATTCCGAAAAAAACGTATTTTTCATCGAAAAAACACTAAAAAAGATTTAAAAATTCTCCCATTTTCCGTTACTTGACTGTAACATTTTTTGGAACATGGAAATTTAATGTACTTTCGAACTGACCCAGAAGGGTCATTTTTTCATTTAGAACAAAATTTTTCATTTTAAAATTTCGTGTTTTTTCTAACTTTGCAGGGTTATTTTTAGAGTGTAACAATGTTCTACTAAGTTGTAGAACAGACAACTACAAATAATTTGATGTACAAACATAAGGGATTTGCTTAGAAACGTCACGAGTTATCGCGATTTTACGATTTTTTTTTGAAAATGTTGGTCGTCGTTGATCATGGTCCAATAAGTAATTATAATAAGTAGTAGGTGTTTTATTTTGTCTGGTTTTTGACATTTTTTACTGGAAAATTTTCGCGTTTCGATCGGTTAGAAGAGATTTTTTCTTTTTTTTACGGGTGACGAAGAACTTCGGCGAGAGTGTCATTCTGCGATGTCGCAGATAAATTCCCTTGATGATTTTGGTATCCTGCAGCTCTTCTTGGTCCAGCGAAAGCACATCACTAATTCTAGCGAACTGATCCAACAAACTGAGAAGTTTTTCACCAAACCAGGATTTCTAACGGAATCAATTAATAAACACAGCTTCTGGATGGATACAACCGCATAGACTCCAAAAATTCGATCTCGCCTTCAACTATCTTAAGGTTTCTTGACTTCAACCCCAGGTTCTCACAAGCCACACATTTTTCATTCTTGCAATAAAAAATGAACAATTTTAATGACCGGTCACAATACTCTCTATTTTTAGCAAATAGCAAATTGGTTCCACTTTGACAGTTCAAAATTGAGGCCGTTTTGCGAACCACTATTCATCACCCAGCTTAAAAGAATTACAAAAATGTTTTTTTTTGTTATTTGTGGTGCTTTGGGATTTTAATTAACTACAATGTTTAAATCCAGTGTGGTTTAAATTTGATATTAAGTGTCTCATAAATATTTTTAAATATTTATGTATTTTATGACATGACCAGAAAAGCTTAAAAAATTCTTTGAAAACGTCTAAAAAAACAGGAAGCGACAACAAATTTAATGAAACCAGTCAGTGTAAAATTTTAGATAAGTTTTGAATTTCTTGATTTACATAAAACATATTTTACAAATTGTGTTTAATGAAAAATAATTTAGTATGATATTTTTATCAAATTTAAAATCATTTGGGAGGTCCAAATCTGGGCTTTCTCGGGGCTACCCAATGAAATCAACGATTGACCCATCACTAGGATAAATTCCAAATTTGAGCTCATTCTGACAACGGGAACCCCTCTCTCTAATTGCTTGAAGATTGTATGGAAAAAAATCAAGGAAAAATCGTCAAAATAGATGGAGAAAAGCAACTGTTTAAGTTTTTTACCTATGGAGGACACCTTCATTAAATTTAAAACAACTTTCCTGAAGAAAAGTAGATAGCTTCTGAAAAGGGCCATTTGTGCACGGCCGGTTCAAAGGGGCAACATAACAGGCACACTTCCAGCACGCAAGTGCATTTATAAATTATTGTTTCTAGGTAGCCCCTTAGAGACGTCTGTACAGAAGCTTATGACTTTTCAGAAAAAAAATCTTAAAAATATGGTGTCTTGGGGAAAGTTGTTCGCACTAGTGAAATCGACCCACACAAAAATGCAAAAATTTGTATGACCGAATCTCACCCCCAGATAGCTTATGACGGTACGTCATTTGTCGTTGCACCGTCTTAAAAGTAAATGGATAGGGGAACAGCATTTAATTCCAGCGTGCCTCTTGGCAGGTCAGAACTTTAACATTCAATTAAAGCTAATTAAAACCGTTTTCAACTGAAATCGAGTGATAAATAGCTCAATAAGAACTGAGCAAGCAAGTTTTTATCAAAAGTTTTGCAAAATTAGTTGTTTAAATAGGGAAAATCAGCAAATTGGATGGAGTTAGAAGCGAGTGCTTAACCTGCCAAACATACGAGAATTTCCCCTACTAAATATTTCGAAAATTTAGAAAATTATATACCTACTGCGAAATGAAAACGAGTTCTTCGGTGATCAATAAGTATTTATCCTTGTATAGTTAAAAACGTTCAGGACACCACGCTGCGCCGAACATGTGTAGCTCTCAATTTCTGGCACCGGCAACATATCAATCGTGCATCCACCACAGCAGCACGCACGCAGCATAAAACCAAAACAACATGACTCATTCAAAATCTCTCTCGCTCTCTGCATCCGAGCATGTTTCTCAATCTCAAAAAATTAAACCTGCAAGAGAACAAGAGCGCCGACACCATGTGCCCTATACTGCCCCTGATCGCATAAATGTCCCATATGCATTTTCATCGATTTCGAGTTATTGATGCAGTTTGGTTCAAAATCGTGTGCACTTTCAAAAGAGCCTATAACATCCAGTTCATTGTTCTAGAAATCAGGAGGAAATCCAGCGAAAATTTAACACGTAGCCTTATGTATCGGACAAACTTCAAATGCGTTTTTCTCATCTTTCTGTTTTTGAATGTGAGACATTTATGCGAACATGGGCAGTATACCAGTAAAAACATCGCACGCCACACCGTTTCCTGACGCAATGTTTTGCTTTTCCTCTTTACGACAATTTTCCTCTCATCAAACTTTGAGCAACATTGAGAGAGAGTGCGCTTTTCCGCGAGAGCGCGCGAGCAAAACATCGCACCCGTATAAAAAGCTATCGGCAAGGACTCGCCAACGGTTAGTTCAGATCGGGACGTCGTGGCGCAAGGATCGCAAGCTAGTAGTTGGGTTGTCCCACCACCGTGAGGAGTTTTATTTTGGACCAAACTTTTCCAGTGAGTGCGTGCGTGAAACGACGCGAAACGCGGAAAGGTGGCAGTGCGTGAAATTCACGGATTTAACGGAAGGGGAGGCGGTCGAGGACGTTTAGACACGGTCAAGCAATTGGGACACGAACTGTCCAACGGGAGTGATGTGTTGTCCCGCTATAGGTGGTGCCGACGAGTATTTTTTGTAGAGTGGTGCGCTATTGATTTTTCGTTGAGCAGTGGGAGCCAAAGCAGCAGCAGCAGCAGCAGAGTGTGAATTAAATATTTATGAATGGAGTAACGTTATCTAACGGCACACCGCTAGAGTGAATTGAGGCCGTTGAAAAAAAGGACTCTTTGAAGAGGAGCAAAGTGAATGAGTGTGTGCGGGATTCCGCGAAAGCACAAATAAAGTTTCGGTTTGGTGTGAGTTTTGTGTGTGGGAGTGCACGGTGGAAAGGATTCGAATAATCAACTTGTGGATTTGTGCAGCACGTGTGATTCTGGGGAATGAATAGTGCACTCGCTGGCCATTTGAGCTAATCACTTATTCAAAGCGTGCCGGGAACATCCCGACTCTATCCACCCAACAGGAATATTGGATTAGAGAGCTGGTGTGATTCGACCCTTTTTGCGACAATTACGAAAGCAAATATATTGGATTGCTTGTCAGTTCGGAAAACGCACATTTTCCGGCATTCCACGTGTGTGTGTGTGTCCTTCTTGTTGGGTTCCCACTCCCCCGGGGGGAGATTCGGAATTCCGGTGCGGTAGAATCGATTATTTACTTATTTATCCCGGTCGGAAGCCACGGCAGAGCAGCAGCAGCACCGGATGCGGATATTTATTGGAATAATTGCGGCAACTTGACGTGAATTGTTATTGGTGAAAACGAAACACAGTGAGGAGGAGGAGAAAAAATCACGCGCGCAAAAATAACACAGAGCTTAAGGGGGAAAACGTGACACGCCAAGGGTACGCGTGTGTTGAAAGCACAAATCAGCGTAGGACCGCGCAGTATTTATGAACCAGAGGCGAATTTTTGGTTATAATTGAAAATTTATTGGGCTCCAGGACTCCCCTCAAACCATAAGTTACCGTTCTGCGGCCGACACGAAATCCGGAAGAGTTACGCGCGAGTTTGCTGGTTTCCCAACCAGAAAATTTCGGTTTTTCAAGAAAACAGCAAATCGATAAATCACCCAAAATGGTGTACTTATTGCCGGGGGTCGCGATTATCCTCGGATTAACATCGCTGGTGAGCTGTAGCGCCCTCGGGGTGCCACCTTCCACGGTGAACCAGCCAGTCGGTGGTGGTGAGCTGGAGGAAGCCCCGACCCCGGTCCTTTCGCTCGAGGATCAGGTGCGGCTGTTGACGAAGCAGTTGAACGCCCTCACCAACCAGCGCCGCGAGGATTACAAGAGCCTCGAGAACAACCTCAAAAAGTACGTGCGCAAGAACTCGGCCCAGCTGACGGGCGCGGAGATACGCGAGGAGCTGGACGCGCTGAGGTGAGTTTGGGGTTGGGTGAAGTGTGGGGGGTGTAGAAAGATTAACATTTGGACTTGGGGGACTAATCTGGGCCTAATTTGATTGAATCGGATCAACGGATTCGTGAAATTTGTTGGTACTGATATCATACACTAATCATTAAAGTAGGCGAATACAACCTGTACGATTCACCGGGGTTACATTGGTAGATTAAGATGGAAGTTTTTTTTTGTACATAAATCGAAAAATACGAATTAAACGGATGATATGGAATCATACTAAGCTGGTCAAAGTACATCGAAAAAAAAATTCAATATTTTTTACACATTTTTCAAAGGTTATGAATTATGATAAGGCTGGTACACATATTTTTTAAAGTTTTCGTCAACCCTTCCTCTTCTAAATCGGCTCGAAAAATCAGGGAGCAAAAAAATATTAATTGTAAATTTAATTGCAATCAACTGAATTCAAGTTAGAATGCATTCCCCTGCGTTTAGAATAATTTTTAGCAAGTTTTTGTTTTTCGTCAACTCTTACGATTTTTTGAAAACTAATGATTGCAAAACATCTAAACTAGTGTGAAATGTTTTTTAAAACACTTTCATTTTTTTGTCCCCCTCCCCTCAGTCTCGGACAGAGATTTTGAAAAGTATTTCAATCGGACTTATGGAAACATTTACAAATAAGATTATTTTAATACCCACAATGTGTCATCAATTTTTGAACAAATATTCGAATCGAAAACGAACTGAGTTGTTAGATTGTTTGAACAATTTTACACTAAGGGATCGTGCATAAGACCACGTGGGGTCTTTGAAATTAAAATTTAAATTTGACAAACAACAATATATTCAGGAATCGCAAAACAATCAATTTGGCTTGCGAACTTTCTTTACCCGCGAAAGAGAGAGGAAGCGAATCACGCAAAAGAAAATCACTCCCGAAATTCTCCAAAAAAAAAACAATCTGCTGATGATTTTTGTGAAATTCCTTGTCAGCACCACCTAATAATATTTATTTCACTTTGTTTACACACATTGCCTATCTACAAAATGTGACAGGTAATTTTTCGACGTGTGACGATACACTTGCAAGTGTTGTAGTAAAAAAGATATTCCACCGGATATTCTCGATTTCATTGGTAGGTTTTCAAACGAGCACTTGCAATGAACTCAAATTGATGAGCGATGAACTCAAATGCATGTAAAATGACACAAACAGGAATCAGGGAGTAGGAAGTAGGACGCGAATGTCAAGAAAATGAAGGAATTCGATGATAAATGGGAGAGAATTGAGCGAAAAGAGACCGGAAATGGTAATTTTTCTCTCAATTCTCTCTCGTTTTGCATAAAAGATGAACGTTTTGATCGAACGATGAATGTTTTGACCGAACGATGATCATTTTGCTTCGTACATGTTTGAAAAGATCTGAGTGAAAAGGATAATAATCAAGATGATGATTTTTTTAGATTCCTTTCACCGATCTTCCGTGCGCGAGAGAGGAGAGCATGCTCCCTTCGGATTTTTTTTTCTCTTGATGAACATCCAATGATTTTCTTTCCATGATGATTATTCCATCGCTGAATATATTTATGACTTAATCTGGTGCTTATGAGTTTTGAGCAAATCGTTTTTTTTTTAATTTCTATACTTATTATTTAAAGGTTATAAACATAGTTGTGCAAACATTGCATTGTATTTTTTTTTCTAATTACACATTTGACATAATCAATCCGATGTTCAACCTTTTAAACTGAAATTATCAAGATACTTCAAATAATTAAATACGAACTTTCAACAAAGCAATTTACAGAATGATGTAAAATTAGAATTTATTATTAATTGTTTTTAGAGTAAAATTTAGAAAAAAAATATCGTTTCTTAAAAGATCTTTTGAAAATAATTATCAATCTTCAGATCTTCAATAATTAAAAAAGCATAGATACTTTTTTCAAGGTTACTTAAGATAGCGAGAGACATAATTTTGGTAAAACAAATGCTTGCTTAAAAATCCATTTTGTTTTTGGTTTCGAATTCCCTGGGACTCAAATTAGAACAGTGTAACTGAATAACAGTTGCAATACATTTTTTGTCATTATTATTGTTATATTATCATACAAACTATCGGCTAAGATTCACAAATAATACAAATCGTTGGAAAACATGTCAGTTATAACACATTTTCCTTCAAATAAAGCAAGATGCTTGATGCTTTGCTGAAAAAAAATAACTCGGGGATTTTCATATCACATAAAAATTGAATCTATCAGATAGATCCAAATAAAAAAAATAAAAAAGATGAAATTGATTTTTATAATATTGACCCAAATTGAAAGTTTTTTATGATTTTTTCCAGCACTTGCTAACCCTATTATCATTGAAATTAAAAGAAATCATTTTATTTTTGTATAAAGCCCTAGATGAAAGGATCTCCGTTAAACTACATTTCTGGACTTTTTTTAATTAGGTCCTTATGTCAATGTACATTGGAGTAAGTGGGAAACACTCAAAATGATATGAAATGAAATTGTATGAAACACGCATTTTTTATGAGTTTTGACCTATTTGTTATACAAATTTGGGATTTTAGGTAAATCTTGGACTACTTTTAAGTATATTACCTAAACCAAAAATGATCGTTTTTCTAGCAAAAAATATAAATAAAAAGCTAATGAAGGTTGCAGATAAGACCTTAAAAAGAAAAATAATAATTATCTTATTTGAGCTCGTATTGAATTTTGTGCAAAACTTATCCCAGAAATGATGAAAGAAAAGCATTGAAGGCTGTAGGTAAGGTTTGAAAAGTTTGAAAACTTTTATTTTGCATTAGATTTTCGAAAGATTCTTCAAGCGAAACAGCTAAATTTCAATGGGATAAAAAATCTATTTTGACAGCTGTCAATTTTCTCTCCCATTCCCCAGAATTCCAATCCTCAGAATGGCCCATTCCCCAGAATGACATACCCCCCAGAATGACCCATTCCTCAGAACCTTGAAAACAACAATGATATTTTCCCATTTGGCATGATGCTAATAAGTATTAAGTTTTCCCTTCTTTGAAAAAGGACACATTTAAGGGAAAATTCACACATTAAAACTGATCCCGACGGTTCCTTCAGTATAGCGCGAAAGGTCTTTACTCTCGCCATATAGTCCTTTTCTCTCGTTTCTTTTCGAAAGGACTACCCGCATGTATTTTAACTTTGGGTGTAGCTTTTTTACCTTTTTATGGACATCTCTTTAAATTAATTTGAAATATGAATGTTTTATAACATGTATTCTCAGTTGGCCTAATGCTACTCCCTCTTAGGTGTCGCAATGTGTCAATTTTCTTTAGCTTTAAATTATATGTAGATAATTAAAAAAAAATACCAAACCCTTTAAGTGTTTCCTCTTTTCTAATCTATAAATAGAACCACTTATTCCGATAGCAATACTAATTTCCACTTGAACTACTTATCATTCTCCCCAACTTAGCAAATCACTTTCCCAAGCTACGAGCAAAGTTGTCACAGTCATCAGCGAAAAAAAAAATCCCCTCAAAAGCACTCCACTGACGTGGAATCAATTAGTGGGTTCTGCTGTCACCCTGGCCAAACAAACTCCACCACACAGTGCTGTCCACTTTCTGGTGAGGCAAAAGTCGAGCAATTTGTTCATTTGCCAAAAACAACCCTCGAAACTGTGTATGTTGGCCTAGGGGCACTATTATTGGCCAACCCACCACCCCACTTTCGCAGAGTTTCACCCCCCTAAAAAACACAATTCAAAAGCACGCTCAATTTGCAATTGTCACACACACACACTCGTTGAACCTTTCACATGGCAGAGCTTTTCCATTAATTGGCGAACAGAGGATCCCTGGCCTTCCTCAACCTCTTCCGGAACATGGACCCACTTTTTTCTGAACTTTGCTTTGGTGGCGTGACGCCGTCCTTTGTGTCCCCTCCGACTCCAACTCCGATGTTCCGATCGATAATCACCGAGACCGCAGAAAAGCGATCCGAAAATGAGCAGCAGAAGCAGCAGTTTATTTTGTTTCGGATTGTGTCCGAGCTTTTTTCCTGTACCCCAACGTTTGCTTCATTTGTTTGCCAAGGACCACCGCCGACCGCGCTGGGCTCGTTGTTGGCATTGTGTCCCTTTTTTCCGGGAAGCGGGAAAAACTGTTTATTGTGCCGAGTGGGGGAGGGGTGGTACGGGAAATTGGTAAAAATTAACAATGAAATGGCCCAGTATCGAAAAACGAACAAAACCGGTTTTTAAACTGTTTTTCCGTCGAACAATGAGCGGACACAAACGTACAAACACCAACCGCACCGCAACACAAATACACAACCGGGGTACGACAACTGTTGATTTAATTTTTTGGTTCACAAGAATCGAAAGGCTGGGTGATGTGCTGATGAAAAGCGGATTGGCGGAGGTGGGCCGGAAATGGGGGGAAAACATTTGTCCGGAACATGCACTACATCCTGCTCCGACAGCAGCTGTTGACGCAGTCATTTATTTTTATCGCCCGACCGGGAATAGTGTCTGCACTCCTGGAGCTGATCAGTAGATTTAATTTAATAAATCGAAGCGTTCCGCATTCTGTGTCTGTATATCACTGGGGCGCGCGAAAGCTTAATTGAACTCAATAAATTCATAATTTAATTTCGCTATTTGGCAGGTGATTATTGTTGCATGGCAGTTTCGAAATTTATGTGTACAATTGTCAGAGAAAAAAAAAAATAAATTTAAATGATGAAAAATCTCGGGATAGATTCTATTATGCCCTATCAGTCCTATCAGAACCTCCTTGAATTATTTCTGTGAATTGTGAAATAGATACATGGGAAGATAAGCCGTTTGATATAACACGCCGGATTATGGCAGTGTGGGAAATCAACAAGACAGAAATGCTAAGCTCATTGGTTTTAACTTGGGTAAAGATGGATGTTTAACATCGAATCATACTGCGAGGAATGAGGAATGTTGAAAGTATCTTAAGAAGTATTCCTATGAAAAATATTTTTTTAATTGGTTGCATTTAAAAACGGGCAAATTTACGCACAATATTTCAGAATTGGCTTATTTACCCAAAGGTACTTACCACAAATTGCTTGTATCTCCAGAACCAGGCAATTGTTCTGAAAAAAAAGTGCGTAGCTTTGCCCCGTATTTGGGCAAAGGTTTTCGCTTATTTTATGTGTTAAATTTATTTTTTCATCTAGTTTTTAATAGGTGTCGTTTTGTACCCTAAATAAAGATACTTTTATGATACACTGAGTTACTTGAACAAAGTAGTATCACTCTAAACAAGGCAAGAAAATGCATTTTAATATTTTTTTCATTTTTTGAATTATCGATGGCACTTCTATTTTTAGTTTTGCTTTAAAAATTAAACCGCACAAAATAGTAGTTTATGCAACAAATTGCAAAAAAGAAGATTTATTCAGCAAGAGTCGACGAGTGCTGACAAAATTAAGTATTGCAACGAGTTGCTTTCAATTTTTTAGCAATCCTGAAGTACGATTTTGAATGGATTTTATAAATATAGATCTATGTGTTCAGTTAATTCACCGTTCAAATCAAAGAAATTGAAAAAAGAAAAAACGTCAAACAGTTGTAACTTCACGAAAGAATGTGACTAATGTATTCCACAAAGGATGCAAGAAAAAAAATACTTCACAGGCCTGCCTAACTAGGGAGCCTGGAGAATAGGGTAAACAGAATATTAAAAAAAGTTTCAAAACTTTGCTCTATTTAAGTCCATTGGTTCAAATTTGAGCAACATCTGTGCACGTTACGTAATTGATACTCAAATGTAAATGAATGTTTCGAGTGAAAAATAAAAAAATGTACGTGACAACTTAGTTTTTTCCAACGATTTTCTATCCGGTACTTTGTTCTCATTTCTAAAAACGTTACTTAATCCACCTTTAGGTGGTTGGTGCCTTTATAATGTCAATACATTCAGTCAAAATAGCATCATTCCCCCTTAACATGTTTAACAAATCAACTTTATTACTAATTTCTTTTGATACGGGTTTCAGACCTCAAATCTTTCTAGCTCATCGGCAAGGTCTGATAAAAAGCCTATCCAACGATAGTTCGCATGGAAGATTCGGACACTATTTATATCACAATATCTGAGATCCGGCCTCCAAAAAGTTTTTAAATAACACTTAACTGCTAATATCATTGTTTTAGACTGGTTGGGAAGGTTTTTCATATAACTTTCTAAAAATGTTTCGTTTGTTAGCATAACTTTTGAAATACCGTAAAACGGGGTGGGACTTAAATAGGTTTGATATTTTTCCGCAAAATGAAGAGTACACATTAAATACGTACGGGATGGTTTGGAATCATACTAACCATGGTAGAAAAGTGTAAATAAAATTAAAATTTTGAAAAGATTCAAAAGTTAGTAAACTATAATAACGAAAATGATGATGAAAGGCATTATTTCAAACTTCTCGAAGCGTCATGATTTTATCAATGAACATGATATTGAATCCAAAAACGGAATGCATTTTCGGATTCTTTGTACAAATTTTCCCTGGGAGAAGGTAAAATGAGTTTGTAAATAAGAAATAATATGTGTATTTGAAACACAATTCTAAAATATCTTCAAATTTATAGACAATTTCAGCTGAACAAATTTCATGTAAAATGCGAAAACTTATGGTTCATGCTTTGAATTCAGTTTAGAATGCAATATAAATCGATAGTTTTATAAACAAAACTAGTTTTAACGAATTTAAGGAAAAATTCTGACTTTTAAACATTGTTACATAAAATTTGATTGTATTATGTTGAAAATCTTATAAACATAGTTAACTTAATAAAAACATTGAATTTTTTTTCTTAAAAATTATATCAGCAAACTTAGTGATGATACATTTGACGTAAACATTAAGTTTGAACGCCTTAAATCTGATTTTAACAAGAAAAACGTTTCTTAATCCACCATTAGGTGGGTGATGCCTTCCTCACATTTACAAAGTAATAATGAAAATAAGTTTATGAAAAAATTTATACCTGATGCAGACTTTTTCCAGAAAACATGCAGACTCTCATTTGAAGCAATATGGCAACAGGGCGTTTCGCATCTGGCGCGACTCTCGCACGTAAACAAAAAGACCCGGCCTTTTGAGGTTATGCAAAAAATCACCCTTTTTGTATCTCCAAAAATCTTTTTCTTGGCATAACATTTTAAATACTTTACTAAACAAAACGAAATTTAATAGGGTCTTAGGGGACCGCAAAACGAACAGAATAAAACGGATCCGGCCAAAACCGGTTCAGTCAGTTCTGAGATAATCGTGTGGAAAAAAAATCGAGTCTACACACATCCCCACAGACATTTGTTCAGAATTTGATTCTGAGTCGATAGGTATACGTGAAGGTATATCTAGGAGGTGTATTTAAGAAGTTCATTTTTCGAGTGATTTTATAGCCTTGCCTCAGTGAGGTGAGGAAGGCAAAACTATGACTATCAAAGGAACCCCGGAATTTAAACTAAGATTTTTTAACGTAACTTTTTTACTAATAAAAATAGTGCATGGACCAGTTGGAAAATATTCATAAAATAAATTGATATCCTACCAAAGTCACTCCGGTTTACGGTACTTAACCAAACATCATGATTTATAGATAGTGACTTAGGGGACCTCAAGACGGATCGAATGAGGCCACAACGGTAAAATTTTGTTCAGCCAGTCCGGAGATAATCGAGTGACAATTTTGCGATCAACATCCCTACATACGCACAGACATTTGCTCAAATTTGATTTTAAGTCGATATGTATACGTGAAGGTGGGTCTAGATTGGCAAATTAAGAAGTTCATTTTTCGAGTGATTTTATAGCTATTTCTCAGTAAGGTGAGGAAGGCAAAACGAAGTTCTTTTGGAAAATCTTTATTTTAGAAATATTGTTTTGATTCGATGAATTTTGAAGGGGCCACAAATATATATAAAAAAAATAAAAATAGAGATAACAAGCCGTAGTCTCAACATTTGAAAGCAAAAAGTGTTTTAAAATGCATTTTACACTAGTTCAGTTGTTTTGCAATCATTTATCTTAAAAAAATGTAAGTTTTGACGAAAACAAAAATTTCAACGAAAGAAAAACTTTTTGCTTTTGATCGAAAATTTTCAACAATTCCAAAGATTTAATCAAATTAAACATGCTAAACAAGATTCTTAATGCAAGGGAATGCATTTCAAATTTATTTCAGTTGATTGCACTTAAATTTCTATAGAAATTTTGATGTCTTAAAAAAAAAGCCTCCTGATTTTCGGCTCAACTTTGAAGGAAGGGGGGGGGGGTTTAACTTTTGACCTTCACAGATCCCCAAAATTCGATTTCAATCCTGAGATATTCAACGAAATCCAGAAAAATTCCGTCACTTTACATATGAAAGTAGTTTCAATCTTGTCACTCCCTGAAAATTGATGTAAGCTTGTTCAAGGCTTAATTTATTTCAATTACTAAAAAAATGCGGTATCACAAATCTAAAAATGTTTTCATTGAGATTGGTAATAATCATAGTTTTCCCTTGTTAATTATTGTATTGTATTGTTTCCATAAATATATACATATGATTCGATAATCCGATACATTTTGTTCGACGGGAAACGTTTGAGTTATTGCGGCAAATATTTCCCATCCAGCAAAGTGTATCGAAATGATGAATTGATATGAATATATATAATGTGACAATTCAGACATATATTTCTCTCAACGTTCGGTTCGAAAATTTTCCGCAATCAATCACAACCAGAACAGAAGATGGCTCCGATTCCCACGCCGCCACGATAACCGGAATGTCTATGCAAATAAATCAATCCAAAGAATCATGCCGGTGGAGCCCACCCTTGGTAAACAAACACACAGTAAATCTCATCAATTGCAAATGATTCAATTGGGCTCGGGTTCGGTTGATTTCGAATGTTCGTTTTCCCAAGCCTCGCCCGGAGGTGGAAGGAAAATTGAATCTGCTGTACAATTCCATTCGGCGCATGTTTCATTTATTGAATTTATTCTCCAAACAAACACACCCCCTCACACACACACACCGACATTGTGCCCAGCGAGCGCCATTGGACAATTATTCGACCACCATTCGACTCGCAAAAGTTCACCATTAGAAGCTGGATTAAGATCCTAAAATAACACGTTCCGATACGCGGTCACAACCTACCAGACCGAAAATGTTTCGCAAAAGTTCAACTCAAGGCGGTCGGTGGCTTTAAATTCCCGGCACGTACCACCCCGAGAGAGACAGAGACAGAACGAAACAAGTCTGTGTGGCCTGTACTTCCAGTGAAACCCAATATCACCGGTTCTGCTTCTGCTGGGTTGAACTCGATACCCAGCCCCGGCGGTAATGTTTCGCCGAGAAGGCGGAATTAAAAATTTCGCCAACTTTTGTCGACAAACTCCCCCGCACACAGTCAGCCCAGCAGGGGCATCTTGGGGCCCCCGGCCGGTGCCAAATTTGCCGCACCGGGCGGGAACACTTAGCTAATACACCTCGGACCGAAAACGGTTCATTTAACATCGATTTCCCGGGATGTGCACGGCGGGGGTCGTCCTGCTTTTGTGGGTGGACCGAAACATGAATGGGGTTGGAACAAAAAATGCTGCACTGTTGAAAAATTGCTCGATTTGATTTTGCAGAATCCTTAAACAGTGAAAACATTGCTCATAGCAACGCAGCACCCAACCGGGAGGAAATAGTGCACGGACTGAGA
Source organism: Culex quinquefasciatus (assembly GCF_015732765.1). Taxonomy (NCBI): domain Eukaryota; kingdom Metazoa; phylum Arthropoda; class Insecta; order Diptera; family Culicidae; genus Culex; species Culex quinquefasciatus. Next base: position 145,235,841 of record NC_051863.1, on the reverse strand, counting down.
GAAAAAAGTTCATCCATTATTAAAAGTCGAGGTCAGGAATCGATCCCGTGATCTTTGTCTAATTGACTCTGTACCCTTACATAAGCCACCAAATGTTATGAACAGTTTCAAAGTATAAATAAATATCTGAGAGAACAATTCTCTTAGAATAAGTATTATTCATTTCTGGTTGACGGTTGATCAGTTCGTATTGAAGCGAAGCGAATCAGGATCCTCGCTTTATTTTTTTATTTTGTTCTTTGATGTGGAAAGAACATTCGAAATCTCACAATTCTTCGAACGGTGCCTCACGAGTCACGAAAACACCAGCTCAGGGGTTAACTTGGCAAGAGACTTAAAAACCGTGGGGGTGGTGACAAAGACAACTCTCCTAATGGTGACGAGAACGACCGGGACGACAACGACGTGACACGTGAACTTTGCCGTTGTTAGAAAGCACATGGCCCCGGTGGTTCCAGGTTGTGAGTGAGGGTGGTATTGAATGTGTGTTCGTTGAAAAACGATACCTTTTTTCCCTGTTGGAGAGAACAATGTCTTCGCAACAAAAAGGGACTCTGGACTAAATTGGTTATTTTTTCTATGTGCTTAAAAATGTTTGATTTAAAATATCGTTTGAAATGGTACCAAAGATCAAAATTTTGATATTTTTCACATAAATAAAACTTTAACTTCCACAGTGATTCGTACCCATTGTTCCGCAACTTTTCCCACTATCCATCACCCGCTTTTCCACGGTTTTCCACGTATGTCAAACACGACGACACAATGCTCTCTGCCATTCTGTCTGAAGAAACGGCCGTTGTCTTGGCAGCAAAGCGCCTTAATGTATTTATCGCGTCGAAAAAGTTAGTAACAGTCGAGCAGCAACAGGAACTGAACTAGGGGGAGGGAGTGCCACACAGGAAAAGATAAATGGAAAACTTATGACTCGTCACCTTTGCTCGTATCTGGCCCCAATAATGTTCTTTTGCCACCACCACCACCACCAGCTTGACTGACTAAGTGACTGACTGAGCTGGTGACAGGGGGCAGTGGTGTGAACATTTTTAGCTTGGGAATTTTGTTCTTCTTGAAACTTAGCAGTCGTGCCAACGTTGTTTGACACGAAATTCTGGCAACCCTGTTTCAAGTCAAGACCTCTTAAGTGATATTTATTTACTCTTTTTGAAGCAGGATCTCACTTATCTGCATAGAAACTATGTCTTGATCCATCATCCGACTTATCGTTAAGTAGGTAAGCACAACACCTTCCAAACGAGTGTAATGTTTGAAGATCTGGCAACCCTGTATCATGTTATGATCACTTGAATTGTAAATATTTGTTGAAATCAGATCTTAGTTAGACTCGCTAAAATGGTTCCATACCAAAACCCAAGAATTCTGTGCAGCTGGTTTTATTATTTTTTGTAAGTAGAGATTAAGTCATCAACCAAAGAGGTTAGACTATAACTCCTTGAAGTCATCATTAAAAAAGTTAAAATTAAGAAAATTATTCTAAAGTTTTACCCCAAATCTTCCCATCACTGTTGACAGGTACGTGGTGGGCTGACTATATGTGTGTAAAACCCGGCGGCGGCAGTGGTTGTGCAAGGTAGAAACAAGAACGAAAATGAGTTAGACACGGCACGTGAGCCTGGAACTCCGCATGGGCCGCCGATCCCATTTTCGGTAACTAAACCTGATGTCAGCCAAGGACACACACACACACACCCACACCTACCACATCAAGCGAACCTTATCGGTTCGGTGAATTTATCAAACACACACACACCCACCTTAACAGAGTTTTTCCTTTGTTTTTTCCTCCCTGCGTTTCTATTACGTATAACTTTTCCCGAGGCCTTAGCTTTTCGGATGTATGCTAAAGCCCTCGACTAAAAGCTTTCCATTGCGTGCCCGGGAGCTCTTCCCACTCCTCGCTTTAGGGAAAGGTGATGTGGAAGGTGAAAATTCATATCGATGCCACCCACCACCCCCGTCAGCCCAACATCCTCCCACTTTTTTTGCGCAATCTATCATCTTACGGCGCTAAATACGCCCCTGTCAGAGAGTGGCACACATTTCTTTTATTTTATTTTTTCGCAATTTTTGCACCTTCCCCGAAGATTGCGTGTGTATCCGCCCCCACCCCACCGGGAAATGAGGAAAAGTTTGGTGTTTGTTTAGTTCAAATTGCTCAAATTCATGGCTTAAACGTGGCGAGGAAATGTTTTTTTCGCTGTCCTCCTTCCTGGTTCCGGGGGCGATTATCACGTTTTTGGGAGTTTTGAGGATGGAAAAATTATATCGCACTTTTGGGGGCCGCACTTTGTGCGTTTTATTTCAATTTGAAACGTGGGACATAAACAAACGAAAGTGAGTTGCTGTCAAAATTTTGAATTAAAGTAATCTTCTAGTAATCTTAAGTGGGAAGTTCTGATTGATGCATTAAGCTTCTTCAACTAATTATTTTATGAAAAAACTATGGGTTGTCTTGAAGGACTTTTGCCTTACTTTTAGCAATTGTTCATTGTTAAATTTATGAAATGATTTGCAGTAGTTTAAACACTTAACACGATACTGAAACCATCAACCAGGAAAGTTGTTTCTATCTTCGTCATAATTTTTTACGCTCTCGGTCCTTATCTTGAAATAATTTGATTGATATAAACAGTCAAACATAGTTTTCATTACGTAGTTTTATTGATTCTTGCCTAGATCCTTGCACTGTAATGGCCTATCTACAATCACTTAGCTTAGAACATCTAAGTAAAGTAGTTACTTAGGAAAGTCTGCAACTTACGTTCGTCATCCACAATCAACTTAGAAAACTTGCTGGGCTGATATACGTTGCTATGCAGTTGTTTGTTTACCTTTGATATGGAAACGTCAACTTACCGTAGATTTTGAAATTTTCCAAACCAAACGTCAGTTTCTAATTTGATTACTTTTCCATTGTAGAAACTCAGATTCATTTCCATTGATTCAAATTCCTAAGCTAAGTGAAATTTTCTAAGCTAAGTGATTGTAGATAGGCCATAACTTGGATTTTGCCCGCACTTTTGACAGCAAAAATTCAAGAATCTAGGCAACCATCCGTTGTTTATTTACATTTCCAGTCGCAGTTTCCACCAAACTGAACTTTCGCACTTCAAAATTGCGAATGACAGCTGAAAACAAGCGATAAACCTCGGCTCTCTTTGATCATTTTTGAGAAAATTTTAAATTTTCCGAGCCAGTTTGACAAGTCGGAATAGTGCGATCAATAGCAATCATTTTGTGCGAAGTGCAAGTGCGCAATAAAGACACCAGAATATTTTTTTGCAAAAATCCCAGTAGACTCTGGTCAACTTTAATCAAAATCAAAGCATGCAAGAAATCTTTGGAACAAAATCGAGATATTTGCTTCAAGTCGTGAAGATGGTCAAATATATTTTTCTGAAACAGACATTTTACTAAACATTGTTTAGTTTTGTCAGACGGTCTATTGACAAAGATTGAACACAAACTCGTAAATTTTTGCGAGTGCCTCAAAACGTGACTTTTAACAAGTTTGACAAACTTATGGTTCGAAAAGTTCGTTATTGAAACATTATTTGGATTATTTGGAAAATTTTATGTAAAGAACGATTAAAATTAGTTACTAAAATACAAGTTTCAAGTATTCTTGAAAAAGATTCTAACTCAATCTTCAGATGTATAGGCATTATCAGTAGGATTAAATTCAAAATATTTTGAAAAAAAAAAGAATTCATGAGCAACTCTCTACGAAATCGGCCGATTTCGACCATTTTTATTTTTTTGTATTTTTTGATTTGACTCAAACTTTGTGGGGGCCTTCCCTATGACCAAATAAGCTATTTTGCGTCATTGGTTCACCCATAAAAGTCTCCATACAATTTTGGCTGCTGTCCATACAAAAATGGTATGTAAATATTCAAACAGCTGTAACTTTTGAGTGAATTTTCTGACCAATTTGGTGTCTTCGGCAAAGTTGTAGGTATTGTTGAGAACTTTTGAGAAAAAAACAGGTACACGGAAAAAATTTTTTGCAGATTTTTTTATCAACTTTTTTTTCACTAAAACTCAATTTCCCAAAATACGTATTTTTTGATTTTCGAGATTTTTTGATATGTTTTAGGGGACAAAAATCTGCAACTTTTGAGCCATAGAGAAACATGGTCAAAAAATCTGCCGCCGAGTTATGATTTTTTGAAAAAATAGTGATTTTGAAAAAATCTAAGTTTCATGCAAAAACAAGTTTGACATTATTTTTTAATGCAAAATTGAATTTGCAATCGAAAAGTACTTTACAGATTTTTTGATTAAGGGCTCCGTTTTCAAGATATAGCCACCGAAAGTTTGATTTTAGCGAAATATTTGCAGTTTTTCAATTTTTAAAAATAGTGACCATGAGTGACCATTTCTAAAAATATTTTTTTTGAAAAGTTCCAATCTTCAATGTCTCTTAGACAATTTTATAGCAAATTTTATGAACTTTTCAAAAACAATATTTTTAGAAATGGTCACTCATGGTCACTATTTTTAAAAATTGAAAAACTGCAAATATTTCGCTAAAATCAAACTTTCGGTGGCTATATCTTGAAAACGGAGCCCTTAATCAAAAAATCTGTAAAGTACTTTTCGATTGCAAATTCAATTTTGCATTAAAAAAATGTCAAACTTGTTTTTGCATGAAACTTCGATTTTTCAAAATCACTATTTTTCAAAATTCATAACTCGGCGGCAGATTTTTTGACCATGTTTCTCTATGGCTCAAAAGTTGCGAATTTTTGTCCCCTAAAACATATCAAAAAATCTCGAAAATCAAAAAATACGTATTTTGGAAAATTGAGTTTTAGTGAAAAAAAAATTGATAATTTTTTTTTTCCGTGTACCTATTTTTTTTCTTAAAAGTCCTCAACAATACCTACAACTTTGCCGAAGACACCAAATTGATCAGAAAATTCACTCAAAAGTTACAGCTGTTTGAATATTTACATACCATTTTTGTATGGACAGCTGCCAAAATTGTATGGAGACTTGTATGGGTGAACCAATGACACAAAATAGCATATTTGGTCATAGGGAAGGCCCCCACAAAGTTTGAGCCAAATCAAAAAATACAAATAAAATCCATTTCCGGTTTTGGTAGAGAATTGCTCTTCATGCTTAAATTTTTTTCTGTTTAAATATGTTCAACTTTAAATGGATTTGGCAAACAACTTCGAATCTTTTAATTAGTCACCTTTAAATTTTTGTGCCTTTCAATCATAGTTGATAATCTTAGTTATACAAACAATTTATTTTGAATATATATTTTTTATAAAATAAAGGGATTTTTTTTTTAAATTTAATATGTTTTATTGAATCTTTTTTAGAATAATTACATTTCGTCGCCATCGTGCTAACTTGTCGTACGTGCATTTTGGGCCAAATTGAGTTAAGAACGCCATTTTGTGCAGCTCACAATGCCTCACCTTTTGACCTTCACAGATCCCCAAAATTCGATTTCAATCCTGAGATATTCAACAAAAACCGAAAAAACTCCGAGCATTTTTGTCACTTTACATATGAGCAATTCTCTACGAAATCGGTCTTTTTTCTTCAATTTTAATTTTTGTATTTTTTAATCCGGCTGAATTTTTTTTGGTGCCTTCGGTATGCCCAAAGAAGCCATTTTGCATCATTAGTTTGTCCATATAATTTTCCATACAAATTCGGCAGCTGTCCATACAAAAATGATGTATGAAAATTCAAAAATCTGTATCTTTTGAAGGAATTTTTGATCGATTTGGTGTCTTCGGCAAAGTTGTAGGTATGGATACGGACTACACTGGAAAAAATAATACACGGTAAAAAAATTTGGTGATTTTTTATTTAACTTTTATCACTAAAACTTGATTTACAAAAAACACTATTTTTAATTTTTTTATTTTTGATATGTTTTAGAAGACATAAAATGCCAACTTTTCAGAAATTTCCAGGTTGTGCAAAAAATCACTGACCGAGTTATGAATTTTTTAATCAATACTGATTTTTTCAAAAAATCGAAATTTTGGTCGTAAAAATTTTTCAACTTCATTTTTCGATGTAAAATCAAATTTGCAATCAAAAAGTACTTTACTAAAATTTTGATAAAGTGCACCGTTTTCAAGTTATAGCCATATTTAAGTGACTTTTTTGAAAATAGTCGCAGTTTTTCATTTTTTTAGATTAGTGCACATGTTTGCCCAGTTTTGAAAAAAATATTTTTGAAAAGCTGAGAAAATTCTCTATATTTTGCTTATTCGGACTATGTTGATACGACCTTTAGTTGCTGAGATATTGCAATGCAAAGGTTTAAAAACAGGAAAATTGATGTTTTCTAAGTTTCACCCAAACAACCCACCATTTTCTATCGTCAATATCTCAGCAACTAATGGTCCGATTTTCAATGTTAATATATGAAACAATTGTGAAATTTTCCGATCTTTTCGAAAAAAATATTTTTGGAATTTTCAAATCAAGACAAACATTTTAAAAGGGCGTAATATTGAATGTTTGGCCTTTGTTTGGCGCACGTACAAGCTAGACTACCGTAAACATTTGTAATTATTACTCGGGACTCCAGCAACCAACTTCAACCAAACTTTGGGACAATGCACAGAATGGTGAGCCAAACAAAACGTGTTTGTTATTGTTTACATTGCGTGCTCTCGTTTTTGAATATTCAAGGTCAAACATTAAAACGCGTTTTTCTCGGAACGTTAAAATGTGCGACAAGATAGCACGACGACGTCGATTTGATTTACATAATAAGTGGTCAGCTGTGGCTTTTCAGCTTTATTTTGCTTTTTTTGTGATTTAAACACTGTCCATTTTCATAACTTTAAAAGTGTATGATTTATCATTTTTGTAACACTAGCTAAAATGAAGAAAAAAAAATGTTAAGAAAACATATTTAAAATAAAGGGTACCCGCTGACTTATGGAATAATTGACAGTGACTTCGTTGAAAAAAATCGTTATCAAGGATATCCCCTGGCTCGATTCTTTAGGTAAAAATAACTCTGCAAATTTTGAGACCAATCGGTTAAGGGGTTACATACATGTAGAAAATCACAAAATTTCATTATACAGAATTATATGAAATATACTAAAAAGATGATTTTCAATCACTCCTGAATGTTTCATGAAGATACTTCATGATTAAACTGAGTAAGAAACGATTTACCAACCTTTAAATTTTTTGCTGATTTACATGTATGTAACCCCTTAAGGTTTAAGGTTCAAGGGTCGCTATACTAACCATGATCGCAAAAATGTCCCATATGCATTTTCAACCTTTTTGAGTTATTGAAACATTTTGGTTCAAAATCGTGTGCTCTTTCAGAAAAGCCTACAATATCCAGTACTTTGTTCTAGAAATCAAGAGGAAATCCACTTTTTTCGCTAAAACTTAACACGTATTCTTATGTGTGGGACAAACTTCAAATGCGTTTTTCTTAACTTGCTGTTTTTGCATATGGGACATTTATGCGAACATGGGCAGTATAGACCTTAAAAGTTGGTAAAAAACATACAAAAACGTCTTCTTTAAATCGTAAATAACTTGTCAGAGTTAACTCGGATCGTCTTGAGTCAAACGCGTTCTGACCTGGAATTCCTTTGCCCTTTTGTCGCACTTCATCAATTTTCAAGGTGTGTCAAGATAGCACGACAAGACTGAAACTTCTTTCATATGAATAGTGACAACAATGCTCCGAGAGTTTTTTCAGTATTTGTTGAATATCTCAGGATTGAAATAGAATTTTGGGGATCTGTGAAGGTGAGGCATTGTGAGCAGCACAAAATGACATTCTTAACTCCATTTGGCACAAATTTTACTTGTTCGCACGACTGCGTCGAAATTATAATTGAAAAAAATATGTTTAAATCCTGTTTAGAAATGAAGTTTAGTGTAACAGTGCGCCCTTTACCCTAATAAGCTATTTTATAGCAAAATGAATTCTGAGAGGGAAAGTAGAGAGAAGAGAGCCGTACGGGAGAGCCCGACGGCGCTAGATAGGTTGATGTACGATCGAGAATGTAAATAAACTAAGTCTTCAGCCAACACCCAACTGGCTCGGTTCATCTGAACCCCCGCGTGATTTGTACTCCGCCCGATCTTCGCGAATAAACGTTCTGTGCGCGTAACAAGCCGTGTTCTTTTTCGATCCGTGACTTGAAGAACTGAGGCCATTGACCTCCCCAAGTGTGCTCTGGACGAGCAGTGAAACCCCCCAAATACAGTCCACTAATTTTGAAGGGCTCGATCCGGAACATTGGTCCTTCGAACCGGATAGAAGTGACCCGGCCCGAAGTGGAAGGACTTTTTGTGCGCGCGCGTGTGAAGTGGTCTGTTCGCGGAACAGTGGCCATCGCGATCGGACTGTGCGAGTCCGCGGCAGTTGGCGCCATCGCGCAGTTATTTGCGGCTTTGTGCTGCGTTTTTTATGCTGTTCTGCGCGTGGTGCTGACTGGAAGAAGCAGCTGGAGCGATCGTGGTCTGCTGGGAGCTGTTCAACGGCGGCTGGCGGACGGAAGCTGCTGCTGTGTGTTCGAGAGTGATCGTGTGTGTGTGCGCTGGACGTTGCCCATCTACCGGAGGTTCCAGGAGGGCCAAGCAGCGTTCCAGAGGAAGTATTGGGTTTGCATGTGGTGCATGAGGTGTGTGTGCGTTTGTGAGGTGTGTGCCATTTTGGGTTGAGTGATTGAGGATTGTCTTGAGCGTTTTTGAATAAAGAAGTTGGATTTATTTTACGCAAGAGCGTTTATTTTTGGGATTGTGGTTTGGGTTATTTTCTGCGCAAGCCCTGAATTGGTCTGTTCTCTGTCGGTCTGTCCGCTGCTGGTACTCCACCTTGGCTGTCTCTCCCCACTGTCAATCGGGTCGCGTAGAACGTGGAGTCGATCGTTTCGGTGTTCGCGGTTGCAGTGTTCCAGATTTTTGGCGGTCAACGGTGAGTGAAGGCGGTGAAGGATGGACGAGTTGAAGGATTTGCTGAAGCAGGAGCGGCAGCTGATCCTGACCATCAATGGTGTAGGAGAATTCGTGGAGGCGTACAAGAAGGCTGAGCATGAGAACCAGATCTCGATTCGGCTGGACACCCTGGAGGAGGCAATGAGGAAGTTCTTCAAGGTGCGCCGCAAGATCGAAGCCATGATCGATGACGAGGATGAGGATCAAGTTGTTGGAGAGTCGAAGGAGGCTCGGAAGAAGCGGTTGGCTGATCTGGTGGTTCAGCGTGAGATGGAGTATAACAAGGCTCTTCGTGACGTCGAAGAGAGGTACTTCGTTGTGAAGGCGAAGCTGGTCGCGCTGCGCCCGGTCAAGGTTGAGCCCACTCCTGCCGCTGACCTAAACGAATCCTGCTTCGATCGGTCGACCTCTCGCATTAAGTTGCCGGACATCAAGCTGCCCAACTTCAGCGGCGAGCTTAAGGATTGGATCCCGTTTCGCGACACCTACAAGAGCCTCATCCACTCCAACATGCAGCTGCCGGACATCGACAAATTCACATACTTGAGGTCCGCTCTGCAAGGTGAGGCACAGCTGGAGATCCTGTCGGTTGATTTCTCTGCAGAAGGCTACGACGTTGCTTGGAAAGCACTGGAGAAAAAGTACGACAACCACAAGCTCATCGTGAAGGCGTACCTGGACGCGCTCTTCGACATCGAGTCGCTGCGGAAGGAGAGCTGTGACGGTCTGTCTCACCTGATCAGTGAGTTCGAGACGAACCTGCAGATGTTGAAGAAGCTCGGTGAAGGAACGGAAGCCTGGTCGACGATCCTGGTCCACATGCTCTGCGCGCGTTTGGATCATACCACGCTGCGACTGTGGGAGTCGCACCACAACTCGAAAGCTGTACCGAAGTACGACGTGTTGATCGAGTTTCTGCGTAGTCAGTGTACGGTGCTGCAATCTATCAAGGCCAACCGGTCCAGCGAAGGAGACGGTCGGCAGAACCGCTCGAGAGTCTCGACAGCTCACACGTCCTCACAGTCACAACGGCGCTGTTTGTTTTGTGAAGAGGCATTTCACATGCCGTTCAGTTGCAGCAAGCTGAGGAACATGTCTGTGTCCCAACGAGTGGAGGAAGTGAATCGACGGCGACTGTGCCGAAATTGTTTGCATGCTGGTCATTACGCTGACGGATGTTCTCGTGGTTCCTGTTCCCGCTGCGGCGGAAGACATCACACGCTCCTGCACTACGACACGCCGGCCCCTGCTGGCGCTCGACAAGAAAGATCCTCCGTTCCTAATACGCAAGGTCAATCCCACGAAGCTGGACAACAACAACAACCCACGAGACAGCAAGACCAGACACAGAACATTTCCACCCAACCAACCACAAGTTTCTACTCCGTGATCCAATCCACTTCTCGAAACACTCACCCACCACCACCCACAGACTTTCGTAATACCACCACCCTCAATGCGGCATCCCTCCCCGCACAAAATGCACCCACACTTTTCCGCCGAGTCCTCATGTCCACGGCTGTAGTTCGCGTCGAAGACCAGTTCGGAAACTTCTCGCTCGCTCGAACACTGTTAGATTCGTGTTCCGAGTTCTGCTACATGTCTAGCAACTTTTCGAAGAAGCTGAAGTTCCGGACATCACCAGATGTACTGAGGGTACAGGGCATCGGAAACGGCTCAGCGTTGTCGCTGGAGGCCGTATGCGCGAAGGTCCAGCCACGGCTGGCTACGATCTCGATGTTCTCGAAGGAAATGCAGTTTCACGTACTAGAAAAGATCGCCAGCGATCTGCCCGTCACACCGGTTGACGTCAGCCAGATGATGCTCCCCTGTGACATCATTCTCGCTGATCCGCACTTTGGGAAACCTGGTCCCATTGACATGATCATCGGTGCTGAGTTCTTTTTCGATTTGCTGGCGGCTGGTCGTCGTAAGATCGTCGAGGACGGTCCGACGCTGCAGGAGACTTTGTTTGGATGGATAGTATCGGGGAAAGTTCCAGTGTCATCACCCTGCGTCCCATGCACGGCAACTTTCTTCAGCTCAGCAGTTGACCTGGATTCGAGTCACGTCAACAGCGCCCACTCTGTGGAGGAGTCCACCCGCAAAGAACCTTTCAAGAAGACGGAAAGAGCAGACACGCTGAACGTCCGGCACGCGAAGAAAGTCCGGCAGTTCACCGATTCAGCTGGTGTAACGGGGAAGAAGTGGGTCTCCAACTGCCCAGAGCTGCTGAAGCAGCTCCCGAAGCACCTGAAGGACGAGCGCAGCACGCTCAACACGCTGCACAGCGTCGTACACGCTGGTGCCTTTCGTCAACAGCTGTGGAGAGTCAAAAGCGATCGGGATCAACCGTCGGACGAATCGTTGCAGCAGCTGTGGAGAATTAGGATGAGTTTGACGGCGGTCGCGACGAGTAAGGTGCCGCGCTGGATTGGGTTCAGCAACGATTGCGTCGAACGCAAGATCTACGGGTCAGAGCGAGCGTACGGTGCGGATCTCTACCTCCGCTGCACTGCCGTCACGTTTCGACAGCTCATGGTCGAGGCCAAGGTGGCTCCGCTCGAGAATCAAAAGCGCAAGAAGAAGAAGGTCAACATCCCACGCTTGGCAGATCGCACAGCGTTTCACCCAGCAGTTGTAGAAGAAGAGGGAGCGAAAGGCAACGTGCGCGTTGTGTCCGTTTGCACGGCAAACGGACGCTTCGATCAACCGATCTCGAAGATCTGTTCGCTTCCCATCCGAGAAAAACTAAAATTAGCTAAAACCTCGTTTTAAGCACTCGCTGAGTGTGTCTCGACGCTGCGGCGTCACCCATTCTTGAAGTTTAAGTTGGTGTTTGTAGTCTGTATGTGTGCATGTTTGTTGTTGAAGAAAGCTCGCTGGACGCTGTCCAGTTTCGCTATTCGGTAGACACCTGTCTGTCCGAGCTCAGCGCACAAGGCGCTCACCTGGTTATGGGATTGCATGTCAAGTTATGTAGCTAATCACACCCTATCATCGGTAGCACACCCACCCACGCTACCACATCTCACTGGAGGAAGCCTAGGTTCCTGCCAGTCGGTCTCGGCTGCTCGTTCGACAGTGGGCTTGGCCAGCTCACACGCCGATCGACATCCCGACCACGAAGTTTGAAGTCACCACGCAGTACGAAGTTTGAAGTCATCCCTAACCAGCGAAGAAGAACAACGCCCCCAGGAATTCACCCATGATCTGCGGATCGAGCGCCAGAATTCACCTGGTGGGGTAAGTTGTTCCAGTTTACGCACGCTACATACACCTACTACATCAAGTTTTGTTCGAGGCACACCACCAACTCAACCACTTACACCAACGTCCGAAATCCACCTGCACGAAGCGCATCCACGTCCGCATCGACGCACACCGACGAGCAGTACACCGGCGAACGACACACCCCCAGCGTAACACCTTTATGGCCTGCGGGCCCAGCATCATCGTTACCTGGCTGGGTAAGTTGTTCCGGTTTTACATTTTTCTCCACTGCATACTACATCGCATCTCTCCCGAGGAAACCTGCAACAAAAACAACGTCAACAAGATGACATCCACAACGAAGAAGAAGAAGGAAGGCATCAACCGATGCACCTGCACCCCAACCGTGTGCACTCTGTGGTCGACAGTTTGTCCCACCCGAAGCAGAGCGTGTTCTATTGGAGCATGCGACCCACCCACACCTAAGAAGCGCAGCGCGAGGCTGCACCAGAAGTTATGCACGTTTCGCGATCGTGGCACACGGCCAGCGGTCTGGCGAACGCTGACGATCGAAGTCGAGGCTGCAACAGCAGCAACCACACCACCACGACCGCTACTCGGCGGCGACCCGCACGCGAAGGCAGCACCGAAGCAGCAGATGCCGTTCCAGGGAGCAGAGATGAAGAGTTGCAGCAGAGAATGCACCAAATGCGTCGTCGTCGTCCACGATGCACCCTACGAAGTCAGCATCAACCTGAGCAGTTTGTTTACACCAGTAGAAGTAGAATGATTGATGCTATTGAAATACTGTGAAGCGATGTTAGCCCTAAGAGAATTCGGTTTGAAATTAGTATTAGTGATAAGAAGTAGATAGTTAAGTTTTTGAAATGGTTGAAACCACTGGTTTCAAGGCGGGCGGCATGTTTAGAAATGAAGTTTAGTGTAACAGTGCGCCCTTTACCCTAATAAGCTATTTTATAGCAAAATGAATTCTGAGAGGGAAAGTAGAGAGAAGAGAGCCGTACGGGAGAGCCCGACGGCGCTAGATAGGTTGATGTACGATCGAGAATGTAAATAAACTAAGTCTTCAGCCAACACCCAACTGGCTCGGTTCATCTGAACCCCCGCGTGATTTGTACTCCGCCCGATCTTCGCGAATAAACGTTCTGTGCGCGTAACAAGCCGTGTTCTTTTTCGATCCGTGACTTGAAGAACTGAGGCCATTGACCTCCCCAAGTGTGCTCTGGACGAGCAGTGAAACCCCCCAAATACAGTCCACTAATTTTGAAGGGCTCGATCCGGAACAAATCCCATTAAACTCAAATTGGTCACGATCAATTTTCAAATATGGGTTGCATGGCCAGCTCAATGGATGAAATAATCATATGACAATGAATATATTTTAAAGAAGTCAGTTAATTTTGATGAGTTATTTTTCGATCTAATATTGACAATTATTAAACTGAACAGCTGATGGTTTTGTTAATTTCTTAAAGAAATTTTGAATTTATTGAATTCATCATGCAACACGTTACAAATGCGTTATAAATATTTTCAAGGTTTCAACAAGGATAATCTATCAAAAAAAAATTATGCCATTTCCAGTCCTTTTAACTTATTATACTTTTTTCAAACACTCTAGTAAAAGGATAAGCCTTAACAGTTCTTCCCAAAATCCAATCAATTCGAAGATTAGTAACTAGTTGTGGCACAAGTGTCATTAGCCAGAATCAGCAACACTCTCGTAGCGAATCATCCAGCACAGAAGCATATTTCCATCGCGCAGCTCTTCGCCAAATCTCGAATTGATTATCCCGGCCAATCACGATTCAGATTAGATCATTCCCAATTTGGCCACCCACTCTCTGCTTGACATTGTTATCCGAGCATTCGTTGGTGAAGGTTGTCTGAATCAACATGACTCGTCGCGTCCCGGCGCAAAACGCCGGCAATATTGCCCTACCTGCGGCTCAAGCAGGCAAAAAAGTGGGAATTTCCAAAAGGAAGGTTGAGGCCTCAACTGATGGCCAAAAACCGGGAATTTCCAAAAGGAAGGTGCTTTTGGAAGTGACATCGAACAGCAAAAAGACGAAAAAGAGCGACGGTACTGTACCGATGGATGAGGAGGAGGAGAACTCTTCATCGCACGAGGAGCAGCTTTTGAAGAACAACAAGTTTGCTGGACTGCCTGACGAGGACCAGGTAGCGGAAGCAAAGGAGAATGAAGTGAAACAGCGAAAGGAGAAACTGCCTCCTTTTTATGTGCGGCAATCAGCAGCAACGATCGACTTTCGAGCGGGGCTGGTTGAACTCATCAAGTCTGGGAAAGTCCTAGGCAACATTCGTCTGTGTCAGGACGGATTTAAGGTGCTGGTGCAATCCAGGCAGCACTATCAACTGGTCAAGGATTACTTGACCGAAAACGAGGCGGAGTACTTTACCCATGATGTCGTCATGGATAAGCCGTACAAAATCGTCGTCAGAGGTCTGTACGACATGCCAGTGGAGGAATTAGCTGCCGAGCTAAAAGTTTTGAAACTGGATGTGTTGGCCGTGCACAAAATGAGCCGACGCAACAAAGACATCAAGTACCGTGACCAGCTCTACCTGCTGCATTTGGCTAAGGGATCGACGACGCTTCCTGAGCTGAAGGCAATCCGAGCGGTTTTCAACATTATCGTGTCGTGGGAGCGATACCGACCAGTGCATCGTGACGTCACACAATGCTTCAACTGCCTGGGCTTCGGGCACGGAGGTAAGAACTGCCACCTGAAGCGTCGTTGCGCCAAATGTGGTACCGATGCGCACATCACGTCCCAGTGCATCCAAGATTCGCTGGTGAAGTGCCTCAACTGCAACGGTGAGCACTCGTCAACCGACCGAAAGTGCCCCAAGAGAGCTGAGTTCGTGAAAATTCGGCAGCAAGCATCGACGAAGAATCAGCCTCAGCGTCGTAGAACTCCTCCAGCCCTGGTGGAGCAAAATTTTCCACCTCTTCAACCGCGACGCCAGGTCCCAAACTTGGCACCGTTGCCGTTGGATCCCAGGAAGAGAGCTGAGATGAATCATCCACGGCCGGGTTCCAGCCAGGAGCCGAGACCGCCACCACCGGGCTTCAGCCAGGAGCCAAGACCAACCCAAGAACCAGCAGTTGAGGAAAATGGTAATGATCTTTACACCTCAACCGAACTCCTCAATATTTTCAAACAGATGTCCGCTGCACTGCGTGGATGCAAAACCAAGACCCAGCAGATTGAAGTGCTGACCTCGTTCGTCATCCAGTATGGATCGTAGGTCCCTCAAGCTGCTGAATTGGAACGCTTGCTCCATTAGGAGGAAGAACTTAGAGCTGGTGGATTTTCTTCGCGAGAAGGAGATCGACGTAGCTGCCATCACGGAAACTCATCTGAAGCCCGGTGAAAAAGTTTATCTGCAAAACTACAAGATCGCGACGCAGCTCGACAGGACCACCTCTGGAGGAGGAGGTGTGCTTGTCGCTGTTCATCGTGATCTCAAGCCACGCCGGCTGCCACACTTTAAGCTGGACATCATCGAGGCCGTTGGAGTGGAAATTCCCACTTCGGTTGGCCCAGTACTCTTCATTGCTGCATACTGCCCACGTCAGGTGAATGCCAGAGATGGTTCAGCAGCAAAACTGAAGGGCGATATCCAGAAGCTGACACGGCGGAGCGCAAAGTACATCATCGCTGGTGACCTCAACGCGAAGCATGAAGTTTGGGGCAACAGCAGGAGGAATCGGAACGGAGTGATTCTGCACAACGATCTGCAAAACGGATACTACAACGTTGTGAGTCCGGATCGTCCAACGAGGGTGGCTCGGTCTGGGAATCACTCAATCATCGACTTCTTCATTACCAATATGGCTGAGAACGTGGCTCATCCTGAGGTGTTTGAAGAGTTGAGTTCTGATCACTATCCGGTGGTTGTGGAGGTTGGAGCTTCCGTTACTCCGCAGCGGCAACCAACCCGGAAAGATTACCACAACGTTGACTGGCAGCAGTTTCAGCAAGTGGTAGACAGCAACATCGACTATGATCAACACCCGGAAACTTCTGCTGATATTGATCGTTCGCTGGAGGTGATCCAGCAGGCTATCAACCAAGCAGAGGCTGCCAACGTTCGGGAGGTTCCTGTTAATTTTAAGGTAACTGATATTGACGTAGATACTAAACACTTGATTAGACTTAGGAATGTTTATAGGAGACAATATCAACGGACTGGGGACTATGACAAAAGATTTCAGTTAACAATTTGAACAAAATCATACAAGACCGACTTGACAATATCAGAAATCAAGAATTTTCAAAACATGTAAGCCAGCTTGGGAATTATTCAAAACCATTTTGGAAACTTTCAAAAGTTCTTAAAAACAAACCAAAGCCTATTCCTCCTCTTATTGTTGAGGATTCTCCTTTGATTACATCCGAGGAAAAGGCAAATGCACTTGGGCTTCATTTTGTTAGTTCTCATAATCTTGGCGCTTCCATGACCAGCCGTAAAGAAACATCAGTTGCCAATAGTATTTCAACAATTAATGACTCTACCTTTGAATTTCCTGCAGATTCCCATGTTTCTGGTGAGGAAGTCAAAGTTGCAGTAAACAAATGAAAAATATGAAAGCTCCTGGCTTTGATAACATTTTAATCTGGTGTTGAAAAAACAGAGTGATCAGTTCTTTCAACATCTAGCCAATATTTTCAATAAATGTTTGCAACTTGGTTACTTCCCCACCAATTGGAAGCTGGGCAAAGTCATACCAATTTTGAAGCCTCAAAAGATCCAACATCGCCAACAAGTTATCGTCCCATTAGTCTTTTGAGTAGTCTGTCCAAACTCTTTGAGAAGGTCATCTATTCAAGGCTTTTGGATTTTACCAACGATAATAATATAATTTTGAATGAGCAGTTTGGCTTCCGAAAGGGGCATAATACTGCTCATCAGCTTACGAGAGTAACTAAAATCATCAAGCAGAACAAGCTTGAGTCTAAATCAACTGCTATGGCTTTGTTGGATGTTGAGAAGGCTTTTGACAATGTTTGGCATGATGGTTTGATACATAAACTGTATTTATACGGTTTTCCAATGTATCTTATCAAAATTATCCAGCACTATCTTTCGGAGAGATCGTTCAGGTTTTTCTGAATGGGATTGCTTCTGGATTATTCAACATTGATGCTGGGGTTCCCCAAGGAAGTATTCTTGGCCCACTTCTGTACAATATTTTTACATCTGATTTGCCTACTCTTCCTGGTAATGGTGTGTTGTCACTTTTGCTGATGACACTGCCGTTATTTATAAGGGTAAAATAACCAGATATTTAGTTGGCCGTCTTCAGAAGGGTCTTGACGTTCTTTCCGAATACTTTGGCGACTGGAAAATTCGCATAAATGCAGCCAAAACTCAAACCATCATTTTTCCACTTTCCAAATCGGCCCGATTTGTCCCAAAGGATGATGTTTTGATTAAAATGAATGATGTTTCAATACCCTGGTCAAAGGAAGTTGTATATTTAGGTCTCATACTTGACTCGAAACTATTGTTTCGACAGCATGTAGATAAAATATTGAACAAGTGCAGCATTCTCATCAGGTGTTTGTATCCTTTAATTAACAGAAAATCAAAGTTATCTTTGAAAAATAAGCTAGCAGTTTACAAACAAATAATTTACCCCGTTATTGAGTATGCAGTACCTGTTTGGGAGTGTTGCGCTAGAACTCATAAATTGAAGCTCCAGCGTGTCCAAAACAAGGTACTCAAAATGGTTTTGAATGTTCCTGGCTGGACTAGATCAAGTGAGGTTCATGAATTAGCAGAAGTAAAAATGTTGGATCAGAAGATTCAAGAAAAATGTTTGAAATTCAGGGAAAAATGTGCTATATCTGAATACCCCTTGATTCAAGGATTGGTTTAGTTTATGGTAAGATTAAGTTAGTTTTAGGTTAGGTTATGTTTTCTTAATTTTTTTCTTCATTGTACCTAGTGTTACAAAAATGATAAATCATATACTTTTAAAGTTATGAATATGAACAGTGTTTAAATCACGAAAAGCAAACTAAAGCTGAAGAGCCACAGCTGACCACTTATTATGTAAACCAAATGTAATTATTATAAGAAAGATTCAATAAAGTATATTTAATTCAAAAAAAAAAAAAATTCTCTGCTTGACGTCCGACTATGCACACACGCACTTGCCTTGATGGCCGGCCAGAACTTCATTGCCGATATGTCTATTAGCCATCCCATGTATTACGTGTCCGATGAGTGTTCCTCATGTATCCGGCCGGCGCGCGTTGACGAGGACGAGAAAATCGTTTTCATACTTTTCTCCACCCACGCACACACACACACACACATCGTTCCTTTCAACACGATGATATGGCTACATTAGCCGACGACGACGACCCTGAAAGGCGGAACGAGGCTCGAAGATCAACGTGGACCTGCTCGGCTAAAGCCTCACCGGAAAAGCCTTCTCAGTCTCACAGTTATTCAGTGGGGTGGCGGTGCTTGCTACTGTTGCTAAATGAAGTTGTCTGTTTGGCCAGCAAAGGAAAACAGAGAGTTTGTGTGTAGACACACGTACACGAGGTGCGCTCGCACACACATACACACACTTACGAGGGATGGATGGGTTTGACAGGAAGAACGCTAATTACGCACCTGGACCCGGACTTGGGACCTGACATTTACGTAGGTTAGGATCAGGCTAGGGAGCTGCATGTTCACACAAGATTATGGTTTGTTAAAGGATGCTTGTATGCTAGTTAAAACCGGCTGGTGTGGTGATGTAAAAAGGTTCAGGATGGAAACAGGTTTTCCAAGAATACTTCCGGATTTTTCAAGTAGAAAGATGCTTTACATGTTACATCAATTTTGTGTAAATCAACGTGGGTTATTCTCTGTTGCCTCACACAAAATCAAAAAAAATGTCTCAAACCCTCTCCGATTTCGGTAAAACTCTGTCTAAAACGGTATTTTTTCTGAACTTTATCTCAGACATTTTTATCATTATTCAAAATTCAGCAAACAAGATGTGTTTTATTTTTAAATGTTTTAAATTTCGAAGCCTA
This sequence comes from Culex quinquefasciatus, assembly GCF_015732765.1. Classification (NCBI taxonomy): domain Eukaryota; kingdom Metazoa; phylum Arthropoda; class Insecta; order Diptera; family Culicidae; genus Culex; species Culex quinquefasciatus. The sequence continues at coordinate 145,216,555 of NC_051863.1, read as the reverse complement.
CAAAGTTTAATGCTTCTTAAGTATAAAATACGAGATTTTTTTTAATTCATCGTACTTATAAAATCCACAATAACCCTGTTAAGAACTGAGGATATTACTCAGAAAAAAATATAAATCAGATCTCATAAACATAGTCTAAACGTATTGACTCAGAAACGAATTCTGAGCCAATTTCTTTATTCGATCACACAACTCAACATTTTTGAAGTTAATGTCAATAATGCTTCATTTTCGTCAAGGTTTGGTAGATTTGGATTCCCTGAACACTCTCCAACCGTTAGAATTTAAATTTTTATAGAAAATTACCTAAATTTAATACCTCATTTAACATACTTTTTTTTGTTTTACTTCAAGCATAATAAACATCTTACATAAATTAATTTCCACAAATTGCAGCAAATTTTATTCTAAATTATACCTCATAAACTTTGCGTGAACATATTGACTCAGAAACTCGATTACCCAACACGATTTTTTGAAGTTGATAAGCGCTTCAATTTCGTCAAGGTCTGGTATATTCCCTGAACACACTCCAACCAACCGAATTGAAATTTCAGCGGAAAATTAACCAAAATTAATGAGTTTTTTACATTCTTTATATTGATTCACTTTAAGCATGACAAACAACTCATACCTATCAATTCTAAACTTTTCCACAAATTGCAGCAAACTTGTATGGACATTGGACAATGGACATGGAATCTCAAAATAACTAATTGCATAGCGAGTGTTCACCACAACTCGTTTGCACTCTGGTTTAATTTCCTCTCATATGAAATAGTTACCTTGTTTCAAAATAAAGTCATTTGCTAGCCACAACTCTCAGCACCAACGAGCAATATGTTCTGACGACAAAGCAACGGGGAAGAGTCAAATTCTTCATTCAATCAGGCCCCACTTCATCTTCTCTGAAACACCACCAAAAAAAAGTTTGTCAGATTGTCGACGTTATATTCACCACAAAACGCCTACACTCGCTTTTTCCGGTTGCCAAAGAAAAAAAACCCACAAAAGTAGGAGGATTTTACGTATTCAGCTGACGTTTTTCACGCGCCAAACCACGGGAATGCTCGATTTGACACCTTATCGTTGTAGAATTTGGAGAATTTCTCACCGGTGCACCACGGTGGTGGTTTGGAAAAAAAATATTTTAAGGCTTTCAGCATCCAATCACCTGGATCACCTATAGGGATTCAATGACTTTTGTCTCATCTTTACCGTGATTTTGTAGATATTTGGATGCACAAATTTCATCTGAACTTAAAGAACTGAGTTTGTTCACTTGAGTCAGATTTAACGTTTTTCAAACCGAAATTCTATGGTAAATCAACAGTTACTGCCATAAATTTTCACATCGCACTGATCATACATTTTCATACATTCCGAGAAGTGTCAGAGGGTTGAAACGTGACGAAGACTACATTATTTCACCTGACAGAATCTGCTCTGTGGTGTGATTTTCCGCGAAGTGATAAATTTCAAGGACGATTACCGGTGATGCCTCGAAGGCCGTACTTAGCACACCACCGGAGTGAGATTTCCGAGGGAGGAATGTTTTGGGTTTGGTCATGGAAAGTTTATCCTCGAATCTGTGGCGTATTTCCAGCAAAGGCTAAATTTGGACTTCTTGGTATGAAACTCGAATGTCGAAATTACCTCGAACTGAAATGTTACAAGTGGAAGCAAAAAAAAAATCGATAAATCTTTTTTACACCACCCCAAAAAGAGTACTGACGAAAGGGAAGTTCCAACGAGCTTCACCGTTTCCATTCCAAAGTTCCTTTTTTCCAACACAAACCCCTCTTGAAATCGTGGCACCAAACACACGCGTCCGCTGTCCATAAAAGTCTTCCGGAGTAACGCCCTCACGACCCTTAAAATTACGCAGAAGTTTTATCTTCTTTTGCTTTCACTTTATCCATTTTCCACCCACTCGGAAACCGAACCTCTTTGGTGGGTGGTAAGAGTCGGGTGAAATTGTGCGCCTCAATGTTTCAATATTGAATTTACCTCGAGATAACGATGAGGTTACTTCCCTGGTGGTGGTGGTGGTGGTGGTGTTTCTACTTATTATTAAGTTTCCCTTTTCCTTAACCATGTCGAGTACCTTGGTATGGTGGAAATTGTTTCCAAGACCCTATGACTTAATTTTTCTTGGAAATGTGTCTCATTAGTTGGGGCTGGTTGTAAAGAAATGTAAATGAGGTTCTTTATTTTTCTTGGAATTTTGTTCGAAAACATCAATTATTTCATGATTTTGTTCTAAATTATTCGTAGAGATAATTATTAACTTTAAAAGCTTGACCGAAAAAGAAACTCAAGGTGAATTGAATATCGAAATAAAACATCGTCAGAATATCGTATAAAAAAATTACAGATGTTGAAACAATAGAAAAAAAACAAGTGGGCACTACTTCAACGATCCGACTTCTATCCAAATATTTCATCATGTTAACAATGACTTCTTTAGAGATTTATCGATACAATTATTGAATTTTAATGCATCATTTTCGAAAAAAAAACTTTTGGCAAAGGAAGCCATAGCAGACAGCATTAGAAAAGCTTTAGAATTCAATGAGACAATATTTCAGCTGTAACCGGTCCCGCAGTCAGAGGTGTCGACTGAACAAAAGTGAAGTGTGACCACTGGAAAATTAGACAATATCGTAGAACATTCCGCCATTTGCTTTTAGTGATCCGATGATATATTCAGAAACTATAAATTGACATGCCTCATTTTTCGATATGTTACGTGAAAATATCCTAAATATCCGAAAAAATACAAAAAACGGTCGAAATCGGCCGATTTAGTAGAGAATTACTTGGTATATTACAATACTTGTATCATTAAATAATAATTGTTGACAGTGTTTACGTCAGTGTTGAAAATGAGTGATACAAAAATCTATCATTTGATAATATTTGCATCAAAATATCAGAAGATATAGCGACCGTTACAATAGCTTGTGAGCTCTCTTCTTTAATCTATGGATTGTCTCTTTTCCTCATAACGAACACTCGCCAAAGATTCTTTAGTTTTCTCCAAAACCACATTAAAAGGGCGCGAGAGGGGTATCGGGAACAGGTATGCCAGATGGTTTTCTAAAAATGTCTGTGATAAAGTCTTTGTAAGTCTGTGTAATTGTCTAAAATTCAAATATCCCAAATTACAGTCATATAAATTTATCAGATATTGCGTTTTTGAGCATTTGAAGACAAGCGAAATAAGTATCGGTTGATATTTTTGCAAAACCATAACTTAATGAAGTTTTTTAAAAGTCTGAGCATCTCAAAAAATGTCTGACACAAGCTCAAATGTCTGTGAAACACAGACAAATCTGTGTATCTAGCATCCTTGATCGGGAACTGAGTCCCGATAATTTGAGAAGGAAAATGATGATGGTTTGTGACGGTTTTATGGTTGCATTCTGTTGAGAACAAATGATTATGAATGCGGGAATGAGAGGGGAAAAGGATATATCCCACGAGATTGTGTAAACATGAAGTAGATTTGAGATGAGATTTGGGGCGTGATAATTGTAGTCTCTTGTAGTCACCTAGGATTTTTGTGTTGTCTAATCAAGCGGACGCCAACATTTTGCAAATTTAATGTCCGAGTCTCATAGCCTAGTGGTAACGCTTCCACCTCGTAAGCGGTAGATCGGGGTTCAAATCCCGGCTCGGACCAATTATTGGACCTTATCCATACACTTTACGGCTAGCGACCTATGGATTTTTAACACTAAGTTGAGAAATTGGCACTGAATCCGCTTTCTAAATGTGGCCCCGATACTCTTCATGAATGCATGGGGCATGGGAAAACATCACTTTACTTTTACGTCAAATTTAAATGTACGACTCGTGTTGGAAAATCTGTATGCAACAAGTAGCAAAAAGAAGATTTTCTCAGCACGACTATTATTTTTAGCGTTAAAAGGAAGTCGTTTCTTCATTCAAGAATGACTGAAAGAGTAAGAAGTTTTATAACGAAATTGCAAAACTACTTTTTTGATCTTCTTACTTGTTAAACCAGCAGTGTTTTAAAATGGTTATCTTATCATTAAAACATATTAATTCGAATATCAGAATGCATTTACCCAACTCTCATCATAAATGTATCCACTCTGACTGTATACCCGAGCAGGGGTAAATAACTTGGGAATACCAAATTTTGGTATTACTTGGGCAAATAACAGCGACCAAAATGTGCCCTTGGTTGCCCAGTAATAGATGGTAAAATACCATGAAATCATACCAAAGTCTTGTATGTGGAAGGGCACAACAATACCAAACCATGTTATTCCAAGGGTAAAATAATACCTCAAAATAAAACCATTTCAATACCAAGTTGAGGTCTTCTGGATTTTGAACATTGCTTGAATACCAAAACTTGGTATTGCCATGGTTTTATTTTGAGGTATTCCGCGCCCTTGGAAAAGCATATTTTGGTATTTCTGTGGTCTTTCACATACATGATTTTGGTATGATTTCATGGTATTTTACCATCTATTACTGGGCAACCAAGAGCACATTATGGTCGCTGGTATTTGAACAAGTAATTCCAAAATTTGGTATTTTCATACCATTTTAGTGCAGCAGTTGCAGTTAGTGAAAAACGGAAATTATTCATATGCAACAGCAAAATCTACTCACCTGATGATTCCATGTTGTTATTAGTGATATTCTTCACCACACCGAATGCATTTGTCATTGATGAACGGCCTGTGCTTGAAGTTCTTGAAGCTTCTGAAAAATAACAAGATTGAAAAATAAGTATTATTAAAATGAAACTGAATTGAAATTCACCAAAATTCATTAATCTGTCGATTGACTCGTTTTTCAAAGTATTTGGTTATCCCGACTTAGAGATATTCAACGTTTTTGAAAAATATATTAGTGGGTATATCACACTAATTTTTAAAATCATCTTTAACATTTTTGGGTTTCAAGTCATTTTAGCGCAAAATTAATTAACTCGTAAATTTTTTTAACAAATTTCCCATAGTTTCAGAGAAAATTGATGAAACCTTTCAATATTCAAATAATATGAAAATGTGCCATCCTGACTTAAAATTTTTTCCACAATTTCAAGTCATTTCTGTAGGGGGTATATCAAAAATGTTTAAAATCAAGTTTGAAATTTCCGGTTTTGAATGAAAGCATTCGCTTTGAGACATGATTTTAGCGCAAAATTAATTATTTTGTCAAAATTGGTCAAAATTTTCCCATAGTTTCAGAGGAAATTAATAAAACACCTTAATACAAAAATAAAACCAAAATGTGCCATCCTGACTTAGAAAATTATCCACAATTTCAAGTCATTTCCATAGGGGGTATATCAAAAACGTTTAAAATCAAGTTTGAAATTTCCGGTTTTGAATGAAAGCATTCGCTTTGATACATCATTTTAGCGCAAAATTAATTGTTTTGTCAAAATTGGTCAAAATTTTCCCATAGTTTCAGAGGAAATTGATAAAAACACCTTAATACCAAAATAATACCAAAATGTGCCATCCTGACTTAGAAAATTTTCCACAATTTCAAGTCATTTCTATAGGGGGTATATCAAAAACGTTTAAAATCAAGTTTGAAATTTCCGGTTTTGAATGAAAGCATTCGCTTTGAGACATCATTATAGCGCAAAATTAATTATTTTGTCAAAATTGGTCAAAATTTTCCCATAGTTGCAGAGGAATTTGATAAAATACTGTAATACCAAAAGAATACCAAAATGTGGTGTTCGATCATTGACAAATTATGCAATTTTGCAATATCAAAACAATACCTTAAATTGGTATGATACCACATTTTGCTCTTGCATAATCCTTAAGACAAATTTTAAAGGGTCCAGGAATACCAAAATTTGGTATTGATACCAGAGAAAGGTATTATTACGCATTTCCCTTGTTATTTACCCATGCTCGGGTAGCTTCAGATGATTTCTCATTATTTTTCCTGCCTTTCACAATAAGTTTTAATTAAAAAATCATCCTGTTGACTATAGAAATGGAATGGAATTGATTATGGAAAAAAGTTGTTCGTTCGCAATGAAATTGTCGACGACAGCAGGGAGCGGGGATAGAAAAAAAATGTTCTGTCTTGTCCAATGGAAAAATAATATGCTTTTCCTCTGTCTGTCTATTTTCCTCCCCCCTCAGAGCCGATATCAAAGTGCTGCGCGAGGGCAGCTCGCCGAACAAGGACCGGCTGACGGTGCAGTGGCTGTCGCAGTCGATATCGGAAATCCGGTCCGAGCTGGCCGAGCTGCAGGAGTCGTCCAGCAACGTGTCCAAGGACGCCCAGCTGCGGAACCAACTGACGGAGGACATCACCGGGCTGCGGGCGGACTTTGCCACGCTCCGGCTGGAGCTGGAGTCGCTGCGCTCGCGGCAGGACAAAACCGAGGTGCTGGTGCGGGAACTGCGCGAGGAGGCCGTCCAGAGCGCCCAGGACATCCGCCGCAGCTGGAACCGGCTGCACGAGAAGGTAGGGGTGGGGAAAGAGGGGGGGATTGCTTTTTTAATGAGCGAACTTTGCTACACTCCTTTGGTGGGCGATACCATCGTCGGTGGAGCCCAGCAACGCTTTTCACCGAGTTCAACTCGCGGGAAATGATATCAGTTTGTCAAGATCACACCAGTGGGGGCCTTCCTGGGAAAATGTTTGTTGGATTGGAATTAAATTGAAATAGTCACTGCTGTGTCGCCGCGATGGGATGCAGGTGGTATCGCTCGGAGCTTTTTTTATCGTTGTACTCGACTTTCATAAGGAAGTGAGAACCAGAAGCTATCAGATGAACTTGGATTAAATTTGTGCTTTAAAATGTAGCTGGTGTAATACCAAAATTCAAAACAAATGAATGCACATTTTTTTAATTATTGGGGAATCATAAACTAACAAAGTCGAATGATTTTGGTAGGATTTGTACCTTTTACTTTAAAAATGTTTTACTCCAATTGCATTACCAAATTTGTTCTTTATTCCTACATCGTTTGATGATTTTATTTTTCTAGAGAAGAAACAACAAATACCAAATATTTTATAAATCTGAATCTTTAGATGTGATAAAAAAAAGTTGAAGATTGCAGGCGGGTGATTAAAAAATTTAACTCCAAATTAATATCTGGAGCTGTTTTCATCCCAAAACCCAGAATTAAATTACCTCACCCTGTAGAACATCAACCGGAGTAAACCTCTAGCATTTTTTCTCACTGTCCCATTGCAATTTCAATTGACAGAACGTTTGCATCCTCTTGAAAACTTCCTCCGGGCACAAACAGACCTCCTCGTCGCCGTCTCTCCACGATGGCAAATTTTTCAGAGGAAGAGAGTCACCAAGAGTGTGTCCCTTCGGGGCCACCAGGAAGCTTGAAGAGCAAAAAAAAAAATCTCCCTGAAAATTGAAGGAAATAAACAACTTGGGTTGGTCGGTTGGGAGAAAAAAGCGAGTTTTTTTTTCCTTTCTCTCTGGTCTGTTTTGGCCTGCTCTAATTGACTTCGGGAAAGATTTTTGAACGCTTCCTGTGTCACCCGCTCGGCTGTGTGGCCAAAGGCCTGCGGGCTCAACTTCTTCAAACTGTCTGCTCGGCGAAAAGTTTTGCCAAGATCTAGGGATGTGCCGCAGCAACTCATCACTGTCAGTTACATTGACAAGCTCTGGCTCAACTCCATGCCAGCAAGCTTGTGTACTATGACCTTAATCCTTGCGCCAGGTATTTGCCCAGCTAGGGCAACAAAGACCTGCAAATTTTTTCACAGTAAAGCATCCAAACGCGATGCACAAAGTGCATCCCTAGGCACTGTTTGGATGAGTTCTTTTGATCTTCGCTTCCAGCACCTGAGGGCAGCTCACAAAGATGTCGGATCCTTGGGATCCCCTCAGCCTCCGTTTTTGCACGTGCTCGTGTTCCTTTCGTCATCATCGTCACAGTCTGCAGCACGGACGCCTTCAGCAGTGTGTCTTCTGTCAAACGTTCTGACGACGACACGGTGACGGTGTTCTGAGGCTACGGAATTGTTCAATTTGCTGCTAGGCGGCCGGGAGGAGAGCGGACGTGGCAATTTGTGACGACGACGTCGGCGGCTGCTGCAGAACGGAAACGCACAACGGAAAAAGGCCCAGAGCGATGATCGTCATCGAACCGGGACAGGACGCCACAACTGCGCAAAACTGTCCGGAGTTAGGAACCGTTAGGTTGAGATGTTTTGGAATTACACTTATATCGTTTGTGCAAAATTATGGGAAGTAATGTTAGATTTTTGTTTTGTGTTAAATAGCCATAATTAAGGCAACCAACTCTTGCTCAGCAAAAATCTGTACACTTAGCCGATATGCATGGTTTAACAAAAAACTGTCATTTAGATAAATTTGGAATTTGTGCATTAAAATATAAAACTGTGTCGTTTTTGCAGCTAACTAATTTCACTTTGCTATCAGACTTGCACGTTTAAAAATATTCCCAAAATAAACCGTAATTGGCTGAATCAAATCATTTTCTTCAATTTGTTTTGCTAAACGTTTAAAATTTTACGAAATGTCATATTTGCTTTTAGAAACATATCGTTCTCAGTGTTTTCACAAAAACATCTTCAGAGTTTGTTTTTATTTTTGAAAAGGTCCTATAAACATGCGATACATAGCTTAAAGGATCTTTTCAAAAATAACTCTAGATTTGTTGATTCAAATTATCATAGGTTTTCACTAGCTTTAGAAAGCCTTTGGATCTTCTATTAGATAAATATGTTTTGTAAAGAACATGAAAAGAACAATTATTAATAATCAACTTTGAACTGAAGCAAACCCGGAAAACTTAGAGACCTAAATAGGTAATTAGGGTCCCTAGGAAAACTATCCAAGTCATCTCTTTAAAATCAAACAGACAGTTAAATCAAAATGTCCTACTAGCATCTAGCAATACAAAATAAATGGACCAATGTGAGTTTATAAACAAGAATTATATCCTGAATTGCAAGGTTGTTAGCGATTAAATTATCGAGGCTCGATAACGACTACAATAGTTCAATCGTTATCGTAGGTACGATAACGATAAGCTATCGTTATCGTTATTCCGATAGTTCTATCGGCGATAATCTTATCGCTGATAATGTTCGATAACTTATTTAAAAAATCTGTCTAAAGTCGACTTTTTTCAACCATATTATGTTAAATTTTCAATGCATTCATGAAGATTTTTTTTTTTAAATGTAGAAAGTTTCAAAGTTTAAATTCTCAAAATTGTTCAAAAAATATCGTATTTTTCTAAAATACTACAATTTTCAATGTTTGCAAAATGGGTACAAACAAAGCGAAATTTTTGCATGCATTTCACTTCATCAAAAAAATTTTTGAAACATTTGTAAACCGTATTTTTCGAAAATACTAAATTTTCATTAAACTCAGTATGGGTATCAAACGAAGCGAAATTTCGTATGCGTTTTTATTTTATTAGAGTTTTTTATTTGCTGAAATTTTCACAAAACATCGCATATTTTGAAAATACTAAAATTTTCATAATTTGTCATATGAGTACAAACGAAGCGAAATTGGGCATGCATTTTCACTTTATGAAAGTTTTTTTTAAATACACATATTTTTACAAAATTCCGTATTTTCCGTTAATAAATACGGAATTTTGTGATTTTTTTTTATTTATTAACAAAAAAATATTATGAAGTGGAAATGCATACAAAATTTCGCTTCATTAGATACCCATAATGCATATGAGCAATTCTCTGAGATTTCGGTCATTCGATTTTTTTTTGTATTTTTTAATCCGGCTGAAACTTTTTTGGTGCCTTCGGTATGCCCAAAGAATCGGGCCAAAAATTCAATATTACACCCATTTGAAATGTTAGTCTTGATTTAAATTTCTTGAAAATATTTTTTTCGAAAAGACCGGAAAATTTTACGAATGTTTCATGTTTTAACATTGTAAATCGGACCTATAGTTGCTGAGATATCGACATTAGAAAATGGTGGGTTGTTTGGTTGAGACTTAGAAAACATCAATTTTCCTGTTTTTTAACCTTTGCATGGTAATATCTCAGCAACTAAGGGTCGTATCAACAAAGTCCGAAAAAGCAAAATATAGAGAATTTTCTCAGCTTTTCAAAAATATTTTTTTCAATGGTGGGCAAACATTGGCACTATTTATAAAAAATGAAAAACTGCGACTATTTTCAAAAAAATTACCTAAAACTGGTTATGACTTTTTGATTGCAAATTCGATTTTACATCGAAAAATGAAGTTGAAAAATTTTTGCGACCAATATTTCGATTTTTTTTTTTAATCTGTATTGATTCAAAAAATCATAACTCGGTCAAAGATTTTTTGCCCATTCTGGAAATTTCTGAAAAGTTAGCATTTGATGTCCTCTAAAACATATCAAAAAACAAAAAAAAAAAATAAAAATAGTGTTTTTTGCAAATCAATTTTTAGTGACAAAAAGTTAAATTAAAAATCACCAAATTTTATTTTACCGTGTATCATTTTGTTTCAGTGTAGTCCATATCCATACCTACAACTTTGCCAAAGACACCAAATCGATCAAAAAAATCCTTCAAAAGATACAGATTTTTGAATTTTCACATATCATTTTTGTATGGACAGCTGCCAAATTTGTATAGAAAATTATATGGACAAACCAATGATGCAAAATGGCTTTTTTGGGCATACCGAAGGCACCAAAAAAGTTTCAGCCGGATTAAAAAATACAAAAATTAAAATTAATGAAAAAAGACCGATTCCGTAGAGAACTGCTAAAGTAATAAAAATTTGAGTATTTTCGAAAAATACAGTTTTTTTTAAACAATTTTAAGTATTTCAACTTGAAACTTACTACAATTTCTGAAAATATATTCTTAGTGAAATTTTCATTGATAATTTAACATGATATTTATGAATTATCGTCCATTATCGGCGATAAGATTATCACCGATAGAATTATCGGAATAACGACAACGTTAGATTCTCGTTATTGTCCCGAAGATAACAATAACCATTATCGTTATCGTTAGACGATAATGTTATCGACGGTAAATTAATCGATTACCATCCTTGAAAATAGCTTTATGCTCTTTTGAAATGTTAATTTTAAATTTGCAATTTTCAAAGAGATCACACAATTATATGAGTGATTTAATTTTTTTTTCATTGTTACTTGGTTTTTTCTTTGAATTTTGAACATTTAGTGCTGTTTGGGCGACAATCTTTAATTTTAATGTAGCTATATATTTTGAAGTGGCTGTATCTTAGAAATACTTAAAAATGTTTTTTTCCGTTTCTCGAAAACGATGCACTTTTCTAAAATTTATATTAGTTACTTTTTAATTACAAATCGATTTTACATAAAAAAAGGCTAAGAAAAATTGTTTGGTATAATTTTCATATTTTGTTTCCAAAATAACTGTTTGTTGTTGTACTTCTCTGCGTTTTTACCGGTCCATTTATAAAAAAATCATATTTCAAACATATTGATTTTGGAAATTCAGATTTTAGTGAAATCAATGAGTTATTTTTAAAGGTGCATCAAAGAATCAGTCAATTCTTTCTTAAGGTTAGAATTGAATTTTCGTTTGAATCAATTTTTGTGTGGACTGATGTCAGAATTGTTTGATGTTTGTATGAACGAACAATTGACCCAAGATGCATTCTTCGGTCATAGGCAATTTGACGGTACTTTATAATCTGTTAAACGTATTATTTAAAAATGAGTTCTAAAATATCCTTGCAATTTTTGTACAACTGCTTCAAAAATGCATAGTAGCAAAACTGTGATAAATAATACATTTAATATTGGTTAAAGCCACACCATTCACCAGTACAATTCAATGTTCCCTTTTGGTGGTGACTCGCCATCATTCACAGCCACGAACAAAAAGAAAAAAAAAACTGCCGAAAAAAAAGCACACCCGGCAGCGATGCGAAGGAGAAAATTTGAAAAGAAAAACCACCGGATGCCGCATAGAAAAGGGCACTTTTCTCTGCTTTTGGCAGTTGGTGATGGCTATTTTTCTCTCATGCTCTTTCGATCCAAACAAGTACGTAAGGACTCGCTTGGTGGCGGAGCACGTCTCGGCCCGGTGATGTCTCTTTTGGGACTCATATTGCTCTGGATGGTGATGCCATCACGCAAGATGTTCTTTTGACCGGCAGCAGTTGGTCGTGGCAGCCAAGTGACTAGTCGATCTTACCGAATTCAATGGATGGAAAGGGATTCCTACGCACGTAAGGATTCAGGAATGTTGTCGATGGTTTTTTTTTTATTGAATTGGCTAGTCGGAATGTATCCAGTTATACATTACTGCTTGGTTTTATTGATATTCATTCAGTGATACTGAAAATACTTAGCTATTAACTCAATTGAAAAGATAATGCGTTGAAACAATTTGTAAAATGAAACAATATTTGTGAAACCGTTTCAATAAATATGTGTAAGCTGATTAATTTTAATGAGATTCCATTTATGATAAAAGAGACATTATTGAAAAAAAAAATCAATGTATGAAAACGTCAGACTACACGTTTTCAGGGCCTTTTTGTCGCAGCATAATTTCCACTTCTCGGCTGTTGTAACTCATTTTTTGCTCCATCTCGTTTAATCAAAAAGCCGTGAATAATATGGGGAAAATGCTCTCGTTTCCGGAATTAAACCGACAAAAAAATCATTTTAATAATTTTAGTCACCCGTTATGGCACCACTGCCCCCTCCCTCCAAGTGCTCCCAGCCAGCCAGTCTCCCATAAGCCACAAAATCGGTTCATTTTCGCTCGAAAAGCTCCCGAAAGTGCTTCCTTTTTTATCGCATTCAAGCATGATAAAAATTTAATGTCCACACGACGACGGCGGCAACCCCATTATAAGCTCTCCTAAAAATTAACGATTTCACAGGACTAGTTCGAGTTTAATTAGTCATCGCTGGCCTGGCCTGCCTCTTTGTGTGCAGAGTGGGTCCGTCATTATGACCTGGCCCGTTTTGCGTCTTTCGATGACCTACCCACCCCAAAAAGAAGCCATTATTGTCCCCGGGGAAAAGCCGTCCCGGCGAGGGTCACTGGGGGTCGCAGAGAGAAAAAAAGTTCGTTTCATCCTAGAAGAAAAAAGTACAAAAAATAAAAAAGTTCCGAATAACGACCGGCGGAAGTTCTGCATGACGTGCCACGAACTGCCTTGCCCTCACCCAGCAACTCCATACGGGTACTTCCTCGTGGCAGTGCCAGCGGGAACGTTTGGTTCCTGTCCACTGGACAAGGACTGTAATTAACGTCGGGTTTGCCTCACGGAAACCGTTGAAGGGCTCTCGCTCGCTCACACTCGAACGTAAAAAAAATACATTCATCAGCCAGCAACGGTCACTCTCTTTTCTGTATTTTTGATGCAAAAACTCGCGCACCCCTTTTTTAACTTTTTAAAAATTCAGCTGAACAGGTGTTCACAGCTGCGTAAGCTTGCCCTGTTTGCCAGTGCACGTGGGACTGCCACTCTTCCCGAGCGTCGTTCACCGAGCTGGAACTGCAAGTACCTGGCTGGCATTTGCATTATTGGCAAAAGTCGTTACAGGAATGTGACGAATACCTACCAGCGTAATTGATGGTGTATCGCGTAATGATTTAATGTCGTGTTTTGGCGGGCCAACTTAATTGTTAAATGGGCAAGACCAGTAATTATAAGCTGTGTATATTGTAATCTGGGAAATTGATCAAATGAGTGAATTTCAGGAATTTAAACTTGTGCTGCCCATAAATCGTCGTTCTTGAGCTATCTTTTCACACGTGCATTTTCTGCCAAATTGCATTTCAAACGCCTTTTTGTTCAGCTCAGCGTCAGCTTTTGAGTTTCACAGATCCACAAAATTCTTTTTTGCAATTCCGTCGTGAAACTACTTACTTTTCCTGTCATTCTTGAACGACGAAATAGCCTACTTTTCTGTACCAAAAATAACAGAATCGAATAGCAACACTTTTCAAAATAAATGCTGAAAAGTTCTACTTTTCAGAACTGAAATGGGTGCTGAAAAGTTGAACTTTTCAGCACTTGTTTCGAAAAGTAACACTTTTCAACATTTTTTTTATTTAAACGATTTATTGACAAAATACATAAACATTTGACTTAAAATGTCACTCAATGGGTGTTTTTCGGATTTGCAAAAAATGTTGTATGGAACTCGTTGCAAAACTTGATTTTTTCAGCACTCTTCGTATTTATCCAACTCGGTGAACCTCGTTGGATAAATGTACGACTCGTGCTGAAAAAATCCTCTTTTTGCAACTTGTAAACTACTAGGGGAGTTTGGGGTAATATGGACAGTGGGGGTAATTTGGACACCCCTTTAAAAATCACGTTTTCTTCGGATATAAAGTGAAAACGACAATTTAAGTGATAAGGCTAGTACTAGTAATGGCCTAGGAGTATGAATAAACCAAAAAAGTTGGAATAGGTTAAGTAGATTTGGTATAATATGTAAAAGATTCCAAAGGCCGGTTGGTCCCGCCTTAAGTTCTAATATTTGAGGGTTGGGAAATAAGCTTTTGCAGGGGTTATATGGCAAAAAAGAAGTCAATTTTTGTTTAAGGGGGTTGCTTGGACGATGCCTTAGATATGTACATATAAAAATTGTGCATTTTATCCATTTTTATCATCAAAAATCGCAATTTATGATAGAATATGCTATGGGGGTAATTTGGACATGGCTTGTGGGGTAATTTGGACATACCTGAAAGTCTACCTTTCAGGCAACAAAAAAAGTAACTTTCATGGTTGGATGAGTTTTTAAAGGGATTTAGGTAAATTTAGAGGGATTTAATATGTCAAAACAATCAAAAATGAATGTGAGCAATGAGAACTTTCACAAAACCCCTATTTTTTAATTTTGATAAATTTATTCCAATATTCGAATTAATGAAAATCTGATTACTGTTCATTTGGCGTTCAACAAGACTCTAATGTTGATTGCTTTTATTTAATTTCTTTGACATTTCTAATTTCTATGCTGGTTTACAATAATATTTAAATTTGAAGGGCTACAGAATGTAAAATAAAAAAAAATGATATTTTCAGGCTAATAAATTCTATATAAAGATTGATTTATATAAACATAAACGATACCTTAATCACTAAAAACAAGTATAGTGTGCCTGATCCAGAATCAATGTTTAAATCATTTCAGTATTAATGATTAAATTATGTATACTACACTGAACTATTTGTTATCTTCCTATTGAATTATAGTTCTATCACAAAATCATTATTTAAACCTTTGATGAAATATTGTGAGCAACACTTCAAAATATAAAGCAATTACAAAACCAGGTTGAAGGATAAAAAACATGCTCAAAAAATCAAATGTTAAACTTATTCTTCAACATGTGTCCAAATTACCCCACAAAAGGTGTTCATATTACCCCACAAGGCATGTCCAAATTACCCCACAAGGCATGTCCAAATTACCCCATAGGGGTGTTCATATTACCCCCACACAAAAATGTGGGGGTAATTTGGACACCTTTTAACTTTTGCGATAAAAATGGGTTTTTCATTAAAATTTATCGAAATGAATGAAATTTTTCCATCAAATATGGTCTCTATCATCCTCTGGTGTCATCCACATTCCTTTAAAATATTCATACAGCCCGTAACAGAGCAATTTCCTTAGGGTGTCCAAATTACCCCACACTCCCCTACAGTCGACTCTCTGGCTGTCGATCTTCTCGATATCAATAATTCTCCATCTATCGATGAATTCTTCAGTCCCTTCAATCTGCATACTTCAATTATCTTCATTCCTCGATATTTTCCCTTGCTTGAAGGATCTCTTCCTCGACGGTCCCTTGGATTCTGTTTGCTTTAAAAATTTCTTCCGGTTGTCAATAATTTCACTTTCTCATGGCTTGCATAGACATTTTTCTTGGCGAAACGAAGCTTTGAAGGGTGTTTGACTTTAGTTTGTTTTTGTTTGATGGACGTTGCCATGATTCTCTCCCATAGCTGGGTATCAAGAAAAAAATATTTTCAATCGAGTCTTCATTTTGCATCGTTCTGTAAACTGATGATTCTCTTCCTCGACGGTCCCTTGGATATTGACAACCAGAGAGTCGACTGTATTTCAATCCTGAGATATTAAACAATAATCGAACCAACTCCGTGCATTGTTGACACTCTCGATATGAAATAAGTTTCAATTTTGTCATCTTGACACACAATGAAAATTGCTGCAAGTGCGACAGCTGGTCAAAAGGGTTTTAGGTCAGAACGCGTTTGACACACGTACATGTTCGAGAACTGGAAACTTTTGTAATTAAATCTCGGGACTCCGGCAACCAACATCAACCAAACTTCAGGACAATGCACAGAATGGACAGCCAAAACAAAACGCGTTTGTTATTGTTTACATTGCGTGCTCTCTTTTTTGTTAATTCAATGTCACACAATAGGACGCGTTTTTCTCGGAACGTCAAAAAGTGACATGCGACAAGATTTCACGACAACGTCGATTTGGAACATCTGAAAATTTCTTTTCAAACCCAAAAGGATTCCCAACGAGTCTCACGCAGCAAAATTGTAGTACTTTGTTTGACTTTAAACTAGACAAATTTTGATACTCATACACCCATCTAAGATTAGTTTCTGATCAAAGTCCTTTATCCGTATTTCCGTCTTGTTTCATCTTTATCCAGTAGCCAACTGTTTCCTCTCTAAAAGGAGACCAATTTCAACCAGGTTGAAGATCTTGACAATAGTTCCGTTCCCGGCAGGTACAAAGCAAAAACTGGTACATGCTGAAAAACGGGACCGTCGAACAGCTGCCACCACATTCGGCGTTAGACAGAGAACCTTTGGACAAAAGCCTTCTCCGAAGCAGCATCCAAAAAAAGAAAGGGATATTGGTAAGAAACGGAAAAAATACATCTCTTCTGTTGGCTGAGTCTGAGGTATTCCGTTGAACCGTCCTCCTTTTTTTTTTGCTTTCGGGAAGGCAGGTGATCCTTGAATAATAGAAAGCCTCGAGCCTTAATTTACTCAAAGCCGTCTCGGCCCCTCGGTCGGAGTGTCCCTTCGTGGGTGAGGCAAATTTCGAAATGGGACAGCAAATGAAGGCAGCGCCGAACAAGGAAAAAAACGAACCTTATTTTTCATCTTTCTGGTCGGGGTCCCTGCCTACAACCTGGCACACGAACTCGAACGAACCGCCTGGCAGGTGAGGTGCGGCACATGACAGCAGCTGCCGGATAGAAAAATGATGATTTTTATTAGATACAAAACACAACATTGTGACGGGACTGGGGGCCCGGCAGATGGCAGCAGCAGGTAGCGACGCTCTGATCAACCTTGAGCGACTTGTATGGATGGGTGGGCCCGGTGAACGGACGGTGCGCGACGTTTTATGTTGTGCTCATGTTAATTTCTCCTGGGTGACCTGCCTCCCTTTTTTTCTGTTAGATATTTGGAGCAAAAACGCGAGCGGATGTTTTGACATTGGACACCGGCAGATGCTTCGTTTTCAACGTTGGTTTTCGCTGGGTGACTAATTGATGCTGGAGCGAATTGTGAACTAAACTTACTCGTGAACAATTTGCTTTTGAAAATTTTAATCGGTTTGCTGGATACAGAGTACAGACGCTCTTTTGATTCTAGAACAATTGTGTTTGAAATTTTATATAAAATATTGTTCGGGATAGAAAAAGAACATTGTTTGGAGATATGTGGGAAGGAGATATATTTAACTTTAGCTTTTCAAACGAATCTGTTTAATCTTTAATATTAATCTGTGATAACAATAAAAAAATGTTTGTTTTTTGGTTTGTTAAGAGTGGCATGCAAAGCTTAAAAAACTAGCTGTTTGTAATAGTAGTTTATGCAAAAAGAGGATTTTTTCAGCACGAGTAGAACAGGTGAACCTCGTTGGATAAATACGACAAGTGCTGAAAAAATCAAGTTTTGCAACGTTTTCCATACAAATTTTTTTGCAATTTCGAAAAACAACCATTGAGTGAAATTTAAAATCGAATTTTCATGTATTTTGTCAATAAATCGTTTAAATCAAAAAAATGTTGAAAAGTGTTACTTTTCGAAACAAGTGCTGAAAAGTAGAACTTTTCAGCATTTATTTTGAAAAGTGTTGCTATTCGATTCTGTTATTTTTGGTACAGAAAAGTAGGCTATTTCGTCGTTCAAGAATGACAGGAAAAGTAAGTAGTTTCACGACGGAATTGCAAAAAGGGTATTTTCCACTAAAATTCTTTATTAAAACTTTAAAACTAAAGATGGTTATTTTGAAGACTTATAACGTCATGCATTCACTTGACTCGTTATGAAATGCAAATTTGGGTTACACGGTGTTATCTTTAATTATACTCGTTTCAAACAAACTTATATCAAATCATTTAATTAATCCATTTATTTGGTCATGTTGATTAGTAAAGCTGATTAGCAACAACAGGAAACACCAAAAAACTACCTAAAGAAAAATGTTCTGTAAATCATGAACCTATGCATCTTTCGTTAAAATATTTGTAAAAAATTAAATAATTTTGTATGATTTATTTTCTTCTTATAGGCAGTTATTTTTTCTAGCTTATGTTGGACTTTTATTTTTGATGTTGGGAGAAGAATGAAAATGATAAATTAACTGTCTTTTAATTCAAATTATTAGCAATAAAACCATTTCAACATTTTCAATAGAATTCAAAATTCATCATTCACGTTGTTGTTTATAATCAATATATTTGGACCTAATAAAAAAAATTTAAAATCTAAATGTGCTTTATTAACTTCCTTAAAGAACAGTTTTGAAGTGGTAGCCATTTAAAAGTCAATATCAATAAAAAATCATATTCTCCAGAAATGGATAAACAATCTTGAAATATATTTTTTAGAGAGCTAGGATGATTTTAAAAAGTTTGTTGCTCAGATACTTGTTGAAATCCACTATTCTTTTAGATTTATTTTTTATGTTGAAGAGCTTTATCATAACGTTACTTATGTAAGGTACAGGGAAATAACCTCGATTTTTTTATTAGACTTTTATCACTAAAAGTTGAATACCCAAAATATCAGATATCAAAGATATGATTTTTTGAAGATTTTTTTAAATGCAATTTAAATATTGAAGTGATAAACAATTAGAGACAACCAGACTGACAAGTAAATAAAAGTAATTCTGGAAACCCTTACATAATTATTTGTAAGTAACAGTGTTGCCAGTCAATCATACAAGGCTCCATGCATTTTTGGCAACTGTCAATACAAATGTGTACATGAAAAATCAAAAATATGTATCTTTTGAAGGATTTATTTAATCCTAGTGGTATTTTCGTCAAAGTTATAGATATGATGAAGGCTTTCAGAAAAAAAATTGGAGCAGGGAAAAAAATTTGCCGTTTTTTTAACAAATTGAAAAAAAAAAACAATTTCATAAATGCTATATTTAAGAATATTTGACAAAATGTTAGGGGACAAAAAACCGCAACTTTTGAGTTCAGGAAAAAAAGTATTGGTTTTGTTTCAATTTCACTTAATATTGTAACCTCAAGATTCATTTTAATTATTTTTAGTATAAAATTGCTTAAAGGTTCCGAAAAAACAGTTCATCTACTGATTTGAACTAATTTTTATTGAGATAGACGGGTCTTAATTCATGCAATAACAAATACTGTTAAAATAAAAGAAAGTGTTATGGATTCTTCTTGAAAAATCCATTTTTGGATAAGAGTTGAATAACAGTTTATGTTAACAACTGTTGTTGGTTTGTTTTTAGTCTGATATTGATTGAAAGCCAATACAACTTTGGAATAACATTTTTTGATATGGAATGATAACTCCGACTGTTATTAGGATGATCGGATTATTTGTCAAAGTAACAAAAAAATAAAAAAAAAAACAAGATTTGTTCGCAGAATAACCTTAAAATGTTTTTAGTCTGTTATAACAATAACAATCCAATAACAGAAAAAATATAACGGCGAATAACAAAACTTATTGTAAATAACATAAAATGTTATTGGCCTAGTATGTTTCAATATCAAATAATGTTATTCCCAAGTTATTTCCGTCCGCTCGGGTATTAATTTGCAAAATAATTTGCCTCCTGTCAGCATACGATACCATTCCAATGATTTGGGTATAATTTTCATAAAATAATTTAGATCTGGTATCAACTATAAATGAATTGAACTTAAGTCCATCCTGTATTAGGAACAAACAGACACTACACGTTTGGCTTTGCTTCTACATTGGTTATCTAGACACACTCTTTTGACACATTTTGTAATACACTGGGAACTCTAATGCCTAGTTCTAGATTTTAAAAAGGGCTGGCGAAGTTGAGTAAGAGTGGGATACAGCAAATTAGAAAACCTGGAGTCAGTGGCGGCTTTTTTTTATTAGATTTCCTTTATTTTAGTTGTTCTATCAGAATAAATAATTTAAACTTTGGAATACCCCTCAATTTTTTAAAGTTATAAACCATTTTAAATCCTGCCATGCCTAAGTTTAATACTACACCATGGCTTTGTGATGTAAAAATATTATTTCTTGAAAAAGAAACAACTTTGAAAGAAACACCAACTAAGTTCACAAACTCTTTTGTGGTCACCTTTCCGCAATAAGAACGTAATTAAAATTTTCCCGTCTTCTGCACCGTAATGAGAGAAAAAGGGAGTTCGTTTGCGCGCCGTGCGTGGTTTCCTCGCTCTCAGGTTGGAACAAACTTAATCCAATTTGGAACCTCCAAGGACCGAGCGTCGACGAGAGTTCTGCGCCCGGCCCGGCTATGCAGCGCAAAAGAGGTCCTGTGAGGATTTGTTCCTTTCTGAAAAAGGGATTCTATTTACCAGGTGGATTCCGGCGCGCACACATACGATGTTGGCAAAGTATACACATGTGTGTGTGTGTGTGTGGCTTTTTCGGCACAGAAAAGCTCTCTTTCATTGAGGCACCTGGCGTGCTTTCAAAAGGTGAATGTGCGGAATGTTGGCAAACGGTTGGTAGAATTATATTTGGATGATGAAAAAGTGTGTGTGTGTTTTTTTTGTTGCTTCTTTCAGTCTTACTTTCATACAATTGCCAGAATGTTTCTTTTTCGACAATTGTTTGATTTACTGAAAGGAATGAAAGCCAACCAAACTGAATTTGTAAATTGAAATGTGGATTCTGTACTTTGTGGAATTTTTCGTGAGCTCATAACTGCTGTAGAGAATAACATGTTCTTCAACAGAATTAAGTGGTTTATTTTGCGGAACACGTTATTAAACAATGAATGTGATTTCAAGCCAAGTGAATTTTTAATTCAATTTCACTGTTACATTTCAATGGTTTCAAAACTTTTTTTTATTATTCAACCAGAAACAAGGTCAACTTAAGTTGACCACTTTCCAAAACCACCAGAAAATCACCTGCATGATATTTACATGCATTTAATAACAATCCACTTTCTGGGGACCCATAACAGATTTCACGTATGCGTTTCGGGGGTCCTTTTCTTACTTCGTTTTACCTGCTCTGGATGTTTCCCTGGCAGCAATTGGCCAGCTGCTGCTCCTTTTTCAACTCAATTTAATCCAGCTTGAGGCGAACCAGGGGAATGAAAATACTGCGAGGACCGTCCAATTTGGGAATACTGTTCAAACATTTCAGAAGGACTAATTGACTGAAAAAATGTCATTGTTTACAAAAATGCATTTTTTTAAACTTTTTTAGACTAGCAGAAAATATTTCACTTAGACCCCTTTCAAACCTTTCTCGAGCACTTGTTTATCATTGTTTTCGTTGCGCTTTTCTTGCGCTCACTTTACGACCATTGTTTATCTTGGGTCCACAGAAATCGGCCAAAAAGAGGTGCAGGAAAAAAATATTCATTTAAACAGTCGCCGGGCTCTCGAGGGATTTGCGGTTTACACCTGCCGTACCTGTTTATTTTTTCGGGTTCTCTTTTGGGGCGCTCTCCACTTAGAGAGCCGATTGCTTCAATCCATTTCAACCAAGGGCTGTGTGTGTGTGTGATTGTGTGTATTTGGCCAGTTCTGAATAATGACGAACGACCACCAGGAATCGGGACGTCCACCCAGAGTTTTTTTTTAAATTTGTTTTGTACATCTTAACAAATTTATAAAAAAAGTTTTAAAAAAATATGTTTAGGCTGTAATTTGGTCCAAAAACATACATTAACATTCGCAACAAAAAAAAACTATTTAAATTATGAAAGTGTTGAGATACACGACAAAGAAAATCTCTCTCGAACTCTCAAAAGGTGGTGGTTAATTTATTTCAGGCAGCTTTAACATGTTTGTCATTCGCTGCCTAAACTCTCAAAAGAATTAACGATATTTACATGAATCTCTCTTTTATTTCCCTTACCACTACTGAAATAGTAGTTTATGCAACAAGTTGCAAAAAGAAGATTTTTTCAGCACGAGTTGTACATTTATCCAACGAGGTTTACCGAGTTGGTTAAATACGACGAGTGCTGAAAAAATCAAGTTTTGCAACGAGTTGCTTACAACATTTTTTGCAATTCCGAAAAACGCTTATTTAATGGAATTTTATGTCAAACATTCATGTGTTTAGTAAATTCATCGTTCAAAACAAAACAATATTGAAAAATGTTACTTTTCGATACCAGTGCTGAAAAGTTCAACTTTTCAGCACCCATTTCAGTGCTGAAAAGTAGAACTTTTCAGCACTGTTATTGAAAGGTATTAATTTTCCATTCTGTTATTTTTGGTAGGGAAAAGTAGGCCGTTTCGTTTCTCGAGAAGGGCAGGAAAAGTTGACAGTTTCACAGTGGAATTGCAAAAAGACCTTTTTTGCAATTCCGTCGTGAAATTACCTACTTTTCCTGTCATTCTTGAACGACCAAATAGCCTACTTTTCTGAACCAAAAATAACAGAATCGAATAGCAACACTTTTCAAAATAAATGCTGAAAAGTTTTACTTTTCAGCACTGAAATGGGTGCTGAAAAGTTGAACTTTTCAGCACTTGTTTCGAAAAGTAACACTTTTCAAAACGATTTATTGACGAAATACATGAAAATTTGACATAAAATTTCACTCAATGGGTGTTTTTCGGAATTGCAAAAAATGTTGTATGGAGCTCGTTGCAAAACTTGATTTTTTCAGCACTCTTCGTATTTATCCAACTCGGTGAACCTCGTTGGATAAATGTACGACTCGTGCTGAAAAAATCCTCTTTTTGCAACTTGTTGCATAAATTACTATTAACATTACACAGCTAAAAAAGTAGTAATCCTGCTGCGTGTAAAAAGCCTGGTCAAACAAATATTGCATTATTTTATGCAATTTTGTGTAATTTTACACCCTGAAATATAAAGCCCATCAGTATGGGAAACCTACTTGACCGAAATGTCAAGCCCATATATGCGTTTTTCTTTTCAGCTTTACATTGGTCTGATGGCCGAATGGACTAAAGCGCCAGTCCTTACTGTTGGTGCTTGGTTTGAATCCCGTCGGTTGCAACTATTTTTGTGTTTGCAAAAATTGTATATGTAGTGTGTAATATTAAGTGTTTATTTTGACGCAGGTGATGTGCATGCTTTTGCATGCGATTTTACCATCGGTTTTTTTGCTGTGTATTTACATGAATTGGTCGTCTAAGAAAGGTGACAGCACAATTTGGGGCTTTTCAATTATACCTAAGATGTGAGATTTTGAAATTTACCCATGAAAATCTTGAAATATTCATCGAGCTCTCAGTAAATGCTTTGTGAAACTCTCTTTGGGTGTACTATAACATTTCGGTGGAATCCAGCTGAATGAAGCAACCTTCCGCCTGGACACCCCAAGTCCGAGATACGAAGCCACATGCGTATTGTGTATCACTTCTCTGATTACCAGGTAGGCACACTCGTTGATTACAACAACGGCATTTCTGCTGGGTGCTGCCCGAGCCTGATAATAACTGTCTGGAGACGGCCGGTCCTTTCCTTGAAGCAGGACCAGCTGTTTGTGTATCGACCACACTTCTCCGGACTGTACGGCATCATCATCATCATCATCATCCTCAGCCGATGGAGATAGGGACGGAGTTTGCCGACAGTCAACACGACACCGGCTCAGCTCTTCGGTCAACAACGGTTAAAAGATACTTTTGCACAGAAAGGGACTGTGCTGTTTTGTTGTTTGAAATTGAAACCGTTTCTGATGAGGTGTGTGTGGAAGGATCCTGGCTACTGATTTGGGCGGACATTGGACATGGGGGACACTCAATCAAGGTTGATTGTACCCTGAACTATTTGACTAATGAATACCAAACATTTTGATTTATTTGATAACTAATTAACTACTTTATTTTCAAATAACTCGTAAACATTTTAGCATTACGCATCTCCTACATTCACCCAACCACTATCGTCACTTTCCATGTACGATACCTGTGACTGAGTTTCCGACAAGTTGCTCTCCGAGGAAAAACCATTAACCCGTCCGATCTGGTTAACCTTCCGCTGAAGACACGGAAATCCCCGAACTTGTTCTACCCCACCTGCTTCACCGTAACTCCCATCGAACGAACCGGACATGTCCGCACTATACTGTAGTAGCTCCGACAGTTCCGCGTAGGAACAGGTCATCACCGGAACCACCACGTCTTCCCCCATCCGGAGACGATCCACCAAATCTGCCAACTGCTCCGATGTCGCCGTCGTGCAGCACTTCAACCCGTTGCACTTGTACTGCCCGCAGGGACCACACCACTGGACGCTTTGTTCCAGCGCCTGGAGCAGGTCTTCGGTATCGCTGGTGTTCCGCTGCAGTAGGTCCTGCTCCCAGGCGTGGTACTCCAGCTCCTCTTCCTGATCAAGGGGCACGGTATCGTCCAGATAGTACGAACCGACCTCGGTGTAGTCGTTATCGAGGGCGTTTTCGTCCAGCGAGAGGAACGCCACGTCCGGAAAGTCCCGCGAGCGGTCCAAAAACATGGACACGGGAAGGTTGATCCGACGGACGCGGTACCACAGGCTGCGGAACCAAGGAGTTTGGCTTTGGTCCACGTTGAGTGAGCTGGCGTTGAGTGAAGAGTTCATCGTTGTGGATTGCGTTGTTGACTAGATTTGAATTTTGGCTGGATTGTGAGTATTCTGCGGTGGAAGCACCTTTTATATTTCGAAAAGGTAGAGCAATTGAAGTATTCAATACCTACAAGCTTAATATATGTGTTACGATAAAGGTAAAGGTAAAAAATAATAAGTAACAGTAAGCATTTTTTTCCAATTAGAAAGAATAAAGATGTGTTCCCAGTTTCAAGTGCTTATATATATTTTGATACCTTTGAACATAGACTTCTTAGCAATGAGCATTCATTCCACCTGAACTATGAACTATGATCACAATTTCAAAGATGACCCTGTTTAATCGAGCTGGAAACGAAACATTGTGATAGCTGCACTTACAAGCATTTCCCACACGTAAAAAAGCCCTAACTTGTTACAGTGCTCCACCCAGGTGCACTCACAATGCAAGGAATCCGGAAAATTCCGGACCATATGGTTCGGTGCATTTTCAATACAATACCCGTTCCTGCTCACTGGGCACATTATGCACATCCTGCAGGAACCACACCACACATCAGACCAGACATTTGGTATTGCAATTGCACTCTCCTCCGGATCATACATCACATTGCACTCTCTATCTCCCCGTAGTAAGTATGTACTTGAAAAAGGGGTTCGCCCCCTCCCGCAGCAGTGAGTCCGCAAGTTTGGTCCTGGTTGTGGTGGCGGTGCGCAGTAGCTTTGTCAGAAAAGCATCAGGATAACTTTCAATAGATGATGGGGCCCCGGCTATCCCCGGTTATTTCATGTTCATGACCGTCATGAACAAGAGCACACTACACACTCTCTGGGTATTATCCAACATTGCAGCATAATTTACGTTCACTGGCTGGGTTATGTATGGCCGTATGTGTGCATTAGGGTGTAATATCAAAATCGATTTTCCAGCACAGCAATTTTTCTGTTCCTTTTGGGGTCCTAAACAACTCCCCAAAGTTTGGACACGATTGGATTAGTCCTCACTTTGCGCAAAGCGATTCAATTTTCCATATAAATTTGTATGGGAAAAACCATTTTTTTGAATTTTGATAATTATAAAATCCACGTTTCAAGCTGTACTAAAACCGGATTCATATTCAAATGCTCTGGAAGGTGCTCTACAACTTTCCCGAAGAGAGTATGGTGCTAGCATGTCCCTAAGAGAAGATACAGCGTCCTCAAAACTCGTCTAAAACGTGATTTTCGAGCAAAAAACACATTTTAGACGAGTTTTTAACACGCTGTATCTTTTTTTAGGAGCAAGTTAGCACCATACTCTCTTCGGGAAAGTTGTAGAGCACCTTCTAGAGCATCCGAATATGAATCCAGTTTTAGCACAGCGTGAAACGTGGATTTTATAAATATCGAAATCCAAAAAAATGGTTTTTCCCATACAAATTTATATGGAAAATTGAATCGCTTTGCGCAAAGTGAGGACTAAACCAATCGTTCCCAAACTTTGGGGAGTTGTTTAGGACCCCAAAAGGAACTGGAAAATTGCTGTGCTCGCTAAATTTGGACAACTTTATTTTTTCCATACAACCATATTACACCCTAGTGTGCATGCATATCAACTCCCCGAAAGCAAGTTGTAAAGTGCTCGCTTGATGGATATCTAAATTTGTTCCTGGGAACGTACGCCGGACAGAGGTTCAGAAAAATTGTGTTGATTCTCTAAATAAGTTTATTGTTTATTTAAACTTAGGAAGCGTTCTTTTATTTTGTAACGCAACAAATTGTATTTTTGGACCCCATTCTCCCCCGTAACAAAATTTTTATACAAATTTCAAAAAAATGTATGTATCCCCTCCCCCCTAATCTTACCCTAACTTCGTTACGTAATAAAAGTACGCTCCCTTATGCGAAGCATCTGCAAAAAATTGATTTAACTTTAATTTTCAGATTTGTATTGTCTTCAAAAAGTATTGGAATGTTGATACCTGGTCATTTTGACATTAGATATTAGAAAAGACATATTTTGCATGCATTCTCTTAAAATTTACATCAGGATGCACTATAAATTTTATAGTGCATCCTGATGATATTTCTTCATTTCCAACTAATTACAAGATTTTTTGCCAGCTATAATAAAAATGAAATGTTTCTAAGTGTACGCATTTCGAATCATAACGTTATTTTTGATGGAAACTTTTTTGTCAAACTTAATCCAACTGGTGAGATTTTGTTTTTTTTTTTTGCCTACCAGCGACTGCACCGAGACGGAAGTTCAGAGCACACTGGAGCTCGGTACAAAACTTCAAAGTTTGGCATTTTTTTTTTAAATCGGCCCCGGCAAAAAAGATATGCGTCGCACCTCGCGACGCCCAAGACGCCATTTGATTTTGCCGGGGACGATTTTTCGAAAAATGCCAAATTTTGAAGGTCTGTACCGAGCTCCAGGGTACTCCGAACATAAATGTTATACATACCAAAAGATGCGCAAGGATCTGGCCTACACGCCAATGATGTTCGCGGCCAAAGTGCCTCAAAAAAAGGTATTTTTAGGGTGAATCGATGATTCTGGAGACACCGGACGTCGATCCAATGCGCACCTTGGGGACAGAATGGACAACCCTAATTCCTTCTGGAATGTGTTCATTGGACCATCCCCTACACACCTGTCTTTATTCCGAGTGAATCCATGTTGTCCCAAGACCTGTAGGAACGATTGAACGAAAAGCATAAAAATCCCATAGTAATTTACATGTAAACTTTAAACCGCTGGGGACAGCCCAATTCTCAACCAAATGGGCTGATATTTGGCATGAGAGTCCCTATGGGTATCCTATACTAGGGGAACCTCGGTTTGCCTGATTCTGAGAACTTTTTTGTTTGGCTGAAACACCCTAGTATATATATTGTCAGTTTAATATTATTTTGGGATAAAACTTTTTTTTTTCTTGCGCATGCCAGAGGTAAAATTCAAAAAAAAATTCTGACAACAAATCTGTCATCGTTCCCAGATGTGATATTCCTTTTTTCTAATGTTGCTGTGCTGTTGCTGTTGCTGTTGCTGTGTACTCTTGAACTTATCTTTGGAAATTTCGAGTAAATTAAAATGTAATTTCCAAGCTGGAACCCCTGACCTCATTCACTTCCCAGCTCCCCCGATGGTTACACACAAGCTTCAGTGTGTTTGTGTCTCCCGGGTGGATCCGCAAGGGGGTGGTGGGTTGAGAACATGACGAACGATGATGACGACGACGGTTGTAAGCTTCCAGCCAGCCAGCCAGCAAGTACCCAACTAAGGGTTATGACGGTGGAAATAGCAGCGGGTAGCATCCCAGAACGGACGTATTTTACGCAAAACAGCAGCATATGGTCCGTGGAGGAGCCTCCTTTGTTCCCCCTCCCCCTCTTATATTATGCTAATTCGCAACATTTGTATGCTCCGTACCGTGGTTTATAGCGTATAAATGTGCGATGCAGCAGATACATCCGCGCGGAATCACCGAGCATTCTTCAACCGCTGAACCTTGAAGTTCCGCATCCCTCTTAACTCCGGCAAAGTGGTGGTTGTAGAACTACGTGGAGAGGTACAATTCCGTGAGAAAATTGAGCAGTGCTGTCGAGGAGCAAAACCCGTGAAACTTGGAGGGCATACAACGCAAATGTGAAGCAAAAGGACGAAGAATCTGAGTAGATACGTCTGGCAATTCTGCTTCCTGAATGATTTCATCGGGATAAATGGTTCATGCTGCTTGCTGACCCCTCGGTTGTAGCGTTGTCGATTTTATTGTTTTGATCAACACTTAACCGCACGAATGGTCATCCCATCCAATCGGGTGGGAAATGGATTTCCATTTGTGCTGGATCACTAAGAGAGGGAGTGCTGAAATTCGATTCTGAACGGTGTGCTGATGGGAAGAAAAAATAAAATTTGAATCTAACTTTTTTTTCAATTCTTAAACAGTCCTTGTACGAAACACAATCAATTGATCAAATTAATTTATCGTTTATTTTTAACCATAACATTTAAAATGAATATAATCCCAGGTTCTCCAATTTTGGATTTTTTTTTTTGAAAAGGTTCAAATTTGCACTTTTTGCCTTTTGGGTGTTTTTGAAACCGCCTTGAGTCAGGGTTATTTAAAAACACCCAAAAAGCAAAAACCAAAAATTTGGTTTATTGGACCTTTAAAAAAAATTCCGAATTTTTCACCGTTACCTCCCTGTTCATTCCTTTTCCACTTCTTGCTTCAACCTCCAAAAATCGACGCCTGGCGCATCCTAAATTTATTCGCGGTCCAGTTTCCCCAGACTGCAACCCGTCCCCCGTGGTCGTTTCGCCAAACTTTTGCATTGCACCCTCTCATCACCACAGGCCGCATTGCTGTCCCGCAGGACCCCCGGCCGAGGACCACCCTACCACCGCCCTATCGAAACGTTCGATTCTTCCCCGCGCGAAGGAGCAGCAGTCTTTCCGTGCTCGTTATCCTCGTTGTTTATGGGCTTTTCATTTTTCTCACTCCTCACGTCTCACCTGCTGCAGCAGACTGCAGACTGTTCGTCCGGTCCGGTCCGGTTGGTTCTATTTATTTTCCAATCAACCGGTAAGAGGGGTTCCCACTTCTGTGTGTGTGTGTGTGTTTTTTTTTTCTTGAAAGAAGGATTTAGAGGAAGGAGCGGGGGGATTGTCTTGTTGATGGTGTTTTTGTTTGTGTGGCAAGCCACCCACCGCCACCACTACACCAAATTGAAAGCTTCTGCTTTGTTGCTTTGTCCGGTTGAAGGAAAGGACCTTTTTGCTCGGTAAAGATATATCTTTATTAAATTTGCAATATTTATTCGAGATGCTGCTTCCGGTCGGTTGGAGAGCTCGGACTCTGATTTGAGTCTAAAAAAGGGAAGAATGGCTAGGTCCTTTGTACAGGAAAGTGTTTGGATTAGGGTGGCCAAAATGTTGAAAACTTATCAAATTAATAGACCTAACCTAACCTAACCTAACCTAACCTAACCTAACCTAACCTAACCTAACCTAACCTAACCTAACCTAACCTAACCTAACCTAACCTAACCTAACCTAACCTAACCTAACCTAACCTAACCTAACCTAACCTAACCTAACCTAACCTAACCTAACCTAACCTAACCTAACCTAACCTAACCTAACCTAACCTAACCTAACCTAACCTAACCTAACCTAACCTAACCTAACCTAACCTAACCTAACCTAACCTAACCTAACCTAACCTAACCTAACCTAACCTAACCTAACCTAACCTAACCTAACCTAACCTAACCTAACCTAACCTAACCTAACCTAACCTAACCTAACCTAACCTAACCTAACCTAACCTAACCTAACCTAACCTAACCTAACCTAACCTAACCTAACCTAACCTAACCTAACCTAACCTAACCTAACCTAACCTAACCTAACCTAACCTAACCTAACCTAACCTAACCTAACCTAACCTAACCTAACCTAACCTAACCTAACCTAACCTAACCTAACCTAACCTAACCTAACCTAACCTAACCTAACCTAACCTAACCTAACCTAACCTAACCTAACCTAACCTAACCTAACCTAACCTAACCTAACCTAACCTAACCTAACCTAACCTAACCTAACCTAACCTAACCTAACCTAACCTAACCTAACCTAACCTAACCTAACCTAACCTAACCTAACCTAACCTAACCTAACCTAACCTAACATAAAATAATTTTGGGAAAAAAATCATAACCTAACCTAACCCAAACTAGTTTTCATACCAATTTTTGAACTCAATATTCAAACACTATTAAAGGAAAGAGATGGTGTCATAAATTTTGAAAATTATTTGCAAAGGTCTATTCCTGTTTTAAGTCACAATTACCTGCGATTTTTTTAAAAGTTGGTGAATTTCTATGATATCTAACATCAACCAACATTAATATTCTCAATATCATAATATCAATGGTAAAGCCAGATTTTGATTTCTTATTGAATGTAAGTTTATTATTGTAGATAACCTTTCACAACTTATTATTGCTTGTAATAGTATTTTCAACTTGAAATAACCAAAATTTCATAAATTTGGCAATCATATTTTAGAAATCGTTTTTGATTATTTGAAAAAAAAAATGCATTATCTTGTAAAAAAATGTCAGGGTATGTAAAAAACAAAAAAAAATCAAAGTGCTACCCTGTTGACCACCCCGTCCAAAGTGCAACATTTGCTTCCATGCAAATCGTCCGGGTGTGTGATTCTTAGGATGGATAAAATAGCCGTCAATATAAAGGCTAGCATCCCTTGGACCAGCCAGATTCTTCCATGCTACCGTCCAGGTCCAGGACAACCATCAAAGTTGCATGCACAGCTGGGAAGGCGAAAGACGGCGGGGAAAAATGTCCAATAAAATTGCTCGATCTGTTGCTCTGATTGGAATCACTTGAATATCTGCCCCATTACTGGAAGCATCAAAGCAAATGCACTGGAGTGTGTGTGTTTGGGTTCAAGGAACATAGAACCTTCTTCCTTTTGGTTGGGAAGGATTCTGTGCACTAGCTGTAATCATCTTTTATGATGCATGTACGTATAGAAAAACCATGCCTCACTGGGTCGAATGCAATCAAAGGTCGAACGGTATGATAACTTTGTATGATTGCTGGTAAATCTAGGTTCTCGGAGATAGTTCTATAAAGCAGATCATGTTTTTTATTCATTAACTAAAAATTTGGTAACGTTTCTTCACAATATTTCAGCTGTGAGAACATAAGTTTTTGCTTCAAAATGTTCATTTTTTAATCGTTTTTTAAGCATTTAACCTTTTCCGAGAAACGCAACCCAACCACGCAGAAATTTTCTCAAAACTCATGCACAGCTTCCACGACCACCTGCTCAACTCCCAGCCTAAAAGCTCGCTCACTCAAACAGTGAGGGTGGCTTCTGTCAGGCGCAAACAAAAAAAAACATCATTTTGCTCCAAGTTTATGAAACGGTTACACATTTACATTTTTAATTAAGTTTTCATCCTCTTTTAAATACCAGCGCTACCCACACCACGTGGAGGATAAGCTGGGAGAAAAAAAAACGCCGTGGTCAGGCCATGTATGGCCTCGGAACCGTTGATTGAATTTTTTCGTTGCTCCGCCAACTCTCCCGAGTCCTCCTCCCAGGCAGAACCTGTGGAATTTATACAAATATTTTGCCCAAGCAAATATGATTAAGTCAGGCTGAATTGAATTAAATTCGCTTGAAATCATATCTCGCCCGACTGAGTTTCAATGGGCGGAAATGATCGAATTTGATTCAAAGTGGCCATTTTCCTAGGATCGGCCAGAGGTTCTCCCAAAGGCCACACAGCTCAACAGGTACAGCAATGCAAAGATTAGTGAACTTTGAGAGTAGATTCAGACCTCCAGTTACCACTAATTAAAACTAACGAGCCCCAAAGGGTGCGGTGAGCCCTTTTGTCTTCCTCCCATAAGAGGAAAGGTCCAGCAATCAATAATCCTCAATTTGAATAACCACTAATTGGAAACAGTTCCGACATTAACGTAAAATTTAATTACCACCGATGAGCCTGCCCTCGCTTTACGGACCGGTGACTTTGGAATCTCTCACTCTTTCGAACCAAAGGAGGAAAATGTGCTCGAGTGAGTGTGACTTTTCCACAGCCTCCTAGAAGAGAGATGAAATGAGAAAGGATATCTCGTCCCACCTCACCCACCAGCCCCCCAACTAGGGATCCTATTGCCCCCACCATTAGAGCAAAATCTCGATGAATAATTTCGGAAGCGTTTTTTTTTGTCTGTGTGAGTGTGCGGTTTTTCTGCTTTTCATTTTGTGGTAGCGCTCATTATCCAAATTAAATCACAGCCTCCGGGTGAGTTTTCCGCCTACAGCTTTCGATCGTTATTTGTGTAGAGCGGAGCCCGACTAGATATTATGGGTTTTTAATGTGAACATTTGGTTAACCCCGTTTGGCAAACTGGAAACGTTTATCTTGTAAAAATAATAATAATCTATTTTTTGTGATAGAAATCCACCCATTGGTTATTTCGCTTGAACATTTACATAGTGAATGATAAATCATTAAATTAAAAAAAAATGAAATCAGCTAGGATTATAAATTTACAGATTACGATATAAAAATTTAAATTTATTAAAAATAATCATGTTGATCAAAAGAAAGAACGATAAAAACAATTAAGAATTATCATCCTAATTTTTGTTTACAAAAAATATTGCATTTCAATATTAACACCGAACCCTCTAATTTTTTTTCTCTTCAAATATTTCATCTCGGTGGAAATACCTCATCACTGGCTTATACCACACCGCATTTCAAGCAGTCGCTCAATTTCAAATTCCAGCCAAACTTTTCTCCAACTTGCTCGTCCTTTTTTTCCACCACCAGCAAACACACAACAACAGCATCCCCGGGTCCTTTTCCATGCTTCACCTGAGACCGACCATGGAGCCAGACAGGTGTGCCACCTTTCGGTTACGGTTCACTCAATCTGACTGGGGCGGACGGCTGATTTCATTATGCCAAGCGGCGACGGTGGGTGAAAAGTTTTAACGTTTAAATCCTGTTTATAGCCCCGAAGGATTCATTCCATCAGAGAAGGGGGGCTTGAAACGCTAATGAAACCGCAGCAAGTTGGTCGGGCTTTGAAGGCTCTGTGACGCCATTAAGCAGACTACTCACTCTCCGGGCGTTGAGTGCCAGAGTGTCTGTTGTTACGGAAGACCAGTAGTAGTGCCGAGAAGGACCTCCGAGATGATTTATTATTTATGGACAAGATAAGTGGTTGGTGTGGTTCGTGCTGAGGTTGGGTTTTGGCCTGAAAGCACTCCTCCAATGAAGATTCACTGTGCTGATTTAGCTCACAATGCTAATCCTATCAGGATTGTGGACGAACTTAATGCACTATGAGGGATGAGGTTTAATCATCGCTGATGCAACGTTAAAGCAACATCCTTCCACAGTTAATTAACCTAGTTCTTCTCTCGTTCTCCCATTCCCATTCCAGAACGCCAACGACCAGGTGCCCCAGACGATAGACTTTGTGGAACCGGAAGCGGATCACCGGATGCGTCACCATCGCTTTTTCCGCGAGCAGCTGCACGAACTGGAGGTCAAACAGTCGGCGATGAAGCGCCAGTTGAGTGAGATCTTCAACCACCGGATGGCGGACCGTCTGCGCAGTCTCGAAATCGAACAGCGCCGTTTAGCGAACGCCAACTTCAACATTAGCCGCCAGGTTGCGAACCTGGACAAACTGCACGGCTCGATGCTCGAGCTGCTCGAGGACGTCGAGGGCATCCAGGGCAAGTTCGAGAAGACCCTGCCCGACATCAAGCGCGAAATCTCCAAGGTGGAGTTCAACGCGGCCCAGCTGTCCTCCGAGCAGGCCCTGCTCCGCGAGGAGGGACACAACGTGGCCAAGAGCATCCAGGCGATGGCCGTTAGCGTGAGCACG
This sequence comes from Culex quinquefasciatus, assembly GCF_015732765.1. Classification (NCBI taxonomy): domain Eukaryota; kingdom Metazoa; phylum Arthropoda; class Insecta; order Diptera; family Culicidae; genus Culex; species Culex quinquefasciatus. Next base: position 145,182,094 of record NC_051863.1, on the reverse strand, counting down.
CTGCAGGAGGAGCGCGAATCGGCCCGCAAGCTGGAGGAGCAGATTGCGGTGATGCGCAGCGATCTGGACAAGATCAAGTCGGCGGCCCTGCTGCACAAGGAGATGGCGCACCACAGGCTGGAAAAGGTTGGTATTTTTTTGCGATTATATTAGGTTTGTTAGGTCCATAATTGTTTAAGGAAAATTGTATTTAATTTATTTTTACGAACATGGGTACCAAAATTAATAAGGATATGATAGTTATATTATTCTGCAAGACTCTGAAATTTTTTTTTAACCAAAGTTTGTGGATATTTTGTGCTGATTTCCAAATATTTATCATAATTTGCTCCAAATAGCAACAGCGCTTTATTGAAATATTGATATTTGCATTATTGATTATGTTACTAGAAGATCCTTTCGATTTCGACAAACTTATTTGTCCCTATTTTGGGCCTAGTACCTATTATGGGTCTACCAAACTTAATTCAACGAAATTGAGCATTTCACCAAATCTGGCAGGGATCTGCCACTTGAGAATGATTCGTGCTGTCATTATCTTCATTTTGTTGGGCAAGAATAATGCATTAAATATATCACTCTTCACATTTTTCTTAGCAAATTGCTCATTAGGTCCAAAATTTTCACCACTTTTGCTTACCGCTTCTTGGCACTCAGCGTCAAGGCTTTTATCGCTCAGCACACGAATGAGAACCGTCCCCCGAATCTCATTGCAAATCTCGTTGCAAAAACAATCACAAACTGCCACCAAATCAATATAATAACTGATTAAAGTCTCTTGAAGAGAATGGCTGTATTTTTAGTCCTTTTGACACTTTTACAAATTGTGATAGTATGTGTGCGCTTTTCACAACTTACAGTCTTTCTCGCATATTACGGGCTTGTTGGTTGGCTACGCAAACATTGTTTAATTATGTTTAAAACTGGTAAAGAATGATGTAAATCATATCCATGCTAATTATGCACGTAATGCAAGTGAAATCAATCATTCTAATGTTTATCTGTGGCTTAAAACATCACAATCATTTAGCATATTTGTCGACCGAATTTGTGAGGCTGTACTGTACAAGCTGGGGTTGAACCGTACGTCAAAAAAGTTCGCCGCGTGCTTTGAGATTTCAGCCAATCAGAAGGTAGGCCGAAAATATGCACAAAGACGGTCGTATGCTAGGAGCAATATACCCAAAATAGGGGCAAAGAGTGTTTTAGTTTTTCGTGCTTTTACAGCGATATAAGGTATTTTAGTCAAAATGTTGATAATGTATGAGCTTAAGTATTATAAAACCAACTTTTTCATTTATAACAAACTAGGCTGGCAATAGCAGTCTTTGAGAATACATCAAATTAAAAGTGCGTTCTGCTTAGTAGGCCCAAAATAGGGTCAAATACCCTATCAAGCTTAACATTTTCCATAATATTCAAACTTTTTAGAACGAGTTTTCGTCATACTTTTTTGCTGCCTAAATGTATTAAGAAAAATCATGTGGAAACATCAAAATTACAAATAAATATCTTGCAAATTAAAATTACATTTGACACTTAGGCTGGTACAAATTTTATTTAATGTTTTAGCGTTTTGAAAAAAATCAATTTTTTTTTAAACATGTTAGGCCGATGCAAATATTTAAAAAAGTTCAAGGGGGGGGGGGCAAAAAAATAAAAAAATATAAAAATTTAAATAACAAGCCATAGTCTTCACATTTAAATGAAAAAAAGTGTTTTAAAATGCATTTTACACTAGTTCAGTTGTTTTGCAATTATTAGTTTTCAAAAATCTAAGATCTGACAAAAACAAAAATTTTATCGAAAAAAAAGATTTTGCATCGAAAATTTTCAAAAAATCTTAATTTTTTTTAATAAACCCAAACATGCTAAAAATGATGTATTTTAATTTGATTTCAGCTGGTTGCACTTGAATTTTCATTGAAATTTTGAAGTTTATTGTAAATTTTTTTTTTTGCCACCCGATTTTTCGGGCCAATTTTGAAGGGGGGGGGGGGGGGGGGACAAAAACTTTTAAAAATATTTGTTCCAGCCTTATTTTATATTAATTCAAAACTGGTAAAGTATGTAAAATTTCACTGGAACTTTAACTTACAAAACAAAATATACAATAGTTTACTTACTTTTTATTGAATCAAAATTAGAGAAAAAATTCGCGATTTTCAATAAGAACATTTAGACCAAATATTTTTTGATGTTCATGTTCCGCCACTCTGATCAAAGTCGAGGGAGGGGCAAAAAAAAGGTTTAACATTTTATATTACAGGGCACGGTTTCAACATTTTAATAAAAAAAAAATGTTTTAAAAAGCAATACACATCTGTGCGGTTGTTTTGGAATCATATAACTTATAAGCTTCCAAAATGACTAAGTATGGACGAAAATTTTTATCTGTGAGAAAAAAAAATCGGTAATGTACATTGGAATTCCATAAAAGTTCAAAATATTTTTAAATGAGCCCAAACATGCTAAATATGATTATCAATGCAGAATATGTAATCTAAGATTGTTTTCAGTTGGATTGGACTTGGGGCTGGGGCGACATAAACTTTGAATTTTTTTTGCAATAGCCTTATTTCTTAATATTTTGCCACGAATTTTAATTTTTAATCCATCTAAACAAATCAAAATTGAGACTTGAATTAAAATTTAACCAACTATTAAAAATTTTACAATTTTCAAACAACTAATTTGTTTGGGTTTACCAGCTCTTTTGCCGAACAAGCAGAAACTAATTAAATAATTTCCGCTCAAAACCCAACAAAAGACTGATGTCAAGGTCAGCGCGCACCCATAATAAGCCATAACTTCCGCTCATCGGGTGACAGAATATTGCTTCCGGTGTGCAACGGTCCGGTCCGCTGGCCATGCATCCAACGCTGCATCTCCCACTCTGTGGCTGTCTCCGACTCCGCGTTGCATTGTTATAATGATTTAATTATGGGAACCCCGTCCGATGCCTCGAAAAGCGTCCAGAAGTGCACTTTAGGCCGACGACTGGAATTGCTGATTCCACGCGGTTGATACCCGCCACTATTTTTGCCCCGGACTCGGTGGCTTAAACTTATTCCTGCCTGACCGATGCCGGTGGCGACCGTGGAGCTGGCCGTTGCTGCGGTTGGTTTGTGTCAATTATGCTAATTGACAGAGAGTCATGCAGAGAGATTTCCAGATGTCAAATGTCCGCTAAGAGCGGAACGCTATGACGGCAATGATGACGTTGGGAATGCTGGCCAGGTGACGGGAAATCGATACACGGGCGATGCGGGGATTTTATTCGTTCGACCTGGCTGCAACTATGACAACAATATTTCCAAACCTGGACAGGATTGGACGGAACAGTGAAATTCGTGGTGCAAATCCTAGTCGTAAATATACTTCAGTTTATGAGCGGATTTGGACTCCCGTCAATTTTCGTCGAACGGAATCGTGAGTGCAATATCGTGATATTGCTATCATAAATCACTCACATGTCCGTGAGAGGAAATTATTCATTGCGTTGACAGTTGGCCAACATTGGACAAGGTTAGATTATCCGTTGTTGGCCTCCGAAATTCATGATCAGTCTGTGTTCCAATCAACATTCGTTCAACGATTAAATTATCTACTCAATACATTTATTTTGCAAGCTTGTCTGGATTCAAAACTATTGAATTTGCATGCCTGTTGGTTGAATTTTGGATCAAACATAAAATTTCCATGGTATAGTTTTGTGCAACTTTCATCGTTTATCATTTCTAGCACAACATCGTGGTTATCAAGGTTGTGACTAATTTATTTAAATCTAAATAGATTGACGCAACTTTATTTGAAACGTGAGACTGATAATAAATAAAAAAATATATTTTTGCAATTCCGTCGTGAAACTACTTACTTTTCCAGTCATTCTTGAACGACGAAACAGCTTACTTTTATGTACCAAAAAAACAGAATCAAAAAGTAACCCTTTTTCAAAACAAATGCTGCAAAGTTCTACTTTTCAGCACTTGTTAGGAAAATTTAAACATTTCAAAATTGTTTTGATTTAAACGATTCATTGACTCAATGCATGGACATTTGTCCTATAATTCTGTTCAAACTTCAAAGGGTGTTTTCGGAATTACAAAAAACCGTTGCTCGGGAACCTCGTTGGATAAATGTACGTCTCGTGCTGAAAAAATCTTCTTTTTGCAACTTGTTGCATAAACTACTATTATTGTCACATAGAATAGAGCCATTAGGATGACAATAAAAAAAAAATCAACATCAGGGATACCCTCTGATTCGATTCCTTAGGCAAAAACAAGTATCGGTGCCAATTTTGAGCCAAATCGGTAAAGGTTAAGCGGTCGCTTTTTAAGGTTGAAGTTTATTTGAGGAATATCGAAAAAATTTATGCAGAAAAACATCGTTTCAGTATTATTATGCCAGGTGGTGCAGGTCTCGCCCAAAATTGTCCAAGTGTGAGATTCTTGTAGGAAAAATAAATTTACTACAACTCTGGCGAAGAGTGCAAAACGATCCGAGTTGATCCTGATTTTTGGTGATATTTTTAGTATTTTTTTTTTATTTACTTCCAGTGTTGCAAATGAGTGATAGAAAAGCTATCAATAGATTATCTCTGCACCAAAAATATCCGAGAGTATAGCGACCGTCACTATAGCTTGTGAGATCTCTTCTTGTGTCTCGTGATTCCCAGCGATGTCATTCTCTCACTATCACTCCTCCCCTTTTCCTCGACTATGCGCTCTCACCGCTGAGTCTCTCAATCTCTCCGAAAACTGCAATGAGAGAACGCGAGATGGCGATTAGAAGCCGACCACGCATGACGTCCCGTTAAACTGCGTCAGCGAAATTGGTTTTGTGGCGGCTTTTGTGGTACAACGCTGTTGCGGTAGGATGATCGTGGAAGCGGGAATGAGAGAGAAAAGGAAAATGTCAATCGCGAGTGGGTAAACACGAAAACGTGTTCGGCTATGTTCGGCGCTGAGAGTTTCAATGGTGAGAGAAGAGCAGTTGTATTTGAGGCATGATTATTCAGGCGGGATAATTGTAGTTGCTGAGAGCTGATATTTTGATATTTTAACAACCCTGTTTACTTCCTATATACCCTCTGTATACTTTCAAGTATATAGGCCGATTTCTTTTCATCGCATTGCTAATAACTCATCAGGATCAACTAGGATATTCTTGCACCCTTCGACAAAGTTGGACTATTTTGAGCGAGACCTGCGCCACCTGCTGCCAAAATCCTCAAACGATAGTTTTCCTTATATAAACAATAAAGAGCGACCTTAACCGATTTGGCTCAAAATTGGCACAGTTACTTATTATTGTCTAAAGAATCAAGCGCGGGAGTATCTCTTCAGATTTTTCAAAATTTTCAATTTTTCTTGTCATCCTATTGAACATTTTATCTCAAGAAAGATTCAAATTGGAATATATTTTTTCTTGTCAAGCGCACATTTGTTTGTTTTGATTGAATCACTCTTGATTTTTATAACATTTATGCAACATTTGTTTCAGCCTTTTAAATTTATGAAACTTTTTGGAATTATACAAAAATTATTTCCACTAACAACGAATTGGAGCCCCAAACGAATGGCCCATTTCCTGTGAAATATATCCACCAAGGGGCGCAAAATCAAAAAGTATTTTCCATTGAACATCGAATTGAAATACCACATACAAGGCCCATTTCCAGTGAAATGTATCCCCCTCATGGAGTACGGCAATTCCCAAAAATGCAATTGTGTGCAATTGTAATGCCTTATGTTCGCAACAATATCCAACAAATTTCAAACGAAGTGAACCACCAAAACCATGTTTGAAACGCTATCAACTGGATCGTGTGGGGACATTGATTGTTTATTCGGGAAAAATCTACTTTAATCGTTGAGGGAAATTCAGTGATGTCAACATGAATATTCCCAAAAATGTGGTGCATTTTTACCCGTTGAATCCCTATTCAGGAACTCAGTTTAAAGGAAGTGTTGAATGTTTCAGAAAATGTTTTTTTCGCAATTTAAAAAGACATTCTATTCATCAACTCTTAACATATATAAAATATAATCCCTCCTTTGAACCTCAAAGCTGGATGGTATTATTGCAAAATTTCGACAACCCGTTCAATTTTGAGCGCACATTCCCCAAATGCTTTGGACCACCATCAATTTTGAGGTTGCTGCTTGTGAAGGCCGGTCTCGGCCGCGTTGACAATGCTCCCCGGTATTTCTAATGAATTTGGCTGACCACGCCGGCGACCGCCTGGCCAATTTGTGCACGGTCATCGGAAAATGGGAACAATGTTGTGTGTTTGAGGGAAAATTGTCAACGTGTCACACTTTTATGGAAGGGTTCAAATTATTGGCTTAGACACTTTTATTTGGAAACAGGGAATATTATTATTATGAAACTTTAGGTCAACTTTTGAAACTCATAATATTTCTAGTAATTCATTCTTTTGATAGCTTCGAAAAGTACCATCAAAGTGGAAACATTGCAAACAAGTTTCAATCTTTAAACGTTCAACACAACCTTATCGCAATCGCAACGAAAGCAACCTTCAGCGATAGCACTGGCCCCCTTTTCAAATCCCCATCAGCATTGAGCTCTTCACGAGTCCCAGGGGGGTGTTGGCCCGGTGACACCATATTCTGTCAAATTCCTGGTCACAAGGTCCTTAGGAGCGGGAGGAAATGTCACATCAGGCAGGGGTGTTGTAAATCTCTGTAAATGTGATTCTGCTGTAGCCCTGGCAAAATCGCGTTTTCTCTGGCCTGACACCATCCGCCCAGGCAGGAAATATGCTATGACAGCTTGGGTGTCGTCCTTTGGGAGCCGGTTTCCCGGCTGGTGAACCCCAAACCGAGGGTCAAGTGCGGCGAGAACCACAAACGATAAGCGATGGGTGGGTCAGCTGGACGGTGGGCTCAGTTGTCACGATTCATTTGTTTTTGAAAAGTATTGTGGTCGAGTCAAATAAGTTCATCTATACCTTGTTTTGCCTTCCTCACTGAGATAAGGCTATAATCCTGCTCTAAAAATTAACTTTTTACAGAAAGCTCACAGACCCACCTTCATGTATACCTATCGACTCAGAATCGAAAACTGAACGAATGTCTGTCCGTCTGGGTGTATGTGTGTACCAATAATGTCACTCAGTTTTCTCACATTTTGGGTTTCCATGTAAAATTTTCATATAAATCCAAAATATGAATAATAATCGATTTTTGACACTTTGGCTCAATTCTGAGGACGATTCAGATTCAGTGGGCAAAATTACATGGAAAAACATATGGTTGTAACATTTTCGAATTTCGTTAGGGTGGTCCCATACACTTTTCCCTTGAAAATTAGACATATTGAAATGAAGATATCTCGAGTTTAAAGAAAAATATCTCTGGGATTTTTTAGCGTTTATTGTGCCAGATTTCCTCTTTCAAATGCAACCTGATGCTAAAAATTTGGCTTGCGCTGTCTAAATTAACTTGCCAAAAAATAAAAATGTTTGTTTTATAAAGTTCTAAAAGTACCCACAACATCACTGTTTTCTAAAACGTACAAAAAAAATGAATTTTGAAGGTTTCTTCAGATGCTTTCTCTAAATTTGATTGTAGAAGTCGTAGATAGCGAGATAAAATGTTGATGCCTTCGACAAAGATGCCGGGATTGGCACGCCCAACAACTTTCTAGAAGACAAAAAAATCCCAAAAATTTTCCCGATAAGTTAGATTTTCAAAATCACCCTAATCGTGATCCACCCTAATTTTCACCAAAGCTTCAAAACGTCACGATTTTTTTTCTGAAAATCTATTTTACATTTAATTTTACGATCTGGAGCACTGTGCACTGGCTGAACCAATTTGGTCAAACCAGTCGCATTCGACTTAGGGTCCCAAAGTTCGAGTTTCAATAAAATTTAAGTTTCGATTAGTAGTTCAAAAGCTATGTATAAAAATGATTTCGCATATATGCGGATGTTAGATAAATGACCCGAATTCGTAATGTCACCATGTTTTATATCGTTGGTATTTGAAAAGCCATGAGATGAGTCCAAAACATTGAAGATCTGGCAACCCTCTCAAGTCATGATCAGTTAAGTGATGTTTAAGTACTTTTTAGAAGCCAGATCTCACTTATCTATATTTGAACAATGTCCGGATCCAGCATCCGACCCATCGTTGGTAAGGTAATCGAAAGACTTTTCCAACGAGTCTAAAACATTGAAGATCTGGCAACCCTGTCTCATGTTATGATGTACTTTCCAAAGAATTAATACTTCAGAAGAAAATTATTTTGGGAAATTGGACGAGGTTTTCGGTAATAATATTTTCGAGACTGAATAATCAAGTCTGTCTTATAGAAATTGCCAAAAACCACAAAAAAAAGCAATTTTTCTAAACATTTTTATTTTTAAAACCGCTGTATCTTCACAAAGGTTGGACATAAACCAATCCCAAGTAACAATTTACGTTTTAATTCACTCTGGAAGAATATTTTAAGAGCCTCTGGAAAGATTCGAGCAAAAAACCGCTTTATCCTGAAAGCAGCAATAAAGAAGAGATAAAGCAGCAATAAGTGTAAAATGGACCATTTTAGGAGGTTGTCAAGAGCGTATTTCAGGAGAGTTCTAGAGCCAAACAGTATTGCTGTTGATTTTTAACGGACTCTCCAGATACTCTCAAGAGATCTCATAGAACTTATTCTAAAGCTAATTAAATTTATAGCTTTATTGAAGATCTCTTGGTAGCCGCAATAAAACATGGTTTAAACTTGTTTATTCTTGATTAGGATAAATTATATTTTATCAAGCAAATATGGGTGCAAGATTTACTTTATTAAATCCAACTATTCTTTGAAACTTTAAACGACAAATGGTTAACTTTATTCGGTGACATAAATATAATAATTATATAAATAAGTGTTTGATTATAGATTCAATCATATTGGGAAAATCCATGCCATTAAAATTTCACCAATCAATTTCTAGAGATACCTCGAAAAAATAGACACCTGAGTCATTCTGTCAGAATAACTCTAATTTTTCATAAAATTTAAGCAAACTTTTCTTGTTTAGCTGTAAACATCATCATGGCGTCCATCTAGGTCGCTATTTTTTCATTTAAACATGGCGAAATACGTTAAATCTATTTGTTCTGACTTAAAGCTATTAGAAAAACATCGTTTCTGGAGATGCTCTTGATCAAGAACAACGTTTCTTGAAAAGCTCTTGTTTAAGATTAAGCAAGGGGTTCTAGACTGAAGTGAGCTTTGACATAGTTTTAACCCAGAGTTAAATGCACAATACTGCGACCGTAGCGCATGCAAGTTTTAGCCCATTGGAGGTAGATCCAAAAAACATGTGTTGGTACATTTTCGTCATTTTCGTGAATTACGAATAACGAGTTTTCGTCAAATTTGAATGAAACTAGGATTACGTTCAGTTCACCGTTTTTATTTATTTATTACTATTTTATTTTTATTTATTTATTTATTAGAATACTTGTCACTTTTTTCACTTGATGGTTCGGAAACGCTTTCCAATGTTCAATGCCGGGAGCTCAGAAAGAAGCACAACACTTGTTTTATCACCTCACGAATCTAAATTTGACACAATTTAATCAGTAACTCACATAACAATTACGAATGCAGTATGATCTTTTTTAATTTAATAAAAGAGCTTTCCCGGCACATAAGAAACGTCCGATCTTCTTGCTGCTAAAAGTAGACTGAGTTTGACATTTGAAAGGTCAAGACAAAAAGATTTCGAATAAAGCTTTCCCTTAACAACTTGGTTTTAATACTGATTTGATGAAGTCAATATGTTCTGGGAATATCTTCTTCAAGATAACTGTAAGTACATAAAAAAGAGATTAATAAAACTTTGCGCCATGTTCTTCGAGAACATTTCAAGATTTTTTCAAGATAATTCTAGAACAGTATTTTGCTAAGCACAAAAAGACTTAATAAAAGCTTTTATAAAAGCAAGACGCTTTTTTTAAATATTTTATAAAAACTGATAAAACTTAGGAGCATTTGGATTGCTACTTGGGATGGTCAAAATGGAGACTTTTATGTAAAATTGTCTGGAGAATCGATTCCCACTATCCGTTTTTGAACATTTTTACGTTTAGACCACTTTAAAAAAAAAAACAGTTTTAGTATATGATTTCTGTATTACATTTTTTAGAGGGACATACCATCTTGAATTTCTCGTGAGTATTTTTGTAACATCTTGGACAATTTCCTCGAAAATTTTGAACGAAAACAAATCGAGACATCACCTTAAATTTTAACTTTTAAACCTCAATATTGAAGAATCTCATCGAAGTGCCGTGTTTTTTTCTTTCAATGTATTTTTTTCCAGAAAGCCCGTTCCTACAAGTTTGACTTTGACCACATTGTGATACGATGCAACGGCTTCGAGAAGCATTATTTTTTAATTGCGAAATACAAAAAAAAATAACTTACGCCCTTCTAAAATGTCAATATTGTGTACAATTGGCTCCATATACACAAAAATGGCTTATATAGGCCTAGGATAACATGTCCAAAAAGTTTCATTAAAATTATAGAGGGGCGGGTTCAAAAGTACCAGAAAAATTCCTGATTTGAGCTGGAATTGCTCCATATCCGAATCGATGAATGAATTTATTGAAAATAAAACTCAAAGTATACAAATCGTTTTTTTTTTCTTATTGTGGAGTCCGTTCACACGGGTGGGATGGGAACTGAATTGCCATAAATAAGCAATTCTCTAAGAAATCGGGCAATTTTGTGTAGTTTTTTTTATTTTTATTTTTTTTGCTTTTTAAAACTTTGTGGGGATCTTTTCTGTGACCATAGAAGCCATATTGTGTGTCAAATGTTCAATAATACACATACATTTTAAGAAAAGTGATTTTTTTAATTTTATCTTCCTCAGAAATGATCGCTTTGGGTACTATTTAAAACATAGAAAAATATTTGCAACGGCTTAACTTAGTGGCACAAGTTTTGCATTCTTCTCTATTGCTAAAAAGTGGTTGATCAACAAATTTCTTCAATAGATACATACATATTTTCAAATAATTACGTACCATAAAATTAAATTGTAAAAATATCTCTACAGCAGGTTGCACCATATAATTATAGTAAAAGCTTTTATTGAACTTTAAAGTGGTGATGAGTCAACAGGAGATGCCGGATGAAAATACATGCTTGTTCTATATGAGTCTTATAAAATGGTTAGTAAAACTGCCGTAAAGATTTTTATTTGTTTTATCCGAAACTAACCCACTATCCACATAATAGTCAGCCCAGACCATCAGTTTCTCGGAGCCACCTCTGAACTCAATCCCGACAGAGAACGTCGAGGTGGTGGCCTCAGTCGAGTTTGCCATCCCTGAGAGAGCCCTACTCCCTTGCTCTTCCCGTAGGGACACAGACAGGTGAACACAGATTCCCCGGGCCGGTCCAGATCGCTGAATTGTGTGGGGAATTGGCTTTTCAGGCTTTTTTTCCACCTTCGATGTGATGGGTCCTCCGGTGTGGTGTGGTCACCAAGAACGACGAATGAAAAATGATGGCCAGGTTGGAAAATGCCAACTGGGGAGGATAGAAAAAAAAAGTTGAGAGGACACCCCATGATGGTCAGGTTCGTGTGGCCCAGGTCGGGGTCCTTTCTGGGTTGTCCGAGCAGGGGCTCAACCCGTGAGTGTGTGCGGCTCTTCAAGAAGATACTTCATTTCAGATTCAAATCAGATGCTCGTTGCTTGAAAGGGATGAGGATTTATTTCAAACGACTCTTTGTTTCCTTTGGTAGAATGTCGTGTTTTTTTTGCTTGCTTTTTTTGGGTTTGACTAAGCCCAGGATTTAGCAGAAAATTGGATGGATGAGTTGAGTAGTGGGCATGAATCAGTTCCAATTATTTTCCCATGTCATTCTTGCTTTGGTCCTGGGGCGATAGGTTATCATCGATAGGATTCCAGTCGAACGGGTCGAATCGTTCGGTGTTCATCCATCCAACGTTGGGGCAAGCCGGTACCACTTTTACTGGAAGTTAATCATATCTGGAAAAGAATCAAGTCACGTTCAAAGGGAATACTAAATTCTTGGGATTTAAGCATTTTAGATGAAATCGGTCCTTGTGTTGCTTCTAGTTTTTCTGTGTTTGCGAAGATGTTGCTACAAAATCCTTTTTTAAAAGCAAAATAAAGTATCACCCTGCAGGTCACATTACATACTGTTTGCTCAACCAATTAGCACGTCACAAGATCAACTTCAAAGCACCCCATAACTCGGTGTGTTTGAGAGCAATGCTACAAAATGTTAGCTCCCAAGGGGGTGAAAAATACCTCATTTGCTCAAACATTTCAAACCAATCGTAGCTCAAAAAAAGGAAAGCGCAACCCACAGATGAAAACCAGCAAACACTCACTCCGTTTCCACACTTTTCCAATTTCCCTGGAAAATGGTTTTCCTCGTGTACACTCGAGTGAACACACGGCGTGGAACGTGTGAAGTCGACCTCGTCTGAAAAACCCGCTAACCCCTCTCCATGATGGGGAAAGGGGGGAGGTGCGATGCCACAAAGTGGCATGTCGTGCCAAAGTGAATTTTCCTGCTTCAAGTCCTCCTCTTGATGTCCCCCCCCCTCCTCACCCAAAAGCCACCGTTTTGTTTGGTGGAAAAGCGTATGATTTGGTGGCAAGCTGCCGCCCGAATGTGGAAAATGTCGTCCTTTTGGCGCGATCGTTCCGAGTTTGTGCCTCGGAAATTCACCCATCACAAAGGTATGTCAAAGACATGTACACACGGATGGGAACCGGTTTGAGGTTTTTCCAAATTTCCACTTTTCCGGTTCCGCTAACGTGTGCAATTGCGAAGGATGGGGTTGAAGAATTCCGTAGAAAAGTTTAAAGGCACTTCCATTTCATCTGCGGTTCGTCGCTCTCGTGCTAACTTGTCGTATGTCGATTCAGGGCAAAATTGAGTTAAGAATGCCATTTTGTGCAGCTTCAATGCCTCACCCTTTGACCTTCACAGATCCCCAAAATTCGATTTCATTCCTGAGATATTCAATAAAAACCGAAAAAATACATGCATTTTTATCACTTTTCATATGGAAGAAGTTACAATCTTGTCGTGCTATCTTGACACAGCCTGAAAATTAATGTAAGTGCGACAATTGGCCAAAGGGATTTCGGGTCAGAACGCGTTTGACAAACGTACGAGCTCGACCACCAAACGGTAGTCGCAAACGGGTTTAAAAGTTATTTTTATTTAAATTTTGGAAAGATTTTCGAAAGAAATTTACGTCACAAAGTTTAAAAATCCGTCCATACAAGGGGATATCATCATATGTTTGGCAGGTAAAGGATTTGGTCTTATTTCCAGTCAATTTGTGGTTTTTCACTATTCAGACAACTTTCCAAACAAAAAAAAAGATGATAACTTTCTTGCTTACTTCCTACACAGACACACTCATTTTTGATTTTCGGGGTCGACAGAATTCTGCCATAACAAAACAAATTATTTTTATTCGCAGAAAAATGCCATGCTTTGGAAAATCAACTGTAATTTTTGTGAATTTAACACTACAAAAATCACTCGATGAAGCTCGCCATTTTTTCTGCCGAGCGATAAGTTGTTCTGTTTTGCCGTTGCAAATATTTTTATGTCCCTCGACTCTGATCAAAGTCGAAAGGGGGGGGGGGGGCTACTTTTCCCTACCAAAAATGGGTGCTGAAAAGTTAAACTTTTCAGAACTAGTATCGAAAAGTAACATTGTTCATTTTTTTTTTTTTTGACGGTGCATTTAAAAAACAACTGTATGTTTGACATAACATTTCATTCAAGAAGCGTTTTTGAGAATTACAAAAAAATGTTGTAAGCAACTCGTTTAATTCCACGTCAGGAATTGCCGAATTTTCCCATTTTTACACATTTTCTTGGTAATAACTTAAAAAAGAAGTAATATTGAACCAACCAAATTTTCAACATTCCAAAATTTAACTTGTTTTCTGTGAAGATGACAAAAAAATATTTTCGGCAGAAAAAGAAAAAAAAATTAAGAAAGTTGATTTGGACACAAAATCTGTCCACATTTCCTGAAGAATATTACCATCAATTTTTTTGATGATTTTTTTTCAGTTAATAACATAAACTTTGAAAAAAAAATTCATCGGCTATATTGGAAAAAACGAGACTCAAATATAACTTCAAACACAATTCATAGGTGAAAAATCAAATTTGAAATCGAACATGGCTTGCACACATTTTTTTATAAGGTGCTCCATTTTCAAATCAAAGTCACAGTTTTTTGTCTTTTGGAAAACTTAACTTAATGAAGGAAAAGCGAAAATTATAAATTGTGTAAAAATCTTTTCTTTTTTTTTCTTCGTGTCATCTAATCGGTCCTCATTTGTCATCTTGCAATATCTCAGAAAATATTGGTTAAATTTTCAATGTGAAAATGAAGAAAATAAAATTTTAGTTTTATTTCTGCTCATTATATCAAAAAATAATGTTGGATTTTCAGCTTTTGGAAGAAAATAAAACACTTATTTCAGACATCAATTAGGGTTGGCACTTTATAATAAGTTCTCCCATTTCATAGGGCCCTCTCATGCCAAATATCAAGTTTACAAAGAAATTTAATTTGGAAACTAAATTTGCGTAATCACATTTCAAAATTTTGAAATGAATACTTTGATATTGGTGAAAGTGGTATCCCACCAGTGCTATCGTGGAATTCCACCAATTCACATGAAATTAACACAAATCAAAGGTTATCGCCCAGAAACAGCAAATCAAATCAATCATGCCCATTATTCGATAGAGATCACCGCTAATAACTCTAGGTTACGCGATGGCCAAGCGTTAATTACCCTCGCCGCCAAAGCGATCCAATTGAGCGATGTGCGTTAATTAATTCCCATTTTCCCCATTTCCAGCTGGAGGCGGAATCTCGCACCGATTTCAACGCCTCGTCCCGGCTGTCGGAGCTGCAGCGCACCTCCCGGCTGGTGCAACAGTTGGAGCACGTCGAGGCCGAGTACGAGACCATCATTAGCAAGCTGCCCCGCGACTGCACCCAGGTCGAGCAGATGAAGGTTCACGGCGGTGAGGGTGCGGTCGAGGGGACGGGTCAGAGTGGCGAGAGTAACCTGTACCTGATTGCCCCCGTTGGTCAGCACCATCCGCTGATGACCCAGTGCGAGAACGAGTGGACTACGATCCAGCGGCGCCAGGACGGGTCGGTTGACTTTAATCGGTCCTGGGAGGATTACGCGAACGGGTTTGGGACGCCGGCCGGGGAGTTTTGGATCGGCAATGAGGCGTTGCACCATCTTACCAACGACAACTGCTCGACGCTTCGGATTGTGATGCAGGACATTTACGACAATACCTGGTTTGCGGATTACGAGGCGTTCCGGATTGGGTCTCGGGAGGATGGCTTCCGGCTCGAGCTGGCCGGTTACAAGGGGAACGCGTCCGATGCCTTCGAGTACCAGAACCACATGCAGTTCTCCGCCATCGACGTTGACCGGGACATCTCGAACACCCACTGTGCCGGTAACTACGAGGGAGGCTGGTGGTTCTCCCACTGCCAGCATGCCAACCTGAACGGACGGTACAATCTGGGGCTTACGTGGTTCGATGCCTCCCGGAACGAGTGGATAGCGGTCAAGTCCAGCCACATGATGATTGCCCGACGAAGGTCGGACTGCCTGGCCGGGGAACACTTTGGTGCTGCCAGCAGTCAGTCGGCGGACAGTCCGGTGGGTGCGGAACCATTTTCCTCTGCCCCAACGGCGACGATATCCAAGTATGAGACCACCCTGTTGACCACATTATCGTCCGGTTCGGCCTCTCCTGCATCCTCCGAGTCGGGCTACGCCGGCGTCTAGGACTTTGATGGCTAAACGTTGGAATGTAAAATAGCCGTAGAAGAGTATGTGCTTTGATTCTTCCCTTCGGTTTGTACATTCTTACCGTGTAGAGACGAGAAAGAACTAATGATTTTATCCGCAGGAACCACACGTGAATGTATGTTTGAGAGTGTGTGTAAGTGCATGTACAGAAGTAGGGATAGCATCATATCAGAGTAACGTTAGCCATGTCTAGCCCGAACAGCGGGAGAACCCTTCCGCTTGAGGTCAGCTTACCTCGTAGGTCAGCAATTAGCAGGAACCCCCCTCTCCAAACCCACAATTTGCCGGGACCAAACCGTTGGTTCTAATTGATTCCTGTTCCTTCGACAGACTATGTTTGCAAAAACTAATCTCCTCTAAACGACACACACTCATGGATTAGTCGTCGGAAACAAACTTATGCGCAACATTAGGGGGTTGGTTGTCACCGTTCGTTTCATCCTCTAATGACGCATTACAACTGGATTGGCACACAACGTATACATATTTTAAACTGCCATCAAAACAGATTATTATGCTTCTCCTCCCCCCTAACAGAAAAGGACGTAATCTCTTCTCTTTCATCCGTCAAAGCTGGCAGAGTTTGAGCTCGTTAGCTGATATGGCCACTACTGCCAGTGGGGCTTTTGGGGACAATTGAAATCTATATTGAAAATTTGTATGAATGAAATGTTAAAGTTAAGCTTATTTTCTAATTATTTCCACATCCAACGTATTTGTGAATTTGATTTTCTTAATTTTGCCAATATATGTTTGAGCAAAATTCAGGCAAATTTTGTATTTTTCAAAGGTATGCCAATTATTATGATTTTTTGCTTGACTTTGGAATACCAAAGTTGTCCTTATTTTATGTAAAATAAGTCTTATTCAACATCAAACTATTAAACTCATAACACCTTCCAAATACCCGTCAAATTAAAAATGGTTCCAATTTGACCCCAAATACCCCACAGCATCAGAACAGGCAGCAAAAAACAAAGCCCAAGGAGGGGGTGGGAGGATTTATTTGGGTTGATTACCTTTTTATGGCTATTTTATCCTTGTTTCCAAAATTTACCGAGAAACACCCAACAAGGAGAAGGACGTTGACGATCCGACGGGCTCCGCTGTTGTTGTGCGTAGGTGCTTTTAATGGTACGACCGTCTGTTTCCTACTTCCCCCGGAATTCAGGAGGGAGCGTTGATGAAGTTGTAATTTGTGCTACTCAGCCACGACAAACGAGGGAGGCACGCACACGTATGAGGGAGAAAAACAGTGTTTGTACAATGTAATGACTCGGAAAAAAAAACATTTTATTTCTCAATTAAGCTTATTTTATATTTATGTTCTCGAGCTAGTCTTATTACAAAAATATCTCAAAATTATTTTGACAATATCAAGCCCGTTGATAACTCTAATAAACAACTAATAAAACAGTCAATAAGTCTCAATTGCTGCGCAAAGGGGAGTTTTCCAAAACTCTCCACACAGGAAATATAATGTTTTAAAATATCACAACCAATACCAAAGAACGTTACATCAGCATCAAACAGGTCGAACCAGATTTTTTTCCAGAAAAGAAACTTCGTTTATTGCTTGTGCATGTTGTGTAAAAAATTGGATATAACACATATAAGAAAATACAACTGAAGGACTGAATTATATCTTTATGTAAACCACAGGAAAAAAAATATCTGTCTGAATGGTAGTACGTGCATCCACATATCAAAAGACGTTGCATTCCAAGCTGTAAATACGAACCAATAATATAAAAACATTCTTTCAATGCAAATGACGCGATGAAACTGGTTTGAGTATACTTGACAAACTATAAGTTGGTGAAATAACAAATCAAAATGCACTAAGGATTTCGTTGAAATTGGTCATATTTAATTTAGTTTAAAAAATCTCCGGAAGAGGTTATCATTTTGAGCGTAATTTCAGTAACCTAAGTTAAGAAACGCGCCGTAGAAACTATAAAACGAAAATACATATAAAAAGCTATAAACTACTCGTAGATAGTCCGGAAGACTCTCAACTCTCAGTCATGATTTTGTAAATAGTTTTAAGTATTCCTCAGCCTGTACGTTTAGAGATATAGCAAAATCGCGAGTCAATCTGTACGAAAGGAGGAATTTAGTTGGTAACTTGAAGTGAAACAAATGAAGCGAGAATTTATCCACACAGAGATTTAGAGATTGGTTCCACAAACCGTGTTTGACGATTGAATAAGTTTTAATGAAATGATAAAATGCTGTAACAATAAATTATATTTAAATTTTATAAAAAAAATAAGCTTGTTTCGTTTTAATTGAAAGAAATTCCCTGATGTTCACATGCTTATCTCTCTTATATTCTGATATCTTATATTTGAATCAGGTCCCGGAGCAAAAAAAAGTTTAGAGGTGAGCTGTGTGTTGGGCTGCTTTGCCTCTTTTCAAATTTGTCTGATTCATTATATTTTTTTACTTAAAAACAACATATTGTTGCTTATATTACAAGGGAAATAATATTAAATGAACAAAAGAATTCAGAATTTCAACATGTCAATGAAAAAAGGCATGAAAAATTCATCGTACAGCTGGTAGCAATCTAATGATTTTTAAAATAATCTATGTAGAGGGTTATACTGGCCAATTTTTTTTTCGAAGATTTTTATTTTTTTTCGTGTTTGGGGGGTCATTTTGAGGAACATTTGTTCTACGAAAAACTTTACTTCTCTTTTTTATGTTTCTCTTGTTTTATTTTTAGTATTTTAATTTGCATTGATCTTGTTTAGTTTATCCCTCTACAGCCCAAATTTTTTTTCGAAAATATTTACTTTTCCCGTATTTAGGAGGTCATTTTGAGCAACTTTTGTTTTACGAAAAAATTTACTTCTCTTGTTTTTACGATTTTCTTGTTTCATTTTTAGTATTTTAATTTGCATTTATATTGTTTAGTTTATGTTTGTTTTTGGTAGTATTTGGCCTACTCTATCACTTAATATAATTAGGTTTCGCCTATCTAATTTTTTCATGTTTTTACAGCCACTTTTTGAATTTTTTGCATGTTTTTCACATTTTCTGCTATAGAATCGCACCATCATCATTTGAATTGCAAAAAAAAGCGTAGAGGTATAGTCTGAGACACTAAAAAAATTACTGCATACTTCTTTTTATTTAAAATATAGAAAATGTTACTGAAAAACACAGTCAAAGTTGACCCCTAAAAAAATGACATTTTTAAAAACATTGGCAAAGTCACATAAAACAAGTTAAACTTCCAACGCTGAAATTTTCTAGAATTTTAAGAGTTCTTCTTTCCAATGCTTTTTAAAGATCAAAAATCGGTTGGAAAATTATTTTTAGGTGATTTTTTAGATCGAAGCCCATCTAAAGGCGGGGTTAGGTTGTAGAGGGTTATGTTTGTTTTTCGTATTATTTGGCCAATTCTACCACCTCCTATCATTATATTTTGCCTATCTTATTTTTTCATGTTTTTTCAGCCACGTTTTCAATTTTTTGCTTGTTTTTTCCCATTTTCTGCTATGAAATGACACCATTATTATTTAAATCGCTTGAAAATTCGTAGAGGCATAGTCTGGGACACTATAAAAATAACTGCATACTTCTTTTTACCTATAATATAGGTCATGTTAGTAAAAAAAACAGCCAAAGTTAACCTCTGAAAAAGTGACATTTGGCAAAGTCACATAAAACAAGTGCAACTACCAACCCACAAACTTTCCAAAATTTTAAGATCTCTTCTTTCCAATGCTTTTTAAATATCAAAAATTTGATGAAAAATTGGTTTTTTCAATTTTTAAATCGAAGCCCGTCGAAAGACTGGGTTGGGTTGTAGAGGGTTAGCGAAAATATTTTTGTTTGCGCAAATAAAACTTTTTGTGATAAAAATCACAAAAATTCCAAATATTTTTAAACACAAGCGCAGCCAGTCCGAAGAAAGCATCCTGGAAGAACTTGGGGTTAGATTACGCCCCAAGTTCTTTCTTGTCAATATTAATTATTGCAGTACACTTGAGTAACCCCGAAGATGTATTGCATAAATTAAAGCGGCCAGGCCTACTGCGTTGCATTAATCGCAGAGACAGATTCTGTGAACGGAGCACATTTCACAGAATCTACAGGGGAGGAAGGATGCGTGGACATACCGTACCAAACGCTCCTGTTTACAGTTTCATATGTGTTTTGTATAATGTGTTAAGTGTAAAATATAGTGTGGTTATATAATCAATTAAATACAATAATGCAATATAATGATCATTTAATAAAATCCCTTCACCTATATATAATAACCACGCACCCAAGCACACAAACAGCGACACAAAAGAAATAAAAATGAGCATGCTTAAACAAGACAGCGCGTCCCCGTGGTCAGCACACTAATCACAAAAAATCCAAAAATTTTTAAATAAACTCAGACATGTGATTATAAACGCAAGGAAATGCATTTTAATTTGTTTCCACCTGACTCACTTAAAATTCCATTGAAATTTAGATTTTTTCTGAAAAAAAATATGTTTTTGCCTCCTGACTTTTCGGACCGTTTTTGAAGAGGGGGAAACAAACAATTTTAAAAATATTTGCAACTGCCTCCTAAACTGCCCTGATTGCATATTTTTCCATTATACATTTTCTTCACTTTGGAGTTAATTATACAATTGGTTCAAATTATAAACATTTTCAGAGAAAAAAAAACCGGAAGAAATCCAGTTATTAACCGAAAACTTTAATAATACTCATAAAAGCTGAAAGAGGAAGATCAACTGCGACGGATCAACTGTAGTCCTTTTGTCACACAAGATGTTTTCTGTCAAGAAAGGCAGTGACCTGAATTTTTCAAAACGAATTTAAAAACCTGTTTTAAACTTTTTCTTTATGTACAAAGTGTCATTATCATTAAGCATTAGGCAATCTTGTGCCAAAAAATGCTATCTAAATTTAATATCAGAATCAGGTGAGATAATACCAACCTTGCAAAAAATTAAATTTTGAAGAATGAGTGGAACCCAGTGGAAGTCCACATATTTTAGTCGCCGATGTTTTGATGTTTAAATCACGACAAACATTTGAAAAGGTTCAAAGACGAAAATAAATTTTAAAGCATTTCATCAAGGAAGCAATTGTTACACGCTGTTTTTCAATGAGAAAGGAACAAAAACGAGAAAAAATATCTGCAAATTTCTAATACTTCCAACAATAAATACAATGATAAGTTTCTGATCATCGAAAAATAATCTGCAAATATCGTTAGCGTCGATAAAACAACTAAACCACCATGATTCCGAGCTGTACATCTACCAGATAATTCCCGCATGATAAAATGCCATTACCCGTCGACTCCGACATTCCATCCAGGGAGATGCTCTTGCCAAAGTGATTGCCCTTTATTGAATTACGCGTCAATCCGTCCCAAAATCGAATGTACCATCAGATTGTCGGTACGTACAACAGCTATTGGAAAATCCACCAATGTGCATTTTCCCACTTTCGTACGACGAAGCCAAGACAGCCCTCTTGTTCTTCAATGAAGTGCTATGGATGGTGCGGCAGGGTTGCCGATGGATTCCTCCCACGTAAGAAAACCCCGGCCAAACTAAACTAGGTTACGGGTTGGGGCAAATAAAACCGAACCAAAATGTAATAATAAATGCCAATTTATTTCGCCACAAAAATTGCGTTATGGAGACCCCACTTCAGTGGCGTCCTTTTTTCTTTTTTAGCTTTCCCACCACCAGAGGATTACTCTGGCGGCCAGACAAATTATGGGCTAAATTTGGCGGATTAACCCGCAGCCACAGCGGAAGAGGGTGCCTCCCACGGGGTTGTCGTTTTCTGGAGCTGACGGGCGATGTATCATCTCGAGTGGCCTTGGAGGGTAAACAGCCATGGCATGTGGTGGGCCAAGGATCGGTTACTTCAAGTTATTTTCGGCATTTTTTAAAGTGGCCTCAAGAGGCCTGACCTTAAGTTTTCGGTAGGCTGCGAGTGGTCTCATCTTTTCAAACCCCTCTAAAAGTAAGCACTCGTCAAGCGGATATGGTCCCTTCCAGAGCGTTCACCATCCTCTTTAAATGACCAATTTCGCACTATATTTTTAGGTTGAGCGAATTCGTTCCAAAAAGAAAGCAGAGCAATTCTCTGAGTTTTCGGTCATTCGATTTTTTTTGTATTTTTTAATCCGGCTGAAACTTTTTTGGTGCCTTCGGTATGCCCAAAGAAGCCAATTTGCATCATTAGTTTGTCCATATAATTTTCCATACAAATTTGGCAGCTGTCCATACAAAAATGATATGTGAAAATTCAAAAATCTGTATCTTTTGAAGGAATTTTTTGATCGAGTTGGTGTCTTCGACAAAGTTGTAGGTATGGATATGGACTACACTGAAAAAAAATGATACACGGTAAAAAAATTTTGGTGATTTTTTATTTAACTTTTTGTCACTAAAACTTGATTTGCAAAAAAACACTATTTTTATTTTTTTATTTTTTGATATGTTTTAGAGGACATAAAATGCCAACTTTTCAGAAATTTCCAGAATGGGCAAAAAATCTTTGACCGAGTTATGATTTTTTGAATCAATACTGATTTTTTCAAAAAATCGAAATATCGGTCGCAAAATTTTTTCAACTTCATTTTTCGATGTAAAATCGAATTTGCAATCAAAAAGTACTTTAGTGAATTTTTGATAAAGTGCACAGTTTTCAAGTTATAGCCATTTTTAGGTAACTTTTTTGAAAATAGTCGCAGTTTTTCATTTTTTTAAAATTAGTGCCCATGTTTGCCCACATTTGAAAAAAATATTTTTGAAAAGCTGAGAAAATTCTCTATATTTTGCTTTATTGAACTTTGTTGATGCGACCCATAGTTGCTGAGATATTGCTATGCAAAGGCTAAAAAACAGGAAAATTGATGTTTTCTAAGTCTTACCCAAACAACCCATCATTTTCTAATGTCGATATCTCAGCAACTATAGGTCCGATTTACAATGTTAAAATATGAAACATTCGTGAAATTTTCCGATCTTTTCGAAAAAAATATTTTCAAAAATTTAAAATTATGACTAACATATTAAACGGGCCAAACATTCAATATTTTCTTGATTTTAAATTTTTGAAAATATTTTTTTCGAAGACTACTATATGAATGTGTTGGGTTGTCCATGGTCATCTAAGGACTCCCTGGAGTTAAGATCTACAATTCTACCACCGTAACAAGCAAGAGGTCGTCGGATTTTGACCCCGGATCATGTGCGTATAGCATCAGTGCAGGGCTGTGGAGTCGGAGTCGGAGTCGGAGCAGGAGTCGGTGGAGTCGGGTCTTTTTGGGGACCTGGAGTCGGAGTCGGAGTCGGAGTCGGAGCCGGAGTCGGCTAAATTTTATGAGCTGGAGTCGGAGTCGGAGTCAGAGCCGAAGATTTCTGATAAGCCGGAGTCGGAGTCGGAGCCGGAGTTATCTTAAATTCAACAAAAAATATGTTTTTTTTTATTGTTCAGTATTTCTTATATAACAGCTTTATTTACAAAACAACTTATGTTTTTAATTGATTTATCAGATGCCATCATGTATTTGAAGCTTTTTATTGTGATTGAAAAGCTCTAATTGTATTATTACACTATAATCACTAAATGATAACCTCTTACCCAAGTATGTAGTATCATAATTCAAAAAATAATAAAAAATATTGGTTATGTAGTCAGACTTTATTTATGTTCAAATTTGACCAAATTTCATCCAATTATTTCTGAAAAAAGTACACACAAAGTCATCTTTTACCCCGATAGCGAATGCACGGTGCTCAAAATACCGTTATTTAAAGAATATGCATTTCGAGATAAAGGTGTTTTTTGCATCATATGACTGTCAAGAATCTCTGGGCCAAGTTTCAGAAGGTTTGTTGATGTAGTTCTCGAGAATTGATTTTATGGA
This sequence comes from Culex quinquefasciatus, assembly GCF_015732765.1. Taxonomy (NCBI): domain Eukaryota; kingdom Metazoa; phylum Arthropoda; class Insecta; order Diptera; family Culicidae; genus Culex; species Culex quinquefasciatus. The sequence goes on along the minus strand of NC_051863.1, from coordinate 145,158,279 downwards.
TTTTGTTTGAAAAAAACGGAAATAACATTTTAAAATGGCTGTATCTCGAGAACTACATCAGTAAACCTTCTGAAACTTGGCCCAGAGATACTTGACAGTCATATGAAGCAAAAAACATCATTATCTCGAAATGCATATTCTTTGAAATGCTAAAATTCAAGCAAAACAATGTAAAAGGTCCTAAGTCAAAAATGTAAACAAACAGGATTATCGCTGCAAACAACGCTAACAGTCTTAAACTATCACGTCATATCGAGAAAAGCATGAAAAAGTGATTTTTATGTGAAAAAATAGCTATTTTACAAAAGGCCAAAGCCAATGATATTTTGTTTTTATTCAAAATCCTCATAGACCCTTTGCCTCTAAGGATCAATGTGGAAACCGGGTTGTTTTTGTTTTGGATTCGTGTTAGACCCAGGGACAAAAACAATGTCTTTCATAACAAACACCAGAACAAAGTATGGCCCTTTGTTTTAAATTGGTGCGAAACAACCAGCGGCCGAGACGGAACGGTGCAGCGATACCGTGGGAGGCCATGGAACACATCTACGTCGACAAGGACAACCTCATATCGGTTCGGGCAGTTGTACTCGCCCATGGCCGATAACTAGGCTTAGCTACCTTCGACCATATTATGCACATTCGCCAGCATTTCGGAAAAGCTGAATATTGGGTGAGTGGACGATGCATTTTCCATTACGTTAGTATTTGTTTTTGGATCCTGCTTTCAGATCTCAACCCCCATCAGCTGTTCCCGCTTCTTTAACTTTTTCACGAAAGAATTTGCGACAGCACACAGATCGCTTCGGCAGCAAAGACGTGTACCAGGTGAACCTTCTTCCGCAAACGACTACCCCAGGGATCAACCCAACCGACGACGTCCAGAACAAACCGGTAAAAGTATCAAGTGTTGATGACGACTGCGGAAGTGGCCAAACGAGCGGGTTGACGACGTGAGCGCCGCACGGAGCATCGATCTGGAGCAGCGGACGGTCAGTGTTCAAAACAAGAACATGCTGGCCTCAGACGACAGCTTCGCCTACGAGCAGGAAGAGGCTGTTGATTGTGAACCAATAAAGGCACCTTCCAAAGAGTATCTGCTACCGGAAGCAGCGGCGGCCAGTACAAGTCAGCACCGGCAATCACCGCCACCACACCGATCCAGACGACTGACAAACCGTTCCTAACTAACACTAACAAAAAATTATTCAAAATAAAAATTCCCCGTTAATTCTGGTCGATTCTGGCTGACTCACTCAAGACATGCTTCATTATGATTCTATCAATTTTCTAGTTTTTAAAACATACAAAAACAAAACACATCACCAAAAGTGTACAAAGATTTATTAGACAAAATTATCACTTAAAACCTTTAGATATTATGGGTGATTCTTTAAATTTTCTCCAGTTTTCTATTCCGTGTCGCTATCTCTTTCCGACGAAAACACCCATTGAATAATAATGTCCGCATTGGAAGAACAATAATCATTACACTCAAACCCCGATGGTTTGACACCAACTGTTGTCAAACGAACGGGGTCACGTTTTAGTTTGACACACCTTTTACACGGAGTTCACACACACTACCAAACGTTTGTTTTATAGTGTGCGTGAGCGCCGTGAAAAAAAGTGACAGTTCGTCACTTTTTAGTTTGACTTTGACCAACCAACGGGGTACAAACTAAAAAAGTGTCAAACGAAAAAGTGACCAACCACCGGGGGTTGAGTGTATCATTTACCCCGATTCTCGGCCAAGCCGTTCACAGAAGCCTTGATGCGTTTCCTCCAAGAAGTCATTCTGGGCGGGTTGTCCTCACTCTATGTGTGCACCAAGACGGTCAAGCAATTTCATTAATCATGACCAAAAACTCATCGAACGCGGTACTTCCCTCGGAGCTTTCATCCTTGGTTTCCAGCTGAGTCATCTTCTGGGGTCGTTCCGGCTTCAAAAATCAAAAATCACTCTGGCTGGCGGTAAACTCCATTGAACAGCTCGGCCTGCGTAGCGTAGTCCTAGATGACGATGATGCACGGATGGTTACAGTGAAACATGGCCGGATCGTCAGTCCCTCCTCGTTGACGGTGATCTTTGACTTTAGCAGCACTTCGCCGATCTGGGCTTTATTCGAGAAGCCAGAGAAGTTGGCCGAATTTTCGAACAGCTTGCCCATGCCTAGTCGGCCCAGTACGGTCTTCATGACGACGGGGCGCGGAAATGCCCTCGTTGACGACCTCGCAGAGGATGTCCGGCGACGAGATGAGGCGGGCAAGGAGTTTGTCCAGTGCATTGGATTCGGTAGTGGGTAGGAACACGAACATCGACACGCGGGACACTTCGTCCTGGCCGGTGTCAATCTCCTCGAAGAAATTGTTCTCCATGCACTCCTTGACCAGGATCTGCTTCCCGAAGAACAGCTTATCAACGGACACAAACTGAATCTTGTCCGCCTTGTTTTGCCCGAACCGCATCGCCAGAGCCTTCTTTCCCACATTGTAAGCCTGCCACACTACCGGTTTGTAAATATTTTTTTTAAAAATACGTATAAAACGAGAAAAAATTTCTTTGGTGCAAAAGACCTAACACGAAATCATAATTTGTTTTGGTTTGGCCTGCGAGGCCAAAAAACAAAAGAACAACAAAAACAAATCCGGACGTCGTGTTTGGTCGTTTGACATAGGGCCCAAATGGAAAATGAAACACGCCAATGTTTACCAAGGCGATAAAACGCAAAGGGCTTAATCGATCCCGCATGTTGTTAACTTTTTTAAGAGGCCTATGTAATTTTATCATCAATTTTACAGCAATAATGAAATGTTTTCAGAAAATTGAATACGGGGGAACATAACAATACTAGTTTTGCGTTTTTTATACGAATAATATCCATAGTCAGCCACATATGTTCAAAATAGGAATTGAAAAACTAACCGCAGACTTCATCCTCGTTTTTCTCAATGTTTTGAAAAATGACAACGGCCGTTTTACAATGTTTTGCTTGAATTGTATTGATTGTTTTGGTTTTCTTATTGAAAATTGGATGTAACATCTTAAAAGGGCTGTGTCTCGAAAACTACATCAGCGAATATTTTTATTTTTTTGCATAGAGAATGACTTAGAGATTTTAAGTTAAATCATTTTTTTAGGAAAAAATTACTAGGTACATGAAAAGATTATAAATAGTAATCACTGTTTTTGCAGATCGAAAAAGAGTCACTGGCAGTTTAACTTTTGTAACAAATAATCAACGGTAATAACAATCTTTTAAAATAATTGAAACTAACAAAATATGTCAAAAGAAGTTGCAACAAATTTTAAATAATCATTGATTGTTGATGTTGATGTTGATTTTAGGTAAATGTTGATGTTGATTTGATGTTGATGTTGATTTTAGGTTGTTGATTTTAGGTTGAACAAATCTCAGGAATTCAGTACAAAAATGAACTAATAAAAAAATGTATAGAACAAAATATAGGATTTTAATTTATTTTTCAAATATTAGAAATAAAAACCCGAATCAAAATATTATCAACTGGTACGAATTTTCTCATACTGTATGTCCCACGCCAATATTACGGAAGGTGATAATCATTACAAATCAATGTACCTTAAAAAATGAAATATTTGTGACCTAGAAAATATTTTACTTATGGATATTTGTTTTTTATTATATTTTAAGATTTTTCATATATTTTGATGGAGACGAAAGATCATTCATAAAGCTTCGTTTTAGGTGAAGATTTACGAAGTATCGTGCACCTACTTTTTAAAGTATATAAAATTTGCAAATAAAAATAAATTAAAAATGTCCAGGTTAAAATATTTTTCATGTCACAGATATTTGAAAAGCGCCCTTTCCACGAAGAAATTGTTTAGATACATTGATTTGCAATAATAATCTCCTTCTGCCATGGCGTGATGTACATGTACGTCTTAAAAAAAAAACAACAAAAAATTAAATTCGTTTAAAATTGTCAAATAAAAAACAAGGTGCCTGTCACTGTGCTTCTTACAAATGTCAGTCTGAAAGTGAGCAAATTGAATTTTAATGTTCAATAGATCATTAAGGCCAGGTTTCTTTTAGTTATTCATTCAAAAATAATAATTTAATATTTAAACTTATTAGCTTTGAAAAAAATATTTTCTAATTTGAGGTTAAGCAAATAAATCCAAATTTACTTACAAAACTGTTCTTCTCAAAATGCCTCTAAAACTGAAGATATTTTTTGATTTCTGTTTCCATAACGTATAAAACTTGTAACCTAGAAACTTTTCTTCCGTTTATTTACTTTACTATACTTTTACTTAACTTATTTTTCTTGAGAAATAAACATGATGCTTAGAGAGTATTTAAATAATCCTATTTATCAATGTTTTAAAAATAATTATAATTAATAATAATTATCTGGGTCTCGTGGCGCAGGGGTAGCGGCTTCGGCTGCCAATCCCGATGATGCTATGAGACGCGGGTTCGATTCCCGCCTTATCCACTGAGCTTCTATCGGATGGTGAAGTAAAACGTCGGTCCCGGTTTCTCCTGTCTCGTCAGAGGCGCTGGAGCAGAAATCCCACGTTAGAGGAAGGCCATGCCCCGGGGGGCGTAGTGCCAATAGTTTCGTTTCATCTAATTATAGTCAACTAACTTTTGAAACATTTAAAAATATGTGGAGTCGGAGTCGGAGTCGGAGCCAACCATTTGTTGAAAGCTGGAGTCGGAGTCGGAGTCGGAGTCGGCCAGAGTTGGTAGGCCGGAGTCGGAGTCGGAGTCGGAGCCAAACATTTGTTCAAAGCCGGAGCCGGAGTCGGAGTCGGAGTCAGCAAATCTAAGAAAGCCGGAGTCGGAGTCGGAGTCGGAGTCGTTTGAAATATGACCCGACTCCGCAGCCCTGCATCAGTGGATATGGTAGACTACTATATGAATGTGTTGGGATGTTCATGGTCATCTAAGGACTCCCTGGAGTTAAGATCTACGATTCTACAGCCGTAACAAGCAAGAGGTCGTCGGATTTTGACCCCGGATCATGTGCGTATAGCATCAGTGGATATGGTAGACTACTATATGAATGTGTAGGGATGTCCATGGTCATCCAAGGACTCCCTGGAGTAGGGATGTTCATGGTCATCCAAGGACTCCCTGGAGTTAAGATCTACGAGTCTACGGCCGTAACAAGCAAGAGGTCATCGGATTTTGACCCCGGATCATGTGCGTATAGCATCAGTGGATATGGTAGACTACTATATGAATGTGTAGGGATGTCCATGGTCTTCCAAGGACTCCCTGGAGTTAAGATTTGCGAGTCTACTACCGTAACATCAAGGTTGAAAAAAATCACTTCGAGCGAATAACGATTGCCTGAAGAAAGGCCCTCTGAGTATGCTTCGATCGTTTCTTTCCCGACTGACACTTGATCGTTGGCTGTGGCATAGACGAATAAAAATTTCAATGATTGGGTTTAGTCGTCAACTTGCTGCGATCTGATTATAATTTTCCCCATTTAACACCAGCAGTCATGGGTTGTTACAATCATCGTCTGCACTCTTGACGAATGACAGCTAGTCGTGGCAATTTGAGAATAAAGATTATTCCCAGCAGTCTTATTCGTGAGGTGTAACAGGCAGCGATTAATCGCCAAATTAATCATAGTCGTCGGATTTTCAACACTGCGTAACATACAAGAGGTCATGGTCATCCAAGGACTCCCTGGAGTTAAGATCTACGAGGCCAACCTCCTGTGGCCGAATGGTTACGGGTTTCGCCTCATAAGCGGAAAGTCATGGGTTCTTCTCAGGGTGGCAGCCTTAGGTTTAAGTTCAGAGGTAGCAGCAACCGTATGAGTATAAAACGGTTGCTTCACGTGCTCTTCAAGCATGTGATCGATCTTGGGATATTCCTTTGCGCCTCTTCCCAAAATACTTTCCTCGTGTCTTCGCATGTAAATAATGCCCAGCCGATCGGTATTGCACTGCAGTCCAGTCGCATTGTCCAGATCAGAGCAAAGGGAACACCGCAAAAGTAGCGCTGCAAAAAGACAATTGTCTTTACAAGACCCCGCGCGGCAAATAATTGCTGCTGGGAAGAGCTTGAAAAATGACACGAAAAAATTGTCACCGCGGTTCTAGCGATACATAGCGCACAAGGCGCAAGGAATGGAGTTTACAGCATCTGGATGGAACAGCACTTTTCCTCTCAATAGGAACTGTGTTATAGATCTGGAAATGCTTAATAACAGTAAAAAATGGGTAACACGATACAATAGTCCTTGTAATCAGGATTCCGTGTCTTAATACTCAAACAGAAAAAAAAAAGATCTACGAGTCTACCGCCGTAACAAGTAAGAGACCCTTGCTTGTTACGGCGGTAGACTCGTAGATCTTAACTCCAGAGAGTCCTTGGATGACCATGGACATCCCTACACATTCATATAGTCGTCTACCATATGCACTGATGCTATACGCACATGATCCGGGGTCAAAATCCGACGACCTCTTGCTTGTTACGGTGGTAGACTCGTAGATCTTAACTCCAGGGAGTCCTTGGATGACCATGGACATCCCATTACATTCATATAGTAGTCTACCATATCCACTGATGCTATACGCACATGATCCGGGGTCAAAATCCGACGACCTCTTGCTTGTTACGGCTGTAGAATCTTAGATCTTAACTCCAGGGAGTCCTTAGATGACCATGGACATCCCGAAGTACCCATAGACCTTTGAGAAACATAAAATTTCGGTAAACAAATAAATTTAAAAAATAATGTTTTTCAAATATTTTAATTTTAAACTTTTAATATTTATTTTTATAATCGTACATTAAAATGCTAGCTGTGGACCCCCCGAACTTGACAACTTTTTTATACATTTGTATTGGTTGTTTCCGTTGTGCTCAAAGGAAATGGCCATGCACCAGGCGCTTCCATATTTTTGTAGATGGCTCATATAGTTGGGAGGAGACGCATGGTTTTTTTTAAATTGTTCGATTTTTTTATTTTAAAAAATTTACCACATTCGCATCAGTCCGCGTGGACATAAAATCAAATTCTGTCGATTGCATCGGATTCGGGGATGCCTTTTCTCTGAGGAACCGATGAGATATCGTGAATCCCTTGACACAAGTTTTGTTTTGTCGAGTAGTGTAATTGATGTTACATCATTTGTAAAAAAACGTATTGAATCCTTCCCGCCAAGGGCAAAACCGAGATTTTTTCAGTTTTTGTAAACCAGGCATTACTCTGACTTGACAAAAAATGGTTATAAATTGGATTGATATGATTTTGAAACAAAAATTAATTTAATTCGATATTTTTCGAGAAATTACTGCTTGAATTTAAAAAAAGTGCCATATAATGCTTCAATGCCCAAAAAATGCATTTATATTTCATCAACTCACTCAAAAGATCATTTTCCGATTAGATATGTTTTTCGAATTATACTATATTTTATCTATTTTCTTAATTTGCCATCATATAGAATTTTGATGCAAAATATAAATCAGAACCATCACTAGAACAATTTGCAAAAAGAAAAAAAATCCCGGAAAATTGCTTTTTCAAATGAGCAATTCCAGCCCAAAACAGGAATTTTTTAGGTACTTTCTCTCGACCCTCTCCGATTTCAATGAAACTGTGCAGAACTGTTAACCTAGGCCTATAGAAGCCATTTTTGTGTATATGGAGCCAGTTACACTCGATAATGACATTTGAGAAGGGCGTAAGTGTTTTAAATATTTTTGTATTTCGTAATTTAAATATTGCTGTATCTCGAAGCCGTTGCATCGTATCAAAAAGTGGTCAAAGACAAACTTGTAGGAAATTTGAAGGGCTTTCCGAAAAAATACACTGAAAGAAAAAAGCACTCCACTTATATGAGATTTTTTGATTTTTAAGTTTGAAAGTCAAATTTAAAGGCCCACGATTTTTTTTTTCGTTCAAAATTTTGTGAAAATAGCCTAAAATGTTACAAAAAGACTCATGAAAAATGCAGGATGGAGCAACGCACCTAAAAAAATACAAAAATCATTTACTGAAACTGTTTTTTTCAAAAGTGCTCTAAACGTCAAAGTTTTCAAAAACCGAACACGTCGATTCTCCAGACAATTTTACATACAAGTCTCCATATTGACCATTGTCCTAAGTACAATCCTTGTGAAGTTACAGCGGTTTTAAAAACCGAACACGAGCAGTTTCAGTAAATGATTTTTGTACTTTTTTAGGTGAGTTGCTCCATCCTGCATTTTTCGTGAGTCTTTTTGTTACATCTTAGGCTATTTTCACAAAAATTTTGAACGAAAAAAAATCGTGGGCTCACCTTCAAATTTGACTTTTAAACTTAAAAATCATAAAATCTCATTAAAGTGGATTGCTTTCTCTTTCAAGTATTTTTTTCGGAAAGCCCGTCAAATTTCCTACAAGTTTGTCCTCGACCACTTTTTGATACGATGCAACGGCTTCGAGATACAGCAATATTTAAATTACGAAATACAAAAATATTTTAAAAAAAACGTACGCCCTTCTCAAATGTCATTATCGAGTGAAACTGGCTCCATATACACAAAAATGGCTTTTATAGGCCTAGGATAACATGTCTACAAAGATTCATTGAAATCGGAGAGGGTCGGATATAACCGATTCCCTATTTGACATGGAATTGCTCAAATGCAAATTTACATAAAAAATTAGTTTAAAAAAATTATGTATGAAATTGATTTTTGGTCCCCTAAAACATATCAACAAATCTCGGAAATAAAAAAAAAACGGATTTTGGAAAATTTAATTTTTGTAAAAAACAAGTGGATGAAAATTCAGATTTTTTCGTGTACCTATTTATTCTGAATATTCCTAACCGATACCTACAACTTTGCCGAAGACACCAAATTGATAAAAAATCCTTTAAAACTTACAGATTTTCAAACATTTACGTACCATTTTTGTTTCAACAAAGTTTTGCGAAGCCGGTATCTATTCAAGCCATTTATTTTCAAATACAACCACCATCGTTATAACCCCTAAAACATGGGTGGGTGTAAAAACCTTTGGCAAAAAATGAATCCATGTTTATTTTGCAAAACCAAGAAGGTGCTGATGGAAGCCAGAGCAAGTGGCTCGAGATGGAGCTTGAAATAATTTGATACAATTTTGTGAAGTGGGTAAAAGTTTGCGCTATCTTTACGATATTGAAAACGTCGTCTTCAGGAGCCTGATCCAGCGTTAATCCTCGATGACGAAGGAAAGTCGGGGAATTTCTCCTCCTGAAGGACAGCGTCACGTCAGCGCACGATTGCCTCGAAAATTGTTTATGACAAAAACAGTTGAAAGGTTGGCTCACCGAGTTCAACGTGATTGACACCCGCTCAGAATCTTATCGTAGTTTTGGGAATGAGGCTGTCGAGAGGACTGCTTGGGGTCAAACCCTTTTTAGATCATTTTTTTTAAATGATGATACATGTTCACTGTCCGTCAATGTCTGGTAAAGTTGGTGGATGACTGAAGGTTGGAAACTCCGGAAATTATAATTTATATTTCATTTCAGGGATAATCTTACATTGACAACAAATTTGTTTTGCGGCTGATTTACAATTTGAGTCACCACATTTTTTTGAGAATTAAGCTCGAGAATCGGATGAATCGTCAAAAATATACAGAGACATCAAACTGGAAAAGATCATCACAGAAAACACAGCAATTTTAACTTACTATTAAAAAGAAAACATTCGAAAATAGAACAGAAGAATATTATAAATCTAATCTCCCCGATTTCTTATGTTATCCAATACGTTAAACATCTCCAAGGCACTTTTCAATATATTCACACCACATTTACTGCCCTCCAAATAACCAAATTCAATTCCAAATAACCATACCATTTACCATCCCATCACAGGAAAAAGAATCCTAACTCCCACCAAACAAAACAAAATCTTGGCAGCCCCGAATACCTTCGGCCAAAGATTGTGTTTGATTATTCATGAAATCTTATCAACAGAAACGGGCCTGGCCGGAAATGAAATCGTGAAGCGATAAATTTCGAAAGGTCGATTTTCTCCCAGAATTGGCCGCCGCTTTCGGCACATTTTGGCGGAGTTTGAAGCAGCTGGTCAAGTCGGAAAACCAAACGAACCTAAAAAAGTAGTATTACGAGCGAGTAAGTTACATTGTCCTGCTGAATATTTAAAGTGGGATTTACGATTTCTACCGGCTTTTCATCTGCGAAGGGGTCGAATCTAGCAAGCTCTTTTGTTCGCCATCCAATATTGAAGAAATGGAGATGCAAATGAAGCCGTTGATACCTCGGGTCGTTTGATTGAATTTAGTCCTTTAGTGGGGCTGAGATTGTGCATATTGCAAAGGTGTAGAGGTCTTTATGTTCAATTCTCTGCTTTCTTTTTTGCGAGGCAACATCAACGCCTAGTTGAAAACTTCTCTGTTATTTTCTAAAAGTATTGATAAATAAAGTTTAAATTTTGTGAAAAATTAGTTACTTATTGTTAAATTCTGGATAAATTAAATTTAATATGTGGATCCACAACTAGTGAGCACTCTCCATGTAAAACCACCCTATGAAGCTAAACTCTCTCCAGCAGAACGTCCCCGAAATTCTTCCGACCCCTAATAAATTGATCATTCCACTGCTGCTGGCCCTCCCCAGTGGACGTCACAAACCGGGCAGGACATGACCGAACCGCCGCAGTGACTTTTCACACCCCAAATGGCAAACGCAAACGGAACTAGGGAGGGAACCCAACTGGTTAGTGGTTCTTCACACCCTGGAGCGGAAAATTGTCATCGAAACGAACATATCGCACACGGCGGTGGTCTGCAGCACCATCTGGCAGGTCAATCGAAAGGTCCTCCAGGCCATGGCCGCAGAAGGATCCAAACGGTTCGTGTTTTTTTGCGCTCTGCCACATTTTTTCCTCCAGGTTTTTTTTATTCCTGTGTGGATACACTGATTCAAATTTGTTCTGCAAAAGACGCCACAGGAGAGGATGTGTGCCGCATCGAGCGTTGGACCTTCTGCTGCTATGTGGACTTGGCTATAGCCAAATTCTGGGGGGACCATCCTTTGGCACAAGTATCGAAGATGGCTATATCACACACCACGGATATCCCTAAACTAGTTGAGCCGAGCCGAATATCAGCACTGCTGGTTGGTTGGAGCATATTCTGGTTCTGGATCGCCAAGGTTATGGATGGTTCCATAGCATGTGGTGACCGGAAGCTGGAGAAGAGTACAGTCTTCCGTTTTGTTGAATATGCATCGAAAATGGAATTATCAACCGAGCGAAAATGATTGCGGACATCGAATATGCCGGTAAATTATTGGTTTGCAAAGACGCCATAGGTTTGGATGAGCACTTTGGTGCGCTTTACAGTGACGATACAAAAAAATAAAAAAATAATATTCAATCTTGCAGTGCTATCTAAACACACCTTGAAAATTACTGTAAGTGCGACAACTGGCTAAAAGGATTTCAAGTCAGAACGCCTTTGACACACGTACATGCCCGAGTACCATAAACATTCGTAATTATGTCTAGGCACTCCGGCAACCAAATTCAACCAAACTTCGGGACAATGCACAGAATGGTCAGTCAAACAAAACGTGTTTGTTATTGTTTACATTGCGTCCTCTATTTTTTTCTGTTGTTAATTTAACGCCAAACATCAAAAGGCGTTTTTCTCTGAACGTCAAAAAGCGACGTTTGACAAGGCAAAAAATATTAGAATTGTTAAAGAACTAAAACGAATTTTCATATTGCTTGTCTGCATAAATGATATTCTTTGATAGAAATTAATATCAAAATTAAAAAAGTCTTCAGTTACACATTTTTGTACAATTTTCATTGAACTGATGAAAATATAACAATCACCAATTCCATTTGAAAAGAGCCTAAACCGAAAAAAAGTTCTCCGATCGGGCTCATAATTTCCTGGAGCTTCCTTGGCCAGAATAGTTAGACTCGTATTTTCTTGTTTGGCCATAAGGGTGACCTAAATCGTGCAATTTTCGTAATTTTTTGCAAATACCGCTTTTTGCAAAAAATCATATCTCCGCACCATTCGCAAAAGAAAGGTGCTAAGTTTGGCTATTTGAGAAAAATAGTAAGAAGTTTTGGGACCGAGATGTAGGAGTAAGCGTGGTTGCTTCTCCCCCAGTCGGCTTGGGTTCGATTCCAGACGGTCCCGGTGGCATTTTTCGAGACGAGATTTATCTGACCACGCCTTCCGTCGGACGGGGAAGTAAATGTTGGCCCCGGTCTAACCCAAACGGTTAGGTCGGTAGCTCAGTCCAGGTGTAGGAGTCGTCTCCTTGGGTCCTGCCTCGGTGGAGTCACTAGTAGGCAGTTGGACTCACAATCCAAAGGTCGTCAGTTCGAATCCCGGGATGGATGGAAGCTAAGGTGTAAAAAGAGGTTTGCAATTGCGTCAACAATCAAGCCTTCGAACACTTAGTTTCGAGTAGGAATCTCGCAATCGAGAACGCCAAGGCAATGCTGTAGAGCGAATAATTTGATTTGATTTTGAATAAGAAGTTTCAAATATCTAGCTTAACATTTGAAAAAGTCGTCAGAAAACTTAAAATGGCGTTTTGACCGTGGAGCCGGATTTATCGGATTCCTCGGAAAATTTCACATAACATATCAAAAAATTGGCGATGTCGAACCGTACGTTCCCGAGATATGATTTTTTTCAAAATACAAACTGAGTTTTTCGACGCGCCACGCGCAAAAACAGGAAAATGACGAAATCGGCAAAAAATCAACTTTTTTCACTAAAACTGCGATAACTTCAAAATTTCAGCGATGACCTATACATGTTTTGGTACCAATAGTTGCGTCCTTCAATTACGAAAATACCCAAACATGTATAGGTCATCGCTAAAATTTTATGGTTATCGCAGTTTTAATGAAAAAAGCTGTTTTTCTCATTTTTGTCATTTTCCTGCGCGTGGCACGTCGAAAAACTCAGTTTCAAAATCAAAAATCAAATTATTCGCTATACAGCTTATTTTGAAAAAAAAACATATTTCGGAAACGTACGGTTCGACATCGCCATTTTTTTATATATCATGTGAAATTTTCCTAGGAATCTGATGAAAATATTTTCAGACATAGGCTCTTTGGTCCAGACACGCCATTTTATGTTTTCATACGACTTTGTCAAATGTTAAGCTAGATTTTTGAAACTTCTTACTATTTTTCCCAAATAGCCAAACCTATCACCTTCCTTTTGCGTCTAATACAGCTAAAATCGTATGTGATGGTGCGGAGATATGATTTTTTTAAAATGACAAAAATTGCCATTTTGCTAACCACCCTAGCACGATGTAGGCCAAACAAACAAAAAATACGGGTCTCATCAAAAATTTTGAGCCCGATCGGAGAACTTCTTTTTCGGTTTAGGCTCTTTTTAAATATAATTGCTGAATATAATAATTTAAATTTTAAGTCAGGATTTAAAAATTTCAACGAAAAAGCTATTGGGTAATTCTATGCCAACTCACACAGCAGTTGCCCCGACCCCTCTTCGATTTGCGTGAAACTTTGTCCTAAGGGGTAACTTTTGTCCCTGATCACGAATCCGAGGTCCGTTTTTTGATATCTCGTGACGGAGGGGCGGTACGACTCCTTCCATTTTTGAACATGCGAAAAAAGATGTGTTTTTCAATAATTTGCTGCCTGAAACGGTGATGAGATAGAAATTTGGTGTCAAAGGGACTTTTATGTAAAATAAGACGCCCAATTTGATGGCGTACTAAAAATTCCGAAAAAAAACGTATTTTTTCATCAAAAAAACACTAAAAAAGTTTTAAAAATTCTCCCATGTTCCGTTACTTGACTGTAAAAATTTTTGGAACATGTCATTTTATGGGAAATTTAATGTACTTTTCGAATCTTTATTGATCCAGAAGGGTCATTTTTTCATTTAGAACAAAATTTTTCATTTTAAAATTTCGTGTTTTTTCTAACTTTGCAGGGTTATTTTTTAGAGTGTAACAATGTTCTACAAAGTTGTAGAACAGAAAATTACAAAAATTGATATATAGACATAAGAGGTTTGCTAATAAACATCACGAGTTATCGCGATTTTACGAAAAAAAGTTTTGAAAAAGTTGGTCGTCATCGATCATGGCCGTTCATGGTCACCCGCGACAGACACGAACGACGAAATAAAGAGAAACGCAAAAGTAACTTTTTCAAAACTTTTTTTCGTAAAATCGCGATAACTCGCGATGTTTATGAGCGAACCCCTTATGTCTATATATCAAAATTTTTGTCATTGTCTGTTCTACAACTTTGTAGAACATTGTTACACTCTAAAAAATAACCCTGAAAAGTTAGAAAAAACACGAAATTTTAAAATGAAATATTTTGTTCTAAATGAAAAAATGACCCTTCTGCGTCAATGAAGATTCGAATAGAACATTAAATTTCCCATAAAATGACATGTTCCAATAATTTTTTCAGTCAAGTAACGGAAAATGGTAGAATTTTTAAAACTTTTTTAGTGTTTTTTCGATGAAAAATACTTTTTTTCGGAATTCTGAGTACGCCATCAAATCGGGCGTCTAATTTTACATAAAAGTCCTTTTGACACCAAATTTCTATCTCATCACCGTTTCAGACTACAAATTATTGAAAATACCTCTTTTTTCGCATGTTAAAAAATGGAAGGGGTCGTACCGCCCCTCCGTCACGAGATATCAAAAAACGGACCTCGGATTCGTGATCAGGGACAAAAGTTACCCTTAAGGACAAAGTTTCACGCAAATCGAAGAGGGGTCGGGGCAACTTTTCCTGATTTCGTGTGAGTTGGTAGAGAATTACCCTATTTGCAATGCAATTTCACCAGTCCAGTTGTTCTGCTAGATAAGATTAAAAATGATTTCTTTTCTTTTTTTTTAAATTTAATTGCAACAGATTACAACCAATAAATTTTGCAGACTCATAAATGGTTCGCTCTGCCATATTTCAAGAGCTAAGAATGCTCCTTCCTTTTCACAAAGTACAGCAACTTATAAATCAAATCTTGTTTTGATCTCTCTCATTTGACGCTTCCGAAGTGAACCTTTTCACCCCTTTTTACGGAAAAATAAGATTGCTATCATTTTACGCGGGGAAAACTTTTCTTTGTTCGCTCCAAATAATGAATGTGTTTGCACTCGAAAGAGTAGCCTTTTCCAACCCCCTCCAATTCTAACTGCTATTTTATCGCTCGACTTTTTTTTTGTATGCGTCCCCTGCGGTAATTAGTTTTAAGCTACCAGCAGCTCTCACCTTGTTACAAACGTTACCTTTGCTGGCTGCCGTCGTTGACCATTTGGCCACTTTCGCTGGCGCTCGTTGTCGAAATGATTAAAGTATTTCCGCTGCCATTCTTTCGACGAAAAACGGCACACAAAAGCAACTTTTTTCTCTTCTTCTGCTACCTTTTTTGTGCGCTTTTCATTCTGTGAAAAACAAACTTCAGTAATAACATGGCGCAAAATTCATGACACAGGAAAATTTTCTCGTTAGTGGAAATGGTGTTATTTTTTTCTTTTTCTTCTTTTTTTGGGTTTACTTTTCACTCTCACAGCATCCGGGATGGGGGAGTGGGTGGTGCAAAAAGAATCTCAACCTCCGCCCCCTCAAGAGGCAGACTGAGCTGGGAAATGAAGACGTCGCCCGCTGTAATCCGAGCCCAGGCCGAGCGACAAAATTGACTCCATTTAACATATGGCTCGTTCTCGCTGGAAATTCCTCGGGAAAATTTATGCTCTCTTACGTAAGCGGGGGAAAAGTTTTTCTTTGAAGACTTCTGTTTTCTAAATTCTTAAGGTACCACACCGTATGTGACGAGAGCTGTTGTTTTCCGACTTGGCAAACAAAAAGTTTCCAGGCCTAAGTTGCAAAAAACAACTGGCTAAACTAAACATCGTTGTTATTTGTTTGCTTTGCATCGAAGACATCGAAAAGTACTTTGGATCTTTCATTTGTCTGCTATCCCATCTAATTGAGTCAATTGACTGCGACACGCAAAACTAGTCAAAACTGACACTGAACGTAAAATTTAGATCCAAGCGTACGATGGGATGTCACCGATGTCACGGATCAGGTCTCTGGTGTCATGACGAATTAATGCGATGGAATTTTGTCGTGTTGCCAGTACATTTCGCTGAAAAGTGGAAGTCCGGAATGGTCGACGACGATGACGCTGTCAACTCCACTTAGAGCTTGAGCTGATGACGGGTGCTGTAACAGCATGTCATATTTTCCAACATTTTTGAACAGACAGCACGGTTGTAACGTGTATTTTTATTTTTCACTGGAACATTAGTATTACTCTTTCAAGAACAGTTTGATGAGTAAAACGAATACTTGTTCAAATGCTAGTTCCAACCAGGGATGCCACATGGTTTTTAAAAATGCCTGTGCAAGTCTGTGCATTTATCTAAATTTCAAATACAGTGAAACCTCTTTTTACGCGGTGCGTTACGTTTTTCTAATCTCGTGGTTTCTCTGTAGACCAATTTACAACAGTCATAGAAATACATCATAAATTGCGTCTTTTAGCATTTGAAGACAAACGTAATAAGAAGTGGGTGATATTTTTAAAATAAATGAAAGTTTTTAAAAATCTGTGCACCTCAAAAAATGTCTGGCACAAGCTCAAATGTCTCACATGTGTATCTGGCATCCTTGGTTCCAGAATCAAAGTATAGGGAACATGTTAATCTTTTACTCGTAAAGAAGAACAATGTTGAAAGGAGAATGGGCAAATTTGTATGGGAGCTGGTCCAAGGATGTACACGAACGGGACCAACTTTTTTCGAAAGATCTCGCCGAGACATGAAAAAAAGTCTTCCGGACCAACTCTCTAAACCCCGGGGTTCAAAAGTTACATGCTGTTGAAGTTTGAGAATTTTGGGTAAAAATGTACAAAATCGGATTTTTGCTAATTCTAAAATCATTTATAAAATCTCCATTTTATCATGGATTTTGCTCATCTTGACTTCATTCGACGCGTATCAGCAAAAACTATGAGTTCTAATATGTCTTAGCATGATTGAAACATGATTTTTCTTGTTTTTATACGTTTGAACCGTTTGTACAAGAGGCATCCCATAGAAAAAGTCGAAACTTCAAGGTATTGAAACCGGATCCGACCCAGACTGCTTCAGTGAGTATGGAAGGCTTCAGTGCAATGTTGTAACAACTTATTGAGATGGTCTGAGTCATCCGAGAACTCCTTGGAGTTAAGACCGGCGAGTCTACCGCCGTAACAAGCAAGATGTCGGCGGTTTTTGACCACTGATCATACCCGCATGGCTTCAGTGAGTATGGTAGACTACTATGCTGATGTGTTGGAGTATCCTGGGTTCTCCTAGGACTCCCTGGAGTTAAGATCTGTGGGTCTACTACCGTAACAAGCAATATGTCGACCGGTTTTGACAACGGAACATACCCGCATAGCTTCAGAGAGTGTGGTAGACTGCTTTGCTAATATGTTAGGATGTCCTGGGTCATCCAAGGACTCCCTGGAATTAAGATATTTGGGTCACTGTAACAAGAAAAAGGTCGACAATTTTTAACCGCGCATCATAACCGCAAAGATTCAGTGAGTATGGCAGACTGTATTGCTGTTATGTTGGGATGTTCTGGACCATTCCAGGGAGTCCTTGTAACAGCCTACAGATCATAACTCCAGGGAGTCCTACGATGACCAAAGACATCCCAACACATTAACAAAGCAGTCTACCATACTGACTGAAGCTATGCGGGTATATTCCGGGGTCAAAAACCGCCGACATCTTGCTTGTTACGGCGGTAGACTCACCGGTCTTAACTCCAAGGAGTTCTCGGATGACTCAGACCATCCCAATAAGTTGTTACAACATTGCACTGAAGCCTTCCATACTCACTGAAGCAGTTTGGGTCGGATCCGTTTTCAAAACCTTGAAGTTTCGACTTGTTTCTATGGGATGCCTCTTGCACAAACGGTTCAAACGGATAAAAAAAGTGAAATCATGTTTCAATCATGCTAAGATATATCAGAATTCATAGTTTTTGCTGATACGCGTCGAATGAAGTCAAGAAAATCGAAATCTATAATGAAACAGAGATTTTATAAATGATTTTAGAAATAGCAAAAATCCGATTTTTTTTGTATATTTTTACTCAAAATGCTCAAACATCAACAGCATGTAACTTTTGAACCCCGGGGTTTAGAGAGTTGGTCCAGAAGACTTTTTTTCATGTCTCGGCGAGATCTTTCGAAAAAAGTTGGTCCCGTTCGTGTACATCCTTGGACCAAATTCGCCCATTCTCCTTTGTATGGAAAATTAAAGAAAAAAAAAACAATTTCGTAGAGAATTGTTTTAGTACTTATCAATTCCAAACACGCACATTTTTTTAACTCCGTTCCACCAGCGTGCCTTCCGAGCAACGATGCTTAGAAGGGCTCTCAAAAAGAAATGCATTTCAACTAACTTCGACGCATTAAAAAAGATAAAGCGTTCTCAAAACTTGTCTAAAACGCATTTTTTACTCTAGAATCAAGTTTTAAACCAGTTTAAAGGGGCAGGCTAGCACCATACTCTCTTCGGGAGCACCTTCCAGAGCATCCGAATATGAATCCGGTTTTAGAACAGCGTGAAACGTAAATTTTTATAAATTTTAAAATACGAAAAACAAGTTTTTCCCATAAAAATTCCCATACAAAATTGAATCGCTCTGCGCAAAGTGAGGATTAAACCAATCGTTCCCAAACTTTGGAGAGTTGTTTAAAGTATGTAAGTTTTTTTCCCATGACCCATAAAGAGTAGTAGGGGGCCGCATTTACAAAGCGGATCCTGTGGCTTTTTCTTAACTTAATTTTAACATGTTTTGGTTGGTGTTGAGGTGTCCCTAAGGTGTCATGGTAAGGTCCAGCTTGTAATAATACACTACCCTCCCTTTACTAAGCAATCGAATCCAGAAGGGGGAAGATCACCAGTTATGTTGGGGAGTTGTTTAGGACCCCAAAATGAACTGACCAATTCCTGTGCTCACTAAATGTGGACAACTTTTTGTCCATACAACCACATTACACCCACCCAGATTCAGACTATGCTCCTTGCTAGTGTTTGTTGCCAATTCTGGCCCATAACCATATTTTGTGACGATAACCGAAACCAAACTTCAACAACAGGGTTGCGATAATAAATATCGTCTATAAATATTTTTCAAACTCCACTCCAGCATTGGTGGTGGCGGCAGGATTTGAACCATTTTCCATTGCACAAAACATGGTTTCACTAGATATTTTATTCACCGATATTTTTGTTGAGCAAAAAATAACTTCAACTGGTGTCGCCACAATATACCTCTATGAAGTTGGAACGTGTCCAAAAACATCCATCAACCCTCGACAAGAGAGTTCCGCTCGGGTTGTTGATTCACAAAAATATTCCCGCGATAACCTCGAATGACTTTAATATTTCATTCTCGGTACTGCCGGCATTCCGGTAGCAAAAAAAAAAAAGGTGCGGCCACCGTCGATGAAACATTTCCAGGAGCTGTTCCGACAACGTCAGAAGTGCTTTCATGCCAAAATGCTGGATGCGCTCAGGCGAGAAAATTGAATCCCAACCGGATTTATCTTCCGACATTTATCTATCGCGCACAGATTCTTTCGGTTTTTTGATCCGTATTAATGGGAATCGATTTGGGTGAGCCAGCCAGCCAGCCACGTGCCCTCGCAGAGCGACGGGGATAAGAAATCGGGTCCGGAGATTGGCCTGAATTATTCATCGCTTTGCGAATGGGTGATTTCTAATGAAGGTGGAATTTTTAAGTTGATTTTCAACCGATTTGCAGCGAGTGGAAAAAAAAGTTGCACTATTAACGACGGAATCACGCGATTTAAATTATATCCTTTCGATAGCATGTGTTTTATTCTTCGCTTTCCTAGAACAAAGTTTATTTCTATATAAAGAAATTCTATTTTAAAATGTTCGAAATCCAATGTTATCCGAATTTTTCAAATATGATTGTCTTTTTTTTATATTTATTTCAGAAATGTAATTTTCTAATTAAAAACATATGTGTCAGCAAAAAACTTCTCTTGCAATTTTGTGGAAAAAAAGTTATGTTTTAGGTAGCATCAATTTCATGCAATAGGTCGGTGGGTCTTCTTGAATACATATCTGAGCATTAAATTTCATTCCTTTGAACATACTGTGACAGTGACATTGGGTCTGACGGGTGAGATTGGATCAAAGTGTTTTTTTTACGAATTTTATCATTTTTTAGGTACTTCTCAATCGAACTAAATTCTTTTAAAAGGGTTGTGTAGGAAACATCTTAACATGACTTAGCTGGAAAAAATCTCGTTCCTAGAACAAATCCTGTCATATTGCCAGCTGTCTAAAGTTGAGATACGTTTTTGGTCAAAATTAACCTCTCGAAAAAACAACTTCCTAACATTTTGGTTGGAATTGCTCGAAAAGTATCCAAATGTTTGAAATCTCTAGTTCAAACATATTAGCATGTCAATATAATTCCCTCGAACAAGTAACACTGTTGGATGACTTGTTTTTACCATAGCTTTGTATTTGAGCATTTTTTAAAGTTTCATTTGACCCAATGTCAATTTTCATAAGATTAAATTTCCACCATATTTTGGGAAAATGTTAGTAAACTATCTAAGAACATTTCTACGTTAAAAGACTTACGATGTCATTTAAATTATTTTTGATACTAGGAAATCAATCACACAGCAGTTGGCCGGACTCTTCGATTTGCGGGAAATTTTGTCCTACGAGTTTACTAGAAGCGTTTTTTTTCGGAATTTGTGTACGCCAATCGATCGTCCAATTTTGCCATTTCAGACTGAAAATGATAGAAAAACACGTATTTTTCGATTATTCAAAAATGGAAGAGGTCGTACCGCCCCTCCGTAATGAGATATCGAAAAATTAAGCTCGGTTTCGTGATCAGGGACATAAATTACCCCTTCAGATAAAGTTTCACGCATCGCCTTTTTTTTCTAATTTCGTAAGTGTTGGCGTAGAATTATTCATAATTTTTCATTCACTTTGCATTTCTTTCTGGGCTATTTTTTTTCAATCTCAGCTTGAGAAAAATTCAATGTCAAAAATGAATAAAATCAACAGTTTTAGTAGCTAAGTTTATGAGATAAAAATGTATTTTTTAGTCTTGATTACATGCATTAAACGGTGTAATCATACATCCTTTCACGAACATATTTATATGACTGCCAAAGAAACGGATGTGTTCAAAATGGAGATAGATGACCCAAAGTGAACGAAAAGTACCCATAAATATCGCAAAATGGCTTTTATGCACATGCATACTTTATGAATCACCACCATTAAGGGGGCCCATTTCGGCAGCGATGAAGTGTGAAAACTCGACTGTTCCGGGGGGAAATAAATTATGCTTCGCTGGGTGCATTACACAGTAACTGCAGTTTGCTGCCAGTTTGAAAAAAGTTTTAAATGCACCGCTTTCAAAACTCTGTAATGCTGTCGAAGTCGAATTTGCGCTGCAACCAATCACAATCAGTTGCAGAGTGTTTTTTTTTTCGAGTTTCCTGCAACGACAGCAAAAATTATCAATCAAACCAAAAACAAAACCTGCAGAGACACTCAAATTGCAACTTTTCCTTCAGGCGCGTGGAGCGAAACTTTATCCTTGCTCACGTAATTGATTTTTTGCCTTCCGTTGATGTTCTGGAAAGCACTTACTATTGAGCAAATCCACCCACTTTAACGAAACAATTTGATTTTACCTTTAACTATTGACAAATGTAAATACGTTGCATAAAAGATTAAAAAATAACCTTTGAAAACTTTATTATATGTGATACATTGAAGCTAAACCATTAAAAATTTCTTCTTTTTCCGTGGAATTACGCCAATTTGATGATTATTATGCAGCAGGCAGAGTCCGAGCGAAGAATTGTACTCTTCCTACCCAATACGAAATGGAACACGAAACAAAGAATGATAAAACTTTTCGCTCGCATTATCCTGATGAGATGAAGATGAGGATGCTGCTTTGCATTTTTGCTGAATTTCAATGCTTTTTGCCTTCGCAAAATTTCGAGAGCGGCAGCATGGTCAAAGCAGGATGGGGACGAGGATTTTTTGTTTTTTTTTCTTTTCTGCACTTTTGGTACTTTTGTCTGCGTTAAAATATTAATGCAAAGTAGTTGGTAGTTTCTTTCTTTGCTGATAATGAATGGAACACAAAGTGAAAACTTTCACCAATTTATGGTGATTACGATGATTTGTTCCACTTGATGATTGAGTTATAACACAGGACAAATTATCTGGAGATAAAAAAACAATCGCAATCCAAAGGGCTTCAACTCGAACCCTGGGGTGGAAGGTTCCTTGGCGTAAAAAGAAGTTTAGGTGCTATCCCCATTCAAGTCCTGAGACTCCTAGTTTCGAGCAGAAACTTGAAATAGAGACCACAAAATATCGGGGGGTCATTCTCAAATCTCTGTACATCTTCAAATTCCCAGACGCTTCGAAACGCAAATGTGTGCTTTCACACATCTTGGTGCAAAATGGTTGATGTGCACCGTTACGTAGATTTTATCAGGGCTGCGGAGTCGGGTCATGTTTTAGACGACTCCGACTCCGACTCCGACTCCGGCTTTCTGAGTTAAGCCGACTCCGACTCCGACTCCGGCTCCGGCTTTCAGCTTCATACGACTCCGACTCTAACTCCGACTCCAGCCTGCCAACTCTAGCCGACTCCGACTCCGACTCCGACTCCAGCTTTTAACAAATTGTTGACTCCGACTCCGACTCCAACACTAACTCAGTATTAAGAATATCTAAAAAAATGTTTAGATAAAATCTCCATTCCTCTAACTATCCCCCACCTATAAGATATTTTGAAAGTTATTTTGCAACTTTCCTTCAGTAGACATAGTCGATTTTTTAAGCACCTGCAAACTCTGTTCACAACTTAGAATTAATCAGCTGTTCATAGGTAGTCCTCATCTCAGCTTAAAATAACTTCACACAAGTAATGCTTTAACAACGAAATAAATGAAATGAAAAGTATTAATAACATCACTCACATGTTCCGCTCACACATGCGCATACGTTGAAGTTTTTTTTTTTGCAAAATGATAGTACAAAATGATTTTGCAGAATCAGAGTTTTTCAAGAAGCAAAATTGGATTCTGTTTTTAGGAATAATTGTAATTATTATTTGATTAACCCCAAATTTACATTACTTTTTATTAAAAGTTGGTAAACAAGTTAAACAAATATGTAATTGTTATTTTTTCAAAAAAATGGGTTACCTAGCCTTCATAATTGATTTGACATATAAAATCATTTTGCTTACATTTAGGCTGTAATTTTTAAGTCACAAAGTAACTATCAAAGTCACCCTTGTATTAAAATAAACAGTTTTCGTAACTATATTGCAAAGCTCAACTGAATTTATTTGAAAATACATGCATGGACATTTTGTGTAAACTTTAAGGAAATCGATAAATTTAATATATTCGATTATTATTTCAAAATTAGTTGCAACTTATTTTTGATATTTTTTGTCAGTTTCAAATATTTACAACACGACCCATTGTTTTTTTAATTTATATGCAAAATGAGCATGTTGAGTTCCAATCTATTACATGGCACTCGCTCCTAACTCCATCCAATTTGCTGATTTTCACAATTTATACAACTAATTTTGCAAAACTGTTGATAGAAACTTGTTTGCTCTCATCTTATTGAGCTATTTATCACTCGATTTCAGTTGAAAACGCTTTTATGAGCTGTAATTGAACATCAATGTGCTGATATGGCAACATTAGAGGAATTAGATGCTGTTCCCCTAATAGTTGATAATTTGATAGTCAATTTTATCAATGTTTAAAAAACGTTATCATTTTAGTTACTGATAGCGATCCTTTGTTTTTGTGAAATTTTGTGAAATTTGAATTGAAAGAATACACAATTACAAGCAAAAGGAGGGAGTCAAGCATCAACTGAATATTAAAAAAAAAGTGCACGACCAAAATTTTTTATTATTCTATGAGTTATAAAACTACAAACATGAGTAAAAGAGGGAAAATTAATCATTTACTGATCATATTGAAATATGTTATTTCAATATGATCAGTCAGAGCTATCCAATCAAATTAAAATTGCTTCAAAAAAAAATGACATCTGATAAATCTCTTGAACCAACACATAAATTAATTGAAAAAAAAAATCATTACGCGGTTTAAAAAAAACAAGTATTTGCATGAATACAAAAACTGAACAGTAAAAAAAAATATATTGAATTTAAGATAACTCGGACTCGAGCTCCGACTCCGGGCTTATCAGAAACTTTTGACTCCGGCTCCGACTCCGACTCCAGCTAAAAAAAATTAGCCAACTCCGACTCCGACTCCGACTCCAGCTATTCGAGATTTGACGACTCCGACTCCGACTCCGACTCCGACTCCGACTCCAGGTCCCCAAAAAGACCCGACTCCACCGACTCCGGCTCCGACTCCGACTCCGACTCCACAGCCCTGGATTTTATAATGGTTTTATCAAAGGAGTTGGCTTTTGAAATTTTTGGAGCAAAATAAATTCAATTCTCAAAGGAACTTGGCTTGGCCTGACCAGAACGCTAAATTAAATTTCGTACATTTAATAACCTTTATTCATTGAATGTCACCATCTGGCTCAGCATGCCACTTTCGAAATTGATCAAATTCCTTGTGGTAACATACTCCAGCTAATAATTTCCTGCTAATTAGGAATTCCAAAAGAGATACGATCAGAGACACACACTCTAGTGAAAATGACAAAAGGCAGAAATATAACATCCAAAACCACACATACACTCACACTATGGTTGGGCATCGGAAACCAACCGGAAAACCTTACACTGTTAATCATACCCACACACACACACACAGTCAGCTCCAGCTCCTCCCTTCCCTATAGAAGGAGAACTCATATGTTATTGCAAATGTGTCTTAGAAGGATGGGTTAGAGATCACGTGCCTCAACCCCACGTCCCCCCACCACGATGGTCCCAAGAGGATACTCACGATGGTCTTCATGCCTCTTCCTGTGCTCAAGTGTTTGTGGCTGTGTGTCCGACACATGCTTTCTAATTTTCGACCGCAGCGCTAATAGCTATAATTTGTTATATCTGTCTGCGAGCCTTTTGGTACGTTTCAGCGACCACAAACAGCAGCAGAGCAGTTATACCCCAGCCACTTCCGTTACGCCGGGAAATTCCCCCCTTACTCCATGATGGTCTGAGTCGGAAAATTCCAGCGGATGAACTCAATATGGCCAGGAACGGGGCCGGAGCAGCAGCCGACACCGCCACAAAATTGAATTACTTCCGCTACACTATTTTTCACACCCAGCTGACTTAATGGATGAAAATAAATGTGGCCCGTTAAGTGTGGGAGTGTGAGTGCGAATAAGTAGGTGGGACAGAGGGTAGTCTCTGTTGAGAAAAACAACACTTGCACTGTATTTATATGAGGGTGTGTGCTGGTTGACGTGCTAGCCCGGGCGTCTGGACTCAAGTGGTGATAATTAAATATTAAGCAGGCGAAAATTTACCAAGTCATATAAACACATTACATCGATTGGCGGCGTTCGATTCCCGCTTTATCCTCCTGGCCTTCTATCGGATGGGGAAGAAAAACTTCGGTCCATTTGCGTAAAAGAGGTTTTGGGTGACTCACCACACATAACCTTCGGACGCCTAGAAATGAGCAGAAAGTTGCAACAGAGCCCACAAAAGATCCGGGGGTCGTTAAAGTGGATTGCTTTGCTTTTGAGCTTGATTGGTCGAAGCTGGAACTTCGTTTTTTTAAATTGTAAATGAAATTTAATGCGTAAAAATCCTTTTGCTTTTTTAGGCATTTATACATTATAAGTGATTATGGAGCAGTCGTGGTCCCATCTGCTCCCAACGGCAAAGTTAACCCTCTGCAACTTAATCCCACCTCGGGTTCGATCTGAAAAATCGCCAAAAATCTATTTTTGAAGCATTGGAAATAAGAACTCTGAAAATTTAAGAAAAAATTAGGGTTGCAGGTTTGACTTGTTTTGTGTGACTTGGCCAAAGTTTTAAAATATGTCATTTTTTAGGAGTCAACTTTGGCTGTGTTTTTTACAAACATTTCCTATATTTTCGGAACCGTGGTGTAGGGGTAAGCGTGGTTGCCTCTCACCCAGTCGGCTTGGGTTCGATCCCAGACGGTCCCGGTGGCATTTTCCGAGACGAGATTTGTCTGACCACGCCTTCCGTGCGATGGGGAAGTAAATGCTGCCCCCGGTCTAACCTAGAGGGCTAGGTCGTTAGCTCAATCCAGGTGTAGGAGTCGTCTCCCTGGGTCCTGCCTCAGTGGAGTCGCTGGTAGGAAGTTGGACTAACAATCCAAAGGACGTCAGTTCGAATCCCAGGGTGGATGGTAGCTAAGGTGTAAAAAGAGGTTTGCAATTGCCTCAACAATCGAGCCTTCGGACACTTAGTTTCGAGTAGGAATCTCGCAATCGAGAACCAAGGCAATACTGTAGAGCGAATAATTTGTTTTTTTTTTCCCTATATTTTAAGTTAAATGAAGCATGCTGTAATTTTGTAATGTCCCAGCCAGACTATGTCTTGCGCATTTTTTTAAAACTTAAATGATTTTTTTTTTCATAAAATTATTTTTATTGTGTCCTTTTTGGTACTGGGACCTGGTTAGGACCGAGTCGGCTTTTGTAATTACATTTTTCTTAAAGCTAAGAGTAATTACAGAGGATCATGTGTGTAAATGTTAGTGGGAGGGAAGCCGATTACCCACGGCCTACTCGGGGTTAGTAGGGAAGGGATTGATGTTAAAGACAAGGCGTGGGAAATAAAAACTTAAATGATAATGGTGCCACTTTATAGCAGAAAAAAGAAAAACAAGCAAAAAATTGAAAAAAATTACTGTAAAAACATGAAAAATGTAATGATATAAGGTAATACAATAGGCCAAATACTACCAAAAACAAACATATGCAAAACAAGCGCAAATTAAAATACTAAAAATAATAAAAGAAAAACATAAAACAAGAGAAGTAAAGTATTTTGAAGAACAAAAATTACTCAAAAAGAACAAGGGAAAAATAAAAAAAAATCAAAATTAAAATTTGGGCAGTAGCGTGTTAAGGAAAAAATAATATTTGAAACACCAAACATAAACGAAAAAACAAAGTCGCTCGAGCCGGGGTTCGATCCACCGTCCTTTGGTTTGGTAAGCAAAAATGCTTACTAATAGGCCATCGCTGCTTGGTAAGCTAAGACTGAAATAAGAAATACTGTTTCAAACAAATAAACGTGTGTTGGGTCTTTGTCCATTTGACAAGGGTCCGAAAGTTTTAAATAACGTTTCGTCCAATTGGTGCAAAGTTGCTTAGGGTGGGTTTTGTCGGTTTAGCTGAAGTACGGCTAGCCTGCATAGAAATTTGTCACCAAAGCTCGGCAGGGGCTCATGCATAAACCACGTGGCCATCTTCGGGGGGACATACAAAATGTTGAAATTTAATCAAGAGGAAAAGGGTTGAAAATTTAAAATCAAAAAGCCACATGATTATTATTAACATTATGATTATTTTTAACTGCAGTGGCGTGTAAGTCAGATCCTTGCTCAAATTTTAATATTTTGGAGCTCTGTGCATGCCTCAGAGATCGTCATTTTTTTTAAGTCTGGCTCAGCTAAAAACATGTGTGTCACTTTTCGGGACGCCTCCTACGCCATTTTTTTTAACACTACAAATGACGGAATTTTCACTCCTATGTGCTAAAAACTTCAATCCTATAAATACAAAAATGTGGGCAAATACCTACAGTATGTAAAAAAAGTATTTACACCCCTCGGGCACTATGCACATTTTGTGATGAAACATGTAAACAATTTAATGTTGACATAAACCTAGTACTACGTTTTGTTCAGAAACTCATGCCGAACATTTTGCTGTAAAAAGCTCATGAAAAGATGTTTTCTATAAAAGTTATATAACAAATACTAATAAATAAATAAGGTGCAAAAAAGTTTGTACACCTTTCGAAAAATTAACATGAATAAAGTTATTTGTTGACAAATCACCATAAATCCAGTCTCCCAACTCCAAATAGGCATCCTTGACTGATTAAAAATATAATTTGGATTGAATATAAAGTTTACTAATTACTTAGTATAAAATTTTACATAACTCTTGAAATTCTATATAAAACTTATCTAAACTTAATTTTGCAAACTTTAAATTTAACTAAATGTCAATATATTACCATAGAATTGATAAATAAACATTCTGGAGTGGGTATAACACCGTTCTGGGTTCTTTGTATCGCTAGAATAGATTTTCGTTGGAATTTCGTACCAACCGGAATTACGTCGTCGGAAAATCCGCCGGCATCGAACCGGTCCACAATTCACAAGTTAACCTATGTGGCATCGGAAAGGGCATAAAATTTCCGATCTTTTGATACCCATACATCTAGGTTTTCTATAAAACCCACGTTTTTAAATACCTGGGCAAAAAGTAAGTTTGATCCACGAGAACAAAAATTACGAAATTCCATACATTTTTGGCAGATTGCTCAAACGAAACCATAACAACGTTTTTGCCTAGGTGTTTAAAAACGTGGGTTTTATAGAAAACCTAGATGTCTGGGTATCAAAAGATCGGAAATTTTATGTCCTTTAGATGCCACATAGGTTGACTTGTTAATTGTGGACCGGTTCGATGGCGGATTTTCCGACGACGTAATTCCGGGTTGGTACGAAATTCCAACGAAAAATCTATTCTAGCGATACAAAGACCCCAGAACGGTGTTATACCCACTCCAGAATGTTTATTTATCAATTCTATGGTAATATATTGACATTTAGTTAAATTTAAAGTTTGCAAAATTAAGTTTAGATAAGTTTTATATAGAATTTCAAGAGTTATGTAAACTTTTAAACTAAGTAATTAGTAAACTTTATATTCAATCCAAATTATATTTTTAATCAGTCAGGATGCCTATTTGGAGTTGGGAGACTGGGTTTATGGTGATTTGTCAACAAATAACATTATTTATGTTAATTTTTCGAAAGGTGTACAAACTTTTTTGCACCTTATTTATTTTGTATTAGTATTTGTTATATAACTTTTATAGAAAACATCTTTTCATGAGCTTTTGCAGCAAAATGTTCAGCATGAGTTTCTGAACAGAACTTTGTACTAGGTTTATGTCAACATTAAATTGTTTACATGTTTCATCACAAAATGTATAGTGCCCGAGGGTGTAAATACTTTTACATACTGTAGCCTACACCAAAGATGTGGATCAACGACAAGCTTCCGTTATGTTCATTCTAACTATTATTTAAGATTTGGGCTATGTTCGTTTACAGAAACAAGCCCTGAATTCCCGCAAAAAAGTTATTTTTGTTACACTCCAGTTTTTATATTTCCATTGATTTTTTATGGTCGATGTGAATTCGACGTACCCAAACAGACACGTGACGTATCCAAACGCCCTGCAAAACTTGGCAGTGTTGGCAAGCACAAAACATACGTTGCCAGATTGCTTTAGCAAAGTCTGGCCAGTCTCCCTATTCAGGGTCTCTACTACTTATGCCATAGCTCAAATGATGACATTTTTTGTTATAAAAAACATATCCAAAAACAACACCCAAAATTCAGAGTCGAGATAATCGTTCTCTCAAAATTTATTGAGGGCTCAGTGCCAAAATCGATAGAATAATGGTACCAACTCACACCATCATAACAAATGAGTTCATTCGTTAGTTGAATCAATAAATCTCCAACAAGTGTCACACATCGACTTCTGACTTCTCCTTGGTCACCAAGCTGTGGTGGCCGAGGCAGCTAAGTCATAGGATTGGTTTATCAAAGGTCTCTGGTTCGATTCCCGTTGTCGACACTTTTGGTTTTTTGTTTGACGGATGAACTTTTTTTTTGCAAATGAACCTCGAGAGAATAGTTCTATCGCCCATCTCGAGCTGTATTCTCTGCGTCCGTGAATGGTACCACTATTCTCTCGACTCGAGACCATCATTCTCTCGGACTAGCGCTGCCAGTTTTGGGTGAAGAGTATATTCAAATTCTGCGCAATTCTTTTAAAAAGTCGAATTAAAAGAATGGAAATTTTTAAAGAGTTTAACTTTGTTTTGAGTGTTCTTAGTATTTTAGTCGCCTAAGTATTACAGCCGAAGACAAACTCTTCTGAAAGCACGTAATTTAAATCAAAAGTAAGCAACAGTTTGATTATAATATTCAACAAATATTTTACCAAGGAACACTGCATTTGAAGATATGGTTCACTCAATTTGAGCAGCAATACAATCTCGTTAGCCCTAATATAGTGTTCTATTCCACAATCCACAGAGAGAAGTCTGAGGATTCATGAAGATCAATTTATTAAAAAAAAGATGTTTTTATGGGCAATATGGTATAAAGGGAAATGGAGGAAAAAGTCTCGAAAATTGCTACGTAATTTTTAAATGGCCCATTACTTAGTTTAAACATTCCTCAGGAATCACCCTCAATTTCCTGCAATCAACTTACCTTTTAATTTAACAATGCACGCATGGCATGGTAATTCCTTCATCTGCTGGATTCTCTGCTGGAATTTGTAAGTTGCACATACGTAGCAGTAACTGAATTAGCCACATGAATCTCGTGGAATGTGTATGTGTGAAAGTCCATGTATGTGTGTGCGCTGCTCATGTGTGTGTGTGTGTGTGTTGTGTCTGGCATCGTCTGGCTAAAAAATGATTTACTCCAACGGTGCCGTTTGCTTAGCGTTTTGCGATAAATCTCACCTAGCGGTACCATTCTTCACGTGGAATTGGTGCAATAATGCTTCGGTGGCAATCACATAAATCCCCACAAATGTTACCGTGGGTGTGACTGTGTGTGTATTGGTAAAAGTGGGTACGCGCTCGTGCAGGTGTGTGGGTCAGCGCGATTCATCTTTCAGTTCGAAATGTAACCACTTATTGAGTTGAAGCCAAATGGGTACCCCCGTCACGATAAGTGCTATTGAGAAGCCAACGTGTGAGAAGAAATTAACTTTCTGTAAGACGCAAATTTTCAGGTCGTTGATATCAGCTAAAACACAGTTTGTAAATATTAAATGGGAAAAACAACACTTCATTGTTTGCCCAGGTGGTTCTCTTGACCGGTGAACCATAACTCGCAATGATTTGTCGCGCCTGCATAATGGCGTTGCCTAATTTGGGCCCAAGCCCTCTGCACGCAGCGACCTTCATCAATCTGAGTTTGTCTTGGACAGGAAACATTATCTTGCTCCATGGCGGAAATCGCCCCCATCTTGGTCGGTCGTCGTCGTCGTAAATTGCCCGGGATCCTTGTTATCTATTTATATCCATCCGGTAGGGATTAATTAGACCAGAAATTTGTGCCCGCCTTTAATTGCCGCCCTTGGCCCAAGTTTTGTCCAGCCCCTGAACCACTCTTAATCGCTCCATCATTACGTCCTGTTTATTGGCTGTTTGATCAAGTTACGAGTGATGGTTGAGAGCTGATGGTGGGCAAATATTTGCGATGATAGTTGTTTGGTTTAGTATAGCAGAAAATTAAATGTTCATGTTCATTCACTTGCAAATGTTGATATTTGCTCGATTAGCTGTGGTGATAATTTGTTTCCATGAATTTCGCAAGCCACTGCACTACTGGTTGATCAATATTGACAATGCTGTTTGTTTACATTAAGCTTTCAATGTTTTCCTTTTGACAATATTATTAAAGCAAAGAAATCGTTTTGAATTCCCTTCAAAGATTTATACATTTATTTGATATATTTAAAGATCTTCTGTAACCTAATTTAGGTTTTTTTAATAACACAACTTGACTATTTTTAAGTTGATGCCAGTAAACGTCAAAATTGAGTTATGTTTCGTCAAGGTATATTAGATTTGTTTTCCCTGAACACACTACAATCGACAGAACTGAATGTTAGTGAATTCTAACATATAAAATATAAAATTTGTATATAAATGGTTGGAATCATTTTAAAGAACCAAGCACATCCATTTATAAGCGCAATACGATTCTTGCTTAACCCTCTACAACCCAACCCCGCATTCAGAGGGCTTTGATTAAAAAAATCGCCAAAAACCATTTTTTTTAAGCAAATGATGATCTTTAAAAAGAATTGTAAAGGAGAACTCTTAAAATTTTAGAAGATGTGTAGGATGGAAGTGTTATTTGTTTTATGGGAACTTGCCAATGTTTTCATAAATGTTTTTAGGTGTCAACTTTGTCTGCGTTTTTACTAACATTTCCTATATTTTTAGTAAAAAGAAATATGCAGTATTTTTTCCAGTGTCCTAGACTATTCCTCTATGCATTTATTTACAATTGAGATAGGCAATACTACCAAAAACAAACATAAACTAAACAAGATAAATGCACATTAAAATACTAAAAATTAAACAAGAAAAACATAAATCAAGGGTAATTCTCCGCCAACTCACACAGCAGTTGCCCCGACCCCCCTTCGATTTGCGTGAAACTTTGTCCTAAAAAGTAACTTTTGTCCCTGATCACGAATCCGAGGTCCGTTTTTTGATATCTCGTGACGGAGGGGCGGTACGACCCCTTTCATTTTTGCGCATCCAAAAAAAGAGGTGTTTTCAATAATTTGCAGCCTAAAACAGTGATGAGATAAAAATTTGATGTCAAAGGGACTTTTATGTAAAATTAGACGTCCGATTTGATGGCGTACTCAGAATTTTTCATCGAGTATTTTTCATCGAGAAAAACACTAAAAAACACTAGAAAAATTTGGAACAAGTCATTTTAAGGGTAATTTTTTCATTTAGAACAAAAATGTTTTAAATTTCGTGTATTTTCGAATCTTGCAGCGTTATTTTTAAGAGTACAATAATATTCTACAAAGTTGTAGAGCAGACAATTACAAAAAAAAATCATCGAAAAAAGTTTTTACATTTTTACATAACAGTCCCTTTGACACCAAATTTCTATCTCATCACCGTTTCAAGCTGCAAATTATTGAAAAACACCTCTTTTTTCGCAAGTTCAAAAATGGAAGGGGTCGTACTGCCCCTCCGTCACGAGATATCAAAAAACAGACCTCGGATTCGTGATCAGGGACAAAAGTTACCCCTTAGAACAAAGTTTCACGTAAATCTAAGAGGGGTCGGGGCAACATTTCTCGATTTCGTGTGAGTTGGTAGGGAATTACCCACAAGAGAAGTAAAGTTTTTTCAGAGAACAAAAATTGCTCAAAATGACCTCCTGAACACGGGAAAATAAAAATTTTCGAAAAAAAAAATTGGGCAGTAGAGGGTTAAGATGATTCCATACCAGTTATACACGTAATTAACAATTTTTTATTGGCCTAGAATCCACTAAAAATCAATCCAATCGATTGGGGGGTGTTCAGGGAGCCCAAATCTATCATTTTTTCAAAACACTTTAATTTGAAGGCCAAGTTGTTTATGCATGATCAAATTACTTTGGTCGGTGTTCATGATTTTAAAAAGTTGTATTGCTCATCATCAGAGATTTGAACAATTTATATCAAACAAGTCAATTCTGCATCAATAGTTTTAATCAGTTTTCAAAATTGTCCATGCCTTACCAACAAGACCTCAATGCCTCAATTTTCAACCTATCATCACCCTCGTAAAGTTGAACTTTCCAGTTTCCCCAAATTTATCCCTGCCTGTGTCGTTAGCATATCCTTCCCGACAGCTGACAAAGCTTGCTCCGGACGACCCATTTCTCTTTGCGACGTATACCTCTGGTGGCTCAAAACTTGTTCTTCCGGCAAACAGCTAGAACAGGATCACACTGCGGCAGACTAAACTCTTCCTCCTTCTGCGTCATCTTTATTCCCTGCTGTCAACAGGCTCATCCACCCCCTCTTCACCCGCACCCGTTCAATAGCCGTTCCGGCGGAACAACCCCCTCCCCAGTGGGAACCGGGCAAAAAGGTTCGAAAATTTATTGCGGTCAATGAAGCACATTTGTCATAATCCCGGGGCAAAACTGATAATAACCATGCGGAAGGCAGCAGCCTCGGAAAGTTTTACTGCAAAAGTTTATCCTTTCCGCTGGGGCGCGTTCCGGGGAGGGACTGCTTCAACAAGTCCTGCCCCGATCTGTGTGTGCTCAGTTGAGGGTTTTACGCAGCCTCACTTTAGCCGTAGCTTGCAGGAAGTGTTTTTGTTCGATGCCACAAAAGCAGAGCACGAATTTCACAGCAGGGCCAGGATAGGATGCTTTCAATTAAGTAGTTCCATTTTACGCAACCCGGTTTAGATTGGCGGGGAAAACATGAATAAGCTTGTCAGAGTTTTCGGTTCAGTGTCGAGCTCGTGTTGAACTTTGCTTTTTTTAGATAATCTCTTATATTCGACTTGTTGCGTTAGTATTAGGTCACACTTTGTCAATTCACTTGAACTCGTGAAAAGTTGTTTCAAACTCTTCATAATATTCGTAAAACTTTGTTCATGTGAGTAATGTTGGTCTCTTATTAAGATTCCGGGTTCTTTTTTCAACTTCCAGTGTATAAGGAAGTTGAACCTATATTCTTAAAATAACCAAAATCCTGCACAGTACTACTTACTGTGTGCCTTTCAACAAATATTGAATGATGCTTTTCTACAATGTGTGATAAGATTTTAAAAAATATGTCATATAGAGTTTAAAGTGCGTCAGGTAAATAGATAAAGTAACTTCTAAACGAGGCCAGAAGCTTGAAGATCTGGCAGTTATGATCACTAAAGTGATATTGATATTCTTTTTGAGACGGATCTTAGTTGTGAAACTAATTACTTTTCCTAGAACGACGAAAAAGCCCCTTTTCAAAACATATACTCAAAAAATTATGATGAAAAGTTGAGCTTTTCAGTCTTTGTTTTGAAAATTTATACTTTTTAACATTGTGTTGATTTAAAAGGTGAATTAACTAATACAGTAAAGCCCATAAAAAATGCGACGTTGTTATTTGGTGAAAATCGGCCCTCTTTGACTATTTACGATGTATGTAACATGTGTACATGTTAAATGGGATCCAAACAAACGAATAATGCATTGAAAACCTTTTTTTAACTTTAAAAAATGTCACAACACATTTAAACTTAAAATTCTCCTTTTCTATGTTGGTCGTTCTGAAGAGCCTCCAGTGAATTTTTGTATGGATTAAAAAGTAAACAGCCTCCAAGGTTACTGTTTTTGAGACGTGTCACAATTAGTTTCATCGAATTTTACACATTCTATTTACCAGTTATACTAAACAGTGATCTTTTCAAAAATATCCCGATTCTGAAAATTCAATTTTAGGAGTTTTGGAGCCTGCAATGATTCAAGGGAAAAATAATTCAACAAATGATGGTAATTGACTCTAATAGATGCTCTGATATAACTTTTAACAGAATAGAGCCGTCATAGGTTTTAAGTTATCAATTTATTTAGACTAAATCACTCAAGATGATAATCCAATTGGTTTTTTCCTTTAAAATGACTGATTCTATCAAAATTTATGAACTTTTACGATTGGGCGTATTTAAGAGGGACTTCTAACGATGCTTTGGACACAGGGTTGGATATTTTAACATGTTTCGTTTTGAAGATATAAGGTATTGAATTTAGGTAAATGTTGTACCAAAAATACATTCATTATTGTAGCCCACCAATACCCAATTTCGGCTAACTGCA
The DNA here is from genome assembly GCF_015732765.1 of Culex quinquefasciatus. Taxonomy (NCBI): domain Eukaryota; kingdom Metazoa; phylum Arthropoda; class Insecta; order Diptera; family Culicidae; genus Culex; species Culex quinquefasciatus. The sequence goes on along the minus strand of NC_051863.1, from coordinate 145,122,551 downwards.
AAAAACTGTCATGAAAATATCTTCAAAACATACCAAACTAACACCATGATACATAACAAAATCAGTTTGTTAAATACATTTTAGAATGGAACAATTTTTCGGTGAAAAAATGCACATGTCGCATTTTTTTATGGGCCATACTGTAACATCGAAATTTGACTTACAATTCCATTTCAAGGATTTCTTTTTTATTCTGTATTAGGCGAAATATACCCTTTCTAATTAAACGCCTATCATCGTCATATGGAGAGTTTGATTCTCGATTAAAGCTCAAAAATACTATCCCGAGCATGGGTAAATAACAAGGAAATGCGTAATAATACCTTTCTCTGGTATCAATACCAAATTTTGTCATTCCTGGACCCTTTAAAAATTGTCTTAAGGATTATGCAAGTGCAAAATTTGGTATCATACCAATTTAAGGTATTGTTTTGATATTGCAAAATTGCAGAATTTGTCAATGGTCGAACACCACTTGAAATTGTGGAAAATTTTCGAAGTCAGGATGGCACATTTTGGTATTATTTTGGTATTAAAATATTTTATCAAATTCCTCTGAAACTATGGAAAAATTTTGACCAATTTTGACAAAATAATTAATTTTGCGCTGAAAAGATTTCTCAAAGCGAATGCCTTCATTGAAAACCGGAAATTTCAAACTTGATTTTAAACATTTTTGATATCCCCCTAAAGAAAAAATTTGAAATTCGCTTCGCTTCGCTTCGCTAGGAGACGGTGATTTTAGCGGATTGCAGACTGGATTTCGCCATGTGATGTGATGATTGTCTAAGCCCAAGTTGCCTAGGATCTAAAGAAAAATTTGAAATTGTGGAAAAAAATTGTGAACATTGTGGAATTATTTTGGTATTGAAAGGTTACATCAAATTCCACTGAAACTATGGGATTTTTTTTTATAAATTTGACGAGATAATTAATTTTGCGCTAAAATGACTTGAAACCCAAAAATGTTAAAGCTGATTTTCAAAATTTTTGGATATACCCACTAAGATTTTTTTTTAAATCTTGATTTCTCTAAGTCGGGATAACCAAATACTTTAAAAAACGAATAAATCGACAGATTATTGAATTTTGGTGGATTTCAATCCAGTTTCATTTTAATAACACTTATTTTTCAATCTTCTTAATTTTCAGAATCTTTAAGTCCCTGTTATTTGCCCAAGTAATACCAGAATTTGGTATTCCCGTGTTATTTACCCCTGCTCGGCTTTAAACCACCAACAGCACCGCCTCGAGTAAGCACGCAAATTTATGCCATTTACTGGCCAAAAAGATCAAATTTAATGCACTTTTGATCATAATGTCTATTTTGCGAGAACATTTCTCATCATTTTGGTGGCACACACATCCACACGCAAGATCAGAGGTTAACTGCTTAACGAAAGTCGCCATCAATGTCTTTTCACTTGCGCTAACGATTTCAAAGCGCTTAAGATATAAAATTGCTTCCAACTTCCGGCAACATGTTCTTTTGCATATTAATTAGTCACTCACTTGAAAAATAATCCCCAAAAATGCAAATAATTAGCAAGCACCATCAAAAAAACACACGCGCTAAGTCTTCTGACGTTTGAATTTTGAATACCCATTCCAATCGAAGGCCAAAGAAAACTGAGCGAGAAGCGAAGGCAAATAAAGAACAAAGGGCGGCCACCAACACCACCACGGCGCCTGTTGGAGTGAGCCAGTGATGCCAGGAAACATTCGATATAAATGCTACTTTTCGTGAGTGATCGCTTAAGATTTTATCAATTTTGGCATCACTAAGCAGACCCAAAAGAGCGCTGGAAGAAAAAAAGAACTAAGTTGAAAGTAAAAAATGGGCGTGGCCCAATGCTCTCGACTGATAAGAATGCATTTTTGATTTTTTTTAAATGCAGTGTTGCGATCCTCACGCGCTCACACGCTCGTGAGCGCTCACTTTTCGCTCATGCGTGAGGAGGAGCGCTGCGCGAGCTAGCTCACGTTTGACCGCGCTCACGTTTGCTCCGATATTTTCAGCTCGCGTTTGCCCCCCGCTCGCGCTCGCGCTCATTTTTCGCTCACGGAGCGCTCACTTTGGAAGCATCACGAATTGAATCGTTTTTCGTTTTTGAGAAAGTTTTTGTTTTTCAATACTAGTTTATTTTTTTGCTTAAGGCGCAGCATGTCAGGAAAACATCACTTAGGAACTTTTTTATATATTAATTGGCATAGCTTATTTTAATTAACTATGTTTTTGAATAGTAAATTGGATTCGCATGGGTCAAATCATTGGAGACCTACAGTCAGAGTTGAAAATGTAAATATTTTCGAATTAATCGGCCTTACCTTAATAATAGTTAAGGCAAGCAGAGACAATTGCCAGGGAAAGGTGTGAGCGCGTAAACAAAAATGACTGAAAACCTTATAAAAACTAACAAAACAATGAATTAATTCAAGAAGATTTATGCTGTGGTAAGTTTGATTCAATGTTATGTGCTTGGTTGATTAAAATATAACATTAAACTGTTTTATGGTCCTAAACAGTTTGTTGACTACCTTTCCAGCGTGCGGGTCAGAATGAGCAACAATTAAAAACGTCATTCCGTTTAATAAATCGTTCAGTGCTTGGAAACGGCTGATCATTTTTATAGAGTTAATCTTTCTCTTTCTCATTCTAGAAAATAGGGTAAAATTGTTGAAACAGTTCCTTTTTTACAAAAAAAAAACTTCCAAATTGCTAATGTTTGAAATAACCCATTTGAATTAAATAATATAAATTGTCATTGTTTTGTTTTACCACATAAAGGGAGGCTCTTCTCTCAAGTAAATTATATTTAACACTTCCGCTACCAAGCCTCTGAAAATATTCAATTACAGATTCAATAAATGATTTTTGAATATGGACATTCTCTAAAATGTTCCGAATATGAGGGATTATTATAACTTTAATAATGCTTACTGCTGGTTTTAACACAAATTTTATTTTTTTACTTTTTTTAGTGTTTTTAAAACCGCTTGAGGTCGGATTCAAAAAACTTAAATATAATTTGTCAATTAATTCAATTTTTTGTACATATGAGTGCATCTCTTCACGTCAATCAATGTTTACATTAAGAATGAGTTAGCTCTTTGTTAGCTCACTCAAGAGTGAATCATTCTGCCCCTTGGCTAATTTTTAATTTAAAATAGAACGTATAATTCGGTTCTCCGACTTAATCCATTTCATTGCTTACTTTTGTTTGTTTGACTACTTTCTTGTTTGTTTTTGCTGCCTGTGCTGAGATAGTTCTAGAAACTTCGTTTCAAGCAGGCAGATGCTTCAACAGGGAAAAACAACTACCTACTTTGGCTCACCAGCTCACGTGAGCGCAAAACGCTCCGGTGAGCGTGAGCGAGCACGAGCTACCTGATAAAAACTCACGCTCCAGCTGGAGCGAGCACTCCTTCCGTGAGCGCTCGCTCATTCGCAACCCTGTTTAAATGCTTGTAAAAGAAATTGCATAACTTTTAATAAAAGTAAAAATAAACAGAAAGGTTCACAAAAAGTTGCTCTACTCGTTGGTGTACTTGGTTTTAGTGAATTTCAAGGAACAGTCGAGATTATCCAGCATCAATCATACACGACCGCTTATTATGCTTAAAATGGACATATTTCCCATATAGAGTTTTTCAGCCGGGGCTGGTTCAACTCTTTCTTTCCAAGGATGTTTTTCAAAATTGTTAAAAAAAATGTACGAAACTCGTTGCAAAATTTGATTTTCAGCACTCGTCGTATTAATCCAACTCGGTGAACCATGTTTGATAAATGTACGACTCGTGCTTTAATTTGAGTTTTCAATTCAGATGAAAATTGTTTCCAAACACATTTAATTGAGGGTTTACTAATAATATAAAAAAATGATTTCATAGAAGAAACATCAACTTTTCAAAAATACCACAAAATGGTATGGTACCGAAAACACTCGATCTACTGGCATTTCAACATTGCGACCAAAGTAGCCTAAACTGACATTTCCAATAACACTTCACGAAATTGCCAATTTGTCAGTCCATTTCAGCTTTGCAGAGTTCATACTTTCTACGAAGAATCTTATCGTCGTCCTTCCTCTGGCGGGTTGGCGGGTTTGATTAATCTTCCGAATTCGATCCCACGAGGCGAACTCGAGTCCCTTAGGAAATTTACATTTCAAATCGCGATAATAAAGTTAATGCCCATCAGTACAAAAACAGCGATTAATCAACAAAGCCCTGAAATCTCGACGCCCACGAGCGTTGTTTTATCTTGGCGAATTTATCAAAAACACTGTTTAAAAAGTTTTTTTTCCAAATTTAAATTTGGTTGAGTTCATTCTTAGTTAAAACAATACTGCACTTAAAAAAAAACTCATCAAAACTCTATTTTTTTCACAGTGCACCCTCCTTGTCACCGGAATCGTCACCATCAATCAGCAAACACACAGCTCGGTGATTCCGACGTCAGCGTCCTTCTCTTAATTTTGAATTTCAAATCCACGACGCCTTGTCGCCTCGCCGCCGGTGATGGTGGTGATGGATCCTGAGGTGCGCAACTTTCCCCACCCGCGAAAGTGACGACCGGGCAAATTCACAGCAAATTTGGAGCTCGGTTTGGCAGTCACGGCACGGGCCCGATTGTGGTGTCAAACAATAGGCCAGTGTTTAAAGAAATTATGTAAATTTCCACCCAATCGCTGGTAGTTTTGGCGCGAGCGCGCGCGGAAATTGCTCGAATCGCACCAACAATACAACAATTTCACGGGTGGTTGCGGAATCCTGGTGCTTTCATCTAACTCAAGAAGTTGGATTCGAATGATGATTGTTTTTGGCTTTTTCTTGGCAAATAGTTCCACAATTATTTTTCGTTTAAAACATTCTCACAACTATGCCTTATGAGCTGAAGATTGACAGATTTGCATTTATTTATTTTCTTAGGATGTCTGTTGCAGTTAGAGGGTAACGAGTGAGAATTTTTGAGCATCTTGATTCCCACGAAATTTGGTGGAGACTCCCGGGAATTTGGACACTTATAAATAGTTATCAAACAAACATTAGATGAGTTTAATTCCAGAAAAAAACAATTAACGAATCTTAAGTTCGATTTATTCAATGCATACTTTATTTGCAAATTCAGAACGTTTAAAATCAAACTAGTAACAACATTCCAATTACTGTAATTGATGACACAACACAACCACACAGTTAGGGGAGCTAAAAGCTTACATAAAAGAAAAAGCAGATATAGTTCCCCTAGTAACATTTTTAAACTTACAGGTTTTATCATGGCTCTGAAAACCCTCATACGGCCTAAATAGGCTTTTATGGCCTACTTAAAACCTAAAATGTTACTAGGGTCAGATATCAAAACAATTGAAAAGTTATATGAAGTAATTAAACTTCTCTTCAAATAATAAATTATTTAGTGTTTTGGATCGGATAAATATTATTGTTTTCCATGTTATTGTTAACATTCATTCACTTAGTTTTTAATATTTACATATATGAATGCAAAAACCAAATTCAACACTTGTAGTGGCTTTTGTTCATTATTTGTCATGAATAAAGCAAAACATTATAGAAAATGATATTAATTTTAAGGCCAGTTTTTACTAAAACTCACAAAGCAAGTTGATGTCTACTACTATGGCACGAAAAATTCATTAGAAATAGGAAAAACTATTCAGTGAGAAATAAGAATCGTAAAAAGAAAAGTGTAAAGTAAGAGTCCTTATAGACTCTAGACACAAACTTACATTTGAAGATTTAAAAAAAAATGCAACAGGTAGATAGAGTAAAGACAACTCAATATAATATTTCCAAATAATGTTCTATTGAGCAACTACGACTAAATGCAATTGTTTTTTTTAATTTTGTGTTAAATTTAATTCAGATTATTGACAACATATCAATAATTCAGTATGAAGCTTGAAATTCCGGAGTGAATGATGATGAATGAACAGATGTTGATGTTTCGTTACGGTGTTCGTGGACGACCCCTCCTTACCGGTGCTCTTCTTTGCTTCTTGCACGATGGATTGTGCGATGTGGTTGCGGTGCAGCTTGGATGAAAGTTGACCTTAGCGAAGCTGGAGAGCGAGTGTTCCAGTGCAGGTTCAACAAGTCGATGAAGAATGCCGGAAATTGCCCGTAGACCCATCTGCAGAGCGACTTCCTCGACGAACATCCCGGTGCGTCGCCGCTGTTGGGGAGCGACCGAAATCGTTCTGGCAAAATGGCCGTCCGAGGCCCCATGTCGAGAAGTGTGCAGATGTCTAGCCCAGCAAATTCCGCACAGCGATTGCCCAGCTTCCGTAGCTCACCTGGATCAGACGCGGTCACGGCACCATTATGATCGCGCAAAGCAGTAGGACCCATAGTACGTTGTGTTGATTGATTGCAGGTTCTCAGATGACCAACGGATAGCAGCAGAAATAAAACAATAGCTTGCACTACACTTCAGACCAACCGTCTAGGACGGTGGTTGGATGAAGAAGAGAGTGATCGTCAGATCTTTATTCGTCATAAAGGTTCACATTCGTATTGTTCTTCAGAATGTACACAATAAGGACGTGTCCATAAACTACACACCGTCCCAACAACTTGTTTTGTATGGAAATTGTCCACGTAGGGTGAGGGATGGGGACGGGGAGGGGGGGGGTCTTAGATTACAAAAAAATGCCCACGTGGTTTATGGATGGTAACGTCGTTGCAAATATTTTTCAACGTATATGTCGCTCATTCATTTGGGAACCAATATTTTCGTAATTGGAATACGCAACTTTTGGTTCCAAAAATGTATAGGTAATCGCAGAAATATTAAAGTGTTAGCAGTTTTAGTGAAAAGCGTTGTTTTTTTTTTTCAATTTGTGATTTTCTCGTTTTTGCGCGTGGCACGTCGAAAACCCCAGTATTTATGTTGAAAAAATCATATCTCCGGATAGTGTTAATGGATATTCGAAATTTTTAGGTATCTTATGTTAAACATTACAAGGAATCAGGGAAAAATATTTTCAGATATGAGCTCTTTGGTCCCGAGACATTTTAATCAGCAAATGAATTTCCCATTTCAAATATTTTTTTAAAGAAAAAGTTTAGATTTGAAAGGTTGAAAGGTTGAAATTTTGGTTCGTTGAAAATTGTCTCGTATTTCAATAACATTACTTAAAAAATATGTAAAATGAGAACATGATAAAAATTCAACAGAAACTGATATATATTCATCATGTCCTGATGTCAAAAAAAATCAAATTATTCGCTCTACAGCATTGCCTTGGCGTTCTCGATTGCGAGATTGCTACTCGAAACTAAGTGTCCGAAGGCTTGATTGTTGAGGCAATTGCAAACCTCTTTTTACACCTTAGCTTCCATCCACCCCGGGATTCAAACTGACGACCTTTGGATTGTTAGTCCAACTGCCTACCAGCGGCTCCACCGAGGCAGGACCCAGAGAGACGACTCCTCCACCTGGACTGAGCTAACGACCTAACCTTTTTAGGTTAGTCCGGGGCCAACATTTACTTCCCGTCCGACGGAAGGCGTGATCAGACAAATCTCGTCTCGAAAAATGCCACCGGGACCTTCTGGGATCGAACCCAGGCCGACTGGGTAAAAGGCAATCACGCTTACCCCTACACCACGGTTCCCGGCTATTCCTGATGTATATTATACTTTTTTTTACACAAAATCTGTCACCATTTCCTGATGAAGCACTTTTAATTTTCAGACTTCCTGTTTGATGTGGAATCGCTGTATAAGTAGAAGGTATAATAAGATTTGATAAAATCTGACATAAATTGATAAAAACTGAAAAGACTCTATAAGATTTGGTAAGCCTTGATATGCTTTGAAAAGATTAAATTAAATTAGATTACATTGTAACAATTTTGAGGATTATACATGAAATCATGATAAAGTAATATTTAAAATTAACTTTAAACGAATATGGTTATAATTTTTAACGAATGTTCAACATTTCCTTTTCAATAACTGTAACGTAACAAGTTTTCTTAAAACAAATTCACTGGAAACTGTCTGACATAATTGAATATGAATTTGACTGTTTTCACCCGATGCTGTTAGAATACACATGTTCTGTCGAACCGCAGCACACCAAGAAGCTAGGAATAACGACAAGGAAAAATTTGCTACGCTTTGACATGGGGGTTTTCGGATGCTTCTCATGAGAAAAAAATGTCACGAGAAGATTTTTTGGACGGCACGTGTGACATTTGGTCTTCTCTTGTTTCACTTTTAGAACGTGGTTTAACCTTTACTCCGGGTTGCTCTTGTTTTTCTATGGAATTAGAGGCTCAATTTTTATTCGTTCCGAAAAATATTCACGAAAACAAATTAAAATAAAACAACACTATATTTGTTTTGTGTACTTTCATGTTGGCAACAATGAAGCCACCGGGGGAAAAAATCTTTGTTTTATGTATACTGAAAACGATCAAAAGAGCAAGCTCCAACGAGCAAACTGATCGAACCGGGATTAGCACAGCAATGAATCCCTAGAATTTTAATTAAATTTTATATTGCATTCTTTTAGCCTTTCCAGAAGCCCTTTTTCATATCGGAAGTGGTGTTTTTTTCAGAGCTGTGGTGTGATAATCTAAAAGAGGAATGCGTTTGGGTAGATGAAAAAGCAGGGTTTGAGGAAGAGTTTAACAAAGAATCCCTGAAGGTTTTTTTAATTTTATCATTTTATCGCAAAAATATTGATATAAATAAATATTTTGTCCAAAGTTGAAAACTTTTGAAAATTCTCCACTAAATTTCCCACACAAAATCTCAAGTAAGAATTCAATTTTCCCCACTGCATAGCTTTCCGCGGCAATCTAAATGTAAATTTCGATTTGTTTGGAATTTAGTCAAATTATGGAAACTATAAACAGCAAAGCAGCGCTGTAAACCTTGTGAACCACAACGTGGCGGTCTCTCCACCTAAAAGACGATGTGCCACGCCACGTGGATGGGATGTATTTACTATTTGGTTACCGAGAACAGCCAGCAGCTTGCTGGAGATGAGCTTTTTTTTTGTCTTCTAGCGGCATCGTTTCAAGGAAGCAATTTCATTTGCGTGGATATTGCAACTAAAAGTGATGCTGCTCGTGCCAGCCACGTGTGTGGCACTGAGTATGTTTATCTTGCTGGTACGAGCACGCAAAGAGGATTATTTTTTGAATGGATGGAGTCCTTGCGGAGAAACATGCAAACTTGCTCTATCAATAATGCCGTTTTAACAAGCAGCCACAAATGGAAGCTTTCATCGTACGGATGCTATACAATGATGCAAATTATTTTTAATTTTTTTTTAATTGTTTAAATGTGCAGTCAAAAAACTGAGCTTACTCATTTATTTAGAAAGGCCATAAATGACAGCCCTTTTTGAAATATTAAAGTTCTGAAATTGTTATTAATATTTATGTATTAAACAAGCTTTCCATTAATTGCACCAGAAAATCCTACCCCAAAAGTAACCACGCCATGTGGCATGTCTGTCGTCGTTTGCCTCTGCAACTAATTCAATTAATGTTATGAGACTGCAGCATGAAACACTTGCGCTTACAAAATGAATGCTGTGCTAGTAAATATTTTTAAAGGACGTCGTTACGAGGAAAGTTTTGCTATGTCAATAAAATCATAGTTATTTTTTAAATAAAATTTATATTTTTAATAAGATCAATTAAATATTAAAATTGAAACTGAAAAAAAAATATTGTTTCAAAATTCCTTGTCAGACAAAAAAAAACCTTGCAAGGAGCCAAGCCAATGGGTTTGCAATTAAAAAGTACTTTGCTTTTACAAAAGAAGACTATTGTTTTCGAGATATAGCCACTAAACCAGGCTAAACCTTTTTGGGTAAATTTTCACTTTTTGATCGTCAAAATTACAACTGATCCTTTTCCATGGTTTATTTGATGGAATCGGTTCACAGATGACCAGTGAACATAAATTTGACAAAAACTTGAAAAAATTTTTGCTGGTCGTTTTTGTAAGTTTTAAGCGAAAATTGGTCCGGCCCGCGGGCAGGATTGATATTGAACGTAAAATGTAGGTAAAAACGACTTGTATACATATTTTTCAAACTTTTGGAAAGGTTAAGTTCACTGGTTATCTGTGAAACGATTCCATCAAATAAAACAAGAAAAAATGATCAATTGTAATTTTGACGATTAAAAATGTGAAAATTGAGCAAATAAGGTTGGGCAGGCCTGCACTAAACTCTTTTATGCCCATGGTTACCCCTGAGCACTACTAACTGTTGTCTTCAGAATAACATTATTTAAAAAAAATCCTTTTTTAACAATTCTGCATTGGTTGCCTTAGAAGGTAACTAAAAATCACTGAAATTTCATGAAATGTTGTCGTTTCAGTAATAAGTGACGAGGAGAATCGAAAAAAATCTTATGCTCTGAGTGGACAGTTTTCCATTGGCTCAAAATTACGTCGCCGTCGTGCTAACTTGTCGTACGTGCATTTTGGGCCAAATTGAATTAAGAACGCCATTTTGTGCAGCTCGCAATGCCTCACCTTTTGGCCTTCACAGATCCCCAAAATTCGATTTCAATCCTGAGATATTCAACGAAATCCGAAAAAACTCCGTGCATTTTTGCCATTTACACATGAAAGTAGCTTAAGTCTTGCCGTGCTTTCTTGTCACTCCCTAAAAATTGATTTAAGTGTGACAACTGGACAAAGGGATTTCAGGTCAGAACGCGTTTGACGCACGTACAACTTAGTCTACCGTAAAAATTTGTAATTATACCTCGGGACTCCAGCAACCAACTTCAACCAAACTTCGGGACAATGCACATATTGGTCAACCAAACAAAACGTGTTTGTTATTGTTTACATTGCGTGCTTTTGTTTTTGTGTTTTCTAGGTCAGACAGTAAAACGCGTTTTTCTCGGAACGTCGAAATGGCGGGTGCAACGACGTTGATATGATATTCACTACGTTTGAAAAACTAAAAATACGAATCTTGGAAACAAATTGGTTGTTAAATGCAAAAAAACCTTCATAAACTTTATACACTCTAACCCCGATGGTTTGACACCAACTGTTGTCAAACGAACGGGGTCACGTTTAAGTTTGACACCCCTTTTACACGGAGTTCACACAAACTACCAAACGTTTGTTTTGATAGTGTGCGTGAGCGCCGTGTAAAAAGTGACAGTTCGTCACTTTTTAGTTTGACTTTGACCAACCAACGGGGTACAAACTAAAAAAGTGTCAAACGAAAAAGTGACCAACCACCGGGGGTTGAGTGTATATTTTTCTCAGGCCCACCTCTCTACCAAGAACACAAAATTGACCAGAAAATTCTTTCAACATTGTGGAAAATTATACTCTAAACTCTAAAAACTTGTTCGAAAGTTGCTTAGTTTAATGGATGCAAATTTCTGCTGATATTTTTATACAAGGTGTTTGCAAACAAATCGCTTAAAATGTTTGGGTTACTACACTACAAGCGATTTCCACAATCTAAAAAATATTTGTTGAATAATAAGAAAAATCAGCGAACGTAGCACCTCGTCGGGAAGGCAAACCAGAAAACATAATTGAGAAGTGGAAATATCACATAATACCAGATCAAAAACAACTTAAACAACATTTTTTAGTACTAAGGCTGGTACAAATATTTTTAAAAGTTTTTGTCACCCCCTTCCAAATTGGCCCGAAAAATCAGGGGCAAAAAAATATTTTACAATAAACTTCAAAATTTCAATGAAAATTCAAGTGCAACCAGCTGAAATCAAATTAAAATACATTCTTCTGCGTTTAAAATCATTTTTAGCATGTTTGGGTTTATTAAAAATCTTAAATTTTTTGAAAATTTTCGATGCAAAATCTTTTTTTTCGATACAATTTTTATTTTTGTCAGATCTTAGATTTTTTGAAAACAAGAGATTGCAAAACAACTGAACTAGTGTAAAATGTATTTTAAAACACTTTTTTCATTTAAATGTGAAGACTATGGCTTGTTATTTAAATTTTTATATTTTTTTATTTTTTTGCCCCCCCCCCTTGACCTCGGCCAGGGCCGAGGGACAAAAACTTTTTTAAATATTTGCATCGGCCTAACTACATTGATACTAAGCTTTTTTCCCTACTCTTCCTTTAGATGTTTTTTATTATTTTTTTTTTGCTATTTATAAACTATTTCTAAGCCTAACCGTGTGAAATTTCTCAAACAAATGAAATTATTCGGATTTCTCACAGTTAAGATTTGCTAGCCTAACATGACTGAAAGGCTTTTATAAGTATTACAACAATATTTGAAAATATTTATGCAAATAAACCTCATATATTTTTTATTTCTGACAAAGACACATTTCATGTCCATATTTTTTCAACCAGAATAATACAGTTATGACAAAATATTTGGCGTTATTCTCAGAAGATAAATTTGCATTCTGGGGTTGGAATTTTTTATGTTTAATTTCTTTCAAAATAAAGGCCGTCATTTTCATCAACAAATGGAACCATCAGCTCTTTACTACAACACTGAAGTGATACCGCTGATTCACTGAGAAAGGATTCGGTTGCATGAGCCGGCTTCAAGTTTCGTAAAGCACACAACTCGATTCTCACACGAATGTTTACGAATGGAATGCCAACGACAATGCTTCCACTGGTTGTAGGTATGTTGCTGAATTCAGTAGAATCCGCCGTAGTATTCCCGCCATTCAAACGCAAGCCCACCACGTGTTGCGAAACTTTCCGAGCCGTAACTTCAACAAATCGCTCAAAGGATTATTTCCTTTCTTGGAGTGTGTTTGCCACGTTTATCCGCTTTATGGATTGAAATATGCTGAATGCAAGGGCTGGAAAGTTGTTGCAACATACACACTCACACACGCAACTGTGTTGGTTACATTTACAAGTATTGCAGAAAATAAATGTTTATAATATTTATGAAAGTTGTGTCTATTTTAGTACGCTTCAGATTTCAGAACAAAAATAAAATTTTCTTTCATGAGTGCAACTTTTAAGATATCTTGACGAAATTAGATTTCAAGACATTAAAGTAAACAATTTATTTACTCTTTGGAATTATGTGCTAGTCAGACTGATAGCATAGATGAAATAGTAAAAATAGACCACTGAAATTTTTTGAATGTCAATGTCGAATTGATTTAGTTAGTAGTTTTTCAAAAACAAAACTTGATTTTATAAGTCCAGCGTGAAAAAAAAAAATCAAACCTATGCCTCTCATTTTTCAATGTATCAACGTAAGCTTTAAGTGCAACTAACCACATCAAAACAAAAAAAAAAAAGTTGGTGATCCCGTAAACCAACCTCCACTAAACTAGCTCCTTCCGGACTCACAAAATAGATTTCACAGTCTTTTGATGGTTTCCCGTAACGGCAGTTTATTGTGTGATGTTACTTCCCGGCAGGGTAGGTAAACCATCACCATCGCACTATCATTGATGCATATTTCGGTGCGTTCCTCGTCTCTTAAAACTTCTCTTCTCTTTCGCAGCCGAGTGATGGTCGGCTTGCTGTCGCGAATATCGAAAGCCCATCACATCGACGAGAAATACTCTCTCGCTGGCTCCGATGGAACTATCGTTCCAACCGGAGAGACACGCACACGAAATTGCTGTATACATACACTGGAGCTCACGCACACAAATGAACTCATTTCTACAGGGCTTACGGGCGAGAGAATTTCACGATTGCTCTTTCTCTTGCTTTTGAGCGAGGGGACTGGCTGTGTGAGAGATTTTTTTCCGTCTTACGCATCGGTATGTTCGTTGCTCGCTATTTCATCGGCGTCGTTTTCGCTTCGCTCTCTTGATGCAGTTTTGGGAGAACGCCAAAAATTTGATGATTTGAGCGAGGGACGATATCTAAAAGCCCTCGGCCATCGGCGAGGAAATGAGAAAATACCATCCCTGCTTCCCGGAGTAGAAGATAGTAAAACTCACTCTATCCACATTTTGAGCCGAGACGCAAAGTTTGCCTTTGTGATTTACCACACTTTCCAGAGCTTGATTGCCAACAGACGAGGAGGATGATACTTCCCAGAGGATAGAGTTTCCTTTCTAAGTTGACTGTGACTGAGAAAGATGTTAAGTAGGGGCAACTTGACTTTATTTGAGAGGTTACCAGCAGTTGTTTAAGAAGCTGTGTGTACTAACATCATCCGGTTACTCTTGTGGGAAGAAATTCATTTTGTTTGTTTCACCAACGGTCAAATCGACTCACAAGTTTAATTTCAACTGTATATTCAGCAATTCCCAACGAAAACAGCATGATTCGAAAAAAAAGTTCTCCGATCGGGCTCAAAATTTTTCTGGGGGGTCCTTGGCCGAAATAATTAGACCGGTATTTTTTTTGATTGGCCATTAGGGTGACCTACACCGTGTTAGGGTGGTTCGAAAAATGGAAATTTTCGTCGATTTTCGCAAAAACCACTTTTTTAAAAAAGTCATATCTCCGCGCCATTTCGTCTGATTTTAGCTGTCCTAGACACAAAAGAAAGGTTATTAGTTTGGCTATTTGGGAAAAAAGTAAGAAGTTTCAAAAATCTAGCTTAACATTTGAAAAGGTCGTATGAAAACTTAAAATGCTGTTTTGAAGGTTTCGGGACCAAAGAGCCTATGTCTGAAAATATTTTTATCGGATTCCTCGGAAAATTTCACATAACATATCAAAAAATGGTGAAGTTATGCTTTCGATACTCTGAGATACGATTTTTTTTTAAATAAAAACTGGGTTTTTCGACACGCCACGCGCAACAATGGGAAAATGACGAAAACGGGAAAAATCAACTTCTTCACTCAAACTGTAATAACTTGAAAATTTCAGCGATGACCTATACATGTTAGCGTACCAAAATTTTCGTAATTAACTTTTGGTACCATGACATCTATAGGTCATCGCTAAAATTTTAAAGTTATCGCAATTTTAGTGAAAAAAGTCGATTTTTCCCGTTTTCGTCATTTTTCCATTTTGCGCGTGGCGCGTCGAAAAATCCAATTTTTATTTTCAAAAAATCGTATCTTAGAGAATCGAAAGCATAACTTCACCATTTTTTTATATGTTATGTGAAATTTTCCGAGGAATCCGATAAAAATATTTTCAGACATAGGCTCTTTGGTCCCGAAACCTTCAAAACAGCATTTTAAGTTTTCATACGACCTTTCAAATGTTAAGCTAGATTTTGAAACTTACTTTTTCCCAAATAGCCAAACTAATAACCTTTCTTTGTGTCTAGGACAGCTAAAATCAGACGAAATGGCGCGGAGATATGAAAAGTGGTTTTTGCGAAAATCGACGAAAATTTCCATTTTCGAACCACCTAACACGGCGTAGGTCACCCTAATGGCTAAACAAAAATACGGGTCTAATTATATTAAAATGAACTTTAAAACATGATTCCTGAACAGATAAACCATGTATAAATTATCAAAGTAAATGTTAAATCTTATTTAAAACACTGTCCAACGAAGGGGTTTTTGGGTGATAACTTCGATGCCTCTGTGCTCTCGTATGCTAACAAGAAATCCCATCAAGCTTAGCACAAGAGAGCACAGAGTCATCGACTTCTTGTACATATTTATACAAATCGGAAGAGTCTCAGTAATTATTTGTAAGGCTCATACTGAAAAATATTTTTTTGCATATAATTTGTCTTAAAATTACTACAATTCGAGATCATTTCTCCCCAAAAGTCTTACATTGGTACTTCTGATTGCAAATTAATACTTTTATTTACGATATCAAACAAAAAAAAATTATGACTAAGCCAATCGGGTCACAGTATTTTGAGATAATCATAAACCGAAGAAGTTGGTACATTTTCATCTAAATTTGATTGCAAAAAAAAAAGTCTTACTTGTTTATTGTTTATAGAGCAGGACGAATGAAAAATTATGTTCAAAATTGTACATCCAATTAAAAACTTAAATCAAATAAGTGTCCTCTTCAAATTTCTGTTTTAATTTACCTTTTTACGATACTTAATGAACAGCATTTTCAGAAATAATAAAATCTTTCACTATTGAAATTAAATTCCCGTCAATTCGCCAACCATTGTTCAATTATCGTTAAAATACAGACAAACCTTCGTTTTTATTGGCCCAACAAATGCTATCACAAAAATTTGTCACAACACAAAAAGATGCTGTATCATTGTGCTCTCCTGGGAAAATATTATCTCAAAGCATAACAGCAACAAAAATGACATGAATTCATCAGCAGTAGAAAGTTTCTCATTTCTTCCCTCCCAGGGAAAAAGCAGAAAAAGCTGAAAAAGAACCGCCTTCCGATTGTTTGCTTCCTGACCCAAAGTTATCGCGGAAATGAATCAAAAACTGCCCCGCCACCCCCGTCCACGGAACACTCTTCATCATCATTCCAGTCACACCTGTACCACTTTAGGATTTTCTTTCCCCGTCCGCGCCACATCGCAGCACCAGACGAAAAAACTTTTTCAATTTGGTCCACAGAGACAATTTCGAGCGGAAATTGAATCTAAAAAGACGGAACTGAGCGATAGGCAGCAAGGGCGAGGGGGGCGACCGTGCTTGATTTCATTAGAAAATCACGGCGAATAAATTGGAATAAAGTGGACGACTATTTGGAAGTTTTGGGCTGAATGTTCCGACGAAATCGTGGAAGGAAAGATTTTCTTGGAAGATACAGTGTGGTCGAAACATGGCTGGTGGTTAATCAAAATTTAAAGATGAAAGAAAAGCATGTTTATTGAGCATTTTTTCCCAAATCAAACAACTTTGATTTTTTTCATATGTTTTTTTATTTGGATAGCAAAACTTAGGTTTCCACTTACTATCCATCTAATTTTTGTTGACAGCAATCAGCTTCATAGGAATATTCCTGATTCTTCTGAGAAAATAAACAAAAAAAATAAGACTTATATTAAAAAAGTACAATCCTTTTTTCAAAGCGAGTTTTCAACTTAAAATCCTCAAAGAAATGTAATAAAAAATAAGATGTTATTATCTAGAATTTTTTGAAATACAAATTTGAATGAATAATTACTAATATGTCTTAAAACATATTCAACACTTTGTATGACAAAAATATCATAAAATCTGATAAATGGTTGCTGAAGGAGCCATTACATTACGGCAAACAAACAAACTCGCACTTTTTGACAGTTTGCCAGTTTGCCTGCTTTGTTTGTTTGCCTGGATTTGTTTGTACAAATGTCAACCTGCATACATTTTGCCTTGTTTGCGAGTTTGCGGTAGTGTAATAGCTCCTTGAGATATCCTAAAGATCTTAAAATCAAACTTTGCAAAACAATGCTTGAAAAATTTACCAATTAGTCAAAATTCATAAAATAGACAATAAAATACTTGTTCTTTTTCATGTGTGTGTGTGTGTGCAACCAACCAAACGGGACCACGCGGCCGCTTCTTACAAGTTTGAATTGTTTCCATGTATTTTTTTTTAGGTCTACATTCTATACATGCAAATAACTCGCATAGGCATTTGGAAGGTGTTAGCTCTGCCGAACTTCGGTGACCCATTTCTACGCTGGCTAGCCGAGCGCGAGGTACTTCAGCTTTATCGATAAGCCCCGCCTTGAAGAACATTTGCACCAATCGGATTCAAACGTTATTTAGAACTTCCGAACCCTTGTCAAATGGACAAGGACCCAGCGCGTATATAGTTGATAGTAACAGTATTCCTAATTCCAGTCATAGCTCACCAAGTCGCGATGGCCTAGTGGTTAGCATTTTTGCTTACCAATCCAAAGGACGGGGGATCGAACCCCGCCTCGAGTGACTTTAATTTTTCGTTTATGTTCAGAGTTTCAAGTTTTATATTTCCTTTACTTTCTCGTTGTGAGCAGATGGGAATCGAACCCAGGACCATTCGCTTACAAAGCGAACACCGTAACCAGTCAGCCACGGCCGCTCCTCATAAAATACTTGTTCTTTTTCATTCCAAAAAATTGTGTCGTATAACATTTTCAACCATGCTTTCAACTTAAAAAAGCAGTAAATTTAACATTCCATCACATTGGCTGATTTCGTGCCTTTTTTATTATTTGTTTGTTTAAATTTTGTGGGAGCCTTTCTTATGTCCTAAGAAGACATTTGCAGGTACAACAAACATACAAAAGGCAGAATATTTCGAAAAAAATACTTTCAAAAACTCTTGATTGTGTTTTAAGGTGGAAAACTTCACAAAAGTGGTCAAAAATCAACATTTTTTCGTTAAATTCTGGTAACTCTTCAAGATTACATGTTTGTATATCAAATTATGTTTTGTCTGCTCTACAATTTTGTAAATTATTATCACACTCTAAAAGTTTGAAGGGTTACTTAAAAACAAGTAATATAAAAATTTAAATGTTTGTTCTTTAAGTGAAAAATTACTTCCCGGGTTATTGCAGATTCCAAAAATATAATATCTTTCCCATAAAATGACATGTTTCACAATTTTAAACTCGGTTTTTAAACTCTTTAAAAAAAATGATGAAAACAATTACAACGTGTCATAGTAGAAATCCAAAATAATTATAAGAGATCCAAGACTCATAACAATCATAAAATTGGCGTCGCTAAAAAATGTAGGTTATCAAATGATATTAATTTGGACTGTTAACAACTCTGAAGTTTTTTTTTTTTTTTGAAAAGGTCCAATAAACCAAATTTTCAGTTTTTGGTCTGTTGGACC
Organism: Culex quinquefasciatus; assembly: GCF_015732765.1. Lineage (NCBI taxonomy): Eukaryota > Metazoa > Arthropoda > Insecta > Diptera > Culicidae > Culex > Culex quinquefasciatus. The sequence continues at coordinate 145,103,885 of NC_051863.1, read as the reverse complement.
TTTTAAAAAAAACTCCAGAACAGTTCATAAATTCCACAATTTGAGCGTTAGTAATTTCAAAGAACTCTAAGATGACTATTACCTTTTGGATCAAGAGTATCAATCAGATACTCTTTTGGATTAAGATTTTTTTAAACATTTATGTTACATTTTTAAAGGAAGAGAAAATTTAACAATGGAATAATAGCTTGAAACTTCAAATGCTTTTGACAATCAATTATCAAAATAACCATCTTAGCGAAAAACGCGTATTCATGGCTGTCCTAGAATAAACAAATAATAGAGCACGCAATGTAAACAGTAACAAATACGTTTTGTTTGGTTGACTATTCTGTGTTTTATCCCGAATTTCGGTTCAGTTTGGCTGCCTGAGTCCCGAGTTATAATTACACATGTTTACGGTAGTCGGGCATGTACGTGTGTCAAACGCGTTCTGACTTGAAATCCCATAAGCCAGTTGTCGCAATTGATATAAATAACAGGGTGTGTCATTATAGCACGACAAGATTGAAACTTTTTTTATATGAAGAGTGCCAACAATGCAGGATTTTTTTCGGTTTTCATTGAATATCTCAGGATTGAAATCGGAATTTGGGAATCCGTGAAAGTCAAAAGATGAGGCATAGAGAGCTGCACAAAATGACGTTCTAAACTCAATTTGACCCAGAATGCCTTGCGACAAGTTAGCACGGCAACGACGATATTCTATTCGAATAAACTGCAATCTTCAAACAGTTTCCAATCCATCAAAATGCGCACTCAAATTTGGTGATCCTGAAAGCATCGCAACCATTCTCGAAACACACCATCCTGAAACGTCAACTGCACGCAGGTGGAAAACCAAAATAATCGAAAATGGCCATCAGTCAGCTCAACACTTCGGCAAAGCCTATCAGTTCGGGTCACTACTCACCACTGCATTCCAACACCGTTTGGTAGCGAACACAAATAGGGGAAACTACGGATGGACTTAGTAAAATCGGTTTTTTATGTTTTAACTGATTTGTCGGATTTTTTTATGTATTAACATGGATTCATGTAAATAACATAAATTTTAAAACAAAATCAATACAATACTGTCAAAATAGTACTTTAAAAATGTCTAAAATAGCAAGTTTACATAACAATGTTAAAGGTTAATCATTCCTACTTGAGATAAAAACTAAATTTACTGTTATTTATAGCCAGTTGAAACACCCGACCCTCAAAATAAAAGTGACAATGACAGTAACAAATTCCCGATGTCCAAAAAGAGCACTTTGTGTCACACACTTTCGGAATGCTTTCGGTGGAAATAAAGGAAACCGCGAAATGCTATCACGTAAGCTCCAGTGATTGCGCGTTCTGACCACAGCCAGTGGGATGGCACGTGGGTGTGAACGCATTTGAAACACATTTGTCAACGAGCGCGGGGTCGGAATGATTACATAATTATGGGATTCGGTTTCAATTTAATGGACTTGAAGCATCAAAGCGTGAATTTTCAATCACATGTGTGTTATTTGTGTGACGCTTATTTAATTATTATTTTTTCCTTCTTTTCTGTTACAAAGCAAAAGAAGCGGCAAATGAACTCATGATACTCGTGGGATTAAGATTCATTTTTTGAGTCGGATCTCAGAAAGTACCTTGGAAACCATACAGTGCCATTGTTGTTCTTCAAAATAGCACTCGGATCATTTCTATCAGAATTAGTCCTACGGTGAAATCTTCACAAGAAGAATAATCATTCGGGATAATTCCACCGCTTTAGTTATGGTGCACAGGAAAAACGATTTAATTCATATCTATCTATATTAGGGTGGCGCAAAACCGATCCTTTTCGACAGCTCATAATTTTTCAGAAAAAAATCCTAAAAATATGGTTTCTTTGGCAAAGATGTTCTAAATTTAATGAAGGTTAATGAAGATTGGACGACTATTGCGCGACTATTGGACGACAGAATAAGCTCAAATTTGGAATTTAGCCTAGTGATGGGTCAATCTTTGATTGCAGGGGGACGCTCAAAAGCCAGAATTTGGACCACCCTAATCCATATCTATAAAATCACATGTACTGCATGCCTAAACCTAAAATCCTACACTGGAACCCAGCTGAAGGTTACCAACCCTGCGGTGCGACGAAATTGCGGGCGAGGATTGAGTTATTAGTTTCCCACATACCGGGCCGCACCCATTGAATGTGACCAGGAATTCATTTATCGATGCGGTTGCGTCGACTAAATACCATCAATCCGGCTGCTGAATGCCTCTCCACGTGAATTCGTTTGATTCTCTGTTTGAGGATGGAAGGAATACGCCATTGCGATGGCTGATGTGCCTCCCTCTAATGTATCCGTGTACTTTATTGGAATCGTTCTATAATTAAATTACGCTCCATTGAATGATTGGATTGGATTTGTGGAAATACACGCGTTTGATAATTATTATTTTGCTGCAACAACCTCATTGATCGGCATGTTTTGATTTCAAATCGGGTTTTCCTAATAGGTTTATGCGATTTAGAGTGATAAATGTATTTGATTTTCAAATTTTCATCAACATACTAAAAATATCCAACTTATATTGGATGCCTAGGATTTCCCTTTGAATGATTTAAAACGATTAATCTTTTCAAAGGACAGTCCACATAAACCCTTAAACATCTTCGAAACACGGATTCAGAGAGGCCAACCAAGTCCGTACGCTGCAATATTTAGTGTCAATTTATCAAACCCAAAGTACATAAATCTCATCTCGGACGGAATGAATTTGCAATTGTTAAACTACGCTGCCCAAGTGCCGAGCAAACATTTCCGAAACTGCCTGATGGTGCCACTCTGGTCATGTTCCATTCCGTAGTCGTAGGGGAAAGGAAGACGGGTAAGTTCTAACCAGTTTGGGTCAAGTTTTCATTAGAGTGTACCACAAAGCTCGTCGTCCTCGGCCAAGTCCTGGAACTCGACGCGATGTCCTTCCTAAACTCGATGCATTGTCCGGTCGTTCGTGGGTGAAGAGGCTTTCGGTGTGTGGCGTTGGATCGAAACTGGCTGCAATCATGCTTTTGTGTAATTTATTGCCAGAACAAAAATCGCCCTAGCTTGATACACGGGTGGTTGGAGTTAGGTTCACTTCAGAGAGCTGCTCTCTGGAGAATCAATTCGTTCAGCTTTTTTCTATTTTTCTACATCATCATCTATACGTTACGGTTCTTTTTTTCTACCAAAACAACATTTTGTTATCAAAAATATGTTGGCTTATAACCATTCACTAATTCAAATCAGGTGCCGATTTCCCTCAGAACGTATCCTTCTCGGTCAGAACCATGAAAGACCAGCATGGCTTCGATCAGGCTCAGGTCATGGGGTCAGACAAAAACAGGAAAACGATTATTGCGAAACAGGCAGGGGTGGTCGTCACACCGTAAGCTTTCCCGGGATGAAATACTGTTCCCGGAAGTAGTGTGACAGGAGGCGCGGGAGGCAAAGTTCAGCGCAAAACTCTCAGGACTGGAAGTAAGCGTATGGAGCGTGGCATCAACTCTACAGCAGTGTTTCGATTAAGGTTGACCTGTTTTCGGGCGGGTGCCATAATCCGGTTGTCGGTTCGGCATTGGACGCATAATTCGTCCAATCGATTCGTCAAATGATGGACTGGGCGTTTGGTCCTATCGTGGTGCAAACAAGGATTCACAACCCCATCCAATCAATGTTAAGTGGTGTGATGGGGACGTTGAATATGATTACTGTTTACGAGGGCACTTTTGCAACGTGCAGTCACTAGTGGGTATCGAGTAGGGTGCCAAGAATTGTGAATAATGTTTCAAAACCTTGCTTGACAAGCCTATTGTTGTTCTATTAGTATTTTAAGGGCATTGTTACAAATATGATGAAAATTGGTCAACATTAACTGATTAGGATCACGATAAAGATTGAAATAAAATAAGGAAAACGGGTTTATGGGTTATTTTAAGCATCTGTTTCAATTGTGAGCAAAATTTGTTATGCTGTTGGCCAAGCCTGAAGTTATATACAAAATAGTAGTTTATGCAACAAGTTGCAAAAAGAGGTTTTTTTCAGCACGAGTCGTACATTATACGATAATACGAAGAGTGCTGAAAAAATCAAGTTTTGCAACGAGTTCCATACTGCATTTTTTGCAATTCCAAATAAGGCGTCATCCATAAAGTATGTCACGCAAAAATCGGCCAAAATTAACCCCCCTCCCCCCTATGTCACACTTTGTCACACAAGGTTGAACCCCCTCAACAAGAACGTCAAATTTTGTCAACCCCCTTGTTTTCGATGGGATTTATTTTTATATTTTTAAATTCTCATAATTTTGGTATTTTTAGCAATTTTAATATGAAAAAAATTAAATTATTCTAATTATTCATTAGGCCGATGCAAATATTTGAAAAAGTTTTTGTCCTCGGCCCTGGCCGAGGTCAAGGGGGCAAAAAAAAAATATAAAAATTTAAATAACAAGCCATAGTCTTCACATTTAAATGAAAAAGTGTTTTAAAATGCATTTTACACTAGTTCAGTTGTTTTGCAATCATTAGTTTTCAAAATCTAAGATCTGACAAAAACAAAAATTGTATCGAAAAAATAGATTTTGCATCGAAAATTTTCAAAAAATCTTAAGATTTTTTAATAAACCCAAACATGCTAAAAATGATTTTAAACGCAGGAGAATGTATTATCTGATTTCAGCTGGTTGCACTTGAATTTTCATTGAAATTTTGAAGTTAATTGTAAAAATATTTTTTTTGCCCCCTGATTTTTCGGGCCATTTTTGAAGGGGGGGGTGACAAAAACTTAAAAAAAAATTGTACCAGCCTTATTTAGAATAAACATTGCACTATAAAAAACAGTTTTGTATCTTTTAAAAAATAGAAGACCTGGTATAACATTCAAGTATTAAAAAATCTTGAAAACTGGTTTTCACAGCTTGGTATCTAATAAGTTCAAACCATTTATAGCAGTTTTCTTATGAACACCCTGCTTTCATTTATTTTTACCAAGCAAGAATTTGCAAAATATTGAAGTTCCAGCAAAACATAGTTTTTTGCATCGCTAATAACTTTTCTGGGTCGAACATTACAATTGTGTTTTGTTGGACAACGTTGTAGAGTCTTAAATTTTCAATGCTAATCTCTCTCTTGGAATTCCTTGGATGAAAGAGGTGAACCTTGCTGTCTGTAAGAAATTTGATTTTTTAAATATCATTTTTTTCACAAAAACTCATTTTCGATAAATTTTTATTTTTTGATTTTCGAGCCATTGAGTAGTATGGTAGTTGCCGCCAAATTATTTTTTGATTTAAAAAAAAAATCCAAAATTATAAACAAAATTTAAGTATTTTGTTATGTAAATTTGAATTTGCAATCGAACAGTACTTTAAATATTTTTGATAAAGTGCTAATAATTCACTAAAATCAAACATTCCGTGGCTATATCTAATCCGTAGAGAACTTTTCGAATTTACACGAATTTCAAATTCACTTAAGGGTGCACAGCAACGAAAGAAGTTGTTGTCTTCTTATTCCAACATTGTCAAACTTACGGACCCAATCCTGCAACAATGTGATTGTAAAATTAATCAAACTTTGTTGTAAATTACTTTGTGGAGAGTACTTTAAGGGATGAATAAAACAATAATTCGATAGTACCCGTAGTTTTGAAAATACTATAATGTCTGTAACAAAAATCTGGGTGCAAAAGCTCTGGTTGATGTGCACCGCTAAAAGAATAAAATAAAAAAAATATGTATGAATTTTCAATTTTCCCAAAAACTATGGCTCAAAATTAAAAAAAAAACAAATTTGGAAAATTGAGTTTTTCATTAGCATTAGCATTAGCATTAGCAATAAAGGTCGCACAATTCCGGATGGCTGCACAACGCTTATCTTGCTGTTTAACTGTAATGAAACGTATGATAGCACTAGACTCTCATCCGGTTACAATATTCCAACACGGGAGATACCATGTTTTCCTCTTTAGATGAGCGTGTAATACTATCCAGTAAGATAAGGGGCTCCTGGCCGGTACCTTGCTAACCTCGGGGATTGGAAGGTATGTTAGTAAACATCTATCTAGAATGCGCAGAGATCTCTACGTCACCTAGTGGTATAGATGTTTGTAGGGAGGTTTTGGACTCAATGTTAGTAAATTGAACGTTTGTTTTTTTTTTTTTTTTTTTTTTTAACACCGCCACAATGACCCCCCACTGCATGCATGACTTGAACATGAACACGAACATAGCACAAAGAGAACACCACAAAAATCCACCTTCCCATCACCACTGCTTGCACGATACTCTGGAAAATTGAGTTTTTCATGAATGGAAACTGACAAAACCGTTAGATTTTTTTTCAATATGATTTTTTTCAATTTTTTTCGTTTAACTCAATTTCCCTAAATTGATCTTTTCTGATTTTCGTGATTTTTTATATGTTTTGAGGGACCAAAACCAGCAATTTTTGAGCCATAGATAAGTAGGGTTAAAAATTTTGCCTCCTAGTAAAAATTGTTTGAATAATAGTGATTTTTGGAAAAAATCCAAATTTGGGTCATTCCATCTGAAGCGGAACAGCATTTGAAAATTACCCTCTCCGATCCTGCTCAAATTTGGCAGGGCTGTTGATACTATCAAAACATGCAAGAATCCGGAATTTCATCCAAATCGGACCACCCCCTCCATTTTTGTACCTCCCCAAAAAATCGACTTTTTGGCGATTTTTGACCAAACCTCCTAGTTTCAAACGACAATAACTCAGGAACCACAAATCTTAGAGGGTCGGTCTTAGACTCAATTTTGAAGGAAATTGGACGTAGAATCCATTTCCGTGATCAAAATTTTGATTAATTTATTTTTTCTACCTGTATTGCGCAATTGAAAACTTTAAACGGTCGTATCTCAAAACACCCCAACTTATTTTTTTTATTTGACCCCACCATCGTGTTCCCCGGCCAATTTTACATAAGAATCACTTATCGACAAAAATGAATATGTTTCGTTCCAGAGATATCGAATTTTAAAGTTTTGTGTTTTCGAGATTACCTACATCAGCTTCATTCGCCGCATCTGCTAGAAGCACACAGGCGGGCTGATCAATAACTGCTACCTGGCCATTTATTGAAATAATATTTCATCATAAATAATCTTTATCAAATTGGACAAAATTGACTGTATAACACTGTAGGAAACTGGAGTTGAATCACGAATGTGCTCAAAAACAATGAATGAAGTGAATTTCTGTGCTAACCCATAGGACAGAGCAATAACGCGCACAGTAAAGGGCAGAATTGGATTCCGACGGAGCGAGCAGGAAAATGCAATTAATCTTGTTAGTAACACTGAACTTGACCGAGCCACGTAGCCCAGTGGTAACGCTTCCGCCTCGTAAGCGGTAGATCGGGGTTCAAATCCCGGCTCGGACCAACACAACTGGTGATCTTTTCCCTTCTGGAATTGATTGCTTAGTAAAGGGAAGGTAGTGTATCGTCACAAACTGGACCTTATCACGACACCTTAGGGAGGCGACCTATGGAATGTTAACATTAACCTTAACATGTTAACATTAAGTTGAGAATGAAACTGCCACTGAATCCGCTTTGTAAATGCCGGCCCCGATACTCTTCAAGGGTGTTCCCCTCAGGAACTGGGAAAGATTTACTTTTTTTAGTAACACTGAACAATAAATGCACGATACATTACTGAGTAAAAAATATGAACTAAAATTTATAAAATTTGTGTATACGTTGTACTCTAGTGAAGGACGATCACAAGGAGCAGGAAAAGGATTTATGGAAAGTATAAAACTGAAAATGTAAGAAAATCACAAAGTTTGATCTGCTGCAAAGCGGCTAATTCCCTAATTTTGTTGCGATGATTTCGACACCGTCCGAACAACAGTATTTTTTCTTATATCAATCTTGGATTCTTTTAATTAAATGGAGCTGGCTCACAATATAAAAATTGATTTAATATGATCAATCTTTTAAATCATAAATCGGATTTGCCAAATTATGGTAAAGTGTCACTAATAAACTATAATAATAAAGCAGGTTTTGGGGTTTTTGCTGAATGGCACTATTTTGCTACCGCCCATGATAAAGGCCCTAGTCATGGCCTCGGAGGTACTCTAGAACAAAAACAACACGTAAAATTACCCAATAAATATTCCTTTCACAAAAATAGATTGATCAAGAGAGGGAACAGCATCTAATTCCAGCGTACCTCTACTGTTGCCATATCAGCGCTTTGGCATTCAATCGAGTGATAAATAGCTCAATAATAAGTGAACAAGCAAGTTTCTATCAAAAGTTTTGCAAAATTTGTTGTTTAAATAGTGCAAATGAGTAAATTGGACGAAACTAGGAGCGAGGACTTAACCTGCCAAACATACTAGAATTTCTAGGTATTAGCTATATGAATAACTATTTGCGTAAAATTATAAAAATATAAATTAAATTAATCATCTCCCAGAACACCAGGTAGCAGTTATTGATCAGCCCGCCTGTGTGCTTCTAGCAGATGTGGCGAATGAAGCTGATGTAGGTAATCTCGAAAACACAAAACTTTAAAATTCGATATCTCTGGAACGAAACATATTCATTTTGTCGATAAGTGATTCTTATGTAAAATTGGCCGGGGAACACGATGGTGAGGTCAAATAAAAAAAATAAGTTGGGGTGTTTTGAGATACGACCGTTTAAAGTTTTCAATTGCGCAATACAGGTAGAAAAAATAAATTAATCAAAATTTTGATCACGGAAATGGATTCTACGTCAATTTCCTTCAAAATTGAGTCTAAGACCGACCCTCTAAGATTTGTGGTTCCTGAGTTATTGTCGTTTGAAACTAGGAGGTTTGGTCAAAAATCGCCAAAAAGTCGATTTTTTGGGGAGGTACAAAAATGGAGGGGGTGGTCCGATTTGGATGAAATTCCGGATTCTTGCATGTTTTGATAGTATCAACAGCGCTGCCAAATTTGAGCAGGATCGGAGAGGGTAATTTTCAAATTCGCACTTTTTCGTGCACAGTTGAGATGGAATGACCCATTTATAAATAAAATTTTGTAAACCTATTTTTTATGTAAATTTGAGTTTGCCATCGAACAGTACTAAAAAGATTTTTGTTTATAAAGTGCAAATAATTCACTAAAATTAAACATTCGTTGGCTATATTTTGCAAACGAGGCATAATTTAGTAATCTGTACTGATTCTATTCGTTTTTACTCGTTTTTCAAATTCACTTAAAGAAATTAGATAAAAAAAAATGTATGAATTTTCGATTTTCCCAAAAACTATGGCTACTTTTCTATGGCTCAAAATAAAAAATACCAAATTTGGAAAATTGAGTTTTTGTAAAAAGAAGTTAATAAAAAAACCGACTAGATTTTTTTTTGCGTTAACCTGTTTATTTTTTTTTTAGCAATCCTCATCAATACCCACAACTATGCCGAAGACATTAAACTGATGAGAAAATTCCTTCAAAAATTACATATTTTCGAATATTTACGTACCATTTTTGTATGGTAAGCTGTCAAAATTGAATGGAGACTTATATGAGTGAACCAATGACACAAAAATGCTTCTTTGATCATAAGGAAGGCCCCCACAATGTTTGAGCCAAATAAAAAAATACAAATGAAATCAATTTCCAGTTTTGCTAATTGCTCAACTGCGTTAATTTTATTGATTTTAGCGTATGACGTCTTTTTATTTCTAAATCGCATGTTTGTTTACATTTGTAAAAAAGGGTTCCAAATATGTTGATTTCATTAAGATGCCAAATAAAAAAATAATATAAAATTTTATGTTTATTAAAGCATTTTATCGATTTACACACTTGGCTTTAAAGACTATTTCAATAAACACAGTTACTGCCAAAATCCAGCAAAAGTTTAAATAAATACATTTATTTGCTTTTCCAAAATAGAGTTAAATACACCAGGAAGAAACATAAATCCACACAACAAAAGCTAGCTTAATGAACTCTTCAACCTTTTTTCACAACAAGACCTGCGAAGGCACTGAACAAATCGCGGGGGTTGGCCAGCCGCGCCGTTATCGCGATGCAATAAATTTTTATCACCCATAGCTAATTTTACGAGGTTTCACCGCGCCTTTATTTCAAGCCTTCCTTCACCTTCTGGCTGCTACAGCACGTCAGAAAAGCCAAACCAAACGAAAGTCACAAAAGTTCAGCCCGGATAACAGATGGTTAGAATGCGATTATCATAAAACCATTCTAACCCGAAAATGACTTTTTGTGGGTGCTGCCCCAACCCCACCACCCCACCACTTGAGTTTCCCTGGTGCACTCCTCCCATATTTTTTTTTTCTCTCAGAAGTACTGAACCAGAGGGAGCTGAGCCTCAACACAAAAAAAAATGAACAGCTCGGCTCAACCGTGCAGATTGGAATCAGTTCAGACTGCCGCGCGCCGAAAAGATGGAGAGCCCATTTTTCAAACAGAATGCCACTTTTATGAGCGGATTTCACAATTTGTATCGTCTTCCGGCGGGGAAATAAATCCAATATTTTACGGCATTTTTCCGCCGCTTTTATTCGCAGCACTGGCTGTGAACGCGTTTTTCCAGCGCGCACCCCCAGCTGAGCCGGCTAAGCCCAATTTCGAATATTGTAGTATTCTTGGGTAGGCAATGCCTACTAGGCATGTGTGCTTGTACGGTGTAGGTTTGGGGGGGGGGGACTTTACAGTCTGGAGATTTGGGCGTAAAATATATCTGCGATTATTCAGCAATTCCTATAAAACCATCGAAATCGGAAAGAACGATTGCAAACTGTAACAAGTTGAGATGTTTCTGGTGGCACCACTTTGACTAGATATCCAGAGTTTTTTTTAAGTTCCTATAAGCTATTCACACTACGAAAAAAAAGTGTAATTTTCGGTTATATTAGATGCACATAACTGGAGCATCAAATCAAACCTAAATTCGCGTTGAATAAGACGTAAAATTACACGACCATCAATCATCCAAGGTCGTGTAAAATTACATTTGACCTAGCTTCGGTGGATTGTTTTTTTTCTAATCGGAATCTTAAAATTCTTATTGGAATAAAAAAAGCCGGTTAATACTGTCCAAAACTAAACATTTTTATTGTTACACTTCATAATTTGACACAACTTAAATCACAGCTCAACGTGTTTTTTTTTCTTCGATTTTCCGCCGGATTTTCGTTCTTGGGTTTTGTTCCACTTCAAATCTTTCGGCTTGCCATTTTCAATTAGTTGGCCACCTCACGGGAGAAGGTATCAAGGTGGCACAACTGGAGAGAGCTCACTACTTGCGCAATACGTTTTGATCAACTCCGGGAACATCCTCTTTGGTGGAAAAAAGTGTTCAGTCAAGAACATCACAAGCAGCGGCTTCCCGGAGCAGTGTTTTGCCTAAAGTTCCATGTTTCCACCCGCAACCTACCAAAAAACGGGACGACAAAAAACATCAGCGATCTATTTCACCACTTTTGACATTCAATTTAAAATGCTGCTGCAACAAAATTCATAACGACGTCGAGCATGGCGAATGTTTTGACAGTTCACCACTCGGACGAAAATGCAACGGCTAAAGCGTGTGAAATCGGGTTTCATTTGATGTAAAATTACATCTGATTTGATGCTCCAATTATGTGCATCAAATAAAGCGAAATGTTGGGTTATTTTACCTGTAATTTAAGGTTTCACGTGATGTAGAGGTGTCCCCATGGGAATTTTATCAATTTACGTCAAAATATACATAATTTTACATCGAAAATACGATTACGCGATTCAATCATACACAGAAAAAAATATGTGAATTTACCCAACACGGAAAACATGAATCACATTGATGTAAACTTGAGATTCGACGTAAATGGTTGAAACACACGTAAAATCATGTTTTTACGTATAATTTGTTGCAAATTTACATGAAATTGCATTTAAATTTAAATGATAAATGCCGTGCAAAAGTGTTACATCATAAATGATGTAACATTCGGAAATATTTGTGTGTGTGTAGGTTAATTGAACGATTACGTCAAATGTAATAATTCAAATTGTTTACTGTGTTATCTTTCATATGTTTATAGGACCTTTATAAAATAAACTCTGGATATGTTTCAAATGGGTAATTCTCTACCAACTCACACGAAATCGGAAAAAGTTGACCCGACCCTTTGAGTGGTTGGGTGGTACGACCCCTTCCATTTTTGAACATGTGAAAATAGACGAGTTTTTCAATGAGATGGAAATTTGGTGTCAAAGTGACTTTTATGTAAAATTGGACGCCCGATTTGTTGACGCAATAAAAATTTAAAAAAATCTATTTAATATCACAATGATGAAACTTCGAAAAATATTGCACACTTTGCACCAAATTCTCCACCCTTGCAAATCATAACTGTACACCAAATAGATGATGCAGATGTGCACGCTTGAAACCCTACCCCTTCTCCCCCCCCCCCGCTTGCCTACACAGAAAAAAATATGTGAATTTACTCGACACGTAAAAAATGAATTACATGTAAACTCAGTTGATGTAAACATGAGATTCGACGTAAACGGTTGAATCACACGTAAAATCATGTTTTTACGTATAATTTGTTGCAAATTTACATCAAATTGCATTTAAATTTAAATGTTTAATGACATGCAAAAGTGTTACATCATAAATGATGTAACATTCGGAAATATTTTTTGTGTGTAGAGTGGCGCGTGTCTCGACTGAGCTTTGCTGCTTCCGAACACTTTAAAACAGTTTCAAACTAGGGTGTGTGTCTTAGACAATTTTTCATCACGACTAAAATTTTACAAAAAAAAACTTTATGAAAAAGTTGGTCATCGTTGATCGTGGCCGTGCGGTCAGGGTTGCCAGGTTGCCAGATAAATCTAGGAATGCCAGATTTTTCAAGTGTCAGCCAAAATAAAGATTCACCCTTCTCTGTGCCAGATATCGACAGATTTTGCCAGATTATCTACTATAACGTCATGATTCGAAATCCGGACACTTAGTAGCATATCATTTTTGTTATAGCTGGCAAAATATCATGTAATACGTTGGAAATGTAGAAATATCATCAGAACGTAGTATAAACAGTCAGTTTTAAGAAAATGCATGCAAATTATGTCTTTTCTAACAATTTTTCATCAGAATTTTAAAATTAAAATGACTTGTTGTGCTTCGAATCCCGGACACTGATAAAAGCTGATTCGAAATCCGGACACTTTTGCTTCGAATTTCGGACACTCGAATTTACTTATGAATCGCACAAATTTGGACTGAAATGTTAGTGAATGGCATTTTTTAGGTCTCAAATAAGCTGTTAACATTAAAACAATCGATAGTTTTTAGTTTTGCTAGAATTTAAGGAAATGGAAACCATAAATTTCTGCTTTGCCTTCCCGGTGCTTCGAACGCCTATGAAATATTTCAAGTGAAATGTTTCGCATTTTTGGTAAACTTATAATTTTATTGTATTTAATTGTTTTGGCATTAACTACATCGTTCGAACAAACTTTAAATGAAAGTTAATGTTTCAATTCATTAAATAAAACAGTTTTGACATTCATAATGCAAATTTATATCTAAATAATTGATAAAACAAGATGAAGTGTCCGGGTTTCAAAGCGTCCGGGAATTCGAATCATGACGTTATGTCCAACGGGTCGGGACCAACGTTTTACTCCTCCATTCGATGAAAGGCTGAAGCAGATGGGAATTTAACCCATGATCATCCGCTTACAAAGCAGGCAGCGTAAAGATTGCAGTTAATACGGTAATTATTTCTGACAATTTCTCTTCAAATTGACCTGGAAAAAATCTGCATTTCATTAGCATTTTCAATTCCTCTAAAAAGGTGCAACTTGTATCCACCTGTTCGCCCATTCATCGGTAAAGAAAACAAAAGCAAACCTCGCCGTGTACAGAAATTACAGAAAACATTCACCACCCGACCCGACTGTTTGCACGAGCAAATTAGTTTTTCCGGAGTTGTTTTCATTTCATCCTGCCATAGTGGTGTGTGGAACGGAGCCTCCTCAAATTGCATCCCTCTCCTCCACCCACTCCCATCTCACTGCAACTTTGCCCTTTCCCTTTTTCCAACGATGACTTCGAAAGTCGAGTGGGTGTTGCACTGCACTTCATTTGTAATAGAAGCCAAAACACTAGCAAAACACCAGCGCTGTACTACGCCCATAGAGCAGGAAGGGAAAGGGGGTCCGGGAAATTCATCTGGCATGTTTCCCATCAGCCTGTGCGCGCCGTTGTTGGCCGTTGAAATGCAATGCAAAAAATCAGAAACAATCTCAGAAGTTGACTTTTTTGCTGGCATTCACCGGTGCAAACGTGTTCCTACTTTTTTTTAAATTTATTGATGGAATGCATGTTCTAGTTATGCTTTAATTTTAGCTGTGTAAAAAATATTTTCAAAAATAAATTTATCTAGCAGAACTATGTAACTGGGCAAATTGAACGCTATTTTTTTAAGCTCACAATGCTTCAACTTTTGACCTTTACAAATCTTCAAAATTCGATTTCAACCCTGAGATATTCAATAAAAACCCAAAAAAAAATCCGTGCATTTTTGTCATTTTTCATTTAAAAGAAGTTTCAATCTTTTCGTGTTTTATTGACACACCCTGAAAATTAATGTTAGTGCGACAACTGGCCAAAGATATTTCAGGTCAGAACGCATTTGACATACGTACAAACTACCGTAAACATTTGTAATCGATGCTATGAATTCCATGTCAGTAAAGGTTTAGAGATCATAATATTGAAACTTAAATGTCATTTTGAATAACAAGATCTTTCAGGGTTGAATAAAACTAACAATTTCATGGATTCATATATGTCAAATTTTCAAATATGTATTGATATAATTGTGTAAAGCTTGACCTAATACGTGTTCAACTTCCTTTCCAATCTCCACTGACCGGAATCGTAAAATTCAAATTTCCAACGTCAATTAATTCTTCCGACGACCACCACCGGCATAAATCGCGGCAACCAAAGACAGAGCGAGAGACCGAGGGAAAACAAGATCTTGGCAATAACAGAGAACCTCAGCTCGAACGCGGGGAAGATTTATTATTCCATGTTTACTGGTATGCTTCGCACATAAATGAGATAATTTTCACTGTACGCCCGGAAGCAATACCAGAGCTTCGTCGTCGTCGTTGTCTTTCCCTGGCGGCCCGTGGGGACCTTGCGATGTTCATACTTGGGTGGAAAAGCTCACCCTCTGGGTTGATGTCGGGGGTTCCCATTATTGTTTCCCTTTTCCCCCCACTGCAGCTTCCTAAATCCTCTTGCTGAAGGTCCTCAGTAAACAAGCTTCCCCCAAAAGTAGATACTACGGGATGTTTTTGGGATACCGTGGAAGCATAGTTGTCTCATGAGGAAAGTTTAAATGTTCATTATTTTGTTTAAGATAAATTTAATAACTACCAAACACTTATGTACACCTGAAAAAGCAAAAAAAAATAATCTAAATTAAAGTTTAATGCATCACATGGGACAATCTTCCCGTTATGAACAGAATCCGCTGGCTACCCACTATACAAACTGTTGCGGGATGTCTGCCAGCAGCGAATTATATGCTATGAATTATGGTGATCACTGTTTAACACCGGTCCCAACATGCCGCTGTCTGTCCTCCTGGGGACAGGCCCAAGAACGGGTAAGTAATTGTGACCCGAGGGGGAGATTTCTGTATTTACGGATGACCACCGGGGCAGTTGTCCACGATGTTGTGCTGTCTAAAGGTAAGAATTGGAAAGGGTTTCATCGGTCACTAGTAGAGCGTCAATTTCCCGTCGGGAAAAATTTCCCGGAATTCCCGGATTTCCGAAAAATATATTTCCGTTTCCCGGAAATTTGTAAATTTCAGGAATTCCCGAAATTCAAGCAAAAGTACACATTTTCTATACTTTTTGGAACAATATTTTTAAGATGCTCAGAGAAAAAAAATGAAGATGATTTTGTTCAATTAAATTTATTTTATAGCTCATATACAATTGATCAGATTATCAGACACTTTGATATCTGATAATATTAATTTTTGAAGCCACGGGAAAATTAAGTAAGCCTTTTCAATAATATTTGGAGTTACTTCATAAAAAATATATTAATTTGAGAATTTTTACGTTTTTTGTTTTGATCTAATGAGTTGAAAATTAAATTGGTATCCTAATATTTTTGAAATAGTTTTGTGCAAGAAGAATTATTTAAATCGTTAAATACCTGGTATAGCGGTATACGCACTTCGGAAGGAACCGGTCAAGAAAAAATCAAATGGGCAGCAGCGGCAGCTAAAGCAAGCCAGAGAGGGTGAAAAAAAGCCCTAAGAAATCGCTCCCTCTCCTTTGTTCTGCTGTTCGTAAAGCCATTTCTTGACCCCTTTCCTTCCGATCAGCGTACTAGCCTTATACAAAAAATTACAATATGTAGTAAAAGAAAAATGGAGCACTGGTGTCACAATGGGTGTTAGAAGGTTAAATATCAAAACATGTAAGACTGATTGTGACATGATGTTAATTTCAAATATTTGAAAACATTGAGTTGTTTGAAGTAAAACAAACAAGAGAAGTTTGATTTTGCTTTGCCATGTTGTCCAGGAACTGAAACCATTATGACTTTTTTTAGAAAAGTTATTTGTCATGAAAAGCAAAATTTCTGCATGTTTTTTTTTCAACTTTTTGTATCAAACCACGCTCTCTTTTACTGGTCACAGAGGCAAGAAAATAATTTGTATGATTGTGGAGTATGAATTCATTTTAGGATAAATTCTCGTAGGTTTCGCAGGTTAAGCACTCGCTCCTAACTCCATCCAATATGCTATTTTTTCTATTTAAACAACTAGTTTTGCAAAACTTTTAAGAGTAACTTGCTTGCTCACTTCTTATTGATCTATTTATCACTCTATTTCTCTATTGAACGTCAAAGTGCTGACCTGCCAACATAAGACATGGTACGACGGAATTAGATGCTGTTCCACTACTCACTGTCTAATTACCTTGATTAAAAAAATGACATTATTTTTGATTTATTGTACTATTGGAGCTTATAAAATAAGAAAAAGATGACATTTTCTTGCAGTTTTATGATTTTTACATACAGTTAAGCTGTTAATTGATCTTCACACTTGTTTTAGCCTTTCAGTCGCTGTTCTAAACAACTTAGTTGCAGCAGAACCAAGATCAAAACAATTTTCAAAAAATTTAAATTTCCCGGGAATTCCCGGGATTTCCCGGGAAATTGGTTGAAAATTTCCCGTTTCCCGGGAAATTTATAACCCCGGGAAATTGGACGCTCTAGTCACTAGCCAAAACAAGATGGGTAAACAACAAGGATTTCATTTCATAACAAGAACGGACGACAAAATGTTGATTTGTTTGGTTGGACTTGATTATTTTTAACGTTTGTCTGAATGAGGGTTTCATCAGCATGAGTCGTACATTTACGAAACAAGTGCCGAAAAGTAGCACTCTTTGAGTGCAGTAAAGTAGAACTTTTCAGCACTCGTATCTAAAATTATTACCTTTTGGTTGTTATATTTTTGGTGATAAAAATAGAACCTTTCATATTTTATGAATAACAGGAAAAGTAAGTGGTTTCATGACGGAGTTGCGAAAAGATATGTTTTTGTATTACCATTTCATTTTTCACAAATAGCCCAATTTTTATCAATTGTTTAACCTAAAACTCGAGAAATTACTTTTTTATTCCATAGAAAATTGACAGATTTTTGCTACATTGATTCCGTGTCTTCCTAAAATTTCGATAACTAAGACGTTGGAAGGAAAATATGTTTATGTTTTTTATATGTTCCATCGACGACTTCAACACTGTTCACTTTGCTCAGAATGGGTCTCGTTTACGTTTGTGTTGTGTAGGTTGATGATACCTATTTTTGCCACAACTCCTGGCCAGAAAAATACAAACGTCTTCAGATGAAACTTGGTGTACGACCCATAAATGTACCGTTCTTCTTCCGGAGTTTGCTGCCAACTTATTGAAAGTATGGCCCAGAGTGCACACGAGCGCACGAGTTTCAATTTATCATAATGGTTATTTCTAATAAAATTCGAAGCTATCACGGAGCAGAATGGTGAAGGCAATGTTGAGGTTTCTCATAGACGACAATAAAGAAGGGTATTAATTTGAGTGGCTTTTTTCAATTATTTTTTTCTGCAGAGCAACAATAATGCTGCTATCGTGCAAAAATCAATGATTTATTACGAGTATTTCGTTTGCTAGTGAATCGTTCCAAGTTTTTCGTTTAATAAGGATTTCTTTTTTACCTTCTTAAGTACACAGTAAAAAAATGTGTATCTACATCCAAGAATGTGTACATATTTTATGTCAGAAAAAAGTGTATTTTTACCTCTGAAAATATGTAATTTTACCACTTTTTCGTTTTAATATCACTTTTTCAGTCTAAATTGAGGTACACACACCATAAAAGAGGTTATGTTCAACCTTTAAAAATAATACCTTCCTAATTTGCACATTTTTTTCTGTGTAGCATAGCACGTCTGTAGTCTGTAGTCTCAGGGGGATTTTAGAGGAAATTTGGCTCTATAATTTAAGCAATTTTACCAATATTAAACTTTAGATCACAGATCGGAAAAACATGAAACTTCAGGAAAATAAATTGTATCATAATTTCAATAATGTATGCCAAAGTGGCAGTAATGGTTACGCTGAAATGCAACATCGGATGAGGATAAAATGTCGGTCAGGCCGTTAAGTCATTCAAAGTCTCATGCCATAAGTTTAAATCGGTTGGACTCGCAATAATCGTTTCAAACACTTTTCAGTAAATTTGATTCAAGCCTTCGGACTCTTAGGTTCGAGCAGAAACTTGCAATAGAGACCACAAAAGACACGGGGGTCGTTAATGTTTTTAAAAAATGAGCTCCTCCTCGACCTTTTCCAGAGCCAATGGACAAAACTGTAATAATGTGGTCGTATTATTTGATTGATTCATTCTAGGAGGATCATTCATTCTAATTTACGAAACTAATTTGAAGTATGTGTTGGTAAGATTATTGTGATGATGATGATGATGTTGATGATGATGACGATGAGAATAAATTGATATAATTGAAGAGAGATACAATATTCTCACCCTCGAAAGCAGAATATGGTAATGATGTGTAGCAAGTATTGAAACATCGCTCTGCAATCAAAGCAAATTCCATCACAAGTGTGATACATGCCGACACGTGTGCAGGTATGTAAATTACACTTGACGTTAACATGGTTTGCTTCCGGCGAAGGAATCACATCGTTTGTGTATTTGCAATCAATGAGGTCGATACTGTAACGAGCCTGGCAGATTGTATCATCGAGAACTTATCACCTGAAGGAAATTATTTGATTCTGATGCTGTTCTGTCTTCATATATGTACAGAAACACAGCATTAATCAACATAAAGGAAGAAACATTTCCGCATCAAATTATATCTTGAATAGTAATTTGAAGAAAAGCGTGCAACGCAATCTAAGGAACGCCCAAAATCTAACAAGCATCACTTAATTAAAAATTTAGCTTTTTAATTAGCTTGAACATCGCATTTAACCCTTAATCAACTTTCCCGCCAAAACACATGAACTCGCTTTTTAAGGGGCACGGTATGGTGAGTTTCAGAACCCGCGAAACCGCACAATCCGCTTCATTAATTAGTAACGAAGCTTGGTTAGCCGCAAAGTGTGTACCACTATGTGTACGAGAAAGCCCCCTCCTCATCAACGCGAAGTTGCTGAACTTTACCGAGTGGCGAACCACCCTCGCTGAAAGACGGAGTCATTTTTCGCGACGAGGGGACTTTTGATACTACGAGAACCATTTTGGCAAGTACTTACGACGCAGGAAGGACGGGGAAGCACTTGATTAGGAAAGGACCACTTCCTGCCTCGGGTAAGTTTTGGTGAACATAAATTGCCCCCTTGATGATGGCGGTGAGCGTGAAGAATCTTCAATTAACAAGGATTGTACTGTATCAAATTATTCAATTGGTTTATCAATGGTTATGTTTGATTATTAGTGTTAATTAAAGCCTGCATTTAATTAGTTTCATATTACATTGGTATTCATTATTGTGATATCAAATTACAAATAATAATCACAACTTGAACCTTCTCCCCTGAAAAACAGTGTTTTAATAATTGATTCGATTGCTTTTCTGTTTACGCAACATCAAAAGCACATTTTACAGCATCTTACACCATGCAAAATTCAAATTTAAATGACAAGTTCTTAAACGTAATGCCAACAGTATTGTCTTCCTTTCAAGCAAACGTTTCAAATCATTACTATACCCATTTCAACAGCCAAAATCAAAACAGCAAACTTTCCATCCTACAACGACTTCGCGGAAAGCTAACTTTAATATGCCAAAGCACAACTCTGCAGCACCGTTGTCATCATCTTCTTGGACTATATTATTCATAAGCAGTACACCGTGGCAGCAACAGCATTATTATTCTCTTACAAAACTCCGCGCCAGCGACCCCTCCGCGTATTTATATTCCATTTGTCGAGTCGACTTTACATTGCTGATGACGAAAGACAGAGCTTTTCGTAGTGGGTCGATGACAAAGTTTAATCAAGCTTTCAGCAAATAATAATGCGGTGGGAGGTTGTTCTGGGTCGTGCTCTCTGCAACTGGCTGTCAAATATGAAATTTTCAATGTTTTCTTGTGCAATGATTTCAATTTAAGTGACAATATTGAATTCATTTTTTTCTATTCTCTTTTGAAAGGAAATTTTTAAATTTTTATATGGTTTTTAAATGATTGTTCTTTTGTATTTAAATGTTCGGTTGTAATTTTATAAACAAATTTGTGTTCTTGTTTAATTTTTAGAGCGAGTTGGCGTCGTTTAGACCTCACAAATCAACCTGAAATTTGTTCACTACAAAATCGATAACTTGCTTCAGAATTAATGGGATGTTTCACAAATTTTGTCGCATTTTTCTACCCTTTCAAGTTTTTTTTTTTTAATTTGTTGAATTTTCATAGCTTAGTCCCGAATAAAATCATCATTCCACATGACATCCGAAGAACATTTGACTACCCTCTAGGTGAGCATGACAGCATAAACCGCTTATTCCAACTCATCGTGAAGAGGTATACCTTAATCATGCCGTCTCCAACCAGATAGAGGAGAACGTCGTTCTGCTGAATGTCAAACAATTTTACGGAAAATTGAAGCTGTCACCTAGAAAAAAAAAAACAAACAAAATATACGCAGCCACGTCATATTCCTTACGCCTCAACGCGTCAGCGCCAAAATCTTCAGCATTAATTGAGCCCGCTCACGTCCGTGGCCAACGATTAGAGGCTTAACCTGGCATCCCTGACCGACCGTCCTTCCGTACGTCCGTCAAGTGTGGTCGTCCCGGAGAGGTTGACATCCAATTAGTGGTGACAAGGATTTTGTTTTAGCACGGGGCGGTGCCGAAATAGAGTGGCGTGGATTTTACGTGGGAACCGATTCTGGCACGGCATGCCAGGCCACGTCGGAACAGAAGGCGGACGTGTCAACTCTCTAAACAAATGGTTTTGGTTAGGCGTGGCATTTATCCTGCCGTGACAGCGTTTTCCAATCATACAGTGGGGATTTATATTTCATAACTCAGTGTGGGAATTCGTTTCAATTGTTGGCATTATTTGGTGGGGAGGCTTATTCCGGTGCGGTGGTGAGATGAATTCGCTGGAACAAGCTATAAATGTTGCAAAGGTTGGCAAAATTTGCTAATGGCAAACAGAGAACGGGGGAGGACAAAAACGCTACATGTAAAAACCGATTATGATTTAAGCTTTTTCAACAAACATTTTTATTATTACCAAGCACTATTGTCCAGCCTTTTAATCTTTGAAAGCCTTTATTCCAACACACAAAAACAAAAACGAAATCCACATTCAAGACTCATAGATCTTTTGTGGTCTCTATTGCAAGTTTTTGCTAGTCCAAAGGCTTGAATTGGGAGAGCAGCACCCAAACCTCTTTTTACTCCAAGAAAACATCCTTCCCAGGATTCTAACTGAAATCCATTGAAGGCTATTTCAAAAACCGGGGGGATGGCAACCCTATTCCGACCAAAGCAAACTGACAACAGTCGACATTAGCACGGTTGTCAAATGAGAGCCCACAACAAAGGCACTAGCTGTCAAATGGTAGCCCATAACAAATCATTGTTTGGGTTTTTGATTTTCAAATTTCCCGGAATTCAAACGATAAATACCTGAAAAACAGGTGAATTCTGTTGCTGATGCCAAATTCTATCATATCCTTGGAGATTCCATCAAATATTGGCTGAAAATTCATTTCGAAAAAGTGATTTTTCTGTTTACCTTTTTTTGCTTTTTTTCTTTTGGTCGATCAAACAGTGCGCCCGTACACTCTGAATCGGCATTACACATTTTTCAGTTTGATTTTACACATTTGCATGGGACTTTTGAGTTTAACCAGGATAACACACTTCGTGTTACCAAATTAATATGAATAATACTGATTCTGAGTGTTTGTTATCTGAACTTCCAAGATGGCGGCTTTTTCGCTACCCCCTGTCAAAAACACAAGCAAACAATAGGCCCCCAAAACCAAAGCTAAAAACTCGATTCGCCATCTACATTCGAGTAGGAGAACTTTGGTGCAAGGTTACGTTTACGTTTTTGCGCGATAAGTGCAAAGGGGAGTGAAAACTATTTTAAGGCTTTTTAAAAAAAATTGATCTTTTGGAATAAAATAAAGTAAACAGGAGGTAAGAAATAAAAAGTTCTATCGACTGATTTTTTGTGTTTTTTTGCTAAGTTTCCTTTTTCATTGAAAAATCTGTGATCCGGATTGAAAACGCGAAAATGAGGTTAGATTGCTAATTTTGAAAATCATTCCAATTACCATTTTTCAAGCAGAGCTTTGCTTTTATGGTAGATGTGACTTTAAAAAAATATTTGTCTACTTGAATAATCTACATTCTCAATTGATTAGTTAGATTTTGGTTAATTAAAACATTCCCTTATTTTGAATCAGATAATGAACAGGTTAAACTGGCCATCACAAAAATATTTTCGTTTATATCAATTAAGCTATTTATTTCTTACCTGAAAATGGCATAATTTGCTATTAATGTCGATTTTATGATGAAATAAAACAATTTCAAATGTCAAATCAATTAACTCGCTGTAGGTTATAATGAAAACATCACCCCAAGTTTCAGTGCCCTCTAGTGGGGGGTAATTTTGACGTTTGATTGCCTATAATGTTTAAATCTTTTTTAAATCACTCTGTTTGCGGATTGAAATTAAATTTTAGCTCAAACATGACTAGGAGGTATTTTGGCCAAAATAATAAGACCTATATTCTAAGTTTGGTGATTAGAGCTAGTCATGTTAGAGAGGTAAAAAAGTCGTTTCCAATTATTTTTTACAAAAACCACACATAAATAATCATACATCTGGATTTACTAAATCAATTATAGTTTTCCACATTGCACAAGAAAAGTTGTCAAGCAAAAATAACTTGAGGTCTTGCTGAGATATAGCCACATTCCGTTATCCGGTTGACCCTCTACAACCCAACCCCTCCTTAGACGGGCTTCGATTCAAAAAATCGCTAAAAATCAAATTTTCAACCAATTTTTGATCTTTAAAAAGCATTTGAAAGTAGAACTCTAAAAATTTCAGAAAATTTATGGCTTGGAAGTTTCACTTGTTTAATGTGACTTGGCCAAAATTTAAAAAAATAATTTTTCAACGGTCAACTTTGGCTGTGTGTGAATATTCAGTATTTTTTCTAGCGTCTGAGACTATGCCTCTACTCATTTTTTTACAATTTAAATGATAATGGTATCGATTAATAGTAGAACATAAACTAAACATGATAAATGTAAATTAAAATACTAACAATTAAACAAGAAAAACACAAAACAAGAGAAGCAATTTTTTTTTGTTAAACACAGGTCATTTTGAACCTCCTGAACACGGTAAAAATAAAAATAAATCAAAAGAAATTGGACAGCAGAGAAATAAAATGTTGATGCATTTTTTAAACAAATTGTGAAAAGACAAGGTAATATCTAAGAAATCTTAAAATCATTGAAATTTTGTCACGGAATTCAATTGGTAATAATAAACCAGTAAATTCTATCCCCTACAAAATAGCATAGCATAGCATTGGTGTCTACCCGTAGCTGCTACTTCGTTATTGACCAGGACCCCCAAACATTGCTCCGTGGACCACAGATGAAAAGTAGGAACCAATCATCACCCCTTCGCAATTTTCAAAGGTCCCTATCATGCTGATCAATACCGACGCCGGCCACGACCAGAGGTAAGACACGGGGAAGTGGATGGGAATGTTAGTCCGATACTTGAGTGATGGGACCGCCAAATCGACTGCGTCTCCGACAAAGTATCTCATGAGTTTTGAGGGGTTAGTAAGATGGGTTTGAGGTCAGGATTCACTGTGGTAGGTGATGCGACCGTAAGCAATTTGTTTATCGGTTGAAATTTTAAAAATCTTAGGCAGCCGGCTGCGGAAAGATAGCTATCTAGGGATTTAAATATAGTATTAATTCGACCGCGATTCTCCAGAAATTCTCCGTCGGCGTGCCTTCCAATCAACGGTGATGTAGGAAGGGCTTCATTTATTGAAATGATTATTGAAATAATATAGAAAGGGCTTAATCCAGCAATACGACTTACTAGTCTAAAAAAAAATAGGTACGTTTTTATAGAAAACTATAAATAGAGAACAACACAAAAAAAACTCATCGGCCAACGAACGCGAGTGGAAAAAAAAAACAATGAAAAAAAGAAGGTAAAAAAAAAGAACTGCGCGTCCCGAAAAGCACCACACTACTGATGCCATTATTTAATTATAATAGCCAATCACCCCATGCACTCGAACAGCGACATAAAAGAGACGAAAAATAACACGAAAAAAACAGAACTGCGCGTCCACACAGGCACCGCACTACTGATCAAATTATATCCCCTACAAAATATCCGAAAAATGAAAAATTGTGAAATGTTATAAAGAAGCCCCACTCGTTAAGTCCCAAATATCAGCAAAATGATTTTTACCATCTTGTGATGTGACTCAAAAGATGTAACTCTCAATAATCAAACATAAAAAATATTTAGTCCAATTACGTTTCCGTAAAAAAATTGAATAAGGGCTATATTTTTTCAGTTCCACTTTTTTTCATGAAATTAAATTAATATTTATAGTTTTGAAAACATATTGCATTTTTTTTTTTTTTTCAAGATACCGATTTTTGAGCCTCACACATAATTTCAGCCAGTTGAAAATACAAAGTTCAATATAATTGCTTATTATAAACTGAGCATCTTTTTCACATTTGAAATTCTGAAGGTTTAATCTAAAATCATGCATGATTTTCAAAACGTCCGGCTTTCCAGATCGGAAAAATTAAAAAAAAATCAGACTTTTTGGAAATTCAGAGTTTGAATGAAAATATAAAAAAATTATAATTTCATATCAGATTCAGATTAGTCAGATCAAAACGATTGTTATTGTAAGTAAAAACTTTTCACACCAATTCATGTAAAATATCGAGAAAAACCAGAAATTCAATAACCAAAATCTGGAGTCCATCATGGTTTAAAGATATTTGGGACCCGCGTTGAAGTCTTGAATGTCCGCGGTCTGGGTCTCAAATTGACGTTGAGGATCATGCCCTGATTAAATAAAAGAAAGATTTTTAATTTAAATTAAACAGACAGTCTTATTACAAATCTTACGTTATTTTATTGATGTAATGAATTTGTTAAAGTCTTCAGTCAATATCAATTAAAACATATTGAACCAAATATGTTTTACATATTACACTTTACGAGCGCCAGCCTTATCCTGTACAAGGAAATATTATTAACACTCAAACGCTCGGGTAAACATTTAACCCCTTTTTTCTATTGACCAAAATCCCATACAGGAGGGTCGAGTTACCCCAACGGAATCCAGAATATCTCCGGTAATAATGGACTATATTTGTCCCCATCTGACAGTTCAAAATATAGACAAATCTGGATCTTTTGCAACCGGAAGAATCCCATTTGGTCAACTCTTTCAAAAGTTATAGCGTTTGAGTGTTAAGTGAACCGTTGATCTGGTAAATTGAAACTCATTTTGAAATGAGACCATATTGGATGAGCCAGTGGCACGTGCACTTCTTTCAGGTGAGTGGAATTTCAAAACATCAAATGGGATAGCTTGGCAGCAACATCTTCGTTTTAATTATTGTATCTACCTTGGACTGGTGCGACAAATCAATCTGGTCATCGAGGTCGAGCCACCAATTAGTCGAGTGAAAATTTAAGGGAGTCGCTCTAATTGGTGAAGCTTTCTGGGAAATTGCTATTGTGCTGTGGATTAAATCGTGCTACAATGGGGTGGTCTTTCATTGAATTTGGTCACTGCTGTGTCTGCTGAATTCAGAGTTTTTGAAGTTCTAAGGGTTCCTGTAGATTATTCAGAACTTTATCTTCTCATTAGCCTGATTTAAGAGGCAGCTTGGTATGACACTAATTAACTTTCTTTAAGCATTTCTTTATTCTTGTAAAGCTTCCCTTTTTTCGCCGGTTCACCCTAGAACTTTGACTTGCATCGCTATTCATTTGCAGCAATCTGCCCAAGCCAAGGGTCACCCAGCAGCACCATACCGGAAGTGGAGTAATTAAAGCTAATTGATTTTAAAATATGACACCAGCGACGACGACGTCAAGAACGGTCGACACCCCAGGGTTGATAAATTGATGTGTTCACTTTTCTCCACTTTTCATTGCCTCCCACAAGCGTCGCACCAGCTGGGGAAAAGTGCAAAAGCGTTGATAAATTAGCTGCTGAAAATCGGGGGCAAACTTGTGCACTCTCCAAAAATGCTCCTCCCGTCAAGTGATATTAATTCCAGCCCCCGGATTGCTCCAGCTGCAGCCAGCCCGGGCTCGATGACACTTGGCGTAAATTAGTTAATTTCACTCGAGTTGCACTGGGAGCACTTTCGTGGCCATTTTACCCCCTTGATTGTAGCAATTGTAGAGCGATGGTAAAGTTGAAATTGAGCGCAGTTTGAAGTTGTCGGATTGAATTTAATCTGCCATCTGAAGGATTATTTGTTTTGGAGATTTGATCGTTTGTTGAGAAAATCTGAATCTTCATGACTGTTGAGATAGAAAAGATGAAAATTTTCTGAGAGCCGTTTTAAATGATCTTCTAATTATCTTTTAATTAAAATACCTTACTCAGGAGATTGAATACAAATCTTATTTTCAAAATGAATGACGGGGGAGGTGCACAAATAATACTATTCAGATTTAATTTAATTTCACAGTTCTGGGGCCAAAACTTAACTTCTAAATAACATAATCTTCAGTGTGAACTTAGTCCTTGCCTGAAACCAACACTACCTTTCCGGTTGATCCCGGCAATGGTGCCGTAAGTTTGGAGAAAATCTCATGTTTATTCGCAACACCCATAAGTTTCGTTTCACTGCTGGCCTACATGCATGAGAAACTTTATCCGGTGGTTTTCTTCAGCACCGGAAAGGTTAACCAAATATAGGAAGGCAAGGTGAGTTTGACAGAGGAAAATTGTTTTGAAAACAAAAAAATATGTAAAAATAATACCATCTTCAAGTAAACAATTTCTCGTTTTGCAAGCGTGATAAGTCTTATCAGATTTTTCTCAAAATCGCAACCAGCATGGTTTTCCAAATAGAGTGTTCTAAATTTCAAAACTGAGTCTTTTAATGCTTTTAATAATAACTATTTTATATCACATTACAAAGATTTTCTGAATGCCCCTAGTGTGATTATCAACTGACACGAAACTACGTTCATATCAGACATAACGTAAGAATTCATGCTTTCTTCACTGACAAATCAACATTAATTGAAAATGTAGAGTAACCTTTAATAGGATTGACAAATAGTTAGTAATCTGTGTTTCTAGAAAATGAATTAGTCAAAACTCGCAAAAAAATTCAAGCACAAAAGGTGCGTTTGCTCGCTTCCGCCACTTTTCTCATCTGAAACCTACAGGATTCAATTTGAATATTTCTAACGCTAAGCTGCGTCAATGCCATAAATTATGGCTTTTTTGTAACTTTTTTGCTACTCGACCTTTTTCAGCATTTTGTTAAGGTAAGGTAAGAAAAAAAACAGGCCTTAAAAAACTCGAGAAGCCCCCAAATAACAATAAAGACCGTCAAGTTATTTGTTTACTGTATTATGCTGCAAAACTGCCCTTTTCATCCACCAGGAGAGGGTTGATACTGAAGAACCTTCACCTTTTTCACCAACATTTTTGCTCTTCTCCGGGAGCAAACTTCTTTAGATTCCAAAGGGGCCAAAGTTTCTGTTTACTGCCACCACCAACCTTACACTCCAGTTTATGCCATTTTCTTACTTTATTGGGCCTGGTTGGTTCGGTTGGGAGTGGTTGCATGTACTCTAGGGTGGTTCAAACTTAGGAAACTACCCTACAGCACGAGGGAAACATTCTTTAAAAAATATTTCTTCTTCTGGAAAGTTGTTTATATAAAACCCTGCATCCAAGAAATTATAAGGATCAGACAACTATTTTGACCATCACAGAACAAAAAAAAACTTCAAGGAGTGCTTAATTTGGAACACCCTAATCTACTCGGCGTGCAACATAAGAGTCACCACAGAAAAAAATACACACGTGTGAGACCGCTTTTGATGTTGGGCCACGAAGCCATGTGATGCTCGGGAATTGCGCAACAAAGTTAGAAAGAAAAGCACTGAGTGCAAAAGGATACTTTGGCGGAAATTTTATCACTGCTGCTTATGTTTAGTGGGACTGGTTATGAAGAAAAAGAGATATTTCAGATTTTTTATACTCTGAAACTTCTATCGGTGGAAATCCAATTTTGCAATATTTACTATTTGAATTTTTGTTTACTAAACACCAAGCCTTAACGGTGCTGAAAATAATGAACTCACTTTTCCTTCACCTCAGAGTAATGCAAAGCAACAATTCCACCGCTATAAGGTAACATCCAACGAAAAAGGCAAAATGTGGTGCCAACAGCTTCCACTCACCTTGCAGGATATCCTATTCGGGATGTTTCAGACCTCCCATTGTGGGTGCAATTTTCCGTAAGCAAAAGCTCGCTTTACCACGTTTCTTGTGTATTCTTGCATTTCATGCTCAGGTTGGTACTAAACAATCCCAGCCACGCGATGGCAGCCGTAGCTTCGTGTTCACTTCACTGATGGTATTGTTTAAGCTCAGAGAATGAAAGCCAAGTGCTGAGATGAAGATGAAACCGGACTACCCCCGACAGGTCTGTCACGCAACTTATCTGTTGTTCCGCTGAGCTTCCATAATGTTACGAATAGTTGATTATAATCTAGTGCAGTTTAACAAATTTTAATCAAATAAACATTCCAAATATTTTAAAGCTTAAAAAATATAGAGCAATGAATTTCGAATTTTGCGCACAAATCTCTATATTTACGCAAGCTAAAAAAAATAAACACAGTAGCGTAGCACGCGCCCGTAAGCTGCTTACAATCACCAATTCACCTCGTGCCACGCCGCGAGCCCTGTGTGAATCACAAGTGACGTCTCTCGGGGAAGGAAACGTGTTTATTCGCCGTTTCCCACCTACTCAAAAGCTTTTTCCGCCAAATTTAACACTTTGTGGGTCGAGCTTTTTTCCGCTTTTGCCCCGACCTTAGGAGTGAAGATTCTTTTTTTTCGCGCACTCTTTCACCCATACAGAATTCGTTCAAGTACCCCAGCACCACCTGTCAATGTGTGTGTGTGGGTGCCCTTCCACCCACTTTTGATAACCAAAATGTAAAGGGCATGTTCCGACTAGTTTTAGCGAAGTGTGGGCTTATTTGTAATGTTTAACAATGTTTTATAAAATATACTTTTGTTTCAAGAAATCATCAAAATGGCTTTTCAGAGAAGTTCGTTGATTCGAAAAGGTGAAGATTATTTATCAAAATATACCTTTGGGGTTTTCATTCATAAATGCTATGAAAAAAGTCTAAAAATATTCATTAGATTTTTATGTAAATAAATCTTTTAAATTCGTGAAAGCAAAAAATCGAAAAAAATTAAAATAGGAACTAAAAATACATACTGAAAAAAAGAAATTCGCCACGAAAACAGCACGATTCGAATAAAAGGTTTCCCCAAAATTTGACTAGGGAATCCTTGGCCGAAACAATAAGACGAGTATTTTGTGTTTGTTAGGGTTACCTAAGCCATTTAGGGTGGACCAAAAATGGCATTTTCTCAAAAAACACATTTTTCAAAAAATCTTAAAGTTCTTCGAGCCTTTTCACGGTTTTTAAGCTTTCTTTGACGCAAATGAAAGGCGATTAGTTAGACTTTTAAGAAAAAATAGTTTGAAGTTTCAAAAATCTAGCCTAACATTTGAAAAGGTTGTATGGAAACTAAGAATGCTGTTTTGAATGTCTAGGAATCAAAAAGCTTATGTCTGGAAACATTTTGATCGGATTTCTTGAGCAATTTTTTATAAAATATCAATAGGGTAATTCTCCGCCAACTCACAAGCAGTTGCCCTGACCCCTCTTCGATTTGCGTGAAACTTTGTCCTAAGGGGTAACTTTTGTCCCTGATCACGAATCCGAGGTCCGTTTTTTGATATCTCGTGACGGAGGGGCGGTACGACCCCTTCCATTTTTGAACATCCGAAAAAGAGGTGTTTTTCAATAATTTGCAGCCTGAAACGGTGATGAGATAGAAATTTGGTGTCAAAGGGACTTTTAAATCCCCTAAATACGCTCCCCCCGATTGCGCCTCCCCCGTTTTGCGCCCCCCGAATTGCGCTCAAACCCCGAAATAACGCTCCCCCTAAATAACGCTCTAAGTGGCGCAAATCGGGGAGCGTTATTGCTGAGGTTTGGCGTAAATGGGGTTTTCTTTTAAATGTACTTTATTTACATATAAATGAAATATATGTATAAGGGTCATCCACAAAACACGGATAAGAGGCCATCCACAAATCTGGGTGTCCAAGAACTCCCGGAAGTCATGCTCTAGATATCTACTTGATCAACGGGGTCTATATGGGTGTATTAACCATCGGTATAGCTTCCGGTAACTTCAGTGAACCACGATGGATACTCTGGGTTACGTTGGATTGTTGTGGGCCCTCCAGGAACTCCCGGGAGTTATGACCTGATGATCTACCTGATCAACGCGGGTCTATATGGGTGTATTAATCATCGGTATACCTTCAGGTAGCTTCACTGTACCACGATGGGTGCTCTGGAGTTCGTTGGATTGTTATAAGTCCTCCAGGAACTCCAGGGAGTTATGACCTAATGATCTACCTAATCAACGGGGGTCTATATGGGTATATTAATCATCGGTATAGCTTCAGGTAGCTTCAGTGAACCACGATGGATCTCCTGGGTTACGTTGGATTGTTATGGGCCCTCCTGGAACTCCCGGAAGTAATGACCTGATGATCACCTGATCAACGCGGGTCTATATGGGTATATTAACCATCGGTATAGCTTCCAGTAACTTCAGTGAACCACGATGGATATTCTGGGGTACGTTGGATTGTTATGGGTCCTCCAGGAACTTCCGGAAGTTATGACCTGATCAACGGGGGTATATATGGGTGTATTATTCATCGGTATTGCTTCAGGTAGCTTCACTGAACCACGATGGATGCTTTGGAGTTCATTGGATTGTTATAGGTCATCCAGGAACTCTTGGAAGTGATGGCCAGATGATCTACCTGATCGATGGGGGTCTACATGGGTGTATTATCATCGGTATAGCTTAAGGTAACTTTAGTGGACAGCGATGTTTACTCAGCAGCTTGTTGGAATGTTTAGGGTTTTCCAGAAATTCAGGAAGTCATGGCCTGGGTGTCTACTTAAACCAGGCCATGACTTAAGAGAGTTTCTGGATGACCTAGAACAATTCAACATGGCGCAGGTATCCTTCGTGGTTCACTGAAGTTACCTGAAGCTATACCGATGATTAATTTATCAAATGAACCTCCGTTGATCTGGTAGATATCCAGGTCATGACTTCCAGGAGTTCCTGGACGACCCATAACAATCCAACGTACCTCAGAGTATCCTTCGTGGTTCAGTGAAGCTACCTGAAGCTATACCGATGATTAATGTATTCATATAGGCCCCGTTGATCAGGTAGATCATCAGGTCATAACTTCCGGGAGTTCCTGGAGGGGCCCATAACAATCAACGTAACAGAAGATCCATCGTGGTTCACTGAAGCTACCTGAAGCTATACCGATGATTAATACACTCATATAGACCACCGTTGATCAGGTAGATCATCAGGTCATAACTCCAGGAGTTCCTGGAGGACCCATCACAATTTAACGTAACCCAGAATTTCTATTGTGGTTCACTGAAGCTACGGAAGCTATACCGATGGTTAATTCACCCATATAGACCCCGTTGATCAGGTAGATCATTGAGCCATAACTCCCGAGAGTTCCTGGAGGACTTATAACAATCCAACGAACTCCAGAGTATCCATCGTGGTTCAGTGAAGCTATAACGATGATTAATGCACCCATATAGACCCGCGTTGATCAGGTAGATCATCAGGTCATAACTCCCGGGAGTTCCTGGAGGGCCCATAACAATCCAACGTAACCCAGAATATCCATCGTGGTTCACTGAAGCTACCTGAAGCTATACCGATGGTTAATACACTCATATAGACCCCCGTTGATCAGCTAGATCATCAGGTCATAACTCCCGGGAGTTCCTGGAGGACCCATCACAATTTAACGTAACCCAGAATTTCCATTGTGGTTCACTGAAGCTACCGGAAGCTTTACCGATGGTTAATTCACCCATATAGACCCCGTTGATCAGGTAGATCATTAGGCCATAACTCCCGAGAGTTCCTGGAGGACTTATAAAAATCCAACGAACTCCAGAGTATCCATCGTGGTTCAGTGAAGCTATACCGATGATTAATGCACCCATATAGACCCGCGTTGATCAGGTAGATCATCAGGTCATAACTCCCGGGAGTTCCTGGAGGGCCCATAACAATCCAACGTAACCCAGAAGATCCATCGTGGTTCACTGAAGCTACCTGAAGCTATACCGATGGTTAATACACTCATATAGACCCCCGTTGATCAGGTAGATCATCAGGTCATAACTCCCGGGAGTTCCTGGAGGACCCATCACAATTTAACGTAACCCAGAATTTCCATTGTGGTTCACTGAAGCTACCGAAAGCTATACCGATGGTTAATTCACCCATATAGACCCCCGTTGATCAAGTAGATATCTAGAGCATG
Organism: Culex quinquefasciatus; assembly: GCF_015732765.1. Classification (NCBI taxonomy): domain Eukaryota; kingdom Metazoa; phylum Arthropoda; class Insecta; order Diptera; family Culicidae; genus Culex; species Culex quinquefasciatus. Next base: position 145,070,542 of record NC_051863.1, on the reverse strand, counting down.
ACTTCCGGGAGTTCTTGGAAACCCAGATTTGTAGATGGCCCCTTATCCGTGTTTGTGGATGACCCCTTATACAAATATTTCATTTATATGTAAATAAAGTACATTTAAAGAAAACCCATTTTACGCCAAAACCCCGCAATAACGCTCCCCCGATTTGCGCTCAAACCCCGAAATAACGCTCCCCCGTTTGCGCTCAAACCCCGAAATAACGCTCCCCCGAATTGCGCTCTCCCCCGGTGTGCGCCCCCCCCAAAAGAGCGCACATGGGGGATTTAGTGTAAAATAAGACGCCCGATTTGATGGCGTACTCAGAATTTCGAAAAAACGTATTTTTCATCGAAAAAGACACTAAAAATGTTTTAAAAATTCTCCCATTTTCCGTTACTCGACTGTAAAAAAATTTGGAACATGTCATTTTATGGGAAATTTAATGTACTTTTCGAATCTACATTGACCCAGAAGGGTCATTTTTTCATTTAGAACAAAAATTTTCATTTTAAAATTTCGTGTTTTTCTAACTTTGCAGGGTTAGTTTTTAGAGTGTAACAGTCTTCTATAAAGTTGTAGAGCAGACAATTACAAAAATTTGGATATATAGACATAAGGAGTATGCTTATAAACATCACGGGTCATCGCGATTTTACGAAAAAAAGTTTTGAAAACATTAAATTTCCCATGAAATGACATGTTCCAAAAAAATTTACAGTCAAGTAACGGAAAATGGGAGAATTTTTAAAACTTTTTTAGTGTTTTTTCCGATGAAATTTTTAGTACGCCATCAAATTGGGCGTCTAATTTTACATAAAAGTCCCTTTGACACCAAATTTCTATCTCATCACCGTTTCAGGCTGCAAATTATTGAAAAACACCTCTTTTTTCGCATGTTCAAAAATGGAAGGGGTCGTACCACCCCTCCGTCACGAGATATCAAAAAACGGACCTCGGATTCGTAATCAGGGACAAAAGTTACCCCTTAGGACAAAGTTTCACGCAAATCGAAGAGGGGTCGGGGCAACTTTTCCCGATTTCGTGTGAGTTGGTAGTTATTTATTTAACATTGTAGAGTTTAACTGACAGTATTCAGAGATACGATTTTTGAAAGAAAAATCTGTTTTGTTTGATTTTCGTAAACGAAAGACACAACTTTGGTACCCAAAAAGAACAGGACACTCAAATTTTCAAGTTATTGAAGTTTTAGTGAAAAGAGATTTTGTCCTGTTTCAGCCATTTTCCGGTTTCCACGAGCGTCGAACCAAATTTTACTTTCAAAAAAATCATGTCTCGGAATCCTGTCAGTAAAACTCCAACATTTTTTTAATATTTTATGTAAAATAACCCAAGAAATCCGATCAAAATATTTGAAGACATAGGATTTTTGGTCCCGAGACCTTCAAACAGCATTTTCAGTTTTCATACAACCTTTTCGAATTTTTGGCTACATTTTTGAAACTTTAAACTATTTTTTGCGTCCAAGAGAGCTTAAATCGGTTAAAATGATAGGATGTCATATTTAAAAAAAAAAAATCTGTTTTGGGCAGTGCGTGGCCGAATGGTTACGCTGTCCGCTTTGTAAGCGGATGATTCTGGGTTCGATTCTCATCTGCTGCAACCTTCCATCGGATGAGGAAGTAAAATGTCGGTCCCGGCCTTGGTTGTTAGGCCGTTAAGTCATTCCAGGTGTAGGAGTCGTTTCCATGCCATAAGTACAAACAACACACCAAACCAAGCCTACTCCGGTGGAATCGCTGGCGGCGGTTGGACTCACAATCCGAAGGTCGTCAGTTCAAACACTGGGATGGAAGGTTCCTTGGAGTAAAAAGAGGTTTGGGTGCCCTCCCCATTCAAGCCTTCGGACTCCTAAGTTCGAGCAGAAACTTGCAATAGAGACCACAAAAGACCCGGGGGTCGTTAATGTGGATGGTTTGATTTTTTTATTTTTTTTGATTCTGTTTTGGGCTTCGAGATTTAAAAAAAATGTCCACGTGGTTTATGGATGGTCCCTTTTTGCAAAAATCGACAAAAATGCCAATTTGGTACAACCCTAACACCTCACCCTAATGGACATACAAAAACTATTGGTCTAATTATTTATTTTAGCCAAGGAATTTCCAGCCCATTTTTGGGCCCGATCAGATTTGAACACAAATTCAACATTCCATTCCATTTTCCTAGATCTTATCAAATCGTCAGCTGTGTGCTATCTTGTGACAGCGACCATTTAGTACTATTTGAGAAAATCGATTTTTAAAGTTTGATGATAAATATTTTCAAAACTATGAATGGTAGAGCCAAACTTTTTGTAGCAATCGGTTCGTATACTATCGCTTAACAAACGCTCCAAGTTTCAACTACTTTGGTTACACCAGTTAAAAGATACAGTAAATTATGTAAACAAAAATCTGAAAAGTACGTGTCACAAGTGTGCCTTGAAAGTAAATTTGTACTACGTGTCACAAGTGTGCACAGAATTCCCATACAAACTAAAATAAACTCAAATCAATGGTTTATCGACCTCATCAGTATATTTTCAAAAACAAAAGATTGCATTGCCTTTCGAAAGTATGTGTGTACATAAATTTGTGAAAAACAAGAAATTTTTTCCACATTTTCCAACAACATGTATGACGTGTCACAAGTGTGCACGAACATTTTGATGATAAATTGGTCTATGTCACAAGTGTGTATTGCGATATCCGCGAAACGGAAGCGAGTTTCCAAAATCGGGTTGAAGCATCTTGTAGGGGAGTTTGGGGTAATATGGACAGTGGGGGTAATTTGGACACCCCTTTAAAAATCACGTTTTCTTCGGATATAAAGTGAAAACGGCAATTTAAGTGATAAGGCTAGTACTAGTAATGGCCTAGGAGTATGGACAAACCAAAAAAGTTGGAATAGGGTAAGTAGTTTTGGTATAATGTGGAAAAGTTTCCAAAGGCCGGTTGGCACTGCCTTAAATTCTAATATTTGAAGGTTAGGAAATAAGGTTTTGCAGGGGTTATATGGCAAAAAAGTGGACATTTTTGGTTTAAGGGGAGTGTTTGGACGATGCCTGAGATATGTACGTATAAAAATTGTGCATTTTATCCATTTTTATCATCAAAAATCGCAATTTATGATAAAATATGCTATGGGGGTAATTTGGACATGGCTTGTGGGGTAATTTGGACATACCTGAAAGTCTACCTGTCAGGCAACAAAAAAGTAACTTTCATGGTTGGGTGAGTTTTTAAAGGGATTTAGATAAATTTAGAGGGATTTAATATGTCAAAACAATCATGAGAACTTTCACAAAACCCCTATTTTTTAATTTAGATAAATTTATTCCAATATTCGAATTGATGAAAATCTGATTACTGTACATTTGGCGTTCAACAAGACTCTAATGTTGATTGCTTTTAATTAATTTCTTTGACATTTCTAATATCTATGCTGGTTTACAATAATATCTAAATTTGAAGGGCTACAGAATGTAAAATTTAAAAAAAATATATATTTTCAGGCTAATAAATTCAATATAAAGATTGATTTATATAAACATAAACGATACCTTAATCACTAAAAACAAGTATAGTGTGCCTGATCCAGAATCAATGTTTAAATCATTTCAGTATTAATGATTGAATTATGTATACTACACTGAACTATTTGTTATCTTCCTATTGAATTATAGTTCTATCACAAAATCATTATTTAAACCTTTGATGAAATATTGTGAGCAACACTTCAAAATATAAAGCAATTACAAAACCAGGTTGAAGGATAAAAAAACATGCTCAAAAAATCAAATGTTAAACTTATTCTTCAACATGTGTCCAAATTACCCCTCAAAAGGTGTTCATATTACCCCACAAGGCATGTCCAAATTACCCCACAAGGCATGTCCAAATTACCCCATAGGGGTGTTCATATTACCCCCACACAAAAATGTGGGGGTAATTTGGACACCTTTTAATTTTTGCGATAAAAATGGGTTTTTCATCAAAATTTATCAAAATGAATGACATTTTTCCATCAAATATTGTCTCTATTATCCTCTGGTGTCATCCACATTCCTTTAAAATATCCATACAGCCCGTAACAGAGCAATTTCCTTAGGGTGTCCAAATTACCCCACACTCCCCTAGTGTTTGTTAAGTTTAGCAAAACGTCATCATTCACTCATTTTCGACCAAAATGGTCTATGTCACAAGATAGCACACAGCTGACGAAATACAAACAAATTTTGCATACTCAATACAGAACATAATTAAACACATTCCTTTGAAGAAACCTCTCGGTAAAAGCTTGAAATTAGTTTGCTAAGCTAATGATGAATTTCGATGAATTTTTTTTAAACGTATTCAGTAGTTGAATGGTCGGTTAAGTTTAGATCATAAACCATCTGTCAAAATGAACAAAATTTTACCGAATTTCTGTTGTTCGATGAACAATCATGAACTTCATTACCGAATTTCGACGAGTTTTTACCGCAATCAGTAAACTTTGCGGAATTCGGTAGAAAATCTAAGTTTGAATGTTTTCTTAACCGAATTGATTATGACAAATATAAAATAAAAAAAATGCAGATGATTTAAAAAAAACCTCCTCTCCCGTAGATTTCCCAGCACTTTAAAGAGGGCAAAAGAGAAATTCTTTCCTTTTTCCATCATTGTTCACTGCATGCCATGCCGTGCCGTGGGGGGGAGGAGGAGGTGGCAGCATCAAAAGTTCTTTAACCTCACGTAGAGCGGAAAAATATGCTTTGCTTTTCGTTTTTCCCCTTCGTCGTCGCTGAAAAACACGCGGTCCGTGCTGCACAAGGGCCCCGGAAAAAGCGACAGTTCAGCAGGAATCATGAGTGGAAAAGTCAGCAGAATAATGGTCGTTGCCGACGACGACGACGCCACCATCGTGGAAGAAAAGCCCTTTTCGGTATGGGTGGCTGTGTGGCGCAGATTTGCTAGGGTGGTATTTTGCATAAGTTTAATTTAATGACCACCCTCGTGAAGGCTCAAGCAAACCCAATCAAAATGTTGAAAACATTTTCACCCTAATCATCTAAATTTCCCAGGGGCAATTTGATGTTAAGAAACACCTGAGGTGGAATCTTTGAACATTTTTTTTTAATTTAGATCCTTTGCAGGTAACCCCATCGTCAGTAATGCTTTGATTCGCATTTTACAAAAGCCGTGCTTTCCGGTAAATGAGATGCATTTTCTCACGTCGAGGGTGCAAATGAAAGCGATAGCTCACGCCTCTAGGCCGGATGCCACGTGCAAGAAAAAAAATGAGGAAAAGGAAACGCCCGAGGCGTCCATGAAAAACTAATTTGCAACAAGCTTCAGCAGATTTTCGAGAGGATTACAAGTTTTGAGAAGGTTTATTTTCGTTTCATGTTTATTTTTAATTGTTTCCCAGGAGAAAATTTTGTTTGAACCAACATTTCTCCCAACCCCCTTTTAAACAAGGTTATTCTCAAATCCGCCAACCATAAACATTTTGAAAAAGAATACACGGATGTAATTACTCTCAAATATCGCTATCTTGAAACCCTCCCCTAAAATGTTATAAAAGAAGTGAAACAAGCACTACGAGAATAATACAATAAGCCCGTTGTAAATATTTATCAAAGGTTTATGCCACTAAATTCTGGCCGAAAGAGGAGCAAGTTGTTTAAACTACAAGTCCAAAATGATGATTTTTGTGTAAAAAAACACTTTTTAATCGAATTTTAATTTATTTCCCTGAATTAGATTAGTGTTCGAGTGTTTGGTCAATTAAAAATCAAAACAGTTTAAATAAGTATTACATTTCGATAAAAGTGGTATAATGAACTTTTCGGCATTGTTTATTTTTGTTACAAAAAGTAGGCCATTTTGTGGCTCTCACTTGGAATTAAATCTCTGTACACCACCAGGATTATTTCATGTAATGGAAGGAGAATTGAGCAATTTTGAATCAATTTACTGGCCTATACACGGAGAAAAAAGAGTTCCCAAAATCGTGAACAGGCGTTCATGAAAATGAGAAACTCGAACAAAGTGTTCAAATCCCATGGTACGATTTTGAAAAACGTACCATGAAATTTAAACACTTTGTTCGTGGTTCCCATTTTCATGAACGCTTGTTCACGATTTTGGGAACTCTTTTTTCTTCGTGTAGCGTCCAATTTCCCGTCTCAGAAAAAAATATTCCGGAAATTCCCAGCAAGCTTAAAAAAAAGGCTAGATGAATTTTTATGAAAAAAAATCTAGTTTCTCCGGTTTTGTGGATATTTTTAACTTCAAAATAGGATTTTAAAAATAAGATGAGCTCAACGAATTTTTTACAAAAAAAAAACAAACGAAAATTCCCACCAAAATGTACTTTTCCAACCTTGCAACTTACTACCCCTGAATATGCATTCCCATCAGCTTAGTATGCAAAATGCATCGCATTACATCCACACCACGTCCTATAAATAGCGCGACATTATTCATGGCATTTCCACAACGTCCGGGGAAAAGCGTGTGCTGCACGTCGTCGTCTGATACTCAAACCGCAGAATGTTGTCATCAGTGTCTTCGCGGGCCAACGCTTCAGCATGCATCGCGTCGAGGAAGTATATATGCGCCGGATGCAGTTTCCGATGCAAATGGAATAACATTTTGCGGAACGACATTGGGCCCAACTTCCTCTGAAGGTGGTGGGGTGGAGGTCACCATTTTAAGGATTTATATTTGTGAGGTTGGTTGGTTGAGAGATGGTACGATATGGTGGGTTATTGTTGTGTACAACTACATGGAATTGAAATTCGTAGAACATATTGACAAGTGATGACATTACTATGTGAAAATCCATTTCGGTGTAATATTATGGAGAAGAAGCAACTGATAATGTATTTTCGATGAAAAGCACTTGTTCCTGCCGTAACCGTGTCAATCATTGGTTATTGCAGGTATTAAAGCTCAATTAAACTTAAAAAGCATGCATTCAAAAAATTAAAAAAGTAATAAAAAGAACTAATATTTTTTCCCTTCAAACAATTCATCTTAACATTTTCTGCGATTACCACTTCAGCTGCAACATATGTACCAATTTTCCTCTGCAATCAATCCAGATTATGTTCGTTTCTTGAGTGGACCATATTTCATTTTCCTCTTGGATTCAATCCCACAAAAGGGGCAGACATCCGGAGAAACCAATTTTTCGACGCCCCCCTCTCCAATTCCCCACACTTTTCATTTCACTCGCAAAAGCTTTCCCCTCTCAAAGAAAAGCTTCCCTGTATCGAAAATACCTGAATCGAAAAGTTGAAATAGTCGAGCAAAAAAAAAACGGCAGCAACAACCAACCAATCCACCGGCACAATATCCAGTTGTTATTTCATTTTAAGAAAACTTTCGAAATAATTTCGTTCGTTTTTGAGAAACTTTTGCTCGCCCCCCTTTTTACGCCATTATGTCCACCCCTTGTGTGACTGTCAGAGAGCAACGAAAAGATGAGAATTATTTCATTTTGGCTGCTGTTGTATAGTGCCTCAAGGAGCCAACAGCACTCTGCTGGCGAATAAAAACGTATTGCTGGAGCGATGTTCTGGAAGTTCTTGAAGGAAGGAAAGCGGGGGCAGCTTGTGGAAACTTGGAAAAATAGATAAATAGAAAAGCACTTCGAATCGAACGACCGATCCAATACAACCGACTCATTCTCGAAAAATGGTACCATCATTCAGAGATTGATCCGATTAATAGATGAGATTATTCGCTCCGGTGGAAGAGTAATCATTTCGACTATGTTGAACTTGGAAGGCTGGGAAAAGAGGTTCTATTTTAAGGTTCGATTGCGCAGAAGGATCGAAAACAAATTTATATGTGGGTAATTCTCCGATAAATTCACACAGCAGTTGCCCCGACCCCTCTGCGATTTGCGTGAAATTTTGTCCTAATGGATAACTTTTGTCCCTGATCACGAATCCGAGGTCCGATTTTTGATATCTCGTGACGGAGGGGCGGTACGACCCCTTCAATTTTTGAACATGCGAAAAAAGAGGTGTTTTTAAATAATTTGCAGCCTGTAACGGTGATGAGATAGAAATTTGGTGTCAAAGGGACTTTTATGTAAAATTAGACGCCCGATTTGATGGCGTACTCAGAATTCCGAAAAAACGCATTTTCTTCGAAAAAAACACTTAAAAAGTTTTAAAAATTCTCCCATTTTCCGTTACTTGACTGTACAAAATTTTGGAACATGTCATTTTATGGGAAATTTAATGTACTTTTCGAATCTACATTGACCCAGAAGGGTCATTTTTCATTTAGAACAAAATTTTTCATTTTAAAATTTCGTGTTTTTTCTAACTTTGCAGGGTTATTTTTTAGAGTGTAACAATGTTCTACAAAGTTTTAGAGCAGATAATTACAAAAATTTTAATATATAGACATAAGGGGTTTGCTTATAAACATCACGAGTTATTGCGATTTTACGAAAAAAAAGTTTTGAAAATGTTGGTCGTCGTTGATCATGGCCGTTCATGGTCACCCGCGACAGACACGGACGACGAAACAAAGAGAAACGCAAAAAGTAACTTTTTCAAAACTTTTTTTCGTAAAATCGCGATAACTCGTGATGTTTATAAGCAAACCCCTTATGTCTATATATAAAAATTTTTGTCATTGTCTGCTCTACAACTTTGTAGAACATCGTTACACTCTAAAAAATAACCCTGCAAAGTTAGAAAAAACACGAAATTTTAAAATGAAAAATTTTGTTCTAAATGAAAAAATGACCCTTCTTGGTCAATGTAGATTCGAAAAGTACATTAAATTTCCCATAAAATGGCATGTTCCAAAAAACTTTACAGTCGAGTTACGGAAAATGGGAGAATTTTTAAAACTTTTTTAGTGTTTTTTTCGATGAAAAATACGTATTTTCGGGATTCTGAGTACGCCATCAAATCGGGCGTCCAATTTTACATAAAAGTCCCTTTGACACCAAATTTCTATCTCATCAACGTTTCAGGCTGCAAATTATTGAAAACACCGCTTTTTTCGCATGTTCAAAAATTGAAGGGGTCGTACCGCCCCTCCGTCACGAGATATCAACAATCGAACCTCGGATTCGTGATCAGGGACAAAAGTTTCACGCAAATCGAAGGGGGGTCGGGGCAACTTTGCCCGATTTCGTGTGAGTTGGTAGAGAATTACCCATGTAACATAAAAGTTTTTTGAAGTTCTTTCCAAAAAATGATTTACATTATGTCATTTGATTATTGATACGGATGCACAGAAAAAAAAACATGCTTTTAAGTCGATTTTCAATTTGATCTAATCTTTCTTCGGAAATATAGCAAATAAAGCTATCAAGTTTTGCATTTTCCATGTTTGAGTTTTGCATTTCCCATGTTCGAGTTATGGTTTTAATTGTATTTGAACGATAGTCGAAATGAATTTAGGCCAAAATAAGATTCTAGTTTCATTTTATTTATGTATCACAAAACTAAACATGCTTTATTCATATAGTTTAACCTTTCTCCCCAATCCAAATTAATGATACTCAGTTTTGAAAGTGAACTCGTCAAGTATAAACTGATATGCACGAATTTGACATAATGTCAATCTATTCAAACGAGACGGCGTGCTCTCAGGGGATCCATAGAAAAAGTTTTTTATTAAAATGAGAAACATCCTCGTCTGCCACTGCTCTCGGTTCTCACGTCCAAAACTATACGTTGGTGCTTTGGTGTTTTCCTCCTCGACAAAAATGAACACCAGTTAAGTTAATCTTCAGGCTTGGTTTCTCATTTGATATTTCCGTTAGGATGTCCGTAATGTTCAAGCAATGCAAATCTGATGGGGGATAAAATTGTTTGATTATTTTGTGGCTGGGACACCCTATCGCTTCTTCTAATACCATGAGAGCACGAGAAAAACTGGACACTATAGAAAGTACTATTTAGATGTCCTCAGCCGGAACGAATCGACAGTGGGAGAGAAAAAAATGGAACAGAATGTTAGGTGTCGGATCTAATCTCAATCTCAAACATATCTCGCATCCTGATTGGCCCCCAAAGGGCCACCCGAAGCTGGTTTGACACTAGACAGAGCACAGAGCAAGCCTACAACGTGTGAACGTGAAATATGAATACACGTGACACGAGTTGCTTTTTCTACCACGTGTGAGACACACTGAGTCCCCATTCTATCTATCTTGTTTCATTTACGAGAAGAATGGAAAATATTCTGATGAAAACTCGCCGCCAAAGGCCGGAACGTGTCGTACACTGGAAACCTTCCTAGGATCTGTGGCCAGAGCATCCCTAACTGGAAAGTGCGACAGAGAGGTTCTAAATTGGGTAAAAGAGTCGACCGGGGATAAAGTGTGTCATTGTTAGTAGTCCTAGTCCCCGGTCGGTAGGTTGGCAGCAGCAAAATTAAACCAATTTTGTCTCGATAGGTGCGAGAGTTGCACCGGGAGATGTTGGACCGACCAGTGCCCACAGGCTCAGGATGTCGCCCACTCGGGTGTGGCGTCACTGAAGGTGGTGGCAAACGGCGATATGGTGATTGATTGCGTATACGAAGCGAGAACAATGCATGCAAGGCTTAGTCAAAGATTGAATGGGAAGGACATGGTTGATCCTCAGCTTTTGTGTTGTACTTAATTAAGATATTCCATTCTGTATAGATTAGATGACTGATGCGTTACGAGAAGGTTTGTTCATTTTTTTTTTTGTGATATTAAATGAAGATGAATGGCTTGATCAATGGTTGGACGAATGAAGCTATCTAACATGTAGCTTATATTAAATCAGAACCTAGATTCTTAGTAAAATGAATTGCACAATGATGTTGGGTTGTCAGATCTTCAATCATTTGAACTCGTTAGAAAGGTCCTTTGATTACACCGACCAACACAATTTCTGCGCAGACTCAACTTGAGGGAAAGCATGCACTTTGGGGTCCCCAGAAAAACGTGCATTTTGATTTTTTTCAAAAAAAGTTTGGCTGAACCGAATATTGCATACAATTTAAGGGTTGTATGCAAGAGCGACGAACTGCCCTAATTCTCCATATAAACTTTCGCTTCGCTTCGCTAGGAGACGGTGATTTTAGCGGGTTGCAGACTGGATTTCGCCATGTGATGTGATGATTGTCTAAGCCCAAGTTGCCTAGGATTGATAATTGGGAATATTGGGAATTCCACCTGAACCAGATTCTCACCACCATGACAGCCGTCGATTGCCGGCCGCTCCCATGACCACCGCGCACCAGGGACAAGGAAAGGGATTTGGAAGACGGGAAGTGTTGATGCTCCACTTTTTTCAGAGTATTAAGGGAAAATCTCCACGGTATCCTCAAGTAAGTTTCGCTTGGAGTTGGACGGTTTTTGGGAAGGTATAAGGTCTAGGATACAAGCGTTGCGACCAATGGCATAATGTGTTTAAGGGTACACACGACGACCACATCCAGGCACGACGCAGAACTTCCTCTTTTACTGCTTTTTTGGCCCATTCGACCAAAAATCTGAAGGTTTACAGAGCCTAATTCTCCATATAAACTTTGGAGAAAAACCATTCGGTCAAGACAGACTATTTTTGAAAAATTCAAAATGCACGTAATTCTGAGGACCCCAAACTTTATGCTTCCCCTCGAGTTGAGCCTGCGCAGTCATTTTTGTAACGACAGGTCAGGTGATAGATCTGGACAAAGTTTTCATCAAAATATCTGAGATCCGGCTCCGAAAAAGTGCATAAATAATACTTAAGTGCTTATAACTTTTGATAGGGTTGTCAGATCCTCAAACTTTTGAACTCGTTGGAAAGTCAGTGTTGAGATAACCCAGTACCATTTTTTGTTCAACATCCCATCACACACACAGACATTTGCTCGGAATTTGATTCTAAGTCAATATGTATACGTGAAGGTATAGGTATAGGAGGTCGAATTAAGAATTTCATTTATCGAGTGATTTTATAGCCTTTCCTCAGTGAGATGAGGAAGGCAAAAACGGAATACTTGAAACGTCACCTGGATTAACAGACATATCAATAAGAAAGGTTTCATGTGCTTGGTCCTTCCAAGAATTTCCCAGGCAAAATGCTTCACTGCACTGCTGAGACTAATTAGAATCAATCGTCTAGAAAAGTGACGTTGATGAGCCCTCTCGACAAATTGATTTATAATGAGCTGCTGGCTAACTGCCTCATGCACTGGTGCATCGAGTCAGATTAATCACCGTTGACAACTTGTGTCACACTCATATTGAATTCATCCCTCAATAAGCAAATTCTTGGAAGTCAATTCAGATACCGGGTGGCACCGGGATTCGCTTAATTACCCAGGCATTTGCAATAGTTGTTAATTATTTAAAAATTACACAAAACCACATGGTGTCCGTTCTCACCCCCCCGAACTACACGAAACATTGTCCAACAACACTACTAAGGAAGACAGCACAAAGCCATCTCCATACAAATGAACGAGCAGCACTAATTTGCACATTCATGGCTTAATAGTTCTGCTGGAAACCCGGGCAACAACCAGGGGTTTGTTGTGGCCAAGTGGTTTTGTTGAAGTGTAAAGCCAAGCCAGCTCGGAAGGATAAAACACAAAAGCTCTTCCGGTGCAACGCGTCGCCATCGTCGTCGTCGTCCTTGTTGCTTGTTTGCACTTTTAGTTGTTTTTTTTCTGTTCTGCCAGAGTAACTAGCTTTCTGGAAATCTGCAGCATATTGCGAGCCGTAGGAGGACTGTATTTTGGAATGCTTGCCTCCACTTCCAAACTGAACAAACACTGCAACTGCTACGGTAACAAAATACGTACGATGCAGCACTCCTCTAACCTTCCCAATGTTTGTAACAATTACATTTGTGCCAGTCGTATGGAAGCTACTCATGCATATAGTTGTTTTGGTTAGCCAGAAGAAATTATGAATGGTTCAAGGAATCGCAGGGAAAACGACAAAAAAGGGGTAATCCATTTGGAAATTAGCACATGTTTTGCACTTGAGGTACGTTTTGATGTTGAGAATTTAAGCTGTTCGGTCAACTGAAAATGCCAAAATTTAAACAGTTTTTGTACGTGGATAAGATGTTGACAAGAAAATAGTTTTTTTTTTTTCAATTTATTTTATATATCTTAAACGGTTTGGTAGTAAATAGGTACTGTGAACGGACGGAGAGGATAAATCCCGAAATGGCCGAGCGAATTTTCCTCATGAGATTCTTTTACTAAAAGTGCACTCTTTAAAAAAAAATGTCGCTCTAAATTTACTGGAAATATACAGGGTCACTCTTCCAAAAAAAAAAAATAAAACACTTCAAATTTGGAAGTTTATTTCCGATATTTTTTGTAGTGTATAACATGTTAACTTACATTTCATTCTTCCCACAGGACACTGAGATGAATCTGTTGGCAAAAAAAACTAATTTTCATCAACTCAAATCGGCATCATCGACAACAACAAAGCTGTAAAACAACGCTTTCGACTACACCCCATACAGTCACTGTGGGAGCTTAAGTTGCAAACAAATTTCAAGCTCCATGACGGGACCATCCAAAAACCACGTGGACACCTTGGGGGGATCAGCGGTTGTCCACGCTCCATATAAGTTTTTTTTTTGTATGTTCACGATGGGGGGGGGGGGGGTTGAGATTTCCAAAAAAAAGTGTCTACGTGGTTTATGGATGGTCCCGACGGTAAAACTGCCGTTGCTGGTTGCAGCTAGTAACAGTGAACGTGTTTATCACGTAGTCCGTGTTATGTAGGTTAATCCCGTAATTGTCCTATATATATCAGCGACTAATTAAGTAGTACACAACATCCCCGAGTTTCGTTCCTGGCATACAGCTGATGGTGGCAGTTTGCTCATAATCCATCGGATCCGTTCCGACAGGCAGGTCACAGGATGATACTTTTATGAGGTTGTTTTGGTGGAGGCACCAAAATCTTGTCATTAAATTCATGACTTATGACACATTTTGTTACTAGTCACTTAATTATCAAAAATCTCATAATTATAGCATAAGGTATATTGAGCCTAACTCTTTATATAAAAACTTAAGTTTAAAAAAATGTGTTCTTTAAAAAAGTCAGTAATTTGGCGGAATATTTCAAATAGGAAGTCACGTCCACAAACCTGGTTTTCAAAATACCGTGAGCGTGCTCGAGAGCTTTTACGGAACTCTCGCGAAAAATTGGATCCGACAAAAAACTTTTTCCCCGTCTGCGGCAACCTATCCTGCAATCACGTTACTGAAGCCGGTGAATCGGGGTTTATGCTTGCCATATAGTGGGTGTGTGCCGTAAAAATTGCCACCCCCTCCCCTCCCCTAAAATGAGGTCGAGCGTCGTCGTCGTCGTTCATGCTCATAATCATTTTGATCAACTTAATCCGGGATGTGCTAAGCTCAACTTTTGCACCGAAAGTGACTGAGCTTGGGTACACATTCATGAGAGTGAGGGTGCATGTTAGGGTGTCCGGAAGCGTGTTTCCGGCAAAATTGTTGAAAAAGTATGTTAATAGACTGTATTGAGGGTGCGTGCTGCGAAGTTTGCAAAGTATTCTTGCTGGAACGAATTGAATTGATGGAGCTTGAAAAAAAGCTCTAGAGTGTTTGTTTACACTGCTCTCACCAAACATGAGTGCAAAAGGGCTCTTATATGTTTTGAAGATTAAGGATTTGGTCTCGTGTCCATACAATTCACCTAGTTTCACTACCTATTTGAACTACTATAAACACTGAAATAAAAAATCCATAAACATTATTATTCCAGTCATCATTAATCTCGAATAAATGTTTCTAATTTCAGTAGTACACTGAACTCAAACTTAACGAAAATCATCATCCTCACTAATCAGCGAGTGACCCTAGTCTATACGGTGTCAAAAAATTAAGATTGAAGTTTCGTACCACTTGTTTCAACTCTGAACCTTGTCCTTACGGCCGCGGAACGCTTCTCGCATTCAGGTGAGCTTGATGTTGGTGAGATCTTGTGTCGCATGTACTGCTATACGCGCAAGCCGAGTGCATATTTAATGTAGCACCGCACTTTTATGAATCTGTAGTGCTCGTTAGACGTGTTTTTGTATATGTTTCAAACATTGATCGATTCTTTTCCGAGAGAAAATATACACAGTAAAAAGTAGAGATAATTTAAAAGGTTGAATAATACCTCTTTAATGTTGTAATTTTACCTCAATTTAGACTGAAAAAGTGGCATTACACCAGAAAAGTGCTAAAACAACACATTTTCAGAGGTAAAATTACACATTTTGTAATATTACCATGATTTTTTTACTGTGTAGGATTAGCCAATTACAATTCTTAAAACATGTAATATTCTGCTAAATCAGTGAGAGAATTTTTGTTTTGTTATAGAAAAAAAAATAATTGAACAATTAATCAACATCATAGACTAACCGCTAAGAAGAAGTTTCCAGGCTCGTTAGCCCACTTAATAAACAATCATATTAAATGTTATCCAAACAACTTGAGTTACTGCCAGCCTTCGACTGCACATTCTGTAGCTCGACCTACCCCACTTAAGGGTAAGTGCTTGATAGTCAGTCAAGAGCCTCGGCCCGATAAGGCCAATTAGCGTAATTTGATTGTTTGCTATCACTGGACCGAACGGGGATCATCACTCCTGATGGCCACCCAGGCGGCTGAGGACGGCTGAAGACGCGGAAGTTTGTCCAGCATGTAGCCCCCCCCCCAGGCCATCAGGGTGAGTCGCTCCGGATGAACTTTGGTAATGAAATTTGTTGACCACACAAAAGCCAACCACCGCAAACCAAGAGTTTGCCCTGAGTTTTCAGTAGTAGTAGCAGCAGCAGTAGTTGGTTGCACAACTGGGGTCGAGGTTTTTGCGTGATTGTTGACTCCCGGTTTTGTTTGGCTATCAGCATCCTCCGGAGAGGAACAGAACACTAACAATGTGGGAAAATCTGTGGCTGGCACGCAAACGAAGCTCGTTTTCGTTTTGTCCAGTGATTCATCCAATTTTAATCAGCTTTTTCTTGTAAAGTAGAATTTCCATCAAATTAAATCCGTGCATGTTACTAAATTGTTCAACGTTCTGCGAGACTGGACATGACATAAAACTTTCAAAAACTCAAATAAAATGCACACACAGCAAACTATTCCAGACCCCCTTTTCAACAAGCATATGTTGCATGCACTGAAATATGCAATCAACATAGGGAAGGTGGGGTCACATACGTTACACAATGCTCAAATCCCATGGGACAGATAAATTATTCAGAACTGATTGCAGCAGCAACACTACAGAGTTATTTAGGGGCCAGTGTGCAGTCACCGGAGGTTTATGCAGTCTAAAATCAAAGCGCACAGTTTCACACACGAAACACGAAAAGCTCAACCGAGAGCTTTATGGTCCAAACCACATGACACATGACAAGTTCAAGCCCTTTGTGCATCCTAAGACAACTTGCTCCGTTGGCGCGTTGGTTCTCACATGCAAGTTTTCAGGCAATTTGGCGTTTGTCCATATTAGGATGAGCTGTTTATATTCGTTCTTCAAAAAATAATCAAACTTTAAGGTAACTTTTTATTTCAAAATATTTAAATCGAAAAAAACGGTGTTTTTACCATTATTATGAACGAGCAATACAAAAAAGTGTCTTTAAACATTGAGGAATTTCTCTAAGTATCAGCCAAACTTAACACATGAAATAGCATCTATTCAAAGTCTCAGAGAATGTTCATCCATGATTGCATCCATCCCATACTTTCCCCCAAGATCAAGGTAAAAGCTGTAAGCTTAACAGCTCGGATTGATATCTCACACGTTTTACAAATTACTGAGGTGACACCAGAATCCACCCTTCATCCCAGGTGTACAAACTGGAGCTGCAACGTTTTAAGCTCTCACCACATCCAACACGACACACAACTTGGTTGGAAACAACCCGACCCTCACAGTCCAAGTAGGGAATCGCAGTTGAGATGTTAGCAAATTCCCTCTGCAGGATGTTGACGACTGCTGCTGGCTGGCGCTTATCGTATGCTAGCTGTCAACAGTTTTGCAGCGAACCCCTTTTGTATACTGCGCTGGATGCAACACCGTAGAAAAGTCAACCCTTGACCTTATGCTAAACATTTTTCTTAAAGAAAAGCTTGTGTTTCACAAAAAAAAGATTGCTTTTGACTAATACTGATATATTTTGAAAACAAACTTAAAACTGTTGTTTTAATCAAGGGTTAAGTTGTGTAATGGAGTAAGGGTAGTTCCAAGACCCACGGTACATGGTTCCCAGAAACAGGACACCAGAAGCATCACGTACGTGTGCTGAGGTAATTTGAGCAAGGTGAAATTCTGCTGTAACACCCACACAGCATGCAAACCAAAATTGTTACTCATGAGCGATGAAGAGTGTTCTGGCTCTGAAGAGTCATGCAAACCCAGCTCTCGGTACAAATTGTTTATCTTTTATTTATTAGATGAGTTGAGCTGGAAATGTTCTGGATACTCTACTCACTCAGCTGGAAGGAACCTGCTGCACTGCCGGATGGGGTTCAAAGTAGTGCTGGGGGAATTAGTGCATGTGGCAACTGTTTTATTGAATCTAATCACCAACATGGCCAGAAACATGCGAAGTTTTATGTTTGCCTCTCAGAGTTTACTTAACTTCCGTAACTTATTCCGTCAATTGGGAGATCTGTATAAGGCAGTTTAATCATGTTTTTAGGGAATGGTAATGGAGCTGTGCAGTAACAAATACTACGATGAGATGTAGGCCAATCGTTTTTTCTCAGAATTTTGTCTCACTTATGAGCAATTCCAGGTACTTTTTTACTCGACCCACTCTAATTTCAATGAAACTTTGTATACATGTTATCCTAGGATTGTATAAGCCATTTTTGTGTATATAGAGCCAGTCGCATTACATCGTAAAAAATACACTGAAAGAAAACACACCACTTCTATGAGATTTTTTTGATATTCATGAGAGCATGAGCATGAGAGATCACCCATGGTTGCCCCTCCGTTGCTGAACAGAACCGTAATATCCTTACAGCACTACTGATCATAGGCTTCGACGATCAGTTGCAAATAGGTAACAGTCATTGGCCACCAACGGCGCCCGCCATGTCAGTTTGTAGATCTCGATTTTAAGGGGCGGGAATGTTAGTTAGCGCAGGTTGCTACTAGGGCAGCTGGTTTGCCCTGTGCTTACACCCCACGAGCGTCAGGAACCTGAAAATGTGTTTGTAGGATAGGGTGTATGGTCAGGATTCATCATAGAAGATGATGATGCGACCCAAAGTCATAGACAAATCCAGCAAAAGCTCAACGCTGCTTTTTGATGGTGAGAGATTTGACAGCTCCCATACTAAATGTCTCGATTTTCATACTTTTGTTAATTTTCTATTAAAATAAAATACTTAACATATGAAAACTATATATTTTTGGTGCCCAAAATTCCTGCTGAATCGAATGGTGTACTTATCTCAATTGCAAATTTTTCGAACAATTTTTATTTTAATAATATTCTAGACACAATTTGTGCACCTAATCAATCAATACATTTATCATAAATAATCATTTTATTGCTTAAAAATTGAGTTTTCCTGAGCTCCCATATTCGAATACATGGAAGCTGTCATTTCTAACACCATTGGCCACCTAGCGGCCATTTCAAACTGGATTCGTCTATAGTGTTTGTTGAACGGTATTATATATTATTCTCAAGGCAAGCAATAGCAAGCTGCGGGTGAGACATTTCCCGTTTATCAGTTGTTAAATTTTAAATGAAATGGTTTAGTCTTAGACAGCCGGCTGTGGAAAGATAGACCCAAAATCATTTGTACACGGAAAAGAGTTCTATCCAAAATTTAACAATTCAAATTAGCTGGCTTCAAATTGGTGAAACAGTGATTTTTTTGGTTGAATCAGCTAAAATTACAGCTAAATTTACCAACCTGTGATTGGTGAAATAGCTAACCCTGATTGCTGATTTGCTTTCCAAAACTGACAGCCCAAATCAAAATGACAGGAGAGATTTTACCAAAAATAATGGTGTTTCAGCACAATTTTGCGTAATTTTACCAAAAATTAGCTGGAACTGGCAGCATGGATTTTTGACAGGTCATCAGTTCGAGACCAAAACAAAGCATCGTCTTGTATCGTGTTCGATCCTGTTTGAGCCGCTCAGTTCGCGAAGTTTTTGATGGTTATGTGTGCTGTTTGAGTGCAAGTGCAAGTGCAAAAGGTGATAGAATGTGTTGTGTGAGTGAATAAATCAAAAGCCTGGAAGGTTTTCTGCGGATCGGCACCTGAAGGTAAGTTTCAGTAGATAAGGTGAGAAGTTTTTGTGTTGAGAGAAAGTGGTTAGAAGTTGAGCCTCTCGTTATTGTTTGGATGATGCGTAGGTAAAAACATGTACTTAACATAAAGTGGGAGCATCCCTAAACCACGTGAACACTTTGGCAGGGGAAAGGGGAGGCTGGCGATTGTCCACAGTATACTTTTTTGTATGGACATCTGTCCACCTGGAGGGGCGGCGGGTACAGAATGTCTAAACATAGATTGGCCAATGTTTGACAGCTCCGAGCAAATAGGGTGCCTAATGCCTTTTAAGCACATCCATAAATATTGTTAAATATTGGTAGAAATGAAGTTAAATTAAGTTCAATTAAGTTAAATTAAGTGAAATTAAGTTTAATCAATTTAAGGTTACTTAAATTAAGTTACATTTGGTAAAATTTAAATAAAAATGTAGAATTCAGTTAAAATCAGTTAAATTGATAAAATTTAGTTAAAATTAGTTAAATTTAGTTGAAATTAGTAAAATTTCGTTAAAATTGATTAAATTTAGTTTAAATTAGTAAAATAAAGTAAAGTTTAGATAAGTTCAATTAAATTTTGTTGAATTAAGATGAATTTAAAAAAAAAATAGTTAAATTTAGCAAAATTTAGTTAAATTCAGATACATTCAGTTGAAATTAGTTATTTTTTGTGTGATTTAGTTGAATTTGCCCAAATTTGGTTAAATTAAGTTGTGTTAAGTTAAATTTAGTAAAATTGAAAAAAATTAGCAAAATTAAGTAAAATTAAGCAAAATTAAGTAGAATTAAGCAAAATTAAGTAAAATTAAGCAAAATTAAATAAAATTAAGCATAATTAAGTAAATTATGTAAAATTAAGTAAAAATAAGTAAAATAAAGTAAATTTATGTAAAATTAAGTAAAATAAAGTTAAATTAAGTAAAATTGAGATGAAATTATGTTAAATTCAGTGAATATATGTCAAATTAATTTCAATCAAGTTGAATTAAGTAAAATTAAATTAAATCAGTTAAATTGAGCTTAATTAAGTTGAAAATGGTTATATTTAGAAAAATGTAGTTGAATTTAGGTAAATGTGAATATAGGTAAATGTAAGTAAATTTATTCAAATGTTATTACATTTGGCAGAATTCAGTTAAATTTAATGTAATTTGGTAGAATTTAGTTAAATTTAAAGTTATTTGGTAAAATTCAGTTAATTTGAGTTTAATTAAGTTAAGCTAACTTTAATTAAGTTAAAATAAGTTTATTTAAGTTAAATTAGGTAAAACTAAAATAAATTAAGTTAAATTCAATTGAATTAAGTTAAATTAAGTTGAATTAAGTTAAATTAAGTTAAATTGAGTTAAATTAAGTTAAATTAAATTAAATTAAGTTAACTTTAATTAAGCTAAAATAAGTTTGATTAAGTTAAATTAAATTAAGTTAAATTTAGTTTCATTAAGTTATATTAAGCTAAATTGAGTTAAATTGAGTTAAATTAAGTTAAATTTAGTAAAATTTAGTTAAATTAAGTTAAATTATGTTGAATTAAGTTAAATTTAGTTAAATTTAGCTAAATTAAGATAAATTAAGTTAAGTTAAGTTAAATAAAGTTAAATAAAGTCAAATAAAGTTAAATAAAGTTAAATTAAGCTAAATAAAGTTGAATCAAGTTAAATTAAGTTAAGTTAAGTTTAATTAAGTTAAATTAAGTTAAATTAAGTTAAATTAAGTTAAATTATGTTAAATTAAGTTAAATAAAGTTAAATTAAGTTAAATTAAGTTAAATTAAGTTAAATTAGGTTAAGTTAAGTTAAATCAAGTTAAGTTAAATTTAGTTAAATTATGTTAAAGTATGTTAAATTAAGTAAAATTTAGTTAAATTAAGTTGGATAAAGTAAAATTATTTTGTTTAAGTGAAAGTAATTTGATGTTATATTTAAACTTTGTTAAATGCAAAACATAGTTTAAATTTAACATGAATTTACTATAATTTAACCAAAATAACTTTTTGTAATTTTTTTTTGTATTTTTGTATTTTTGTATTTTTGTATTTTTGTATTTTTGTATTTTTGTATTTTTGTATTTTTGTATTTTTGTATTTTTGTATTTTTGTATTTTTGTATTTTTGTATTTTTGTATTTTTGTATTTTTGTATTGTTGTATTTTTGTATTTTTGTATTTTTGTATTTTTGTATTTTTGTATTTTTGTATTTTTGCATTTTTGTATTTTTGTATTTTTGTATTAGTGTATTTCATTTTTTTTATTTGTCAATAGAATATCGCAACAAAGCCGTACAATTAGGATGATCAACTATAACATAGTTTAAAAGCCTGGAAACTATTGAAACATCCAAAAAACTTGCTGGACTACCAAAAAACGTACCAAGAATAGCGGAAAATCATGCTACACCAGCAAAAGTCTTTTTGAAAATAAAAAACAACTTTACAGGCAGCAAGGGATTTTTAAAAATGATTTCGAAATTACCAGTTGAAACAGTCGAAAAATTAGCTGGACCTACCGAAAAACGAAGCAAGAACAAAAAAGAAACGAGCTAAATCAGCCAAAAGGCTGGGTGAATAATGCGTGCTTTGCAGGCAGAAACGGAGGCTTTTGAAAGAAAACTTGTAGAAATAGTGGAAAAATTAGCTATACCAACCAAAACACCTACCAAGAATAGTGGCAAAGTTGACTAAACTAGCTAAAAAGATGTGTGAAAATACCTGGCTTCACAGCCATCAATGGAAAATTTTGAGAATGATTCCAAAAAAACTGGTTGAAACAGCCTAAAAACTCGCTGGGCTAACTGTAAAACTTCCTAGAATACCATAAAATCTAGCTAAAATAGCTAACAGACCTTCTCAAAACATACAGCTTTTGAGACTGACAGCATTTTTCCAGCTTGCAAATTAGTAAAATTTACTAAAAATTTAGCTAGATTTATCATTTTTAGGACCTGGATCCAGCTGTCAAATCCAGGAATTTTTTTAGATTTCCAGCTAAAAAAAATCGTGGTTGGAAAAACAACCAATTTTTTTAGGGTTTTTAACCGAAAATTAGTAAGATTCACGATAAACCTTCTTTCCGTGTAATTAAATGATGAAGGATTTAACAGTATAACTATTAAATTGAGAAAAAACGAGTTTTACATGGTTGATGTTTAGTGGGGTACTGATTAACTGATTACGATGTTTATCGAGCTGAAATGGAATGATAAGGTTTTGTTGTTGTTGCACACCGACGACGAACGCCGACGGAAATGCATCGCAAATCGGACTGGCTCAGTTGTCATCGATGACAATCAGAGCCAGCCGCACCTTCACACACACACACACGCACCCGAAAAAAACGAAAAACACACCGACGATGAACGCGAAAAGACCCTGCGACCCGACGGAAAGACATCGCATATAATTTTCATATAATTTTCCATACAAATTTGGCATTTTTTGATCGATTTGATGTCTTCGGCAAAGTTGTAGGTATGGATAAGGACTACACTGAAAAATATGATAAACGGTAATTTTTTTGGAGAAGTTACACACTTTTTGTCACTAAAACTTGATTTGCAAAAAAAAAACACTATATATAATGTCGATATCTCAGCAACAATGTTAAAATATGTAACATTCGTGAAATTTTCCGATCCTTTCGAAAAAAAATTCCTGTTCTCCATGGCACAAAAACTGATTTCTATGTTAATTATAATTATTATAAAAAGTGGTTATTTTTTCAAAGCTTATGGAAAAAGTGAACCTATGCTTAAGGTACAATATCACAAAGAAATTATTTAATTACTTTGATTATTTTTAACCATTCATATTTAAATTCGGCTCCATTCATTGAAAAAACAAAATCGGCAAACCCCCTCCCCTGCTCATTCTTAACGTTTCTCTCATCAGGTTGCAAATTTCACAGAATCGTTTTTAAATTCACTCAACCAATTATACTTTCATAATTGAAAATGCCAACCAAGTCCCCCGTTTGCATAACGCCATACCCACTCGAGTGGCGAATATACAAATTACGCGCAAAGAAAAACATTTCATAATGTGTAAATATTTATGGGATGTGCTCGCTGGTTGTTGCAATCATACTGAACCCGTGCCAAAGGGCACTCCCCGATAAATAATAAATTGTCAACTGGCGAGTGGATCCCAAGCGGAGCTTTGTGGGACTTTCCAGTGAACGGCAATTGAATTTCTCCACTGTTGGGAACTCGCCATTTTTCGATGTATTTTTTTACATTTTGGTCAAGCTATTGTAAAAAAACAATCAATCAAAGCTTTTTTGATGCATTTTGTATGGTTAATATTTTTTCCTTTACTAAATTATCTTATCAGTTTCGAAAAAAAACTAAACTATAATTTCACAATTTTGAACTTTTTCATCGACAGCAAACCACGTACAGCTGTGGTGTACAAAAATCGTTTGGCCACAACTGTTGACAACTTTTCCCGGGTATGCCCTCCTCCCTCATCAGCTAATCCTCGGAAAAGTGCTCTCCGTGGTACCTCCAAGCGCAATCGTAACCTCCGTTGTTTTCCCCCAGCGGGGTTATTTATTGCAGTTTGGAAACAAATTTAAAGTAAACTTTGCCACTCAAGTTTCGCCACCCCCAAAGTTTACACTGGGGTGGTGCAGCACAACCGTACACAACATATGGTTTCAACGTTCCGGTGGAGGAGAGCGAAACGGCGGGTTGTCCCCAGTGAGAAACAGTCGCCGTCATTTCTTTTAGTTATTCGACCAGCCAGCCAACAGCGTGAGGCGGTTTCTTTCTGTGACGTTTCGCACCGCAGCCAATTGCACAACCAGAAAGAAGCTCAACACAACACAAAAGTTCACGTCACTCCACAGCGGAAGCTTGACACAGTGCTGGGAATTTAAGTCATTTTGTGAAAAATGTGGGATCTAACGTAAAATTGAATCTCATTTAGATTAGTAGTTATTTTTGGTAAGATATTTCAAGGAGAAATAAGGGACTTTCAAAATATAAATCATTCTGATTGTTATCAATAGCATTACATAAATAAAAAAACACTACTCACTCAAAGGAAAAAAATAGAGTCAGACTTTTTTCGAAAAAAAAACAAATCTGTTAAAAATTACAAAAAAAAAACAAAAGAATTTAAAATAATCCCAAAGCTCCTTCGAAATAGTCCCACCATGCCTAGGTCACATCCTGACGGTTGAAGCGAAACGAACCAGCCGGTGTGACGGCTGCTGGATGGCAGCCGGGGAGGGAAAAGCTGGGTTTGTTGGTTAGAGCTTTTCACACGCCCTCTGTCCGCCCCAATGCGCACAAAAGTTTAAAAGTCAACGGAGGCCAACGCGGAACTTTCGCATCAGCTGCAGCTTTACGGCGGGAGCGTGCATCTTTTGCACTGTGACTTCCTGGTACCATATTTTTTCCCGACTCTTGAACACCCGCCGTACTTTTCCGGTGAGTTTTGCTTCAACCGGGGCACGCAGCAATCCTGCGGGGAGAAATTACGGCACCGGAAGTTAGCTTTTTATGCTTTTGACGGGTAAATCAACGGTTGTTTTAAACTTGTGTGGAGAAAAAATAACTTGAGCATTGTTTGTCTGACTGTTTCAAAGAAATAATTCGGCCTTAAAAAAGTTCGATCAAACTGCAACTTTTCCTCAACAACAACAAGAAATGGTAGTCCCCCCCAAATTTGCACAGGGATTCATAAATGTCGGCCAACAAACGGTGGAAAACAACATCGACCCCGATAAAGTCACAGTAAAAAGACATTTCAAGACAGGCATTGGCAGAAAACAAAATTTTGTTCCTTCTCATAGCATCCCACGGGGTGCAGAGAAGAAATCTGGAAATGGATCCAGAACGACAAGTTCCAGCTACTGTGGCTTCGAAATGTTTCGACCTTCGATCAGTAAACAAGTAAGTTGACCGATTTCACGGCTGTGTGAAGCTTTCTTATAAATTTTTATTTTATGTTGCTGTAATTCAACCGTGCTTTAAAGTGGCTTAAGAGTTGAAGATTTATGTTATTATTTGTATCATTTAATTTATTATTTGTACCATCAATTAACATGTTGTGCACTTAAATATTCCAAGTTGATGATAAATGAGAAGTTATTTTTAATGTTTAACTGGCCGTAACTTTTTGTAGTTTAAATTCATAATGTCAAAATTTGAATGAAAAGTAAGGAATTTTTCCTCAAAATTTAACATTCTTTCTAACGAGTCCAAACATTCTAAAGATAATTATTTATATAAACATTTCCATTCGGCGTAATATTGAATACATGACCTTTAAGATTTTTTTTTGAAGATCGCAAAATTTCATGAATGTTCAATTTTTTAACATTGAAATAGGACAATTTTTACACTATTTTTATTTTTATTTTTTTCATTTTCTTATATGTTTTAGAGGACATCAAATGCCAACTTTTCAGAAATTTCCAGGTTGTGCAAAAAATCTTTCTTCTGCAATTCAAGTTTCAGTGACAAAAAGTTGAATAAAAAATCACCAATTTTTTTACCATGTATCATTTTTTTCCAGTGTAGTTCGTATCCATACCTACATCTTTGCCTAAGACACCAAATTGATCAAAAAATTTCTTCAAAAGATACAGATTTTTAAATTTTTATACATCATTTTTGTATGGACAGCTGCCAAATTTGTATGGAAAAGTATATGGACAAACTAATCATGCAAAATGGCTTCTTTGGGCATATCGATGGCACCAAAAAAGTGTCTGTCGGATTAAAAAATACAAAAAAAAATCGAAAGACCGAAATCTTTTAAGGCTAAACCTCGAATGCAATAGAAAAACTCATTGGATTGAAATTATTAGAAAAAAAATAAAGGGTACTCAGTCTTAAATGTTAGACTATGATTAACTTAAAAAATATGTATCAATATTGCACTTTGTCGATCTATTATGAGAAGCCAGAAAGAACACTTTCACGCGCAGCGTAAAACGCGCACAAATCTGAAATATAAAAATTTCGGGTTTTACGAGTGGTTTTCCAATGATGGAAGACACAAATTTTTAAGAGCAGATACAGTCATCACCCAAGTATTTCAGAAAAAGAACACCAAAAAATCAGGCTTTGAGTTCCGGGTTTCGGGCAAAAATTCAATCGAAAGAGCGCATCAAAACCTTCTTATTAGTAATAAGATTTTTTTCTGGGACGATTCCCTGCCGTGCACGATTTTTTAAGATTTATGAAAAAAGCGTTTTTCCAAAAGCAAACCTTAAACCTTTCTTTTGTAAGATAGGCAAACTAAAAATAAAATTCATTTCCGGTATATTGCGCAATTCTCACTAACTTGGACTTCGCACTAAATAATTGCTATCGATCGCACTATTGCGACTTGTCAAACTGGCTTGAGAAATTTTAATTTGCTCAAAAAAATGATCAAAGCGAGCCGATGTTGCTCACCTGTCAATCGCAATTTTAAAGTGCGATTGTTCAGTTTGGTGGAAACTGCGACTGGAAATGTAAATAAACAACTGCTGGTTGCCTAGTTTTTGGAAATTTTGTTGTCAAAAGTGCGAGAGAAAAGTGCGGACCAAATCCAAGTTACAGTGCAAGGATCAATATCTTGTTTAGTTTTTGTTTATATTGGTCCAATTCTTAAACCTACAATCATCAATTTTTGCCTTTTAACAATTTTAATTTCTTTTGCAGACAGTTTTTCGTTTCTTTTTTGCGTATTTCACATTTTTTTAAATACAAATAAAAGACGCAAAAAAAATGTGTCAAAACGTAATCTCAGATGTAACAAAAATTACTGCATACTTATTTTGACTTGAAAAGTTGTGGCTAAAAAACTGACCAATTGGACAAATGCTGATATTTTATGACCCAATGTCACCCCTGATTACGGTTTCTCTAAACATTGGCAAAAACACATAAAACAAGACAAGAGTTCTTCTTCACGATGCTTTTGTAATATTTTTGTGCCAGTTTGATGAACCATTTGCTGAAGGTTCAGCGAGTTTGTTTACAAGGATGGTTGGATTTTTTTAAATTTCATTAACCAAATTCAGTTTTCCATCCTTGTGTGAAACTGGGCACTTACATCCTTTACGAATGCAAATATCCATTTTTCCATTAAGCTCAAAAATGACAAAATGCGGTTGCCTCACGGAAATGCACAAAGTGCTGTGGCTTTCAAAAAAAGAAAATTCTAAAAAGTTCCTAAAAAGTTCCCATTCCGGGTTCAACTTACGATAAGCGCACCAACACTAGAGTGACAAGAAAAATTGAAAATTTTGGAAAATCTCAAGAGACACCCCCTGGCTCGACTCTTTCGGAAATAATATGTAACTGTGAAACGGTTAAGGTTTAAGGGTCGGTTTTTATCGTTGGGAAAAATCGCGAAAATGTATGGGGAAAAACATCGCTTCAGGATTTTGGCAGTAGGTGGCGCAGGTATTGCTCAAAATTGTTCAAGTGTGAGATTCTTTTAGGAGAGTTATTAGCAATGCGATGAAAAGAAATCGTAAATCGGAAGGTATTTAAAAATCTATATAAAGAAGTATATAGAAAGTATATAAAAATACTTTTTCTTAAAAAAAAATCACAAAAAATCAGGATCAACTCGGACCGTGTTGCACTCTAGTACTCACAATGTTGTAGAGAATTGAATTTCCTACAAGAATCTTACACTTAGACAATTTTATGCGAGATGTTTTTCTGCATACATTTTTTCGATTTTCCCCATATAAACTTCAACGATAAAAGCGGCCCTTATCCCTGATGTAGATTTTTTTAATGTCACCCTAACCAACACACATATGTACTGACAAGCAGGAACTCTCATGCCATCCCTTCTCGATTCAGACTCCATTCGAAACTTCAATTCTGCTACCCCACCTTTCGAATTGTGTTCTGTCCAACCATCCGGTCGGTGGTCGTAGGGGATGTAGTCCTATTTTTGGAAAGTATACTATTCTTCTTGTTGTAAACAAAACCCATTTTAAAAAATAAAAATAAATTGTACCCGGAATACATAGAACAAATAACTTTCCCCTAACTTTGGTTTTGGAAAGGCTAAACCGCATAAGAAATAATCTTAACAGATCCTGTGTTGACGTTTTCGTGCTGAGAACCACCGAGGTGCACGTATGTTTATGTCCGTATGGGGTACGAGTGCACTCACAGGATAAACACTCAAACGCTCGAAGTTTTTCGAAAGAAACTCTACAGTTATGTCAAAGGAGTGGCCGGAATGAACAAGCGTGTGTGAGTGTGCTCGACACAACAATAGCAGCATCGTGTACATACGTCGAGGAGAAGGTGTTGAAATGGAAAACTGCACTTACCGGGCATCCGTTTTCATTTTTAACCAAGTGAACACTCACTGGAACAGCTATTGATACGGACTTGGAAATTGCTAAAACATTACTGGAATACCGTGCGTCTCCGTTGAAAGATAGGTCACAGCATACGCTAATGGGGCCGACCTGACTAGTAAACGATTTGAACACAAGTCCAAGTACCCGGGCAGACGGTAAAACAAAATTCATGCCATTTCGCTAACAAAACTGTTGAAATAACAGAAATTGTTATGGAATCTTCTTGAAAAAATCATTTTTGCTTTAAGGTTTAATAACAGTTTATGTTATCATAACAAAAATTGTTATTGGTCTGATATTGGTTGAAAGCAAAAACAACTTTGGAATAACACTTTTTGTTATGGAACAATAACTCCAACTGTTATTGGGATGATCGGATTAGTTGTTAAAATAACAAAACAATAATAACAAAGAATTATTCGAAGAATAACTTAAAGTGTTATTAGTCTGCTATTACAAAAAAAAATCGTAACGATGAATAACAAATCTTGTTATAGATAACATAAAATGTTATTGGCCTAGTATTTTCAAACATAAAAAAAATATTCCCAAGTTATTTCCGTCTGCTCGGGTAGCTAAAACCGGGTGAACAAAATGACTGCAACTGTTATTTAACACGTTTGCTACTAATGACCTATCTACAATCACTTAGCTTAGAATAGTTAAGTAAAGTAAAACTTAGAAAATGTACACAACTTACGGCCATCATCCACAATCAACTTAGAAAATTTGCTGGGCTGATATACGTTGCTATGCAGTTGTTTGTTTACCTTTGATATGGAAACGTCAACTTACCGTAGATTTTGAAATTTTCCAAACCATACGTCAAGTTTCTAATTTTATTCCTTTTCATTGTAGAAGATCAGATTCATTTCCATTGATTCAAACTCCTAAGCTAAGTGAAATTTTCTAAGTTAAGTGATTGTAGATAGGCCATAAGGAGTACTGCCGTTTTATGACGAATTTCAATTTTCAAAACAAAATTTCAAGCAAATCAAAGAGGGGTCGGGGCAACTTCTGTGTTAGGTGGCAGAGAATTTCCCATAACAGAAGTTACTAAAAATGATATCCTGATCGAGAAAAAAGTTAAGTTATGTGAAAAATGGGCACTGAGGGTTTATTTTAAAATTCCAAACAAATAAAAAAGTCTCAAAAATCAATTTTTTTCTAAGGATCTTCAATTGAAAAAAAGGTTGGTGGCACTTTGGAAATACTAATTGATCTATTGGAAACGTTTTAAATCAGAACATTTATTTTAAAAAAAGGACATTTTTAATCTTAATATTTCGCACATAACTTGAAAACGATGCAATCTATCAATATTCCCGCTTAATTAAAAATCTTTTCAAGACTCACTCCCTTCCATCATTGATTACAGCTAGCATTCCAGGACGCCCTTCTGCGACGCTCCCCCTCAGCGGGGGTAATAAACTATTCAGTGAGGAATTTTCATCAAGCTGATGCTTTTACAAACAAGAGTTCACATTTCACCCCTTCGTGCACTTCAAGCACTGCTTTGTAGGGGGACAGGGGGTAATATGCACCTCCTAAGGGAAAACTGTAATTTCTCATCCATAACAGCATTTCTGTGAAAGAATTTCGTTAGATGTTCATAAATAACTATTATTTAACGTCATCCAAGTGAAAAAAGTCTTTGAAAACCTCAAAATTGTTTAAAAATAGCAGATTTCTAAAAATATTTTTGATTCATTTCAAACAACCATGCGGGGCAATATGCACCGCAACATTGAGGCAAAATGCACTACAACATCGGGGCAAAATGCACCGGGTAAAATCAGTTTTCTCTAGTCACCACTAGATGACACCGCTGTTTTTACAAAGTAGCTTCACAGCGGTGCATTTTGCCCCGACCACGCTTTTTGCAGAAAATTTAAATAAAAATGCATTTTTTGATGTTTTTGGACTCATCTATCTACAGAATAATGAAGATTATGGCAAAACAAATATGCCTCAACACTTACAATAACAATAAATGCATTTTATATTGTTCAAAAATCATAATGAATGTTCAATGAAAATTAGATGAAAACACAACAATTTAAAGTTTTGCAAATAACTTAAGCTGTTTTTCAACCACGATGCTCAATTTTTTCCAGCATGGTTTAGCAGTGTTAAGCTTAAAATTTCTATGTTTTTTTCCCCGGAAAATTCGTCCAAATACCGAGAAAAGCAGGGGTGCATTTTGCCCCGGGGGTGCATATTACCCCCTCTCCCCCTACTTGTAATCTCACGCGGTGAGCTGCTCCTGCGATGCTGAAGAGTTCCGTCTGGCGCGCCAGGAATGAGACAACTTGAGGACCGCCCTACCCCGTGATCCAGCTTATGGGCGTTTCTTATCTCAAAACGGGGCGTACGTGCTGATGTTGAAAATGACTCGAAAAATGTCCCCTCCTGCAGCAAACCTGGACGTCGTCAGTTGTCTACTTGATGCAGCGCCACACCAGTCCAAATTCATCACAAACAATGTGTTCGTGTACCGTGTACGCGCTCCAAAACAGAGAGATCCACACGGAGTCCTGCGACGAGTCCCCGGGATGTAGCTTATCGCAAAACATGTCAACAACATGTCCTGGGATCCCGAGGACAGCTCTATGCGCGATGTTCCCATGTGAGGGAAATGCAGCTGCACCGCCGGCCGGCGGTAGTGAGTGCGTGCCTGGGCTGCTTGGCACTAGGTCAGGGGTGTCACGGTGAAGTAAAAAACTTTAAAATGAGGTAACATGTTTTTTTCTACTTTGTAATATTTCGGTGTAGCATTCGTTGTAATTTAAAAAAACAACCTGTGAGTTATTAATTTCAGAAAATCAGCTCAACCAATGTTTTGACCATCTCTGACGCAGTGACATCCATTCTGCTCAACGAGACCAGCGCAGAACATGGATGGTCGACGCTGGATGCAGCAATGCTAAGAGCTTCATCCTACTATTCTAGCGACGAGGTAAAGCCGTGGTCCCGGTCAAATTGTGTATGCTTTATTTGTGCATATGAATAAGTATGATCCGACGAGCTGATATGCAAGATTTGTGAGCATACCGTACGAATTTCCCAGCGATGAGTTAAGCCATCCCGACGGAGTGTATCATCTCTTCTGTCAACTCGGAAAGCTCCGAAAATTGTTCACTGAAACGGGCGCAAAATTGAGATGGATTTGGGTTGAGCTCCCCGAAGACGACCGTTGGGATTCAACAAGTTTGCGTGGAAGAAGTTTCATGTTCAATTATTTCAAGTATGCTCAACTTCGAAGGTTTTGTTGGGGTGTGAAAATGATATCAATCGCAATTGATCATTATAAATTGCATTGTTAAAACAACTAAAAAACAAAGAATCAAGAATTGTTCGCTCTACCTTGCCTTAGCGTGCTCGATTGCGAGATTCCTACTCAAAACTACCCGGATAGAAATCCTGCGGGGCGAGGTCGATCCTTCGATTTTCCGTCCGGGACTGCACCCGGCAACGAAGGGAACTCCGCCGGCGTGAACGCCGGAACTGCTGGACTCTGCTTCTCCGCCTTCCTTGCCGACGGTTTCGGTTTCGACGCCTGTTGGCTGGCGCCTCCGGATGAAGTCCGCACGCTTAGGGCAGCTGCGGTCCGTGGCTTCGTGGGCTCCAGAGCAGTTGGCACACCGCTTCGGCTCGTCTTCTTGGACTTTGCACTCGTCCGTCTTGTGGGGACCCCCACAGTTGTTGCACCTTCCTTTCAGGTGACAGTTCCTGGTTCCATGACCCAGCTGCAAGCAGTTCCTGCACTGGGTCACGTTCAGCCGCTTGTTCCGGTAGGCCTCCCACCGGATGATAGTTTTTGCCATAACATTCATTGCAGAGAGCTCCTTCAGATTATGTATCCCTTAGGGAAGACCACAATGTACGGAGTTTCGTCCACGGTGGACTTTTCCTTCCGCTTGATGATATGCACCTCCAGCGCGTCCAGCTTGAGATCCCTCTTCAGAAGGTACTTGACCTCGTTCGGTTTCAGTTCATCAGGAAAACCACGAAGAACATCCCGATGATTTCGTTCGCTCCGCCGATCGTGGGTGTAGAATTCCACTTTCTTCTTCTTGAGTAGCTCTTGCAACTTGTCAAAATCTTTGACAGAGAAGCAGGTCACCTTGGTTCCAAATCGGGTTAGTTTGTAAATCGGTTGGAAACCAAGTTTACAACTTCCCACTATCGCCACGAGCTTGTAAAAATCCGTGGTGTTCTTCACCACCAAAGGTGGTTGCTTTTGTTTACTTGCCGACTGGCCGGGTGCTGGAACCGCGTCTCCTCTTCCTGGGATGGCATTGTTGTTGTTTTTGTCGCCCGAAAGCGCGCTGAATTTGTTGCTCTTGAGCAGGGTCTTCTCAACTTTTTCTCCTTCGATGCCGATTCCAGTCACCTCGCTGGACTTCTTCCGCTTCCGATTCCCGCGGACGGGACGAAAATCTTCCTCCTCGGAGGATTCCTCCACCTCCATCTGTCAAAAACTTCCAAGCACGCGAGATGACAACACGAGCAAAACACGTCTTAACTTGTCGCTGGCTGGCAACTGAGTGTCCGGCACTAGAGTTTCAGTAACAAGATGGCGGCAAAACTCGTGCGGCACTTGCGCGGGTTTGTTTAAAAACAATTAGACAGCTCTGAGTGTGGCAGCTTTCGTGGCTTTTTCAGATGCAATTAAAAGTAAATAATTGTGGCGTAGTCACCAAATTGATCCTCATTTTTGATGAGCAATCGATTTCTTCTGAGAGCGAGATCAAACAATTTTATTTTTTAAGCAAAGAATTGATCCTGATAAAATTGTGAAATTGAGTAAACTTAAATTCAATCCGATGAAATCTGGATCCACTAGCTGAAACAATAATCAAAACCTGAGAAAATCCCTAAGGAACTAAGAAATTCAATCCGCAAAATCATTGGTAAACGATAAACATCTTTAATCTTTTGATCTCAATATAGCGTAAAAAATCGATTAAAATTAAATCATGTGAATTGTTGCAGATTATTATTCATCGGTTGCAAAATATTTCCCATGTGGTGTTATTTTTGTCATAGCTTAATTGAATCATTCACACGAAAATGGCAACAATCAAATAATCATCGGTGTGCTCTTAATGTGTTCAATTTTAATAAATCAACTGACGTTTGTTTCCCGATGTAAATTAGTGTCCAGTGTAACGGAAAAATGTTTCACTCCTGCATTGCCAGCGCGCCCACACGTCGTGTAAACGAGTGTTCGTGCGTGGAAAATTGAATATTCTATGTTGTGATTAATAAACGCCATTAAACTGACCACAGTATAGGTGTTCAGCCACCGTAATTACATGCTTTTTGTTGCAATAATTAACCGATAATTGGAAGCTAGATGGAGTTCAGTGTCACAATTGTTTGAAATAAATTATTAATTCGCTCGAGTGTACGTACATGCAGCAATGCAATTTAATTATCACATGTACTTTTGTTTTTTAATCAGTTTCATCATGCTAGATCGAATAACTTAAACTACATAATTCATGATTTTTATCTGATTCCTCGCTTCGACATACAACATCGACCATCAGTCATTGGGAAAATAAAACAAGCAAAATACACACCGACACCACACCGTCCCAGTTTCGTGGGTCACAGAGTGAAGCGTCACGTCAGGAGAAGCAAAAGCGACGAACTGGAAAAAAGTTTTTCCCAAGTTTTCTTGCATTCGACGTTTGCTGTTTGGCACCAAGTTGGCAGTCAGTGGGTACGAAATGGCACATTTCCCATAGGCTGCACAATTGTGTTTGGCAAGGGAGGTTCTTCTCGAAAAAGTACATTTTAAAAATACTGTCTTTTTTAAACTTTACGTTGATAATTGTATTTAAATTGATTTTTTATGCATCAATGGAAAAATTAAGTGTCCGATGCTCAGGTTTACAATAAAATTTATAAATCAATAATAATAAACATAAATCCACTTGTGCTGAGAGCATCCCTTACAACAGGAGTCGCGGAACGTTAGAGCCATATTTCAGCAATTGCATTCAACGTAACTCAAACAGAAAAAAAGTCGTGGCAAACATAGCAAGTGGAATTGTCCAAAGCGAGGAAGCAAAGTGTGGCACCAGTAGTGGTAAAGGGCGGAGGCGCGAGACTACAACAACAAAAAACGAAAAAAAAGAATTGGAAGGAAAATAGTTTATGCAATTTACAAAAGTGTCAAGTGAAAAGCGCAAAATAACGGGGCGAAAAAAAGGTGTATGCATCCTCCCCCACCTATGGAAAGAAGTTCAGTGCACGGCTGCTGCCTCTCACCTTAAGGAAGTTGCCTCTCACCTTAAGGAAGTGCTGAAAAGTTGTGCGTGGTTGAAAAGGTGCCACGTGGGACGCGCGTAATTTTGTCGCACCATGAATTATGTACCCACCACCACGTGGACAAGGGACAAAACGATGCTGTTCAGTTTATGCACTTGGCTAAATTATATAGTGCATGACAGGTTAAGTGTGGTTCTGCTGTAGATTTTAGAAGTGATCACATTGTTTGATTGAAAATACTTCAGAACCTTTGTAAATTCACACTATGGACACTATAAAAATGCAGACTTGATTTTTCTGGACATAAAACAATGTCGGTATGCATGCAAAATGTACACAGCCATTTATTCACCTCCGACACAATGGCCATTGAATTAAAGTACCTGCCATTCCAGGTGAGATTCATGCTCCCAAAAAAAGGCGAGATCCCATTTTTCTCAGACCCATCTCAGCGGCATAACCTGAGCAATTTGACACAAACAAGTCGACGCCGTCGTGCTATCTTGCCGTACGTCGCTTTTTTGACGTTCCGAGAAACACGCACGTTATGTTAACACGTTTTGTTTGGTTAACCATTTGGTGCATTGTCCCAAAGTTTGGTTGAATTTAGCTGTCGAAGTCTTGATGTTTACGGAAGTCGGGCATATACGTGTGTCAAACGCGTTCTGACCTGAAATCCCTTTGGCCAATTGTCACACCTTAATAAATTTTCAGGGTGTGTCAAGATAGCACGACAAAATTTTAACTTCTTTCAAATGAGGAGTGACAATCATGCAATGATTTTACTTTGTTTTTTTTTAATATATCAGGATTAAATTCGAGTTTTGGGGATCTGTGAAGGTCAAATGTGAAGCATAAAATGGCGTTCTTAACTCAATTTAGTTTTTAAAAAATGCACATGCGACTAGATAGCAACAACGACGAAGTAAGAGAGAGGAGGCAAGAAAAAAAACGAGAAGTTCGGCTCACGCTGAAAGGCTTCGTTCCTACCTTCATTTATTTCCCAGACGCAACACCCCAAAAAAATATATGGCAAGAATAAAAAAAAAAGTTCGAGGCTCTTGCCTGACCTGCCTCGGTCCAAGGTGGTTGTAATGTAGAAGGTGGCATGGTTCCTCTCCTACTTCACCCCTCTGCGTATCTCATCGAGGATGAGATTCTCCTTTTCCCCCCTCAGGAGCTGTTTTTATGCACTTCACACACACACACACACACACATCAGTTTTCCCTGGAAAGGCCATGTTTTGGACGGGGCCAAGAAGGTCCCTAAAGCTCGAGAGCAATTTGTTTAATGCATTTTACGTAGCGTAAGGTGGAAAATATTCAAATCTAGACTCGCTCCTACAAGCGCCCAATTCCCTCCGATCGTAAGGGACTTTATTAACTTGCAGCGCAGTAGGAACGGTGTTTATGGCATGTTTTCACTCTGCTAGAAAATTCGGCCGATCAGATTTGCAATCTGTCTGTCGGTATGTTTGTCTTTTGGCAGCTCATAAACTGGAGCTTTTAAAAATATGGCAATAAAACATTAATATCCCCTGCCTAGACTTCCACGAAGTGTGACTTCTTGATTTATCTTTAGGGTGGCTCATTCAATGCATAAAAAATATCAACATGTACTACTAAAAATTGTTTTATGTTTTATGTTTTATGTTTTATGTTTTATGTTTTATGTTTTATGTTTTATGTTTTATGTTTTATGTTTTATGTTTTATGTTTTATGTTTTATGTTTTATGTTTTATGTTTTATGTTTTATGTTTTATGTTTTATGTTTTATGTTTTATGTTTTATGTTTTATGTTTTATGTTTTATGTTTTATGTTTTATGTTTTATGTTTTATGTTTTATGTTTTATGTTTTATGTTTTATGTTTTATGTTTTATGTTTTATGTTTTATGTTTTATGTTTTATGTTTTATGTTTTATGTTTTATGTTTTATGTTTTATGTTTTATGTTTTATGTTTATGTTTTATGTTTTATGTTTTATGTTTTATGTTTTATGTTTTATGTTTTATGTTTTATGTTTTATGTTTTATGTTTTATGTTTTATGTTTTATGTTTTATGTTTTATGTTTTATGTTTTATGTTTTATGTTTTATGTTTATGTTTTATGTTTTATGTTTTATGTTTATGTTTTATGTTTTATGTTTTATGTTTTATGTTTTATGTTTTATGTTTTATGTTTTATGTTTTATGTTTTATGTTTTATGTTTTATGTTTTATGTTTTATGTTTTATGTTTTATGTTTTATGTTTTATGTTTTATGTTTTATGTTTTATGTTTTATGTTTTATGTTTTATGTTTTATGTTTTATGTTTTATGTTTTATGTTTTATGTTTTATGTTTTATGTTTTATGTTTTATGTTTTATGTTTTATGTTTTATGTTTTATGTTTTATGTTTTATGTTTTATGTTTATGTTTATGTTTTATGTTTTATGTTTTATGTTTTATGTTTTATGTTTTATGTTTTATGTTTTATGTTTTATGTTTTATGTTTTATGTTTTATGTTTTATGTTTTATGTTTTATGTTTTATGTTTTATGTTTTATGTTTTATGTTTTATGTTTTATGTTTTATGTTTTATGTTTTATGTTTTATGTTCATTGATCGAATTGAATGGGAACATTTAATTGTGTTGGGTTGCCGAATTTTTCCAACATCCAAAATTTACAAAAATAGATCCAATACTAAACCACCCTAATTTTGAAATGCTCAAAATTTGAAGATGCTTACCGGAAGATAATAGACGAATTTTATGTCCGCTATGGCCAATGGTTTATGACAGCTTCCATGTTTTATGCTCAGGAAAACTCAATTTTAAGCAATATGATTATTTATGATAAAAGTATTGATTGATTAGGTGCACAAATGTGTTAGAATATTATTAAAATAACTGTTCGAAAAATTTGAATCGTGATAAGTACACCATTCGATTCAGCAGGAATTTTGGGCACCAAAAATATATAGTTTTCATATGTTAAGTATTTTATTTTAAATGAAAATTAACAAAAAGTATGAAAATCCAGACATTTAGTATGGGAGCTATCAAATCTCTCACCATCAAAAAGCAGCGTTGAGCTTTCGCTGAATTTGTCTATTGTGTCATACTTCAACAAGGCTCTCGGCGCTCCAAACCTGGCCACCTCGTAAATATCGCCTCACGCCAGAGAACAGAGATGTCAACACTGACAACCACCAGTTTGTTATATATTTAACAAACCATCAATGTTCGCGCACGTGGCATTAAAAAACTTTTGCTTTCTTGATTCAACTCATTAAAATTCATGGGTGGAAGTGGAAATGTGTGTGTGTGTGTTCTTACAACAACGTTGCCATCTTTACGAGAAACGAGGAAGCAAAACGCTACAAAAGCGAAAAAAGTTTCTAATTACTCAATTATGAACACGGTGCGTTTCACAGCACGCCGAGGCTAAGCTCGGATTCTGGTTCTTTTCAGCAAGGAAAAACTCTGCACGTTGGAGGAGAAACTTTTTGCCCGTGCTTTTTTTCCGTCGTGATATATTGTGAGCTTTTTACGTATCGCGAGTGAGTTTTTTTCCCCGAGCAGGATGTGTGCAGAGTGGTGCACTTGCTGAAACAGGAAAATCCGCACATAATTACTGTCGACTTTGTTTCTTTGTGAGTGTGTGTCTCGAGCGGCACAATTTGCATACCTCGTTACCACAGTAACGAATGTGCAGTGTTTTTCGAGGGTTGGAAGTTGTGCAAACTAATTGCTGGAAGAAATGAGTGAATTTTGAGCACAGATTGTGCAAAAGCAATTACATTTAAATTACTCTTGCAGATTTGCACATGTATAACAAGATTGCGTTTTCAAGGCAACATCTTCGCCAAAGATTACACAATTCGAAAATATGTTTTTAAACGTAATAAAATTACATTACATTGAAATCAAATATATGTATAATTTCCCCGCTATCGTCAATATCAAATGAAGGGTAACATCAGCTTGAGCGAATCTGGACAGCATTATTAACAGATGTAGGATTTATTACAGCAACAATCAAAAATATTGAAATAGTGTGCTTAATCATTGCAAACAACTGTCTCAACTTGCCCCACACAGCAAAAAAAGTTATAATCCAACTGCGTGTAAATGGCCTGGGTGTTAAATAAATTTTGCATTTTTCTTTAAAATTTTAAGTAATATGACACCCTGAAATATGTAGACCATCAGCCCATCAGTATCAGCCGATGGCCGAGCGAGCTAAGGCGCCAGTCCTTACTACTGGTGCTGGGTTTGAATCCCGTTGGTTGCAACTATGTTATTGTATTTACAAAGATTTTACATGCAGTGTGTAATATTAAGTGTCTTTTTTTTCGCTTTATTTTACCCTATGCAGATAACTATGTTTTTTAACATATGCACCGGTATAGTTATAACACAACCATCTGCAAAGTGTAGAGCTTTCTTTCAATTCTCGGAAATAACACAAAGCTAGCGGAAAATCTAATCTAAATAGAAGTTTCCATCTCTGACACTTTCCTGAATCCCAACCATATTTCTTTTGCTGCTGTGATGTTCATTTTACCGGGAAGGCATCACATTGTGTACACCTCTGGTGTGAACGAGAGGTTTAGAGCGTCATGGACAAGGATGTCACTTTGGCAGTGTGACACAATTTGCACTCTTCCAGGGTGACAATCACTTAATCTTATCGTTCCCGTTGCACTATATCAGCTTCATTGTTACGTTTCGCAACATCCATTTATCAGAATCAAGGCTGTTTATGCGATAAGATGTGTTTTTTTCAAATTTTCATTTTCATCGTTATTTTTCCAAAGAATCACTTTGAAAGCAATCAAACCACAATGGAGTTGCACTTTTCCAAGTTTTCAAGCAAAATTACGAAGTGGCGCTGCCAAGAAATGTGCAAAATATGAAGATGCATTGCAATTTCGATTTCGATTCTTCGACATTCACTGGAGGGAAAACTCTCTGTCTGGTGCAAAGCAAACAGCCCCAGCCAAATCCATGAATAATGTTTATCTCCTCGGGGAGTCTGTGCCTGGGAATGTCACAATGTGTGCACTCTTGGTTTGTACACGACACTCTGGCAGTTCTGCACTCGATGTCGGAGTGTGGTGTGTGAGCCAAAGAGGTAGTGCAACTGTTTAGAAATATGTAGTACATTTTAAAGAGGTGCCCCTACCTTAAGGATCCAGGCCGTTGGGTTGCATAATGGGGATATTGAATGCAAACGATCGATTCCAGACTCTATTGTGGGGAGTGTTCGATGTTTAGGATGTAGAGCATCTTCTTTGAGGAAGAATGTGGCAGTTTTGAGCTGTGTGTTCAAGGGATCTTAAGCTTTCTTATAATGCGATTAGATAAAATGAGATTTGAATTCGTATGCATACCAATCAGCAAAACAAACTTACCCAAGAAAATCTTAAAGGAAAATAAACTTTAAAATATTCAAGCAGTTGAAAAACACAATAGTTGTTAGCGGGAGGGTTTGGCGACACTCCTGACAAAACAGTTTTTTTTTTTTGTATTAACAATTGTCTGCAAGGGCATGGGGGGGGTCTGACATACATAAAGAAGTGTAAACGTTATGTGTGGTAAATTTCATGATCATATAAAAAACAAGAACCAACTATATAAAAAACAAGAACCAACTATATACCAACAAAAACAAACTCAGGAGAGAGAGGTGCAAAGACAACTGCTTACTAACTTCTATTTTAGGTTTTTATTATTGATGATTCAAGATACGTTGATCGTTGCTAAGCTTCTTACTTTTTCTGCCATTCTCGCATATTGAAACGGACTACTTTTCAATGCTAAAAAAAAACAATACTGAAAACTTGTTTTCAGCATCCAGCATAGTTTGAATTATTTTGCGTTCCTTTTTTTGCAATAAGGCCGTTGCAAATATTTTTTGAAGTCCCTCAACTCTGGCCAAATCGAGAGGGAGGGGCAAAAAAACCGAAATTTTAAGCCGTGGTACTAACATTTGAATGAGCAAAGTGTTTTAAATGCACCTGCCCAGTTGTTTGCAATTATTAGTTTTCA
Source organism: Culex quinquefasciatus (assembly GCF_015732765.1). Classification (NCBI taxonomy): domain Eukaryota; kingdom Metazoa; phylum Arthropoda; class Insecta; order Diptera; family Culicidae; genus Culex; species Culex quinquefasciatus. The sequence goes on along the minus strand of NC_051863.1, from coordinate 145,029,617 downwards.
AAATATCTAAGTATTGAAAGATTTGTTTTTCGCCGAAAAAACACTTTTTGCGGTGCTGTATATTGAAGTTCAACAAAAATTGAAAATATTTTTGATCGATCCTAGACTGCTAAGTATGATTTTAAACGTAGAAAAATGCATTTCAAATTGTTTGCAGTTCAGGATTCCAATCGAACTGTCGAAACAGAGTTCCAATCGAGCGACAAGAGATTGCTAGAATTAGGTTGGAATCACTCTTAATTATTTTCAACTACTAAACATTGTTTTGAACATCACAAATTGTGTGAAACTGTTGCTTATAATAATAATTTTGGTAACAAATGTTACACAAAATTTGTTTTGTTCAAAACAATGTTTATTAATTCAAAATAATCGAAAGCGATGCCCACTTCATTCTTGCATAGTGTTATCGTTCGATTAGATCCCTCTTGTGACAGTATGATTGGAACCCCGAGAGTAACATTCCGCCTCTCCATATATTCTCTCTACCCTTCACGTGTTGATACTTTTAGGTAACGATTATCCTCTTCCTTATACAGATATGAAAATCATCATTAGACAATGATTTTCAACCAGGAATTCAATGGTTTCTTCACAAAATTAAATATTGAGACACATTTGATTTAGTGCCTTCGAGGATGGCACCGGCATACGCTGATTAATTTTGGTGCAGAAATTCGTAAAATTGTACTATTTAAATGCAGAGTATTTTATAGTGATGATCAATTTTCATTGAAAATGATTGATAGACATTAAAAATTGCAAAAAATGAGTTGGCCTAATAAAATGTTAATTTTTTATCACCATTTCCAATATTAAAACATAAAAATGTCAATTCCCAAAATACTGTGAAAATTAATATTGTTTTTTTATACCAAATGATCGTTTTCGTCCCACCCGTGTGGATCAATCGGACCGCGCACTGGACTCACAATCCAGAGGTTGCTGGTTCGAACCCGCGGCGGGCGCTCCGTGCCGTACTCAAACACTTACACGGAGAAAAAAGCGTTCTGAAATTCGTGAACAAATGTGCATGTAATCGCGTACTTTCGCCGTTCATGAAATCGTGAACTTGTTCATGATATCATGGAGAAAAAAACACGATATCGTGCACATTGTTCATAAAATCGCGAACTGATTCTTATGTCTAAAAAAGCTTTCCGGATGGCCCAAAACAGCTTGGTTTTGTGACGCCACCTACCTGTGAAGTGTTTTGCCCGAGAGAGCTTTCTAACATCTCATGCACTAACACAAGTTCAACGCAGCCTTTTGTTCATGTGTGGAGTAAAACGAATTTTGACGTGTTCAAACAAGTTTCTGAAGATCAATCCACATAAAAGCCAAAACCAAACTATCTTATCTGTTTATTCTTTTAATATGAATAATTTTATTTTTATTTTTAACAGCTCTTTCCAAATTGCCTATAGTTGATCCATCGCAAAATGTCGACTAGCATCAAAATTATAAAAAAAAATGTCAAGAATAGTTCGCAGGCAAAAAATATTTTGGATTTGGTAGATTTTGAAGAGAAATGTGTTTTTATTGACTTTAGTTTATAAATTTGTCGGTGTCTTCATAATATTTGCATGGTTTTCAAAAATTTCATAAATAGTTTCCCATGATTGGCCATGATTGCATTACAAATACTTGCTCTGTACTTAGACATTTATAAGTTTCAAAAATAAAGTTAATAAAGTTAGTAGGATACCAGTGCATTTAAAAAGTTCATTGGTTCTGCAAATTTTTATTAAAGTTTTTGGATCAAAAACAATTTACAAAAAATCAATTTTCATTGGGAAACCTTATAAAACCGTTGTAAACTATTCAGAATACATTGTATAGTTCTTCTCGATGTATTTGAAATCAAATACAAACTTTATATTCTTTTAGGTAATTTATAATGTTGGGAACACAGATCGGTTAAAGACGTACAACGGTATTTCAAAATCAAAATATTTAGGTTAGTATTTTGATTACAATGACCCTTTTTATAATGGATTTTTGATTCAATTTTCAAAAATTAGCTTCATGGCTCTTCTTGCCATAAAGCATACTACTTGACAACTTGTTTGAATGGGACCATAGTTAATCCATTGTAAAATGTTGTCTTGTCATTTTTTGTTGTTGTTTTTTTTATTTTAATGCAAAACAAATATTGACAAGACAACATTTATTCGATTGATAAACTATGGTCCCCTTGGAACGAGCTGTCAAGTAGGACCTTTTCTGTCAAGAAGGACCATTAAGTTATTTTTTTAAAATTCAATTAAAAATCCATTTTAAATCCTTTGGGGTCTTTTAAAGGGTCATTGTACTCAGGAAAATAAACTTTATCGTTATGACTCAATATAACATATTTTTTTTAGTGTACGTACACGCAATACATGCGCACGTAGATAACTTTATCTGAGCCCAATCTCACCTACACTAGCACACTGCACATTATTGTTTAGCTGGCTGGTACATATTTTAATGTTTACATTTGTTTATAGAACTTAATAAACAAATCGAGATATCAACGCGCTCGAACTCTAATTATTGACGCCCACAATAACAATAAATTGGAATTAATTGTATTTTAAAAATATTATAACTTTTTTATAAAGATGTGTATAAATTAAATACAATTTAATTAAATAATAAACTTTTCATTTTATATATTTTTAAATCGTAACGGAATATCTGCACGGTGTTCTGTTTGCGCGTCTCGTTATCACTGCACGTCCCCGAAAAAAGTTTAGTCGATAGCGCCTAGCAACAAAACATGTTGAAACTAGATTCAGTGTCAAAGTTTCCGGGTTTCCAGCTAAAATGGATCATATTTTTTTGGAACATTGGCCATTGTCGGCCTTGGGAATCATTCCGACGGTCAAGGATTGAGTGTAAATGGTAAGTTATTTGTTTATTTGAGTATTGTGTATGCTAATTTCAGCTTTTTTGCAGGACAAAACGCAATTACTCCCGGCGTTCCAGGTTGTGGTCAGCCGTCACAAATTCCGAAATTGGGCGTTGGCATTTCGAAGTGTGTTTTCCCCCCAAGGACGCGGCGATGACCAGGCAAGAGTGGAACTGGTCTGTTTTCAAACTCAACGAAATTGTAAGATCAAGCTGGCTAGCAACCTGAATCCGGAAGCAGGCATCCGCTGTTGGGAGAATCTTCGGCGGAGAGCAGATTTCAGCTTCACAAGCGCAAGGAAATTTGAGTGAATATCATTGTGAAAATTTATCATAAGAATCTGCACTGTAAACATTAGTAATGTTGTGAATAAAGAAAAACTTAGTTTTCTTGTTTTTTTTTGTTTTGAAAAAAGTTTTCTTTTAGATAAGAACATTCTGGAAGCGCAAAGCTTTCGTAACCCACCGCTAGATGGCAGGTTGAAAGCTTCATTACAGTATCGAACGATATGCAGATGGCGCTGTGAAATTGCTTGTAAACTTAAAGCTCATCGATATCAAAATGTTTAGGGGATTTGAAAAGCTTAGCAGCGTGAACAAGTGTGCATGATTTGCGATTAGTTCATGGAAAGTGTTCATGGTACGTTTTCGTACCGTAGAATATCACGCTGTTCCCGATTTCGTGGTACATTGTTCACGAATTCCGGAACGCTTTTTTCTCCGTGTAGGAGCCCAGGGCGGCGAAGTCTTTGTAGTTAAAAGGAAGCCACTAGTGGTTGGTACTAGCAATAGTGGCCGACAGCTATAAAGTCAATTTCGATCTTTTTTAAATTGAATAATTTTTTTGTAATTTTGTAGCAGCTTTATTTAAAAAAAAAAGGCGTTAATATTCCAAGTAAATTTACAGTAAATTATACTCAAAGACACGAATAAACATCTAATAACAAGGTATTTTTCACTTCCGTGACAAGGAACTTAAAATAGATATTGAAATTAAAATATTCGTAATCGCGGTGAAAAATATTATTTAAAAAAATAATTTGTCAAGTGGTTCACTAACATTTGGTATTGTTATTTGAAAACACCATTAGTAATAATATCCTGTCTATATAAAAAGAATTCTTGTTTTTCCTCTTCCAATTCTAAGAATGAAACATCCAAACGAACGTTACAATAATCTCCATCGATTAATTAGCAAATGGGAATTCAATTTATATCCCCCGGAGGTGGGGGCAAACCCACTCCCCCCGTTGTGTCCAAGTCGTTCCTCACACCCTCACCTTGTGCAGTTCCTTATCCTTCCCGGGATGGGTGGATGGCTTCCCAGAATCCCATAAAACTGTCAATTAAAACAAATCGGAATGATTTCTCTTCCAAATTGTGGCGGATAATCCTCTTTTAATCGCATCAGTTTTCAAGCGGAAAATAGGTTCCAAAGAAAATTGCTTCGTTCGGGAGTATTGCAAGGTTGAGAGAAGAGGCATGAAGAAGGAAGTGGTTTTCCAATCGACTTTTACCCCTTCCATCTTACCTTGGAATGCTTGGAAGCTGTCGGGGGAAAAAATGGGGTAAGAAAGCTCCTTCTTGGACCTGATCGAACGGATTCGCTGTGTAGGACGCAACGAGCCAATACTCACTCTCTCTCTCTCTCTCGTTCTCCGTCGAAGCCAGAGACAATGGGTGGGAAAATACTTCCCTTTTAAAAACAGGACGGGGGAAAACCGACGACCGAACACGGCCAAGTAGGGCACCGGGCAAGACAAGTTTCAAGTGGCCAGTTCGGTAGTCGAAATATTTGAGAAGTTTCCACAAAATGTAATAAGGACTTGAAAAGCAAGCCATAGAGCGGGGCCACTTTTTGGGGCTTTTTCGATGACGTTATTGTTTGGCCAGAACTTTTATGGAACGTTGTAATAATGGAACGAAAGTATTTGGAGGAACTTTTTTTAGGGCACCGAGAAGCCGGTTAAATTATTGGCTGCTGCTTGGTTTATTGGTTTCAAATAGGTACCGAAAGTTTTGGCTCTGGTGATGCTTTCCAGCGAAGAAAGTTTCAATAAAACATTTGATGACTAAAACTAACGACTTTGACTAAAACTAAAACTAACTTTGTTTTGTTTTATTTTAGCGCATGATAATAAACACTGCACGTGCTTATAACATACCAAAAAAATAGTTATGGATTGATTAACTTTTGATTTTCTCGTTTTATTTTCAAAACATTGTGTATTTTCAATTGTGTATTTTTTCAGAGATTTCTATTTTCCTTGTTCAAGAATAAGAAATTTAAATCCAATAGTTAACAAAAACAAAAAAAATTGTGCAATTAAAAAAATGTTAAGTGAGAAAATTTAATTTACTTAAAAATACCAACATATTAAAATTATATAAAAATAAGAATAAAGAAATGGATAAGCACAATAAAGCCTTCAGAATAAATGTGTTAAATGTGTAAAATTGCTAAAAATGCTGATAAAATTTCTTCCAGCTAGACAAACTCAACGTTCCTCGTCACGTATCCCCGTTAATGGAATGTTCTCTCTTTCAGAACATCAGTTTCACAAACTACTATCAACACCACCAAGTCTGCCGCAACCATAGAACTCTGTTTCAGTGTTATTAATACACCCAGAACTGGGCATCGGCATACGAGAGGATAAAGAGCACGATTCGATAGAAAAATGGTACTGTGTGCGGACTGAGAGGATACATCCCGAAATTACCGAAAGTACTTTACTCATGGTTCATTTTCGAAAAAAGTTCATCTATCAAAAAAAAAAAGTACCGGTACCGAGACTCGAACCCAAGTCCTTCGGCATATTGAACCGTGCCTTTGCCGTATGAGCCACCATGGTTCGGTGACTAAGTGGCGGTCGTTTGTCCATATAAGCCACTCATAGGATGAACTGTTCCAATGAACGAATGAACACGCGAGAGGACTATACTCTCGCAATATAGCACTTTCCTCACGTTTCTTTTCGTGAGGACTATCCCCTCGTTCTTTAACTTTGGGTGTATGCATATTCAATTACCCACAGAACCTATCCAAACACACATTGCTCGCACACTTGTTTGTGTATATGTGTACGAAAATGTTGGATGCTGTGTTTTGTTAGTACACACTCTCGGGGCGCACCCTCTCTCTCTCTCTCTTTCTCTAATGCATTATTCAAGCAAGTCCCTTATTTCCTAGATATATTCGATGCATGAATGGGCGAAATAATTTTCACTTCATGAAAATTGACTTTACGACATCGTCCTCTGTTTATGCAGCAATGAGTATGCAATGCACGTCCCCGCCCGCCCCCGGGTGTCATGCTTACGTCACACACCAACACTCCGACAGATGCACAAACACATACTCGTAAACACATTTGAACACCGAGATCTAGAGGTCTCTACGGGATGAGACAGCAGGTGTTGCACACGGAATTGGGACCTGTTGTTGGGACGTGAGCCATGTGCATCATTCACCCCAGGATGATGGATCTGAGAAATCATAGGTTCTAGCTCACTTCAATTATCTTGGTGCAAACAGTTGTAGGATTATTCCATGCCTAAATCTTATGGGATTTGACTCGACACAGAAACACTCGGAGCTAATCCATTGCGCAAATACTGTCAAATTAATTATGAAGTCGTTGTATCTCGACGCAGTAAGTTGTATTAAATTATGCTCGGTAAATATATCATCCCATTTAACATCTGTGACACAAACTAGCCCAGGAACTTTCCGTAATGGACATCCTTTGGTGAATGCCCTGAAGCATGAATTCAATCCCTAAGGTTACAAACTTTACCCACTGCTGCCCTCCCAGTAGTGTAACTATAAACAGTTCTACCGACCCACTCACAAACTACAGACTAGATAAAAACAAAACTTTTTTTACAGCCATAATAACCTCAATTATGTTAAGTAAACTTTTTGCGTTCAATGTGGGGGAACGGGGTAGCTTCCACTTGTGGTCGTAAAAGCATGATGGGGATTTACAAGCTACAAATGAAAAAGTTTTCATTCCCTCTCCGTTAGTGGCTTTTTTACAGAAAGCATGCTTGATGTAGCTGAAACCGAATGCTAATGTAGCGCTCAGGTTGCTGAATCTGATTCACCTCAAAAGCACCAGGAAACTTGTTCTACACACGTTTATTTATTTTACCTGATTAGAATTGCACACACGCCAAAAGCTTTATTTAGAAACGGATCAAACTTTTCCCCTGAAATGAAAATCACCATCTAGCTAGTGCTGCCACTAATCCGGAATGATGATTGCAGTTTCACTCAATCGAAGAATTTTGCTTAGATTAGTGGATCCAGTTCCATCTCGATGGTGCAAACTGCAAACAGCAAAATAAGAAACTTTGCCAAAACTGATCAACCCAAATCACTTCGACGCTATACAGCTCGTAATCACGTTAGACAGAGAGCTTTTTTTTTGCTCCGCGTGCGAATCAATGGGGCAATTTGGTAAAGGTTCACTCGCAAACATATCGAAAAAAGGCAGTTAGAATAAAATTATAAAAAAGTGCAAAAGAATATTGTTGTAAAACAATTTAAAATTACATAAGTGTAAAAAAATTGCAACATTTTAATTGCATTTAATGAACTTCAACTAGAGTGTTCAATTGCGCAGGGTTACAAAATTTCCGAGAAACGGGTTAAATTTAAAATTTCCCGGGAAATTTGAATTTTAACCAAAATTATTTTTGATTTTTTTTTTTTGCAACACACAGCAAATAAAGTAGTAATCCAGCTGCGTGTAAAACGCCTGGGTGTAAAATAAATGTTGCATTATTTTATGAAATTCTATGTAATAATACACCCTGAAATATGTAGCCCATCAGTATGGTAAACCTACTTGACCGAAATGTCAAGCTCATATATGCGTTTATCCTTTCAATTCTTCATCGGTCTGATGGCCGAGCGGGCTAAGGCGCCAGCCCTTACTGTTGGTGATGGGTTTGAATCCCGTCGGTTGCAACTTTTTTTTTGTGAGTAGAAAAATTGTACATGCAGTGTGTAATATTAAGTGTTTATTTTGACGAAGGTGATGTGCATGCTTTTGCATGCGATTTTACCATCGGATTTTTTGCTGTGCAACTTTAATGGTCAAAATGAGTGTGAGAATCAATTAATGGCTTGACTGCTTGTAAAAAATCAAGCAACTTTGAGAAAATATATAAATTTTCTGATTTGTTATGCTGTCTTCGTAGCAAATCAATAAAAAATATTATTAGTAGCTATTTTTTGTTGAGAAGTATTTTTTAAAACAAAGTGTTTGAACAGTGTAAATTTATGCTCCATAACAATGAAATTGCTTTTAAATTTGTCTTAGAGACCATTAAGTTGAAATGGAAAAATCATGCAGAAATAATGTTTCTTATTGCAAATAACTTATTCCAGAACAAGTATGTTCAACTTGTAAATAAATAAATAATCATTCAATTTGCCTTAAAAATCTTATTTTTAGCACTAGTTAACTTGAAACACTATTTCATGATATTACAACGCAAAATTTTAAAATATTTGAAGCGAGTTTTTGAAATATAGTTGCATTCTTTGGGTAATATTATATGATTCGAAGTAGTTTTTCAATGATTTTTCATGGTTCCATTTGAGCAATTCTCTACGAAATCGGTCTTTTTTCTTAAATTTTAATTTTTCTATTTTTAATCTGACTGAAACTTTTTTGGCACCTTCGGTATGCCCAAAGAAGCCATTTTGCATCATTAGTTTGTCCATATAATTTTCCATACAAATTTGGCATCTGGCTATACAAAAATTTTGTATGAAAATTCAAAAATCTGTATCTTTTGAAGGATTTTTTTTTATCGATTTGGTGTCTTCGGCAAAGTTTAAGGTTTGGATACGGACTACTCTGGAAAAAAATGATACAGGGTAAAAAAAATTTGGTGATTTTTTATTTAACTTTTTGTCACTAAAACTTGATTTGCAAAAAACACTATTTTTAATTTTAATATTGAATGTTTGGCCCTTTTGAAGTGTTAGTCTTGGTTTAAAAATTTTGAAAATATTTTTTTCGAAAAGATCGGAAAATTTCACGAATGTTTCATATTTTAACATTGAAAGTTTTTTTTTACCAAGTATCATTTTTTTCCTACAACTTTGCCGAAGACACCAAATCGATCAAAAAATTCCATTAAAAGATGCAGATTTTTTAATTTTCATACATCATTTTTGTATGGCCAGCTGCCAAATTTGTATGGAAAATTATATGGACAAACTAATGATGCAAAATGGCTTCTTTGGGCATACCGAATGCACCAAAAAAATTTCAGTCGGATTAAAAAATACAAAAAAAAATCGAATGACCGAAATCTGAGAGAACTACTCATTTATGGAATGATTTTAATTATCTGTATGGTTATATGGCCTAATAAATAAATTAGATTAAAATAATAGTCATTGTGTAAAAGTGGTTGAAATTAAACTTTTTTTTCATATTTAACCTTCTTACGCTTTTGGTAGCTCACGTGTTTCATAAATTTATAACTTCAAACAGTAATTTTTTGATCAGTATAACTCTACTTTTAAACAAATTCTTCTTGAATTCTTTTTGAAAAAAACATTGATTTTGGCCGCAAGAGGTGAATATCTTATTTTCAAATGACACAACAAAAAAATCCGTTCAAATAGGTTGTTGAAAATAAAATAGTTATTATTCATTTCATAAAAGCGAAATTTTTGTTGCACAACATATAAGCAAACAATATTCCTACACGGAGAAAAAACCGTTCCGAAATACGTGAACAACGTACCACGAATTTGGGAACAACGCGATTTCTACGGTACGAAAACGTACCTATCATGAACACTTTCCATGAACTAAATGCAAATCGTGCACACTTGTTCACGCCGCCAAGCTTTTAAAATCGATAAAGCTTTCAGCTTTTAAGCTTCCAGCTTTATGTAATGGTAACAGCGCCATCTGAATATCGATCACGACTGTAACTCGAAGCTTTTGACCCGCCATCTGGCGGTGGGTAATGTAAGCATAAAGCTTTCTGATTGCCATGAAACGTGATAAGTGAATTGATCATTAGAAACCAGTTTGAACATGTCAAACCTCGTATCGCTCCACACTTAAACAAAAGACTGCGTTGCACTAGTGTGAGTGCATGAAATGTTAGAAAGCTTCCTAGCCCAATCTAAGTTCACAGATAGGTGGCGTAGTAATTCAAACACAAACTTTTTGTCAGAAAGCTTTTTCTGACATAACATTCAGTATGCGATTTCATGGACTATAGCGCACGATATCGTGTTATTTTCTTCATGATATCATGAAAAAGTTCACGATTTCATGAACAACGCAAGTACGCGTTGACATGCACATTTGTTCATGAAATCCAGAACGGTTTTTTCTCCGTGTAGTTGTAAATGTTTCAGAAAGAAATATTATCTGAATTAAACCTTGACATGAAATTTACAGACAAGCTTATTAGTTCAATATATTGAATATTATAAGAACAGTAGATTGATGAATTTTCATAATTTCTGGTGAATAATCACCTGGTTCACATTTCTACACATTTTTAAGGTTATATTACTCAAAAAAAGAGAGAATACTTTCAACATACCAAAATTCAACTTTTTTTGCTGTATAGGAAAATGTATACTCCCGCTTGTATTTCGGCAATTCCCGGGAAACGGGACATATTTTTTTCGGGAAATTGGACTCTCTAACTCTTTCCAATGTATTCTAAAAACATAACAATCAATTGTTTTGGTTAATCAATAAACAAAAAATATATCAAAACTTATCAAACATCTCACTAGGCTATACAGCAAAAAAAAAAAAAAAATTTGGAATGTTGAAAACTTGGAAGGTTGAATATTACCTCTTCAGAACATTTAAACCAAGATGGCGGCAATGAAGTAATGAAAAAATGCATTTTGTAATTTTTAAGGCAAAAATAAAAAAATATGAAAAACAAGTTTTGTTCGTAATTCGATTATCCGAAGTCCTATACAAACCTTCAGATAATCGAACTTCGGATAATCGAGTCTGTATCCTATCGGATCCAAATTTAATTGATTGAAAATGTTTTCAAGAAGAAATATTATTAAGAAAAAATCATTTGATGAAAAAATATTTTGATTTGATCAAAAATTGCATAATTTCACATCACCAAATCCAGAATTTTTCGATAATCCGCTTTTACCCACTGAAGCTTTTTAACCCCCAGGGAAGTGGTTCGAAAGCAAGGTGGGTGGCACACGACTGCCCCCGCCTGCGCTCACCAGCTGAACTGAAAGTTTAATCAAGGTGCCACAATGTCATTCGGGGTGCGCTGCGTTCGCTTTCATGCAAACTTTTCCAATTTCACGAAAGTAAATATTAGTTGTGCCACCACACCGCTATACCTCCAGCGCCAATCCAAAGCGCGTGGCGATGGCGGGAAAATCCGCGAGAGAATGGAGTGCGGAAAACAGGACAAACAGTGGAAAGCATTTTCCCACCTGCAACGGTAAGACAGGCTACAGATTACGAAAGAAGTTCGGTGGAGAATTCGCCCGACGACAGCTGTATAAGTCCCGGTGAAATCCAAGCTGAAACTTTATCACCGGGAAGGTGCTACTCTGCTGATTGTTCCTTGGAGTGTAGAAATTGCATCCGATGGACAGTCGAGTTACTATGCAGTTGAAATTTAATAAGTCAAAGGATGAGACAATTATTTAATTTGAAATCATTCATAGCGATTTTTTCACAATACGTTCATTTGCTTTATCATTTTTAATGTTAATCTTCAATTATTTTTAAGTTATTCTTTAAAAGGATCTAGTATTTTATTTCAATTCCCAGCTCATCTCAAGTAAATGGTAATCGAATCTCAACACACACACCTCATCAACGAAACCAATGCACCGCAATGGCCACAAATCAACCCCAAAAGCCAAATCCCCCAGCAGGAAATCTCCCGAGAGTGCACATTTGGCGGAGAAAATTTATTCACATGCTCACGGGGAACCCCATAAATCACCACTTGTCGAAACCCATCCCATTAAAGTCCCATCAAAAGGGGAGCTAGACTCGAGAGCTGACAACATGTCATCGTAGATCTCGTCATCATCGGAACGGATGCTGAACCCTTTGGCGCCATCCCTTCAAGAGGTGTGATGGCTTATTGCGTTTCACAAACACTTGGCCGCTCGGTGGCCGTCATGAATTATTAAAAATCTCCGGAGAGTGTTTTATCGTGTTTTCCAGTGTGATTGAAGTGGACGTGTTTAAAATTATTTACTTTCTTCTATTTTGTTGTGTCTGTTGTGTTAAATAGCTTGAATTTAATTCAAACAAGATAACAAACAATTTGAACATCAGATTGCGAAATTTAAAAATTCCCAGCATGCCATATAAAATGTTAAACATTAAACCTAAATAGCAAAAACTACCTTCCGTCTCCATCGAACGAATCAAACATGTTCCCCAACAAACATCCCACAAATTCTCACGTTTCCCGAGCGCATAATCTGCTCGGCATTCACCAAGTCACCCAAAGCCTCCGGGCGAGTTTCTCGACGCGCTGCCTTTTTGAGTGAGGCAAGATTGCTGCGCTCACCTGACAGACGTCGTCGTCGTTCGGACTTGATGGAAATTCACTGGGACGGACTTTCCGAGAAATAAATTTCACCCAAAGATGGGTCTGATGTGCTGCTGTTGCTGATCTTCATCTGGGCCCAAAAGCCCAAAGCGAGCGGAAATGAAAGTTTTATGATATTTTCATTGTTCGGAATAATGCGAGGAGGCCGGGTGGTGGGCGCTTGATGTTGATTCGGAGTGATGGAATGTAATTGATAAGGGAGATTTACCGGGAAGTGCTAAGAGCAGCGCCGTACCTAGGGGTTGGCGCAGTTGGCGACCGCCAAGGGCGCCAGCCCTTGGGGGGCGCCGAAAACGATGATTGTACAAATTTGTCATGTTATTATAAAATCCTAGAAAGGTATTCAGAACAAAAGGGGCGCCAAATTTTAAAGTAGGACTACAAAATAACTCGATAATCTTGGTCGGAATATTACAAATATTACTTATAACACTTGTGGCGCCAAAATCAACTATTTCAATAATTGTACCAGAATTAAATTTAAAATTAAATTCTCTCAATTCATTTATCAAAGGGGTGCTCAAGTGGCAAAAATTTCAGGGTTTTATAACAATTCTTTGAAATAGCTAGAGATTTTATATTCCAACTACAGTATATAAAATGCAATTTAAATTTCACAATTTTTCCAGCATCAGGAACCATCATGCTTTTTTATGTTTTGAAGTATTTTTTTTATATAATCAGCTATTCAATTGAAATTTACACATTTCTATTGAAAATCTGAAATAAAAAGAATAAGATATTTCAAGTTTAAAGAAAATGGCATTTGAGATTTTTTTTTATCGTTTTAAATGCAAACTTGTGCGTTGAGATTGGCCTACGTTTTCGAAATACTGAAGTGTTTAAAATGAATATTTCTAACACAAAAAATGCTTTGACTTTTGTTAAATTTCTAGCAAAATATTTTTTTTTCAACATAAAAATGTTGGTTTTTTTAAGAGCACATAAATTGCTCTAAATATATTATATTCTGTTGCTTGTATTCAATTGCTTGTAGCAAGAGTGAAAAAGTAAAATTTGGGTGTCTTCGACAAAGTTGCATAGATTGGCATGCCCACCAACTTTATAGTCGTAAAAGTAAAATATTATACAATTTCTTGTATAATTTTGATTTGCAGAAACACCGTTATCGCGGACCCATAAGAATTTAAACCAAAGCAAAATTCCAACTCCAAAAACAGCAATATTTTTTGGGAAAACAAAAAGTTCCACTTAATTTTGCTTCTAGGGTCAATAATTTGAAGAATGTTAGTAACATTTTCCTTGAAAATTTTTGTTTTGTTATGTTTTAATGGAATGGATAAAGTTGCTTATCTTTCACGTAGGGTAGAGTAGTCATCAATGAGACACGGGGAACAATGATAAAATGGCTCTCACAAGTCATAGTTTCAACCAATCAGGCTCATAATTTGGGGAAAGGTGTGTCTACTGGATACACTTCTGCCATAATAGTGGCTTTGGTTATGGACGCTCCCTTGCAAAGTTATTCATAAATATTTGATTTTGGGGTGTAAAAGTAAATTATGACTGAAAATTACATTTTCGCTCATAGGCTGCCAATAACACAAAAACTAATATTTCTCCAAATTTCTTTCGTCATTTTATAGGGCATGAGTTGGGCTACAATGGCCTTTCATTAGATTTGACCAAAATTAAGAATATACCCAGAATCCAGGGCTGTCTCATTGTTCCCCACTCTTTTCAGCCCATGGGTAACAATGAGACACTTTGATTTTTCTTCATTAAACTTTTCAAAATCTAGGGAAATCTTTCAAAATATGAATTGGAAGTGATTTTTGGCATATTTATTGAGTTTTGACTTCATTTAGCCAAAAATATAAAGTTATGTGGTATAAATAAATGGATTTTACTAAATTTATTAACTTTTTAGTAAAACTTTTGTTAATTAAAGTTTCAAGTTCGCAAAATTGCTTTAAAATGTTCAAGGTAAGTCACCTGCAATGGAACAATACAAAAACATGATGTTTTACTAGAAAAGAATTGATTTTCGTAGAGTGTCTCATTGTTCCCCACCTGTCTCATTGTTCCTGCCAAGTGCGTCTACAATGAGACAGTTGAATAGCTCTGGCTGTAGAGGTCGGATCGATCTCATATTTTGATCAATGTTAGAACACATTAAAAGAAAGAAAATGCAACAAAAAGCTCATTAAAACATGCTGATGAAAAAAATACAAAAATCATTGAAAGTTGAAAACCAAAAGTGTCTCATTGATGACTACCCTACCCTACATTTTTTTTTATTTCATGGATTCCATGTGTTGGGCTATCCAGTGAAATTTGGCCTAAATTTTCACATTTACACAAACGGTTCTAAAAGCTTTGTGTGTAGAGGGTGACTATTCTCGAGATTTTCAATTTCCCGGGAATCGAGAGTTGAATTTGGAAATTTCCCGGGAATTCCCGGGACCTGGTAGTGTTTATAACTATGCCAATAGTGCCAGTAATGTATAAAGAAAAGTTATAAATGTGTTTCTTTTCAATGAATTCATTTACGATTTATTCATGCTTATTTAATGAAACGTTAATTAGTAGCCTCATTATTTTTGGGAACTATGATCTACTTCTTGATTTTTTTTCTGAATCTGCAATACAACTTGTTGTATGAATTTGTTATTAGATTTTTGTGAAATAACAAAATAGCTAATATATAATTTCCCAGTATCGGGATATTGAGGTTTAAGCGAAACACAAAATTACTCCATGACATCAAAAAAGGAAATTACCTTGATACAGCGAAATTAAAATAATAAGAATAAAAAAAATGGATTATAAGAATTGCTATGCTTGAAAGAGGATATGAAAATTATACAATTGTACTCTTAGAAATAATAAACAAAAATATAAAAAATTAGACTTTCTTCTTGTGGCTAACTGCTAAGTATGCTTTGAGGTTAATTTTGGGGTCCACATTATTTTAAGTTTTCCCAATTATAGTTATTGGAATTTTTAATAAGTTAAAATTTACACTTTCTGAATTAGAAGATAAGAGAAGCATTGGTTCATTCGAACTTGAACATCTTACATTGAACACCCAATGTTCTGAACAATTTCGAATTTTCATTTTTTTTATTTGTTTATATAATTTTGCTTCGACCAAATTTCCCAAGAATTCCCGCTCGTCACCCTCTATTTGAGTGTAATGGTTTTTATACAAAATTTTAAGAAACTTTAGATGTCGAAAAATAAACACAAAAATTTCAATGTGTTAAAAAGGTAAAAACTAATTGCCTTTGTTTGAAGCTATGAATTTTCAAAAAACAAATTTTAGGAATTTTATATCAATCAAAAAACACAGTCACAGAGAAAAGAAATATTGTTTTCAAAAATAAATTGAAAAAAAAAAAGTTTCAAAAAGAATCCATCCAAAAACAAGTTTGAAAAGGAGTCCATTTTCTAATCAGTTAAACTATTTTTTCAGGAATGCAGGAAAATGCTGATACAATGAAATTTAAGCTAGGTCAGATCAAATTCTGTTTGAAACGATAAAACAACACTCTGCTATTTTCAGTCAACATTAATCCTAAAGCACCTTTTCGTTACAACCTATCTGTATTGGAAAGATATAAATCGATTGAAATGGTTTAAAAATAATAAAAATTAATTTGAATATTCTTCAAAGCTGTTATATTTATTCAATCAATTACCATTATCTTATTAAAACTCTTTGAAGCAATCGCTGAAAATTTAAGTAAACATATCAAAATGATAAAAAAAATTTGGAGGGGCGCCAAATTGATGCTTCGCCAAGGGCGCTGTGGACCCTAGGTACGGCTCTGGCTAAGAGAATAGATATTAAATTGCACCTTTACCGGGGGATTCTGCGTCTGGTTCCTACCCAGAAGCAGATCAAAAGTTGTGGAGATTTCTCAGAAAGTGAGCGTTTTACAATCGTTGTGTTTCTTCTATATAACAGGAACAATACCAAATTGATCTTTCTTCAGAAGATTTTTTATGAGATTCACTTTGAACTATTTTTGGACGGCTGACCACGTGGCCTTTAAAAAAAATCTTTTCTTGAAAAAAAACAAAAAAAATACGCGCTTTGAATTTACTTATATGCATACATTTTTTGTTACACTTCAAAACCATACAATTATTGTATTTAAAATTATTACTTATATTTCAATGTCATAATATTTTCCAATTCTATATTGAATTATATATATATCAATACTTTGAGTCTGTAATTGAATGTACACTTTTTAATACTCATGTACCCGAGCAGGGGTAAATAACACGGGAATACCAAATTTTGGTATTACATGGGCAAATAACAGCGACCAAAATGTGCCCTTGGTTGCCCAGTAATAGATGGTAAAATACCATGAAATCATACCAAAATCTTGTATGTGTAAGGGCACAACAATACCAAACCATGTTATTCCAAGGGTAAAATAATACCTCAAAATAAAACCATTTCAATGCCAAGTTGAGGTCTTCTGGATTTTTGAACATTGCTTGAATACCAAAACTTGGTATTGCCATGGTTTTATTTTTAGGTATTCCCGCGCCCTTGGAAAATCATATATTTGGTATTTCTGTGGTCTTTCACATACATGATTTTGGTATGATTTCATGGTATTTTACCATCTATTACTGGGCAACTAAGAGCACATTATGGTCGCTGGTATCTGAACAAGTAATACCAAAATTTGGTATTTTCATACCATTTTTAGTGCAGCAGTTGCAGTTAGTGAAAAAACGGAAATTATTCATATGCAACAGCAAAATCTACTCACCTGATGATTCCATGTTGTTATTAGTGATATTCTTCACCACACCGAATGCATTTGTCATTGATGAACGGCCTGTGCTTGAAGTTCTTGAAGCTTCTGAAAAATAACAAGATTGAAAAATAAGTATTATTAAAATGAAACTGAATTGAAATTCACCAAAATTCATTAATCTGTCGATTGACTCGTTTTTCAAAGTATTTGGTTATCCCGACTTAGAGATATTTCAACGTTTTTGAAAAAATATTAGTGGGTATATCACACTAATTTTTAAAATCATCTTTAACATTTTTGGGTTTCAAGTCATTTTAGCGCAAAATTAATTAACTCGTAAATTTTTTTTGACAAATTTCCCATAGTTTCAGAGAAAATTGATGAAACCTTTCAATATTCAAATAATACCAAAATGTGCCATCCTGACTTAGAAAATTTTCCACAATTTCAAGTCATTTCTGTAGGGGGTATATCAAAAATGTTTGAAATCAAGTTTGAAATTTCCGGTTTTGAATGAAAGCATTCGCTTTGAGACATCATTTTAGCGCAAAATTAATTATTTTGTCAAAATTGGTCAAAATTTTCTCATAGTTTCAGAGGAATTTGATAAAACACTTAAATACCAAAACAATACCAAAATTTGCCATCCTGACTTAGAAAATTTTCCACAATTTCAAGTCATTTCTGTTGGGGGTATATCAAAAATGTTTAAAATCAAGTTTGAAATTTCCGGTTTTGAATGAAAGCATTCGCTTTGAGACATCATTTTAGCGCAAAATTAATTATTTTGTCAAAATTGGTCAAAATTTTCCCATAGTTTCAGAGGAATTTTATAAAACACTTTAATACCAAAATAATACCAAAATGTGGTGTTCGATCATTGACAAATTCTGCAATTTTGCAATATCAAAACAATACCTTAAATTGGTATGATACCACATTTTGCTCTTGCATAATCCTTAAGACAAATTTTAAAGGGTCCAGGAATACCAAAATTTGGTATTGATACCAGAGAAAGGTATTATTACGCATTTCCCTTGTTATTTACCCATGCTCGGGTAACTACGTTTTGCAAAAGTTTAAAAGCTGTTTAAAAATAAAGTGACAGTATCCAAAGTTAATATAAAGTAGATGTAGTCTTCGATAGTTCTATTTTGGAACAACTTAAAAAATAAATATTGCTGACCATTTTATAAGATTTTCTAAAATATATTCCTTATTTCATGGGTTTACAATTCAGATTTTTATATTACATAACATTTCATAAATACACGTTTCCTATCCATCGTCAAAGTTGTAGGTATTTTTTTATGTTAATAGGGACCATCTCTTGAGCCAAAGAGAAACATGGGCAAACATTTTAGATTTTTAGAGAAAAAAACGAGCTTTAAGCAAACATTGTTTTTGTTTCACAATTAATTTGAAGATTAAAAAAATAGTGTCCAAAGGTGCCCTTTCCTGAAAATATCAGTTTTTCTTTAAGCTGAGAAAATGTACTATACCCTCAACTTCATATTTGAGATAAAACCACTCAAATATATAGACGCATTAAAATAATATAAGTTTTAAAGAGTCACCTAATTTTCAAATGCCGATATCAATTTGTGAAATAAATTTCAATACAATGCCGTCAAGATCAACATAAATCAAATTCATTAAAAAAGATGGAACGGTACTTTCAACTCGCTGGTTCTCGGGCATAATTCAACCAACCGGGACATTTTTTTTTTTAGTGAATTATAAGGATGTCTAGATGATCCTTAACCTTTGCAGAACTCGATATGATCAAATCTGTAATTTTTGCGATCAAAAACGTCGTTCCAACTTTTGTTTGCTCTAGTGAAAAAAATCGCCCGAAAATCCACGGAGACAAGCCCGAAAACCTGTGAGTTGAAGTTACCATTCCAACGTTTTAGGGAGGCTTTGGCATCCGTGGGACATGCGTTGGAACATATTGCGTTCAAAGATATTGAAAAGATTGAAAAATTAACTTATTTATTTTTTTTTGTATTTATTTTGAGGTAATATCTCCAACCAAAAGTTGGATCAAAAATCTTAAATCGTAGATAATTGCCTATTTAAACAACTGACAAAAAAATTTAAAATAAATTCCAAATGTTAGCTTAATCTTTTTTTAAATTTATCAAAACACGTAGTCGATAGCAAAATCAAAGTAAAAGTAAGACTTAAACATTTTGGATGTCCATGACTAAAAGAATGATTTTTAGCGCGTTGTCTACAACTTTTCCAAAGACACGAAATCGATTTTCGAGCAATTCTATTCAAAATCGGTCTTTATTCTTAAATTTCAATTTTTTGATTTTTTAATCCGTCTGAAACCTTTTTTGGTGCCCAAGCCATTTTGCATCATTAGTTTGTCCATATAGTTTTCCATACAAATTTGGCAGCAATGAAAATTAAAAAAATCGGTATCTTTTGAAGTTGTAGGTATGGATAAGGACTACACTGAAAAAAATGATAAATGGTAATTTACTTTGCTGATTTTTAATTTCACTTGTCACTTGTTTTTTAATTTTGCCAACTTTTCAGAAATTTTCAGAACGGGCAAAAAATCGTTGTTTGAGTTATGAATTTTTGAATCAATACTGATTAAAAAACATCGAAGTATTGACCGCAACTTAATTTCAATTTTATTTTTCGATGTAAAATCGAATTTGCAATCTAAAAGTACATTAGTGAAATTTTCATAAAGTGCACCGTTTTGAAGTTATAGCTATTTTTAGGTAACTTTTTTTTAAATTAGTTGCAGTTATTAATTTAAAAAAAATATTTTTGAAATGCTGAGAAAATTCTTTGTTGCCTTGTTGCTAAGATATTGCCATGCAAAGATTTTAAAACAGAAAAATGGATGTTTACTACTCAAACAACGCATAATTTTCTTCTGTCGATATCTCAGCAACTAATGGTGCGATTTTCAATGTTTATGAATAAAACTTTCGTGAAATTTTCCGATCTTTCGAAATCAATATTTTCAATAAAAATAATACTAACATTTCAAAAGGTCGTAATATTGAATGTTTGTCCTTGTCTCTGATTCTTGTATGGAGAAAAAATTAAACAGCTCTACTTTTTTGGACACACTGAATCATTGGAATCAATCATGCTTAATTAAAAAGAAAAGTTGCTTTAGTTTGGATTTTTATGAATGTTTGGAATAAAATAAATATTAACTAGGAGCTTTCATAACTAGATCTTTTCCTTAAAATAAAATGAACATATTTTTTTCCTGAAACAAAACTTTTCTATTTAATTAATTTCGATTTTAAGAAAATATTTTAAAGCGCATTTAAATTAAATCATGAATGCTGTTTATATATCAAAATAGTTTAATTCTTAAAGCATATTTATTCTGGATGCAATTAGTTGCACTGCAATTCCATAATTTTGAATACATATGTTTTACTAAGTTGCTCGTTTTGTTGAGAGTATTTTTTTACTTTCTGTACCTCGTGGGGCAGGGGTAGCGGCTTCGGCTGCCGATCCCGATGATGCTATGAGACGCGGGTTCGATTCCCGCCTTATCCACTGAGCTTCTATCGGATGGTGAAGTAAAACGTCGGTCCCGGTTTCTCCTGTCTCGTCAGAGGCGCTGGAGCAGAAATCCCACGTTAGAGGAAGGCCATGCCCCGGGGGGCGTAGTGCCAATAGTTTCGTTCGTTTCGTTACCATTTCAATAAATTGTTATACTGTTATTATTTACCTTAAACTTTGTGATATCATACTTTTTTCAAACTTTTAAGTGAATTTCTGTTTTTTTTTATATATTATTAAATTGGTTTTAATGGTGTTACAGCACCTACACAAATTAAAATGTTTTCTGTTTGACCCAATGTCACCCCCCCTAAAGGGTGAGTTTGAGTTAATTTTAAAACGATTGGCATTTATGAACGGTGTGATTATACTAGCCATATTCTGGGAAAATGTTGGTAAATTCAGGAGCATTCCCCAACAATATTTATTTCGATATAATTTGAAATGTTTTTATTGTGTTAAAATAACACAAGTAATATCGTTTTTTGACCAAAAGTCACCAGCACTGACGGTACATTATTTGTGGATAAACATTTTTGAAATCTATACTTATTTGTTTTTTTTTTTTTTAAAGATTTGAGAAAACGCCACGTGGCCATATAAAGGGGGTTGGCGTGAAACCACGAAAAACCATGAGGGGGGAGGGGGGGGTCAAAAATTCTCCAAAAAAAGGCCACGTGGTTTATGCACGACCCCTTACTGCGTTACGTAATAAAAGAACGCTCCATATTTTTTTTTACATATTTTTTTGAAATTATCTACTCTGCAACTTTGCAGAACATTGTTACACTCTGAAAAATTACCCTCCAAAGTTAAAAAAACACGAAATTTTTAAATGAAATGTTTTGTTCTAAATGAAAAAAAAAAACACAAGTAGGGGAACAGCATCTAACTCCACCATGCCTCTAATGTTGTCATATCAACACTTTGTTCAATTACGGCTCATTAAAAGCTCAATAGGAAGTGAGCAAACAAGTTTCTATCAACAAATTTGCAATTTTGATAACAACTTTTATTTCCGATAATATTAATTTCAGAAGAAACTGCAAATAAACTTTTACTATTTAGGTATGTATGCTTTTATAGAATGATTGGTGTTATTTCGTTAAAAATATATTGAGATTTTTTTTACGTTTTTGTTTATCATGATCAAATGATATAAAAATCAAATTGGTATCGTTAACCCTCTACAGCCTAAATTTATTTTCGAAATTTTTTATTTTTCCCGTGTTTAGGAAGTCATTTTGAGCAACTTTTGTTCTAAGAAAAACTATGATTCTCTTGTCTCATTTTTAGTATTTTGATTTGCATTTATCTTGTTTAGTTTATGCTTGTTTTTGGTAGTATCTGGCCTCTTCTACCACCTCGTATCATCACTTTTTTTCATGTTTTTTCAGACACTTTTTAAATTTTTTGCTTGTATTTCACTATTTCTGCTATAAAATGGTAACATTATCATTTAAATTGTAAAAAAAAATGCGTAGAGGCATAGTCTGAGACACTAGAAAAATTACTGCATACTTCTTTTTACTTAAAATATAGGAAATGTAAGAAAAAGCCAAAGTTGACCTCTGAATAAATGACATTTTTAAAAACATTGCCAAAGTCACACAAAACAAGTAAAATTTCCAACCCATAAATCTTCCAAAATTTCCATTTTACCATTTTACATAAGAATGATGATTTGCACTTGATTGTTTGACACATTTATGTTGATAAAGAAATAAAACTAAATAAAAAGATTGGAAAATCAGTTTTTGGCCAATTTTCCCAACCGCAGAATAAACTGCCTTTTACATAATTTTTATTTTTATCAACATAAATGAGCAGTTCTCTACGAAATCGGTCTTTTTTCTTTAATTTTAATTTTTGTATTTTTTAATCCGGCTGAAACTTTTTTGGTGCCTTCGGTATGCCCAAAGAAGCCAATTTGCATCATTAGTTTGTCCATATAATTTTCCATACAAATTTGGCAGCTGTTCATACAAAAATGATATGTGAAAATTCAAAAATCTGTATCTTTTGAAGGAATTTTTTGATCGAGTTGGTGTCTTCGACAAAGTTGTAGGTATGGATATGGACTACACTGAAAAAAAATGCTACACGTTAAAAAAAAATTTGGTGATTTTTTATTTAACTTTTTGTCACTAAAACTTGATTTGCAAAAAAACACTATTTTTAATTTTTTTTTATTTTTTGATATGTTTTAGAGGACATAAAATGCCAACTTTTCAGAAATTTCCAGAATGGGCAAAAAATCTTTGACCGAGTTATGATTTTTTGAATCAATACTGATTTTTTAAAAAATCGAAATATCGGTCGCAAAAATTTTTCAACTTCATTTTTCGATGTAAAATCGAATTTGCAATCAAAAAGTACTGTAGTGAATTTTTGATAAAGTGCACCGTTTTCAAGTTATAGCCATTTTTAGGTAACTTTTTGAAAATTGTCGCAGTTTTCATTTTTATAATTAGTGCCTATATTTTGAAAAGCTGAGAAAATTCTCTATATTTTGCTTTATTGAACTTTGTTGATGCGACCCATAGTTGCTGAGATATTGCTATGCAAAGGCTAAAAACAGGAAAATTGATGTTTTCTAAGTCTCACCCAAACAACCCAACATTTTCTAATGTCGATATCTCAGCAACTATAGGTCCGATTTACAATGTTAAAACATGAAACATTCGTGAAATTTTCCGATCTTTTCGAAAAAAATATTTTCAAAAATTTAAAATCAAGACTAACATTTCAAATGGGCGTAATATTGAATGTTTGGCCCGTTTAAAATGTTAGTCTTGATTTTAAATTTTTGAAAATATTTTTTTCGAAAAGTTCGGAAAATTTCACGAATGTTTCTTGTTGTAACATTGTAAATCGGACCTATAGTTGCTGAGATATCGACATTAGAAAATGGTGGGTTGTTTGGGTGAGGCTTAGAAAACATCAATTTTCCTGTTTTTTAGCCTTTGCATAGCAATATCTCAGCAACTATGGGTCGCATCAACAAAATTCAATAAAGCAAAATATAGAGAATTTTCTCAGCTTTTCAAAAATATTTTTTTCAAAGGTGGGCAAACATGGGCACTAATTTTAAAAAATGAAAAACTGCGACTATTTTCAAAAAAGTTACCTAAAAATGGCTATAACTTGAAAACGGTGCACTTTATCAAAAATTCACTAAAGTACTTTTTGATTGCAAATTCGATTTTACATCGAAAAATGAAGTTGAAAATTTTGCGACCGATATTTCGATTTTTAAAAATCTGTATTGATTCAAAAATCATAACTCGGTCAAAGATTTTTGCCCATTCTGGAAATTTCTGAAAAGTTGGCATTTTATGTCCTCTAAAATATATCAAAAAAAAAAATTAAAAAAGTTTTTTGCAAATCAAGTTTAGTGACAAAGTTAAATAAAAAATCACCAAAATTTTTTTACCGTGTATAATTTTTTTCAGTGTAGTCCATATCCATACCTACAACTTTGTCGAAGACACCAACTCGATCAAAAAATTCCTTCAAAAGATACAGATTTTTGAATTTTCACATATCATTTTTGTATGGACAGCTGCCAAATTTGTATGGAAAATTATATGGACAAACTAATGATGCAAATTGGCTTCTTTGGGCATACCGAAGGCTTCAAAAAAGTTTCAGCCGGATTAAAAAATACTCAGAGAATTGCTCAAATGTGTTAAACTATCAAGTGCAAATCATCATTCTTATGTAAAATTGTCTGATCTTTACGATGAAAATATTTTCAGATTTTTAAAATCTGACCTAACATTTGAAAATGGCCAAAACTGCTTTTATAGCGGAATTTGGGTTAAATGGACCCTAGATGATTTTTGCGGTGCAAGTGGTTATTTTTACTGGATTCCTGGGACATTTTCACATAAGTTTAGTGCATTTTGGATGGCCGCATGAAGCCTCCGCTCTTAATACAGACCAATTTTCAAGAAAAAATCTAAAAAAATGGGGAAATGGGGCAAAATGGACCCTTTGCTGTATTGTTGGATGAAACCATCACCAATCGATTTCCCGGATTTTTTTACATAAGAAACACTATTTTCATACCAGGGAACCAGCCGCGTTCAATTAAGTCCGATTTTGGGTTCCATTTCGCCTTTGCGCAATGGGTGTTACTGGGTTAAATATAGTTATAATTATGGAAAAATCTCGGGAATTCCCAGGATGGACGCATTAAAATTTAGAGTTGAGTACCGAATAACGGCAGCATTTTTTTATCTGTCTTTTTAAATGTTAAATACGTTTTTACAGAATTCTCAGGACCCCATCAAATCAGGCGTTCAGTTTACATAAAAGTCCCTTTAACACCAAGTTTCCAAACCTACCTACTTCTACTAGTGAAAAAGCAAGAGAATGTCCAAATGGAGGTCCTAAAAATAGTAGGGTTGACAGAAAAGCTGCATTTGGCACGCTTTTGACAAATTATCACAAAAGTGTTCCGAATTTGTGGGTGTTTCGAATATGTGGGATAACTGTAAGTGTTTCTCGGAAACACGCAAACATGTCTTGGCCAACAAGGAAACAGTCAAATGCGTCTTGTTTGCAAACAAAGTTTGCTGTAATGGAATAGCACCATTTCTCGGAGCAAAAAAAATAAAATAAAAGCTTGAAACCTTTAGCGACGTAATAGAAATAAGCACGGTAAAACCTTTCTACAAATTGCGATAAAGGACTACTAATTCAATTAGTTGCCGTGTCAAGTATCTTTTGCATGATTAAATAGCTGGCAACACTGGCATCTACCGAGCAATCGTTATTTTTTTTCTTTTTTTCGTCGAAACCGAATCTAAGCCAGTGCGACTGACGCAAAATGCAACCAGTCGTTGTGCTCACAGTGCAGGAGCATGAAAGCGCGTTTCAACCGGAAAGCATGAATATTTTAGCCAACTCCAGCGGGAAAGCGAGCGCGAATTTCCTTCGTATCATTCAGCAGGGAGTGGGGAGGTTTCGTACTTCCAACAAAAGCTTCCTCTTCAGCTGCAAAAGCATCATTAGCGTGATTATTTTCCTCGTCAAATTGCGCGTACAGTGTTACACATGACTCGTAACATTCCCGCTGAGTTTGCGTTTCTAGGCTGGGTTGTACTATGAGGGGAAAAAGGGTGTAAAACGAGCAAGCTTGATGGTGTAGGTTGACTTTAAAGCCATAGATTTCAAACGTTTTCTATTTTGCGTAAAATAGTGATTTCAGTTCAAATTTTGATAGTTTTAAAGCAGGCATTTGTTTCCTTATACTTCAAAATACCAATCAAATTTAATAAAAGCCAATTTTCACATGACAGGCTTTCAGCTTAAAAAGCACGTTGCAAACACTCTACACACTGGCCGATGAAAGATCAAACCATCTGACGTCGACGGTGATGATGATGTGGCCGAAAAACTTTATCGGAATCCCGCTTTATGACTTTTGGTGGGCGCGTTTCGGAGGCGTGCCACCAAATTCTACTGTTATGCAAGCAGAGGTTGAAAATGGTTTACCGGATTTTGATAGCGCCATCACGTTTTAGAGGGGTTTTCCGAACTGGGCATGGGGTCAAATAGTATGAATAACCTAGTGGTTCTTTTAAACTGCACGTCCAAATGGAGAATTTCACCCGTAAAAATAATTATACACCTTAATTTTTGCAACATACTTTACAATCTTCTGGAGGTAATTTCCAATCATGATGATTGACGTACATACGATTAAAGAAAACAAAATATGTTTGGACAAAGCTAGATGGATGAAAAAGTATCAAACCTGTCTCTAACCTCCAAAAACGTATTTTCTTGGAAAAAAAATAATACAAAAATATTTGTTTTCGAAAATGTTTCATTTGAAAGCAAACTTTTGCATAAGTTTGCCTACTTGGAGATTTATTTTGGTTTGAGATTCCTATGAAATCGAGTGATAAATAGTTCAAAGAGAAGTGAGCAAGTTTCTATCAAAAGTAAACAATCAGTGAAAATCAACAAATTGGAGGAGCTGCCTACCAAACATTTCGCCTAAATATTTTGAAAATTATTGCGATGATAGTCTATCATTCCGCTAAAAATAATTTTTCGATTCATTTAACATAAATACAGATAGAATAGATAGAATAATAGAATCATATAAAAAATGCATTATTTTTTAATGCGTTTTTAAAGAATTGTAGACGAATTTAAAATATTCTGTAGAACATTACGACAAACTAGATATTATGATGTTGAATACAAATTTACTCAAAATTTAGTACAGCCAAACTCACCAAATAGCTTGCTCAGTTTATTCAGTTGAGGTCGAAGTCACGTCATGGCCTGCTGGATAAAGTGCTTTTCATTCCTATTAATATTGAAACACCAGATAATGGAGCACAACCTGCTGTACCCGTGCTATGTGCGACGATTCTCTTGATTTGCCATGGCCAAAATGAGTTAGATGAATGAAAAAGGTAAAGCTCGTGAAATCAGAGAAAATTTAAGTGTTTAATAAATGGTTTTGTTTCAAAATGTTTGTTTTACATTTTGGGACTCAGCTTATTTATGGTACAATTGCGTTTATTTTTATGTGTTTTTCAATTTCATAACTGCATATTAAATTATCCTTAATCTCCAATTCACACAATTGCACATAATTGCCAGCGTGATCCGTTGACAAATGTTGTGGCTTCCAAAGTGCTCGCTGTTTAGGTCAATCCTCTCGGAACTAATTTCCACCACTGGTAAACCACATTTTAGTTAGGCCACATTGTCGCTTTTTGTTCGGCACTGAAAACCACTCTGACGCCCCAAATGTGTTACGGTCCATCGTTTGTACCCCACCAGCCAACCCCACCCGAAAAGCACACACTCCTCCCTCGCCCGAACGGCGCTTTAAGGGGTTTATCGGCTAGTCGGTAATTGTTGGAGCATAATAATACTTTTCACTCTGTATAAACCACTCACCACCCACCGGCTGTGTGCTTCTCCTCCAGGCGGCCGGCGCCAGCTGCATCAGCGATCTGTTTGCTGTATTTTGGATTTAGAGCTCAAAAGGATTGGTGGCCGCACCCCTCCCCCCCAGGGGGTGGGAGCCGGGTGCTGTTGCTTGTTGAACTGCAAAAGTTCTCGCGAATTGATTGCGCGGCTGGTGGTGAGTGGCACCGGTGGGGTGCTTTGGAGTGTTCTAAAAAACTGGAAAAAAACATCATTTTGCAACTTGTTGCATAAACTATTTAACAATGTGAAATCATACCAAATAACCTTCAAAATATTTCTAAAGCATGACTACTCAGCACCAATTAAAATCAACATTTTATCATTTTCATGTTGGAAATTACCAGCAAATGAATGTACCAATTTTTTCAATGAAACACCCTAGTGATCTAGCTCACTGCAGGATGGTGTAAGGCAGTCGATTGTACGAGCTGTTAATAGGATTTGGTCGACCAACGAACATAAAACGTGTACGTGTGTGTGTGTGTGTATGAGTGTGCGTTTGACGTCCTGAATTGAATGATGACCGTTATTTTCGACGCTGATGCCGCGCCATTCTGGTTTAACGATTCATTATGTTGTGCAGCATATTGTTTGCCCCTGCTCCACCCACCTCCTCGACGTTGATTCTTGGGGGATTATGGTTTGGATTTCAATAAAACCGACAACAAATTGGAGCCCGTGGGGGTGTTGTGAGCTCGACCGAGTGGAACACTGCTACAAATTGTGTGTCGATTACCTACGACGGCGGAGGTTTAAGCTACACCGCTACCCCGGCCGCACTCATCTAAGCGGATTTTCCGATTCATTCGTTTTTGATGTGGAAGCGAATTTTAATCACTTCGTTAATGGGCAAACGTTTTCGAGCGTCGTTAAAATCTGATTATTATTTCTATTTTTAATTTAATACCACTCAGTACAGTGAGCATAATGAGGGGAGGGTTATATGAAATGGATTGAAATGATTTTTTTGATTCCAAAACCTGCCTGGGTGAGGGGCTTTTCGATTCCTCCAAGTGTCAGAAACTTTTGAGGAAGCGGAACGAAACATCAAAAAAAACGACAGAACTTTTGCTCTGGAAAGTTTCATCTACTAGTGAAGATGACAGCCATCTTATTATCTTGTATTCGATTAAAAGTTTGCTTTCGTTATTTGCCCCATCCACGAAAATCATCCCTATTCAGAATCATCATGGTCTTGCGTCTTGGACTAGGAAATCATAAACAGGCTAGTTGTGACTGATATGACTATGATTGTTTGTGTTTGTCTTTACACGGAGAAAAAAGAGTTCCCAAAATCTTGAACAAGCGTTCATGAAAATGGGAACCACGAAGAAAGTGTTCAAATCCCATGGTACGATTTTGAAAAACGTACCATGACATTTGAACACTTTGTTCGTGGTTCCCATTTTCTAGAACGCTTGTTCACGATTTTGGGAACTCTTTTCTCCGTGTAGTTATCATTTACGTATATTTAGACTTTTTTTTATGACATACAGCGATTCCAAATGAAATCGGCAGGATCCATTTCATTGGCGAAAATAAATTGAACGGTTGTTTTTTTGTTTGTTTTGCAGTTCGAATGTTCCTATTCGAAATAGGGTGGTCCAAAAAATTGCCTTTTTGAAAATTTTCCACATTTAAAAAATATATAGATCTCAGGAGCGGCAAAACCAATTCTACGCCCAAAATTCAGAGTCGAGATAATCGTTCTGCCAAAATCAATAGAACAATGGTACCAACTCACACCATCATAACTAAGGCTACCAACTGTACGGATTTTTTCCTTACCATACGGATTTTCGAACCTCTTCGCGGATTTTTAACAGGCCGGAATTTTGTAAGGAATTTTACGCATAATACGGATTTGTACGGTATTTTAACAACTTTTTAATCATTGAATTGCTTTTTGATTTGGTTGAAGCTTTTGTTAACTAGATTTTTTTATTTTTCTGTGAGTTTGATTTAAAAAGGGAGAGTTTTCCGGGGTTTTCTCAATTCAAACTTAATTATCAATAATTCTAGAGTTTTTGAACTATTGTCTTTCATATGTTGATAGGACCTTGTAAAAAAATCTAGAATTGTTCTTTTCGAAATTCCTTACTAAATATATTTATCCATTTCCAAAGGCTTGTGAAAACATTCGTACATTTGAATTAACAAATCTCGGGTGAGTTTTCAAAAAGCCGTAAGAGCCACCGTGACCTCTGGCACTAATTTTTGTTTTTCTCGAAAATGAAACAAAATTTCATTTATTTCAAGTATGGGGCACTTGAAGGACGTGTAGATGAACAATCTCGAGCATTTTTGATATTGGTTTTTCGTAAGTAGGTCGAATACCGAAGGACTTTGTTTACCAATGGCTCTTACGGCTTTTTTGAAAACTAATCCGAGAAATCTAGAGTTTTTTTAAAGGTCCTATAAACTGTTGTGTTTCACATGTTATAGGACCTTTTCAATGAAAAAACTCTGGAAAAGTGTTCGTGAAAACACTAAGAAGGATATTATTCGTAAAAGAAAACTTGACATTTCGTAAACTATTAAACGTTTTACAAAAACAAACTGAAGAACATAATGATTTGTTTCAAATCACGGTTTATTTTATGAATACTTTTAAACGAGCTTATGCTTATGACTTACAAGCACTCTGATAGCATTTTGTGAAATTTGTTAGCTGTAAAAACGACACAGTTTTTTATTTTTTATTTATTAAATTTAATTTATCTAAATAGTACATTGACAGTTTTGTTACACCATGGTGTCATATCGGCAAAGTGTACGGATTTTGCTCAGCAAGAGTTGGTAGCCTTAATCATAACAAATGAGTCCATTCGTTAGTTGAATCAATAAACCTCCAACAGGTGTCATACATCGACTTCTGACTTCTCCTTGGTCACCAAGCTGTGGTGGCCGAGGCAGCTAAGTCATTGGATTGGTTTGTCAAAGGTCTCTGGTTCGATTCCCGTTGTCGACACTTTTGGTTTTTTGTTTGACGGATGAACTTTTTTTGCAAATGAACCTCGAGAGAATAGTTCTATCGCCCATCCCGAGCTGTGTTCTCTGCGTCTGTGAATGGTACCACTATTCTCTCGACTCGAGACCATCATTCTCTCGGACTAGCGCTGCCAGTTTTGGGTGTATGTAAAATTATCAAATAAGCCCAAAATATGACCAAAAATTGATATTTTGACAGTTTAGCTCAATTCCGTGGACAAATTCAGATTCAGCGGGCAAACTTACATGGAAAAAACATATAGTTGTACAATTTTCGAATTTCGTTAAGGAGGTCCCATACACTTTTCCCTTGAAAATTAGACATTTTCAAATGAAGATATTTCGTGTTTCAAGAAAAATACCCCTGAGACTTTTTCAACGTTTGTAGTGCTAAATCTCCCCTTTTTCAAAAGCAACGTGGCCCTTTGGTCTGTGCTTTTTCGAGATATTTAAATTTTAAATTTGTATCTTTTTTACCTTATAGCTGTAACTTTTAACCTTAAGTTCAAATTGACTTGTCAAAGAATAAAAGTGTCCTTAACATCATTTCTCTAAAACTTAACCCTGACTTGCTAAGTATGTTGGGTCGCGGACCCTATTATCTTCGATTATTTATTACCCCCCGGCGCACGGGGGGGTGAGTACAAAACTAGCGTCAAATGTGACAAGTGACGTCTTGTGGATTTGTTTATGTTTTGATTGTAATTATTGTGAATAAAGTTCTGTTGCGTTTTGACACCCGTTGAGACTGGTCGTCTCATCGGGACCAAGAAAGTCGTCGTGTTTTATTTTATTGTACCGTCCTCCCAGTCAGTGGTGTCTTCGTCCACCGTCGTAGTTTCGTTTCGTTTTCTTGTTCCGGACGTCCCCGCAGTAATGCACAACGTAGGGGACTGGACGATCGGGCCGAACAATGTAAAAAAACTGATTTTTGAAGGTTTGCTCAGATGCTTTCTCTAAATTTGGTCGTAGAAAGCGTATATTACGAGATAAAATTTTGGTGTCTTTGACAAATTTGCTTGGAAAAGACGGGAACATTCCCAAAAATATTTCTGAAAAGTTAGTGATCAAAATCACCATAATCGTGAACCATCCTAATTTTCAACCAAACCAAAAGTTGCCCCTTTCCATTTGCAACAACTCTCCTAAAGACACCAAGGCTCTAAAAACTTCACCATTTTAGGAAAATCAATTTTCCACTTGATTGTGCGGTCTGGACCACTGTGGGCATTGAGTACACAAAAAAAACTGTGCTTGAAAAGTATTTAGCGCGATCAATTTTTGACAGTTCAACACCAACGAAACATCCAAGTACCGTCAGTGGGTGTGACTATTGGTCAAAAAACGATACATCGATAACATCGAAAATCATTCAACGTGGATTTGTTCTTAGATAGTTAACTAACATTTTCCCAAAATATGGTGGATTTTGATGAACACTACCTTAAATGCAATAGTTTGAAAATTGATCAAATC
Organism: Culex quinquefasciatus; assembly: GCF_015732765.1. Classification (NCBI taxonomy): domain Eukaryota; kingdom Metazoa; phylum Arthropoda; class Insecta; order Diptera; family Culicidae; genus Culex; species Culex quinquefasciatus. The sequence goes on along the minus strand of NC_051863.1, from coordinate 144,997,368 downwards.
TCTCCCCTTAGAGGGGATGACATTGGGTCAAGTGGAACTAAAATGATGCTCAAATACAACGATATGGTAAAAACAAGTTATCCAACAGTGTTTCTTGTTCGAGGGAATTGTATTGTTATGCTAAAAATGTTTGAAGTAGATATTTTCAAACATTTGGATAGTTTTCGAGTAATTCCAACAAAAATATTAAAAAAATGATTTTTCGAGAGGTAATTTTTCGCCAAAAACGTACCTCATCTTCAGACAGCTGAGCAATTCTCTACGGAATCGGTCTTTTTTCTTCAATTTTAATTTTTGTATTTTTTAATCCGACTGATTTTTTTTTGGTGCCTTCGGTATGCCCAAAGAAGCCATTTTGCATCATTAGTTTGTCCATATAATTTTCCATACAAATTTGGCAGCTGTCCATACAAAAATGATATGTGAAAATTCAAAAATCTGTATCTTTTGAAGGAATTTTTGATCGATTTGGTGTCTTCGGCAAAGTTGTAGGTATGGATACGGACTACACTGGAAAAAATAATACACGGTAAAAAATTTGGTGATTTTTTATTTAACTTTATCACTAAAACTTGATTTGCAAAAAAACACTATTTTTAATTTTTTTTATTTTTTTATATGTTTTAGAGGACATAAAATGCCAACTTTTCAGAAATTTCCAGGTTGTGCAAAAAATCATTGACCGGGTGCTCAATTTTTTAATCAATACTGATTTTTTCAAAAAATCGAAATTTTGGTCGCAAAATTTTTTCAACTTCATTTTTCGATGTAAAATCAAATTTGCAATCAAAAAGTACTTTAGTGAAATTTTGATAAAGTGCACCGTTTTCAAGTTAAATCCATATTTATGTGACTTTTTAGAAAATAGTCGAAGTTTTTCATTTTTTTTAATTAGTGCACATGTTTGCCCACTTTTGACAAAAATATTTTTGAAACTTTGTTTTGGACTTTGTTGATACGACCTTTAGTTGCTGAGATATTGCAATGCAAAGGTTTAAAAAAAAGGAAAATTGATGTTTTCTAAGTCTCACCCAAACAGCCCACCATTTTTCATTGTCGATATCTCAGCAACTAATGGTCCGATTTTCAATGTTAAAATATGAAATATTTGTGAAATTTTCCGATCTTTTCGAAAACAATATTTTCAAAATTTTCAAATCAAGACTAACATTTCAACAGGGCCAAACATTCAATATAACGCCCTTTTAAAATGTTAGTCTTGATTTAAACATTTTGAAAATATTGTTTTCGAAAAGATCGGAAAATTTCTCAAATATTTGATATTTTAACATTGAAAATCGGACCATTAGTTGCTGAGATATCGACATTGAAAAATGGTGGGCTGTTTGGGTGAGACTTAGAAAACATAATTTTTCTGTTTTTAAATCTTAGCATTGCAATATCTCAGCAATTAAAGGTCGTATCAACAAAATCCAAATAAGCAAAATGCAGAGAATTTTCTCAGCTTTCAAAAATATTTTTTTAAAGGTGTGCAAACATGTGCACTAATTTAAAAAAAAAATCAAAACTTCGACTATTTTCAAAAAAGTCACCTAAATCTGGATTTAACTTGAAAACGGTGCACTTTATCAAAATTTTACTAAAGTACTTTTTGATTGCAAATTTGATTTTACATCGAAAAATGAAGTTGAAAAATTTTTGCGACCAAAATTTGGATTTATTGAAAAAATCAGTATTGATTAAAAAATTCATAATTCAGTCAATTATTTTTTGCACAACCTGGAAATTTCTGAAAAGTTGGCATTTTATGTCTTCTAAAACATATCAAAAAATAAAAAAAAATTAAAAATAGTGTTTTTTTGCAAACCAAGTTTTAGTAATAAAAAGTTAAATAAAAAAATCACCAAATTTTTTTTACCGTGTATTATTTTTTTTCAGTGTAGTCCGTATCCATACCTACAACTTTGCCGAAGACACCAAATCGATTTAAAAATTCCTTCAAAAGATACAGATTTTTGAATTTTCATGGATCATTTTTGTATGGACAGCTGCCAAATTTGTATGGAAAATTATATGGACAAACTAATGATGCAAAATGGCTTCTTTGGGCATACCGAAGGCACCAAAAAAGTTTCAGTTGGATTAAAAAATACAAAAAAATCGAATTACTGAAATCTGGGAGAACTGCTCAGCTGCCAAAATAACAGGATTTGTTCTAGGAACGAGATTTTTTCAGCGAAGTCATCTTAAGATGTCATCTACACAACCCTTTTAACAGAATTTAGTTTCATTGAGAAGTACCCGAGAAATGGTAAAATCCGTAAAAAATCACTTTGACCCGATCTCACCCCCCAGACCCAATGTCACCCTCACTGACGGTACCATGTTTCTCCATCGAAATGAGTTTCCAGAGCATTTTGCTGGAGACGCACAATGCTTTATGTTCCATTAATTGAATCTATTCTGTTTTAAAACGACTTTTGAATTGGGCAGTCAAAATAAAAACTACACCATCAGATGATCAAAAAAAGAATGTGATGACCATTTCAATTTTAATTTTGATGTTATGAACTATTGTTCTAAAATTCAAGTTATCAGTTTTTATTAAATATAACTGAGAACTTGACAAAATATAATAATAAAGTTAATCTGGCCTTAAACACCTGGTAGAAATCAGCAGAGCAAAATCATTTTCCATCGATCTCGTTGTTCCTTTCAGATAGCACAGTTCGTATAATTTGTTAGATCACCCATGAGCTTTTCACTTCATAAGCTGGTGGCAAAAAAAGAAGCTCCTTCAAGCTCTACCATCCGATACGGGCTCGGATGCTGGACACAACAAGGCACCAACAAGGCTTCTCGTTTACAGAGCTGTCAATTAATCTGCACTTCGAGGTGGTGGCATTATTTTAATTAAAATTCAGCCATTGGGTCCGGTCTGTTCGCCGCCGCCCTCTCCGGAATGGGGAAACAATTTCGCAAGGAAACCAACCGGCCGGTTGACGGTTCCGAGGAAGGGGAAAGGTGGAGTAGTGTCGCTGAAGGGGGGAGGTGGCTTTTATTGTGTGCCATTTAGAAAGCTCCTGTCTCACTCTAAAGTTCGGGCTCAAGCTTGGCTGAAAATATCCGCAGGCAGTAATTTTGACAGAATAAACAAAGCAGTAAAAGCGCCGTAATTCTTCGAATTAGTAGACTCCCCACTCGCATTGTTTCTAATTTTGGGGGGCTGGTGGGTTGAGTTGGGGAGGGCCGGGGGATTGAAAAGGCAGCTACAATTTGTCCAGAGGGATATTGTTGGATGTATTGATTGTTTTTGTTGTTTTAGGTGCAATGCCGCGCAGATTGAACAAGGCTAGGAAGGATCAACGAAAGAGGATAAAGTTGAAGATTTAGACAATTAACATCATCGAATTTTAAAACATTTACTTAGCTTCTCTAAGCCGGTCCGGTGGTGTAGAGGTAAGCGTGGTTGGCCTGGGAAAGAAACGTTGGAAAAGGCCTACCTCGATAGAGTCGCTGGTCTGGACAATCCAAAGGTCGTCGGTCGTCGGCTGGACTCACAATCCAAAGGTCGTCGGTTCGAATCCTGGAGTGGATGGGAGCTTAAGTGTAAAAAAAATGTTTAGATTGACTCAACGTTTCAAGCCTTTGGACATCTAGTTTCGAGTAAGAATCTCGCAATAGAGAACGTCAAGGTAATGCTGTTGAGCGCAGGAGGCCAAGCAGTTATGATTTGGTGAGCAGTGAGCATACAATCGCTACTTTAGAATCGTATTCAATCACATCATTGATTTCCGATGATTCGATCGACCATGCTTGAGTTTTAAGAACTGATTGAACTCATAATTAGGACCCGGACTTTAAAAATACTTTTCCAAATTCAATAATAGTATTTTTCAAATCACCAAGTCAGATTCAAATCCCAAACACAGAAAAACAACACTTTTTTAAATTATGCTATGTAATCGCTAGGAAAATCAACCAAACTTCCTCCAAAACCACACGAAAGCAATAACCGATAAGTGCTTCCCAACTATCCACGGAACTTCCTGCGGATGGCGGAACCGCATTTCGCCGGGAAATTGCAAAGTTAAAACCCGATCGAGTACTAAATTTGCATAATTCGTTCAAACACTTTTTTCTTTTGTAACATCCGGACCATCGCATCTGAGGATGCTGCTGGAAGCACCCAGCAAGAGTTTCCCATTCGACACGCTTCGGTGATCCGTCTTGACTGATTTATGCCTTCCGGGAACAACCGGAAAGGGTGGCTGGCGCGATGGGAAGTGGTCGCTGTTGCTGATGGGATCAAGCTGATTCCGAGCTGATGATGGCGATGGACCTCGGAGGTCCAGATTGAGCGTCGTGATTAATTGATGTTTTTGTTCTCGGTGAGCCGGAGCACTGCTTGGGCGCTTTAACTTCATAATGACTCACTTTGAGATGTAAACTGCTCGGAGCGTCACGACGAGATTGGCGATATCAATCAACGGGGGCAGGCACGCGATGTGGAAGCAACGATGTTTTTTAAATAAATTAAATAAACCATGTTTTTGTTTCTTTTCATGTCTCATTCAAATATGACAAAATATTTCTGGGCTATATTCAAACAATAAGATATAACAAATTAGTTTCGTGAAGTTTTGTGATTCAATGAGTTTAATTAATTATTTATATCATCAATTAACTTTTTCAATTGTAACATTCAGTTCCATCTAAGTTTTTTTTATATTACTTTTTGAAGGGTTTTGGAAATTTCGGAATTAATAATCTTTTTAAACAACGTATTTTCAGTACAGACACTATGATCGGAAAGCTAATGTATTTCAACACGCGATGACTACCGAGAGCTTTCTTTGAAACAGTCAGTTATGACTAATTTAGACTTCAAATAAAAACGTTGGACAAACAAAACAAGTCTTAAAACGGAAATTAATCCCCTTCGCTTCATAAGTAAGACACTCGAGAGCGCAAAACTTTTTCCCCACGCTCAATCCCGAGCGATTGCGCTCAAATTAGCTTGTCTTTCTGGCCCGGTTGGTGAAAATACTGTCACCAGGTGAGAGAGCCCCAACATCACCCCGAGAGTTGGTTGTTGGGTGGGAAAAAGTTCTCGACGGCTGTTTGCTCAGACGGAATTAACGCTCCGAGAGATATTTGCGAAAGTGCTTGAGGTTAATTCCTCGAATGACTCGAAAGACACTGCATTACAGCAGGGGTCCAAATATCTTTGAGGAGAACGTTGAAAGTTGAGCAATAAGTAAGGCCTCAGGTAATACTTATCAGAAATTGGGAAAGTTTTTGGCATCGATGGCAGATCTTGGTGGCACAACTCTGAAGTGGAATTATTGGGACTTTTAGCGGGAAATGAAATAAGTCTTATGGTATTTTATTTATGATTTGCTCATTTTCAACAAAAAAATAAAAAAATCCTGGCCCCCTTTCCAAATCCATTAGTCCATGTTTACTAGTTAATAGATTAAGTAAATTGCACCAGATTGTTGATGGCGACGATGCAGCAATCAAACATATATTCCCAAGTAATTGTGCCTAAACGGAGCAAATTTATTTGAAGTGCGCAGTGGTGAGTATTATGTGCCACGGGAGACCAATCATGGCAAGTTCTCGGTCTGCAGCAAATACTCTATTATGTATGTTTGGCAAACACACGAGTGGCAGTGGCCAAACAGCATATCAGACGAGCTTTATGTGCAGCTCGATGCTTAAGCTGGTGTACAGGTGTTGATAACCAGGATTATTAGAGTTCATTTCCACCATGTGGACCTAGAGATTTACGAATTCAATTGTTTTAAACCTTTAAAGATAATTGAATTTTAAGTTTTATTTTAAGAAATAATTTTATAGTTAAAGCATAAATCAGTTATTAAGAAATTTTCTGATCGGATGAAATACACCATTTCAACAGGTAAGATGAAACAACGCAAATTTCACTAAAATCAAAAGATTTCATTAAATTTGAATTAATAGTTTACTTAGCATAATTTGTATTAGAAATGCAAAGCAAAAAAGCATTTGCTGTTTCTTTCATAATCAATTTTATTGTTTAAAATTAAGTATTACTTTTTAATGCGTAATCTATACAACATTATTCATGATTTTCCTAATGAAATGAATTCGGATCGGAAAACGGAACGCATTTTTGGATTATTTTCCACTAGAAGATGATAAAATTAGATTCCTTATAAAAAGTGTTAGGGTAGAGTAGTCATCAATGAGACACGGGGAACAATGATAAAATGGCTCTCACAAGCCGTAGTTTCAATCAATCAGGCTCATATTTGGAGGAAAGGTGTGTCTATTAGATACACATCTGACATAATAGTGGCTTTGGTTATGGACGCTCCCTTGAAAAGTTATTCAAAAATGTTTGATTCTGGAATGTAAAAGTAAATTATGGACCAAAAATACTTTTTCGCTCGTTGAAAGTGATTTTTGGCATATTTATAGAGTTTTAACTTAATTTAACTAAAAATACAAAGTTATTTGGTACAAATATATGGATTTTACAAAATTCAAATACTTTTTAGTATGACTTTTGTTAACTAAACTTTCATGTTGGCAAAATTGCTCTAAAATGTTCAAGGCAAGTAACCTGTAATGGACCTGTAATTGTTTTTGGTAGTATTTTGCCTATTCTACCTTTAGTCTACCTCTTCTAGTATGGGACACTAGAAAAATTACTGCATACTTCTTTTTACCTAAAATAGGCGTCATCCATAAAGTACGTCACGCTCTAGGGGAGGGGGTTGTCGCATGCTTGACAAAGTGTGACAAGGGGAGGGGGTCCGTGAGAGTGTGACGTCACGCTAGGCTATTTGTTGAATACTGAAAATTCAGTCTTAAAATATGTTTAAAAAAGTTTGATAAACTTTACTCATAAATTAAACACGATACACAGAAAAAAGTTGAATTTTGGAATGTTGAAAATTTTATAGGTTGAATATTACCTCTTTTTTGAGTAATATTACATAAAAATGTGTAAAAATGTGAACCTGATGAATATTCATCAAAAACTGATGAAAATTCATCATTTTCTGAGTAAAATTAATCATTTTTTTAGCCACAAAATCTGTCACCATTTCCTGATGAATATTACCATCATTTTTTTTCTGTGTACAAGGCTCTAAAAAACAGAGTTTTAATAAGGCCGTTGCAAATCTTTTTCAAAGTTTATGCCGCCCCCTCCCTTCAAAATGTGTCGGAAAAATCAAGGGACAAAAAAATATTTAAAAAAAAAATCAAAACTTCAACGAAAATAGAAGTTAAATCAACTTAAAACAATCTAAAATGCATTTTTTGCAATTCCACTGTGAAACTGTCAACTTTTCCTGCCCTTCTGGAGAAACGAAACGGCCTACTTTTCCCTACCAAAAATAACAGAATGGAAAATTAATACCTTTCAATAACAGTGCTGAAAAGTCCTAGTTGAACTTTTCAGCACTAGTATCGAAAAGTAACATTTTTCAATATTGTTTTGTTTTGAACGATGAATTTACTATACACATGAATGTTTGACATAAAATTCCTATATATAAGCGTTTTCGGAATTGCAAAAATGTTGTAAGCAACTCATTGCAAAACTTGATTTTTCAGCACTCGTCCTATTTATCCAACTCGGTAAACCTCGTTGGATAAATGTACAACTCGTGCTGAAAAAATCTTCTTTACAACTTGTTGCATAAACTACTATTTCTGCATTGATAATAATATTTACCATGTTTGGGCTGGATTAAAAATATTTTGATTTTTATGAAATTCCAATGCACAACACCGCAAAAACTTTTTTCGCGAAAAATAAAATTTTCGTCAATACTTAGATAAATATTTTGGAAACTAATGATTGCAAAACAACTGGACAGGTGTATAATGCATTTCAAAATACTTTATTTATTCAAATGTTGAAACCATGGCTCGTAAATTCAATTTTCAAACTTTGTTTTTGCCCTCTCCCTTTGACTTTGGTCAGAGGCGAGGGGCATAAAGTTCAAAAAATATTTGCAGCGGCTTAATAGATTTAAATCATCAATAATAAATAATAGAAAAAAACTTCCTCGATTGAACTCCCAATAAAATAATAATCTTACATTTAGAAATCATGCAAAAATTGCTAAAGCAAATTTTCTAAACAACCTATGAGTCATGGGTATCTCATGCCGATAGGAACTTTTGGAAATTTAATCTAGATTGAACAAAAATCAAGATGGGGGTAGGGGTACGACAAGTGTGACGTACTTTTCGAGGGGGTCAGAGTCAGCGTGACAAAGTGTGACTTAGGGGGGAGGGGGGGTTGATTTTGGCCGATTTTAGCGTGACATACTTTATGGATGACGCCATATAGGAAATGTTAGTAGAAAAACACAGCTAAAGTTGACCCTAAAAAATTTACATTTTTTAAAACATTGGGAAAGTCACATAAAACAAGTAAAACTTCCAACCCATAAATTTTCTAAATTTTTTAGAGTTCTTCTTTCCAATGCTTTTTAAAGATCAAAAATTGGTTGAAAAATTGTTTTTTTTTTAGATTTTTCAAATCGAAGCCCATCTAAAGGCGGGGTTGGGTTGTAGAGGGTTAAAATTTAATATAAGTCTATGTTTTTACATATACAAAACTAGTTTTTAAGTATTGTAGACTACAATAGTTAATTTGTAGGCAACATTCTAACTATTTATCAATTTAATTTAAAAATTATATTTGAGCAATTCCAACTCAAATCAGGATTTTTTCTGGTACTTTTGTACTCGACCCTCTCCGATTTCAATGAAACTTTGTAGACATGTTATCCTAGACCTATATAAGCCATTTTTGTGTATATGGAGCCAATAGTACTCGAAGATAACATTTGAGAAGGGCGTAAGGTATTTAAATATTTTTGTATTTTGCAATTTAAAAATTACTGTATCTCGAAGCCGTTGCGTCGTATCACAAAGTGGTTGTAGGAAATTGGACAAGCTTTCTGAAAAAAAATACACTGAAACAAAATTACACGCCACTTATTTGAGTTTTTTTTATTTTAAAGTCTAAAACTTAAATTTAAAGGTGATGTCACGATTTTTTTTCGTTCAAAATTTTTCTGAAAATAGCCTAAAATGTTACTAAAAGACTGACGAAAAATGCAGGATGGTATGTCTCTCCTAAAAAAATACAAAAATCATTTACTAAAACTGTTTTTTTGATAAGTAGTCTAAACGTCGAAATTTTCAAAAACCGGTAGTAGGAATCGATTCCTCAGACAATTTTACATAAAAGTCTCAATATTGGCCATTGTCCTATGTCCAATCCTTGGGAAGATACAGCGGTTTTAAAAATAAAAATGTTGAAAAATGGGTTTTTTGATTTTTTTTTTTCAATTTCTTTATGACAGACTTGGTTTTTCAGTCTCGTACATATTTTTGCCGTCCAATTTCCCACAAGTTTGTCTTTGACAGCATTTCAATTGGATGTCAGGGCTTACAGATATACAAAAGAACCAGAAAAAATCCTGATTTATTTTATAAAAATATTTATCAACATAGTTTACTAAATACAAACATTAATTTGCAACTTCAAAAACAAAAGCAGCTGTATGAGTAAAACACATTTAAGGTAAAAAATTAAATTTGCAGGCTCTAAATTCGATTTCAATAAAAAAAAATCAATTGAAAGTCACAGCTTTTTGCCTTCCTCGCTCACCTGCTCTAAAATTGAACTTTTTATTTAAAGCTTAGAAACCCACCTTGATGTATACAAATCAACTCAGAATCGAAAACTGAACAAATATCTGTGTGTATGTTTGTGGGTATGTGTGTGTGTATGTGTGTGTATGTGACCAATAATGTCACTCAGTTTTCTCAGCACTGGCTGAACCGATTTTGACCAAACCAGTCGCATTCAACTTGATTTAGAATCCCATACGGAGCTATCGAATTGTTTGAAGTTTCGATAAGTAGTTCAAAAGTTATGTATAAACATGTGTTTTCGCATATTTTCGGAAGTTGAATAAATGGCAGTAAACTGAACCAAACATCATCATGTTATATATCGTTGGTTAGGTAATCAAAAGACAAAGTCCAAAGCATTGATAATCTGGTAACCCTGTCTCGAGTTATAACCACTTAAGTGATATTTATGTACTTTTAAATGTATGTAAACAATGTCCGGATCCATCATCCGACCCATCGTTGGTAAGGTAATCGAAAGACCTTTCCAACGATTCCGAAACATACATAATCTGGCAACCCTGTCTCGAGTTCTGACCACTTATGAGCCCTTGAGTGATATGTGTGTTTTTTGTATTCCGGAACATAACGAAATAAGACGAAATTTGTGTCCAAACCCATCATATCACATATCACCCATTGTTGGAAAAGAGTGAGGAAGGCACCAACCACATAGGTGGATTAAGTTAGTTTTTTTTTTGTTTAAAATCGGATGCAAACTCTGCAAATCCTAGAATTCAAAAAATAAATCCCAATGCAACTTAAAAAAAACAATTGAAGAAACTTTTTTGCCTTCCTCACCTTACTGAGGAAAGGCTATAAAATCACTCGAAAAATGAACTTCTTAATTCGACCTCGTAGACCCACCTTCACGTATACCTATCGACTCAGAATCATGTTCTGAGCAAATGTCTGTGTGGATGTGTGTAGGTGGGTGGACAAAAAAATTGTCACTCGATTATCTCCGGACTGGATTAACGGATTTTGACCGTATTAGTCTCATTCGATCCGTCTTGGGGTCCCATAGATCTCTATTTAAAATCAGCAAGTTTAGTTAGGTACTTCAAAAGTTATGCTAAAAAAACGATTTTGGCGTATGTCCGGAAGATTGTAAAAAGGGTGGTTTTTGCAAGAAACCCTATCATGTTATACATTTTCAAAAGGGTATTAAAAAGACCTTTCCAATGAGCCCAAAACATTGAAGATCTGACTGGCCGATCAAAAGTTATTAGCACTTAAGTGTTATTTATACACTTTTTGGATGCCGGATCTCAGATATTTCAGTAAAAATTATGTCCGGGTTCATCATGCGACCCATCGTTAGTTAGATAATTGAAAGACCTTTCAAATGAGCCTAAAACATCAAGGATCTGACAACCCTATCAAAAGTTATTGGCACTTAAGTGTTATTTATATACATTCTGGAGGCCGGATCTGAGATATTGTGATAAAAATATTGCCTGAATCTTCCATGTGATCTTTCGTTGGGTAGGTTTTTTTTATCAGACCTTGCCGATGAGCCAGAAAAATTGAAGGTCTGCGAACACTATCAAAAGAAATCAGTAATAAAATTGATTTGGAATATCCGGAATATCCGATTTTACTGAATGTATTGACTTTATGAATGTGAGGAAGGCACCAACCACCTAAAGGTGGATTAAGTATCGTTTTTTACAAAAGAATTAAATTTTCGTTAGTTATACTGTCAACGGATTTATTTCCAAAACTGAAGAACTATTCAAAACAGTGGGGCATCCGCCACCGTTTTTTAATCAGTAGAATGTAGAATTGTATATTCAATTCGTTTTTATTGTTTAAAAACCTAGTTACTGTTTGTTTTTGTGAGCACAAAACAGAATTTTTCTGTTCATTTCAGCTATGCTACATAAAAGTTTTGTTAGCAATTTTTTCGTCCAATAATGCATAAACAAGCATAAGAAATAAAAAAAAACTTACTAAATTTTTAAGGGACCGTCCATAAACTAGGTGGAGTTTTTTTTAATAAGACTGGTACAAATATTTTTAAAAGTTTTTTTCAGCCCCCCCCCCCCCTTCAAAATTGGGCCGAAAAATCAGGGGGCAAAAAAAAAATTTTACAATAAACTTCAAATTTTCAATGAAAATTCAAGTGCAACCAGCTGAAATCAAATTAAAATACATTCTCCTGCGTTTAAAATAATTTTTAGCATGTTTGGGTTTATTAAAAAATCTTTTTTAAAAATTTTCGATGCAAAATCTTTTTTTTTTCGATTCAATTTTTGTTTTTGTCAGATCTTAGATTTTTTGAAAACTAATGATTGCAAAACAACTGAACTAGTGTAAAATGCATTTTAAAACACTTTTTTCATTTAAATGTGAAGACTATGGCTTGTTATTTAAATTTTTATATTTTTTTTATTTTTTTGCCCCCCCCCCCCCTTGACCTTGGCCTGGGCCGAGGGACAAAAACTTTTTTAAATATTTGCATCGGCCTAAATGACTTTTCAATCAATATTTTCCATGCTGCGGTTTTTGAAATTTCAATATTATGTCAGAAGGATACATGACATTTGGTCTTTTACTATCATTTATAACTGGGTTCAAAAAAGTGTGTTCAAAGAATAAACGTCAATGAGTATACAATGATCACGCCATGTTTCGCATGAACATAAAATAAGCTCAATTTTTTCTTAAATGTTCAAAAACCTGTAAATGAATGATTACGTGGTGGCCGAAAATACCCTCATAATCACAAGATCACAGTAAAACTTTTCTTATCCACCCCACGTTTTAAATTGGCCTTATTTGCGGTCATGTACCGCGCAAAAGCTTTCCCTCCAGCTTGCTCGCTCGGTTCGTGACGCCTAAGCTCGCTGTCCGTCCGACATCGCAGCTGGCGAAAGGATATACGTGCTAAATGTAGCGGAACGTGTGTGCATGCTGTGCTCCCACAATATTGAGCATCAACCCATCTCCAACCACCACCGAAAGCCAAGCTTAAAGCTCCCACACCAACGGCGGCAGCCTTTTGTGCTAAAATGGCTTCATTTGGTGCCACTCACGTCCACGATCTGTCGTTATCCTATTCATCAAAGGCCCACCTCCCTCCCTCCCCAGAAATTGCACGAGGCAAAAGCTTTCGAATGCGTGACACATGTCCTGCGAGCTTGGCTTAGCTAAAGGATAATGACGTTGCGGCGTTAAGATGGCTTGATGGAAGCTTTCAAATGCATGACACGAAAATAGTTGGAAATTCGATTGTTTTTTCATTCATTATTTTGTATTCTGCATAATTTTAACAGTGTACTACAACATAATGATGTATGAAGCATTTTTTTGTACCCTGATTTTAATATCGTTGTGAAGGAAGCGACAAACTTTACACAAATTTGTCAGGCTGCAAAACGAAAAAAAAGAATATAAATATTTTGAAATCTAGTGCAATGATAATAAAAGGTATTTTTAAAGATTAATTAATCATTTATGATTTCTTATTACATTTATTAATTCATTGATCTTTAAAAATTAATTACGTATCAATAATGTACCTCAATTGGATTATTTTAAATTTTATAAGTTCATTGACTAAGCTACTAAACAAATTACACTCCTACACCAGAGTATAACGAATATTTGTTCAGCACAAGTGTTGCCATCAAACATCACGGCAAGTGCACACGTTTTCATTGCAAAACCACATACAACTCAGAGCAAATGAACGCACAGAAAGTGCAGATTTATGTACCCTCGGTTTGATAAATTGACGCTAAATATTCGCCTACACTCGCCTCGGTAATTCGCAGTGCACACGTTCATGCCATTCCGCAGACAAACTTCAGAACTCTATCGACATCGGGTGGAGAACCTTGACGACCTCCACGTGGATTTAGGGACTGCGAGCGTAATGTTCATTCGAATATGGTTTTGGTTTTAGCGCGCGTAACATGACGACGCAAGTGCACAGTGCTGTTGCCACGCTCAGTTATTTAGGGTGAAACGGGTTTGCGATAAATATTTCTGAAAAAAAATATTCATCGTTAATACAATTTTAGTTGAGTTTACTTAAAAAAAAAAACAACAAAACAAAACATTTGTCCACGAGAAGAAGCAAATATACATTTTTAGCAAAACTCCCCTAAACAGCTAATGAGGTTAACTTTCGCCGGAACTATTTAGCAAATTGTATGCTGTGCGGATTAATGAAACCACCGCCATCGTAGCATCGCATTCATGCACCATCTCGAACGGTGGGCATTTCCCGGACGCGTGCCCTAAGTGTCCCTCAAAATGGCACGTCTGCAATGGCTGATGGAAGCTGATGTTGCATATTTTAGTACCATGCCGTGTAAATACAACGAACTGTGTGGATGTTGCATAGTTTTGACGCACTTTCGAAGTGGTGGAATTAGTTGGAATTTGGGATAGTTACTCTGTTGATCAACGTTTAGGGGGTTCATCAAGCCATGGTTCTCACAACCAAAATGATTCTTTTCCAAAATAGTTTGGTTTACAGTATGAGATGAGATTTTTTAACTACCCAGAATCAAACTTTTGGACTAGTTGGAAAGGTATTTTGATCACGAATCTTAGGATGTGTCACCTGATTGACCCGTACATAATTTCAACAAACAAATCTGATAACCGGTTTCAACAACACAGCAAAAAAAATCCGATGTTAATGTCACATGCAAACGCATGCACATCACCTTTGTGAAGAAAGACAGTTAAGGAGCCATTACACTATCGCAAATAAACAAACAAACTCGCACTTTTTCGTGTTTGACAGTTTGCCAAACTCGCAAACAATGCAAAATGTATTTATGCAGGCTGACGTTTGTACAAACAAATCCAGGCAAACAAACAAAGCAGGAAAACTGACAAAAAGTGCGAGTTTGTTTGTTTGTTTGCCGTAGTGTAATAGCTATGTATGTTCAATTTTTGTAAACACAAAAAACGTCGGGATTCAAACCCAGCACCAACAGTAATGACTGGAGGCTTACCCTGCTCGGCCAACAGACCGATGGAGAATTGAAAGCAGTGCGTCTATCCCGGGAATTCCCGGAACAAAATTCCAGGGATTTTTTTCCAAAACTAGGAATTCCGAATACCGGGATTTTTTAATAATATGTCCCGGGAATTCCCGAAATCTAAAAAAAAAAACAAATTTTGGTCTGAAAATTCAGATTTGGTTGTGGAAATAGATGAACAGTTGAATACTGATAATAATTTTAAAGCATTATAATTTGTATTCGACATATATCACCATTAATTGGGTTTATTTGGGAAAACTGTAAAAAAATGATTTACCGATCTGCTTACAATGTTTCCATTTCCTATTTGATTTTATATATTTTTTAAAGATTGAGATATCTACGTTAAAATTTGGGAAAAAATCAAATCAAATCAGCTCCCTCCGTGTACGCACGAGAGCATGCAGCTAGTGCTCAGTGCTCCATCGTTTTTTTCGATTTTTTCGCCGTAATTGATTGTGGTTACCCGCGAGTTTGCTTCTCCAGCATGCCAAAGGCCGGCCGTGGCCGTGGCAGTTCGAGTGCGGCCTCGAAAAACCCGCGAAGTTCGTCTACCGGCCGTGTGCAAAAGGTAAACAAACCAACGCCGTGTCGGCCGCCATCGCGCAGGGGGCGTCAGCGCTGAAGGCATCGACAAAAGTTACTACATCCTGGATATGTCCCAAGATCACCAGTGCGAACCCGTTCCGGTACTTCCGGTGCCACGACCAGTGGCACATCAACATCCGCCAACATCCCCATCAGGAACGAGTTCCAGATGCTGAGCGACGACGAAGAAAATAACAACTCTGACGGTAGCAGCACTACCGACGACGACGACGACGATGATGGTCGTGCACGGAAAAAAGTGCCGACGTCAAAAAAGAACAACTCTCCAGCGGAACGTAGACCACCTCCAATTTTTGTTTTGGACACGTTAGCGGACGATGTTGACGAGTTGCTGGAAGGCCTCGGATATTGTCTGAAAATCGGTAAGTCGGCAGTGCAAGTGATCACACTGACCAAAAAGAATTTCGACCTGGTGTTTGAAGAATTGAAGCGTAGCAACTTCAACTTCTACACATTCAACCCCGAGAAGCCCCTGTTAAGGTCGTCTTGCAGGGTTATCAAGACCGTCCGATCTCCGACCTGAAGGGTCACCTTTCGGACGCCGGAATAAAACCGCGGGAGATTAAAGTGCTCTCGCGCAAGACAACGGTGACAGGTACACACACACTGTACCTGTTGTACTTCGACCGCGGCACCGTCAAGATCCAAGACCTGCGGCGGACTAAAACGTTGGACGGTTTTGGGTAAACTGGCGGTTTTACACCAAGAACCCGACGGACGTAGCGCAATGCCACCGTTGCCAGAAATTCGGCCACGGCTCGCGGAACTGCAATCTTCGGCCCCGCTGCGTGAAGTGCGGTGAGTCACACCTCTCGGAGGCGTGCGCACTGCCACGAAAGGCGGACTTGGGGGACAAGGCAGAACAAACCAAGCCGCGCGTAAAGTGCGCGAACTGTGACGGCAACCATACCGGCAATTACCGCGGATGCGTCGCGCGCAAGGCTTACCTCGAGGAGCAGGAAAAGAGGAAGAAGAAAGCGTCCCACCCTCCTCAGCGAAGTACGAGCGCAGCCGTTCCAGCAGCTGGACAGCGTACGGTTCCAGCGGAAAACTCAGCGTTCCCTCCTGGTTGGGGGCGTTCGTTCGCCAGCGTGGTCGCTGCCGGTAGCGGCAGTACGGCCCAGCAAGAAGTCACCGGAGAAGATCTCTTCACCCTGCCGGAGTTCTTTGCTCTCGCGGGGGAGATGATGACGCGGTTTCGGAGCTGCCGGAACAAGGCAGAACAATTCCTGGCCCTTGGGGAACTGATGATCAAACACATCTACAAAGGATAAATTACCTGTGATCTAGATATAAGCTTTCTCTTCTTCTATCCCCTTTCCTTTGCAATTTCTGTAAGTTTTTTTTTATAGTTTTTTCTTACTCTTGCTAGTGCCTTAGTTAAAGAAATAATTGTTCCTAAATGGATTATGATGCAACACACAGCTGTAAGGAACTCCAAAACTCTGTTATGCACTTCAAAATAACTCATTGTATCTTGATTATTCACCAATAAAACCAAATTGAATTGAATTGAAAAAATCAAATCAAATTACACTCAACCCCCGGTGGTTGGTCACTTTTTCGTTTGACACTTTTTTAGTTTGTGCCCCGTTGGTTGGTCAAAGTCAAACTAAAAAGTGACGAACTGTCACTATTTACACGACGCTCACGCACACTATCGAAACAAACGTTTGATAGCGTGTGTGAACTCTGCCTGTTAAACTAAAAAGTGACCCCGTTCGTTTGACAACAGTTGGTGTCAAACCATCGGGGTTTGAGTGTATTAACTTTTCTAAAATTTTAGATGAACTGGTGTCATTTTATTTACTTTCGCCTCTTGTTTTTTTTTTAAAGATATTTTCTAAGAAATTTTTCCAGCCTGAAAAATATATTTATATAAGTTTATTTAATTTAAATACAAGTTTAAATAACACTGTAGTTCATTTAAAATCCAGAGCTCAACAAAGAATAAAAACAACTTATTTTAATTTCATTTAAGCTATTAAAAACTGTCATCCTTGTTTAGATTGAAGTGCAGATTATCACCAATCAATATGATTGAGCTAATCCTATGATTTATATACACCCAGAACTGGGCATAGGTATACGAGAGGATAAAGAGCACGATTCGATAGTAAAATGGTACTGTGTGCGGATGGAGAGGATAAATCCCGAAATTACCGAGAGTACTTTACTCATGGGTTCATCTTCAAAAAAAAAGTTCATCTGTCAAAAAAAAGTACCAGCACCGAGACTCGAACCCAAGACCTTCGGCATATTGAACCGTGCCTTTGTCCATATAAGCCACTTGGATGAACTGTTCCAATGAACGAATGAACACGCGAGAGGACTATACTCTCGCAAAATAGCACTTTCC
The DNA here is from genome assembly GCF_015732765.1 of Culex quinquefasciatus. Classification (NCBI taxonomy): domain Eukaryota; kingdom Metazoa; phylum Arthropoda; class Insecta; order Diptera; family Culicidae; genus Culex; species Culex quinquefasciatus. Next base: position 144,979,713 of record NC_051863.1, on the reverse strand, counting down.
TCACGTTTCTTTTCGTGAGGACTATCCTCTCGTTCTTTAACTTTGGGTGTAGAAAACATAGATTTCATGACTGTTTCAAAATTTTCTTGGGATCTCGGGATTCTGAAAATATTTTTCCCGTTTCCCGGGAAATTCAAAACCCGGGAAATTTGGGCGCCCTAATTGAAAGAACAAACGCATATATAAGCTTGACATTTCGGTCAATTAGTTTTCCCATACTGATGGGCTACATATTTCAGGGTGTAATATAACATAAAATTTCATTAAAAAAAATCCAAAATTTATTTTACACCCAGACCTTTTACACGCTGCTGGTTCACTACTTTTTTTGGCTGTTAAAGTGTATGATTAACACTCAAGTGAAATTATTTGATCTTTAATCTTCTGAAAAGGTAAAAAAAAATTTAAATGACCTAAAAATTATAATTCAATGACATTACTCAAATCAGACATTCACATTTCATCATATTGATCTCAATTTATTAAGACGTGCGTTAAGATACCCCAACTACAACGAATTGCTGCTCTATTGAATACTCATTAATATACACGGGACAAATTCATCCCAAAAGACATACTCCAACTGGCATCGTTCCAAATGAGTAAAATTAGTTCTGACCGGAGCAGGCATGACTCCTAGCATCCTAATGAGCACCCATTTGGCACACGCATTCCGCATTTCCGGTACGGAGTTCGCAAAAACACATGTCATGGCCGCACCCATCAAAACCACAAAATTGGAACGTAAAGAACCGGATGTGACCGCCATTAGGAGAACCACCATGATTTCCATCTCGTGGACATCGTTTGACAAACGTGTGTCGTCACACGGAACTCCTCGTTTTTCGTCATTCCGTCAGCGAGGAAACGGATGAATTTAGATGACCACAATCATCAGTAACATCCGTGTAGAGCTGTTCTGTCCGGGCCATGGCAGGGGACCATTCGAACCGCAGTTGACCGCAACATCCAATCTGGGACCCAAGGCATTTTTCAGCGTCAGCCAACTAAAAGGAAAGGAAAGGAAAATCTCAAATCACATCAGAAGCACCATTATGGATGGACGCCACCGATGTGGGCTGTGGTCCGTGGCATTCGAGGGTAACCCTTCATCTGTTGACACCCCATCTAATCATAAATATTCAAGTTGATAAGAAATTGAAATCAAGACCTTCATACAAAAAAAAATCTTTTCAAAAAAGGTACACCCTTTAAAAGCCCTTTCCACTATAAAAGTCACACTAACGAGTAGTGTAAAAAAAAAGGACGACCTCAGAAAGCATTCCCACCGACAAAAGACGAATCATTCAATCCGTATCCTCATGCATAAATCTGTCCAACGGAGGGGCACCGGATACTGATGGACACTCTCATTTATTATTCAAATTAGGAACCGCTACAATAGTTGTAAGTGGATCGTTTTGTCTCCTCTGATGGTGCAAAAACTATGCGATTTATCCATCATCGTTGGCATATCGTATGTGTATATTGTTAAGCTAGTTATCCAAACGAGGTTGATCTTGGACACCGTTTGATGCAATCGTATTAAGATGCTCTAGTGAACACGAGATAAAATATAACAATAATTGTTATCAGAGCATCGATACCGTATGTTCAGCAGTTCGCAAGGGCAGGAAATCGAATGAAGCTAGTCTTGAAGATTAGACTGATTGGTGAGCCCGTTCTTTTTATAACAAAATATTTGAGCACTCATTCTAACACCCACACACATCATTCAAGACAATTTTCACTAAATCCGCGGTAGGGTGTTCCCTTGGTCTTTCGCTGTGAGTTGTGGATTGCCTGCTTCTCTTCTGATGGTTCAACTGGGGGGTATGCTTATTAATTTCTCGTTGCTCCATACCTTTAGTGACGGGATGGGAGCAAGGGCATCTATGCAAAGGGTCCCTTCAGGCGCTAAAAAACTTTCGGCGCTTTTGGGATGGGGGTGGGAATCAATTTCGTTATATGCGCCGGAATTTGTAGCTCCAAAATTCGTGCAAAAATACAAAATGCATTATGCACTGAAGTGAACAAAAAATATATATATATATATATATATATATATATATATATATTATCATCATACATACAAACATTCATACATACAATAAATGTTATCAGAGAATGTAATCACTAAGATGCTAAAAATAGATTCAGAAAAGGGGACCATTAAAGCAAATAAAAACAAGATTTTGTATCTAGCAAAAATAATAAATAATAATGAAACAAAACCTAAAAAATAAAATATATTTAAATTTGAATAAATTAAAAAAAAGTCAGAAATATACTAAATCAATCCTAAAAGTTTTGAAAAAAGAAATATTTTTTTGAATAAGAAAAATGATGTTTAAATAAATATAATAAATATAATAGTTGTAAGAAATATACAAAACAAAACTTATTAATTGTGAAAAAAAATATATTTATTTTTAATTAATAATAACATTGAAAAATTAACACCGGTGTTCATCAACCGAAATTTTTGTCACCTATTTTATATTTGGAAAACTACAAAAATTATCGATAAAATTATGGATTTATCTCTTGAAATCAATAAAAACAAACTAACAAAAAATATTGTTCCAGTTTTGATCTGTAAGTTCATTTGTTTTGGAATAAGAAGACAACTTTCTTGGTTGCAGAATCGACGTAACACCTTATAATGTGGCCATCTTAAACCTTGCGGTTTCGTCAACGGATCCACAGGCGTGTATCGTTCTTTTTGCGACAAGACTCCGCCTTCCGGGTCTCCTAAGTGTCAAGGCATGGCACGGGGAAAGGGCACCGAAAACCTATATTCAGTCATGCTTTTGAACGGGTTCTCCGTTCGTTCAAGTTCACAAAGCAACACGAAAAATAACAGCTCTAAGAACGAACGCTCGTCTCTAAGAAACGTTCGTTCAGTAGGCCTTTTTGAAACGAACGGAGAACCCAGTTCCAGGGATGCCACATTTGAAGATTTTCGAGCACAGACTCAATGCTCAAACGTATTGTTTTGCCATGTTATTCGATGATTTTTAATTAGATGAATTACTCACGAAAAAGATAACAATGTTATGCTTCTTTTGCCAAAAACAAATTTGTAAAATATTATTTTGCCATCAAGTTAAACTCATTTGCGTTTTTGTGATGTGCCCGAAAATCTTCAAAATCTGGCATGCCTGCCCAGTTCAGGACTTCAACATTTTCCTTTGATAAGACCTCAGTAGACCAGCTAAACTTCATTGACTTTTAATCACCCAGTACTGCTCAGTACTGCTAGCTTAGTGGTGACAATAAGGTTTAGAAATCAGAGGTAGTGAGTTCGAATCTCTTTTTTCCTGAACTTGAAAAGCATGGATTTTTTTAATCACGGTGGCAATAAGATTTCGTTTGTGTGGTTGTGAGTTGGTACCCAACCACACAAACAAAGACGTAAGTCTACGTCAAAAACAAAGACATAAAAGATGCACCCTTTCTCAGATGTAATATTACCATGGTTTTTTTACTGTGTCAAGTAATAAATATAGAAAACTAATTTTAAGAAGAAATTTCAATTTGCCACATCGATGACTACGTGAATTTGCAACGGAGTGAGAAGTAGTGAAATTTCGACTCTTCTTGGTTTCATACAAATTAATAATCCATATTTAAGTCATTATAAACATTTCTAAATGTTAATCTAGCTGCGATTGATGATTAGATCAATAAAACAACTAATATATAATTTAAAAAACGGGTCCATAATCCAAAACGGGTCGTGTTCGACGCTGGAGAATGTGTCTTAAACATTTTAAAAGCTTATGCGATAATACCGAGTTAATACTGTTTTTAGAAATTTAATTATTATAAAAAAACGGAGAATAGAATTCTGGAAATGTATTTTTTTTTTGCTCAATATTTTTGTGGGGCCTTCGCTGTGACCACAAAGGCCATTTTACACTCGAGACACTATGTTTTAAATCAAAAACTTCAAATTTTTAGTAAAAATTGGAGTATATCTTAGGCAATATCTCAAAAACGGTGCACATTAAAAATTGATTGCAAATTCAAATTTTCATTAAAAACTTCAGTTTGAAAAAAATCGGAAAGATTGCTCATAAGTTGTGGCTTATTGTTACCTAAAAAACATATAAAAATATCAAAAAAAAAAATCTTAAATCGACCAAACATATTTTTTGTTTATTATGTTCATGGACCTATTTAAAATCTTAAGAATTTTTGTTTAGAAACATTGAAGATTGGACCTCTGACTGCTGAGACAGCGAATATAAGAAAAGCAAACAGTAAAACTATTGATGTTTTCAAACTCAAACTTTATCTCAGTTTTCAAACATCCTTTCTGTAGTGGATGTGGTGAGAGAGAGAGAGAGAGAGAGAGAGAGAGAGAGAGAGAGAGAGAGAGAGAGAGAGAGAGAGAGAGAGAGAGAGAGAGAGAGAAAGAGAATAAGCGAGGAAAGATAGAGAGAGAAAAAGCGAGAGAGAGAGAGAGCAAGAAATAAAAGAGAGTCTTAATAAATGGCAGTCGATTGCTTAATCTCAACCAGTAAAGTCGTGCGTTTTATTCCGTCCGGAAATGGACGAGGCTGGCCACCACATCCACTACATGATAGCGAGTCTGTTGGGGACGACGCCGATGACACGCTGACGAATGTACCACTCGACGCGCGTGACCATAACTCGGAGACTGAACAGCAAGAGAATCGGCAGCCACCTGCGACCAACAATTCATCGGACGTTCGCAGGAACCTCGACGATTCGGAGGCGGCCCAGATCCCGATTACTTCCGGAGACGGTTCACCAACGAACAATACTGGAAGACCCAAGAGGAACATTCTAAGACCAAGCAAATACAAGGATATGTATCTGTACAACATTTTTCAGTAAAGAGTAGGACTAAGCGAGGATGTAGTGGATGTGGTGAGAGAGAGAGAGAGAGAGAGAGAGAGAGAGAGAGAGAGAGAGAGAGAAAGAGAATAAGCGAGGAAAGATAGAGAGAGAAAAAGCGAGAGAGAGAGAGAGCAAGAAATAAAAGTGAGTCTTAATAAATGGCAGTCGATTGCTTAATCTCAACCAGTAAAGTCGTGCGTTTTATTCCGTCCGGAAATGGACGAGGCTGGCCACCAGATCCACGACACTTTCAATTATTAGTGCCAGCAACTAAAAATCCAATTTTAATTTTTTTTTTAATTTATAATATTTATCTTTACTCCAGGATCCCTTCGAAAGATTGGCTGCGCTAGGGTCTGATTAGATTAGATTAGATTAATTTATAATATTTATCTTCACGCAGAAAAATAAGGCACATTTGAATCAACAAAACGTTTTGTTGATTTGAAAATCAAGATTTTTGTTCAATCAACGCTAGACGTCAAAGCAACTTTTTCAGAGCAACAAAAGATTTTTGTGGAATTGAGAAAATCAAGGTTTGTTTCAACGCAAAATCGGCGTTGATTATATTCAACAAAAAATTGTTGAATCAAACCTCGTACAGGCTGATTCTACAAAATATTTTTCTGCGTGTTCAAAATATATTTTGAAATCGTTACGATTTGTTACAAAGGGGAAGGAGCGGGATCAAAAATCGAAAATAATGCGTTACGTAATAAAAGAACGCTCCCTAGGATTAAATTAAGAATATTTTTGCTAGAAACCATCCGAGCTTGACACAAACGAATGGAGCACATCCATTCGAGCAGTTTTTGCTTTTTTCTACAATGTATTTCTTATGGAACGAACTGTCAAAAACTGCTCGACTGCGGGTGCTCCATTAAAAAATCTGGAGTTTTTTTTTTAAAGGACCAATAAACCAAATTTTCAGTTTTTGCTTTTTGGATGTTTTTTAATACCCCTAGGGCGCTGCAGCGGTTTTTGAATATGCGGGTGACTCAAGGCCAAAGGGCAATTCACTTCTGATATTGCACCAATATAAAGCCAATATTGGAGTCGATATGGTATGCAGCATAGGAATACTGCGCAAGTATTTTGCGCGTATGATATTCACGCTGATATTTGGGTAGATATAACCTCATGTGTGACGATTATGGGCAGTGTTCCCACGAGCCTGAGCCATCGGCTCAGCTAGGTTCATTTTTCTGGCTCAGGTTCACACCACACGTCGGCAAGCATCGTCGGCTCAGGTTCACCGAGCGCCGTGAGCCATGGTTCATTTGGTTCAAACCAGGAAAGCTAGCCAAAATGAACCATTGGCTTGAACCAGGCTTGAACCTGATCAATGAATGTTAGGCTAAACGGTGAGCTCTGTTAGACCGTGACACTGTGCAACCCTAAATCTACTACTCCGTAATATTTGTTACACTGTAACATTGTTACACCGTAACATTCGTTTCACTGTAATATTGTTACACCGTAGCATTGTTACACCGTATCATTGTTACACTGTAGCATTGTTACACCGTAACCGTGTTACACCGTAACACTGTAACGGATATCACGGTGTAACGGATGTTACGGTGTAACGAATGTTACGGTGTAATGAATATTTCGGTGTAACAATGTAACGGTGTAATGAATATTACGGTGTAACAATGTAACGGTATAATGAATATTACGGTGTAACAATGTAACGGTGTAACAATATTACAGTGTAACGAATGTTACAGTGTAATGAATGTTACGGTGTAACAAAGTTACGGTGCAACAAAGTTACGATGTAACAAAGTTACGGTGTAACAAAGTTACGGTGTAACAAAGTTACAGTGTAACAATGCTACGGTGTAACAATGCTACGGTGTAACAAAGTTACGGTGTAACAAAGTTACGGTGTAACAAAGTTACGGTGTAACAATGCGACGGTGTAACAAAGTTACGGTGTAACAAAGTTACGGTGTAACAATGCGATGGTGTAACAAATGTTGCAGTGTAACCATTGCCGTAACATATGTTACACCGTGACATCCGTTACACCGTAATATGGTTACACCGTAACATTGTTACACCGTAACATTGTTCATTGTATCATTCGATACACTGTAACATTGTTACATCATCAATTTGTTACACGGTAGCATTGTTGCACCTTAACACCTATGCATAGTCATGGTTCTCATTAGCCTGGTTAGCCTGGCTTAAGCCATGGTTCATGGTTCACTGAACCAGGATTGAACCACAATGGGAGGTTTAAGCCGAACCAATTTTATTGGTGAGCCTAGCCTAACCGGTTCATTTGGGAACTCTGGGTGCGTATGATACGCGTATGCAGTATTAGGGTGTAATAACATAATTAATTTTCCAGCACAGCACTTTTTCAGTTCCTTTTGGGGTCCTAATCACCCTCCCAAAATTTGGGAACGATTGGTTTTGTCTTCGCTTTGCGCAAAGCGATTGAAATTTGTATGGAAATTACTATGGGAAAACGTACTTTTTGTATTTCGATTTTTAAATTTTCACGTTTCACGGTATAATAAAACCCAGCACATAAAAGTTGCGCTGAAATGTGCTCTACAACTTTCCCGAAGAAAGTATGGTGCTAAAATGCTTCTGAAAAATGATATAGAGTTTTTCAGAAAAAGATAAAACGATGTCTTGAAAATCACTTTATTTGCCAACACTGCCATAGCACACGCTGTGGGTGGTGTTCAGTCGGGGCTTTTCTTTCTCCTTGTTTGTCTGTGGTTTAGAAAGAAAATGTTTTCTGATAGTTTCTTTATAAAATTGGAAGTAATATTTTTAAACACATTTTTTACGTAACCACCGTTATTCTACAATGTGACGTAAGCGCCAAATTCTGAGATTTTATAGCTTTCAGTGGCAATAAAAATATAATTCATGTTTGTTCAATGTGGACAAACTATTTTTTTGATGGTTTAATTTTCGTAATTTATGTTACTTATTTGAGAATCTGTGTTTTGCTTAACATGATGTAACCGACATTTTTATTTTGTGGTTTTCAGGGAAATTTCAGCCTAATTTTATAAGATCTTACTTATCACGGTATTTTAGTTCAAGCAATACGGTTTTGGTAAAAGCCTTGCCGATTTTATTTTTCAATGAGATCTAAACGCCAAATGTTCGAACATCGACTGTAAAATAATCATATAAAATGGTGTAATCTATCTATCTATATATATATATATATATATATATATAAAATTTCGACTGTTTTGTTCGAACGCGAATCAATTCAACACGGAACGTCGGATCGATGTGCTCTTTGTTGCGTTGGGTTCATATAAGTCCAAGGAAGGTTTTTACGCCAAAAAGTTACAACTTTGGCCACTCTGGAACCGATTCCGGAAAATCTGCAGATTGTATGGGAAAAGCTGCGTAAAATCATATTTTGATCACAGGAGGCTGAATTAGCAAACAAGCAAGAAACGTCAGGAAACCAAAAAAAGGGCAGGACGAAGTTTGCCGGGTAATGGCCTATCTACAATCACTTAACTTAGAAAATTTCACTTAGCTTAGGAGTTTGAATCAATAGAAATGAATTTGATCTTCTACAATGAAAAGGAATAAAATTAGAAACTTGACGTATGGTTTGGAAAATTTCAAAATCTACGGTAAGTTGACGTTTCCATATCAAAGGTAAACAAACAACTGCATAGCAACGTATATCAGCCCAGCAAATTTTCTAAGTTGATTGTGGATGACGGCCGTAAGTTGTGTACATTTTCTAAGTTTTACTTTACTTAACTATTCTAAGCTAAGTGATTGTAGATAGGCCATAAGGCTTGTTCATGATAAACAATGAAAAAAATCAACGTATTGCACATTTTGCACTTTACTAGAGTCTTGCGCAGTTATTTTCATCACAGTAACTTTTTATCACAGTGATTTTTCATCACAGTTGTGTCGTTTCCAAGGGTTGTCAAGGTATGTAAACTGTTTATGTTTTGATTTCTATTTTTGGAATGTCGGGCCATGTTACGAAAATTCTACTCATCCATTGTGTTTCAGGACCCAATCTGAAGAGGAACGGAACAGATTCATTGGAAGTGCAAGACAGTTTTGTGGGACTTAAGTGTGTGGAATAGTTGAACACTCAAAAAACTTCACTTTCTTGGCTTTTTAGCTTTGGCGATGGCGGGTTTTCCCAGCTGCGATCTCCAGTCTTTGTTGCCGGATGTAGCTTCTAAACTGCGGCCTTGAGGCTGTCTTCGGCTTAGACTTCCGTGCCGGATGTGGATGGACGACCAGCTGTTGAATTCGTTTCACGCAGAAATCTTCCTTCCTTGTTGAATCGGCAGCCCCAGCGTCTGATCCGAGCGTGCTGAGAGGGCGGGCGTGCCCTCCTTGGCGTTGGAGGCGAGTGGCTTCTGGGTATTCGTCCTTGGCGTTGACGGTGCGATGAGGTGCTCTTATAACGGTTGGATGTAGGCAAATGCCATACAGGACTTACACTGTCCAGGCCGATAAAACCGAAACGGACGCGCGCTCGCGAAATCTCCGGGTTCCATCTTTTGTGCGGTCATTGATGATCAACACACCGAGGATCACGTCTTATCCATTATGATACCAGGTTGGAGAAGTCCCCTCACTACTGATGTGAAGAGTTAAATGTAGTTCGTCATGGATTATGACCAACGGTTACAGGAAAATATGTATTTAAATCGGAAAAAATAAAAGGAAAATGAATAAATTCCTGTTGGCAAAACCATTAAGTCTACTGAAAGTATTCCATAGATTGGCACAAAATTGGACATTAAAATATAAACGGTTCTTCTTCAGTACATTATATGATCTTTATAAAACATTTAAAACTGTCTAGGTAATTAAATTCATTTAGACAATTTATGAAACGATCAGAATTCAAATTTTAATAACTTCCGGTAATTGAAAGTTCAGACCAAAGGTTGAATATGGCATCAATTGAGCCTTTCTAGAAAAAAAAAATAAAATAAAAAGTAATCTCAAAAGTTCCAACTTCTAGAATCGAGCCAGGAACCTTTAACAGACCATCTCAATGACTTAACTGCCTCGGCCACCACAGCTTGGTGACTAGATTGGGGTCAGAAGTCGATGCATTGCACTTGTTTTGTTTTGATGGTGTGATAGAAATTTAGTTTGCCAACTGTGATGAAAATAATCCCGCAGCACTCTACTGAGGTGCAAAGTGCGCAAAGTTGACAGTTCTCAGTCATGCAAGGCAGTGTGATGAAAAAATCTAGGCCTAGCACGATTGACACAAAACTCTAGAAATTGCTGCAAGGCGCAATACCATTTTAATTTGTTTAAATTTTATGTTGCATATGGGTAATTCTCCGCCAACTCACACAGCAGTTGCCCCGACCCCTCTTCGATTTGCGTCAAACTTTTGTCCCTGATCACGAATCCGAGGTCCGTTTTTTGATATCTCGTGACGGAGGGGCGGTACGACCCCTTCCATTTTTGAACATGCGAAAAAAGAAGTGTTTTTCAATAATTTGCAGCCCGAAACGGTGATGAGATTGAAATTTGGTGTCAAAGGGACTTTTATGTAAATTTAGACGCCCGATTTGATGGCGTACCTGAGTAAAATCGCGATAACTCGTGATGTTTATAAGCAAACCCATTATGTCTATAAATTAAAATTTTTGTAATTGTCTGCTCTACAACTTTGTAGAACATTGTTACACTCTAAAAAATAAATAAAATGAAAAATTTTGCTCTAAATGAAAAATTTACCCTTCTGAGTCAATAAAGATTCGAAAAGTACATTAAATTTCCCATAAAATGACATGTTCCAAAATTTTTTACAGTCGAGTAACGAAAAATGGGAGAATTTTTAAAACGTTTTTTGTGTTTTTTTTTCGATGAAAAATACGTTTTTTTCGGAATTCTGAGTACGCCATTAAATTGGGCATCTAATTTTACATAAAAGTCCCTTTGACACCAAATTTCAATCTCATCACCGTTTCAGTTATTGTTATTGTAAATTATTGAAAAACACCTCTTGTTTCGCATGTTCAAAAATGGAAGGGGTTGTACCGCCCCTCCGTCACGAGAAATCAAAAAACGGACCTCGGATTCGTGATCAGGGACAAAAGTTACCCCTTAGGACAAAGTTTCACGCAAATCGAAGAGGGGTCGGGGAAACTTTTCCCGATTTCGTGTGAGTTGGTAGAGAATTACCCATATGAAACTTTGCCTTGAATTCAAATCCCGGCATACACCTGCTCAATAAACTTCCCAAAACATTTTGGAAGCAAACCTTCATTTGAAGTTTTCCACAAGATGAAGATGAAATGCGCATTAAAGAACTTCCTGGAATAACATTTTCGGAAGTTTCGGTCGCACGTGGTTAATAAACGGAATTTGAAAATCTGAACGTAATAATTTTTTTCCCAACCGTTTCTTTTTATCAGGGCCTCGTGGCGCGGTGGTTAGTGGCTTCGGCTGCCGATCCCTAAGTTGCTGTAGTGCGCGGGTCCGATTCCTGCCTTATCCTCCTGGCCTTCTATCTGATGGGGAAGTAAAACGTCGGACCATTTGCGTAAAAGAGGTTTTGGGTGACTCACCACACATAACCTTCGGACGCCTAGAAATGAGCAGAAACTTGCAACAGAGCCCACAAAAGACCCGGGGGTCGTTAAAGTGGATTGCTTTGCTTTTTTGTTCTTTTTTTCATGCTGGCACAGATATCACTTCTCAAACTACCTTACAGAAAAAAAAACTCAACGTTTCTCAACTAAAAAAAAGGGAATCGAACAGCTGATCTAACCCTTCAAAGCTTTTAAGCCCAATCTTACGCACACAAGATCACACAAAAACGCACGTATACAAATACAGTATTATGAAAATTGAATCTTGGTTTTCGCACTGTAATATTACTGTTCTGATCATGACATAAAATAAATGTTTTAAATGTAATTCAAGTAAAACAATGTCAATGACCCCAATGTTAGTTTGTAAACAAAGTTACGTCATTTTTTGCAAAAAGTAGATTCTAAAAAAAGTAACATAATTTATGAAAAAAATGAACCATCATAAAAATAATTTGTCCACATTGAACAAACATCAATTATATTTTTATTGCCACTGAAAGCTATAAAATCTCACAATTTGGCGCTTACATCACATTGTAGAATAACGGTGGTTACGTAAAAAATGTGTTTAGAATATTACTTCCAATTTTATAAAGAAACTATCAGAAAACATTTTCTTTCTAAACCACAGACAAACAAGGAGAAAAAAGCCCCGACTGAACACCACCCACAGCGTGTGCTATGGCAGTGTTGGCAAATAAAGTGATTTTCAAGACATCGTTTTATCTTTTTTTCTGAAAAACTCTATATCATTTTTCAGAAGCATTTTAGCACCATACTTTCTTCGGGAAAGTTGTAGAGCACATTTCAGCGCAACTTTTTATGTGCTGGGTTTTATTATACCGTGAAACGTGAAAATTTAAAAAATCGAAATACAAAAAAGTACGTTTTCCCATAGTAATTTCCATACAAATTTCAATCGCTTTGCGCAAAGCGAAGACAAAACCAATCGTTCCCAAATTTTGGGAGGGTGATTAGGACCCCAAAAGGAACTGAAAAAGTGCTGTGCCCATCAAATTGGGCCATCTTTCATTTTTTCCATATAACGATATTACACCCTAATGCAGTATACTCGAAGTGAGTAACCCCTAGCTCAAGGCGGTTTCAAAAACACCCAAAAAGCAAAAACTGGAAATTTGGTTTATTGAACCTTTTTCCAAAAAAACTCCAGAAATGTTCTATAAGCTTGTTTTTTTACCGATGTACACTAAGTTGTGCATGAAAATCAATCATTACGGTTCTATTTACATGGGGCTATTTGAAATGTTGACGTTGATTTTCACTAATCGCTCCCCTCTTTTTCTAGTTAACAACAACGCCTCTGACATTTTAGCTGTTCCATCCAGGGATGCCACATTTGAAGATTTTCGAGCACAGACTCAATGCTCAAACGTATTGTTTTGCCATGTTATTCGATGATTTTTAATTAGATGAATTACTCACGAAAAAGATAACAATGTTATGCTTCTTTTGCCAAAAACAAATTTGTAAAATATTATTTTGCCATCAAGTTAAACTCATTTGCGTTTTTGTGATGTGCCCGAAAATCTTCAAAATCTGGCATGCCTGGTTCCATCTGTCAAACTTTGCTCATCAAGCTTCAAATCGCGCAACAGCTAAACAAAATCCAACGCCGTGTTTTAAAAATCAACACTTTTTCCGCATTTTGTCCGTATTTTCCGCCTTGAAAGTGCAATTTTGTCAGGTAATTTTGAAGATTAGGCGGATTTTTATGTAGTGCAGTTGAAATTACCTACGAGGGAGTGAAATTGGTGCAATAATTTTTCGCGCAAAAAGTCGCCTCCCATCGCCCTTTCTCAGCTCTGTTTACCTTTTGGTTTCCGATTGCAGGTGGAACGCTCGAGTTCATCGGAATTTTCCCTCGCCGCAATGAGCTCAACGGGACCGGACGGACCAGACGACGGCACGTTCATCGTAACGCTGGAGGACGGTTCGCTGACGTCGCCCAAGGCGGTCGGAGTGGGCAGCGAGCTGGCGGCCATCATGAGTGACGACGAGGGCGGGCGCATCATTACGGAACTGGGAAAGCCGGCACCGTCTTCCGCGGGGAAGGTTTTCATTCACAACCAGACCATGATTAGGGCGGCGGGTGCTGATAGGAAGAAGGAAGATTTACTGGCGAAAATGAAGAGCCGATTGAGCAAGCAGATTGATTTGAAGATGGTGTCTACGCCGAAGGCGGCCCCGAGGGAGGTGCAGCTGGACACGAGTGGTTCGATTGAGATTCCGCAGGATTTGATACTTGGGAGTGACATTCCGGCTACGCCGCTGGCCACGGCAGGGGGGTCGAAGGAGCTGGAGCATCACGATTTGATTGCAATTTTGGAGGGGGACGATGTGGAGATTACGGAGAGCACGACGGAGATTGAAGTCCGGGTGGGTGGTGGGGGTGGGGATGATGGGGTTTACAACGATGAGCAGGTGCTGGAGGAGATCCAGATTTCATTCGTGGATGAGGCCGACATGAATGTCGAGCAGAAGGAGCTGGAAAAGACGATCGCGATGCGACAGATGGCGGCTCTGCCGGTGCTGCCGAAGGGTCGGAAACCTAAGAAAAAGGTGGACGAATTTGGGGCGGAAATTAAAGTTTCTCCGCCGAAGCCGAAACCGGTGACGCCGAAGAAGGATCCGGTCAATGTCGTAACAGTAAAGGGTCAAACCACGATTAAACCCGTGCCAAGGCCAATGATTATCCCGAAGAAGGAACCCGTCGAAAGGGAAACTCCTCGGGTCGTGACTCCGCTGTCCAAGCCAAAGACCAAGGTTGTGTCGGGTTCGCAGCCGTTGCCATCGCTGAATTCCATGGCTTCGCCTCCGCGCACTCCTAAACTGTCATCACCGTCGGCGAACGACGCCATCAAGCAGTCACCGAACGAACTGATCACCTCGCTGGTCTCCGATTGGGACGACGAACCGGTATCGGCGCCGGCTAAATTGGTTAAGGTGGACTCGAAGGTGTCGATGCCCCCACCGCCACCTCCGGCGGAAGATCCATTGGTGGAGCCGCCGAAGCGATCACGTGTCATCAAGAAAAAGATCATTTGGGACCCGGACAATCCGGAGACGCACATGTCTTTCGCAAGCTTTGTCAAAACGAACCGGTCTCTTCCGAAGCAGCCGACCGAGGAACGGGCTAAGGAAGCTCCGGAACCGGTTCGTCCCGTTCCGATCGGCATTCGCCGCAAACGGGCCGAATCCGTCGCAGTCCACATGATCAAAGATCCTCCGTACACGCCGCCAACGTTCCTGAAGCGTGCCCGTACGCCGGAACCGGCACCAAAACGTAGCGCCGCAACGGCCGCACCCAAGACCGGTGGTCCCGGGAACAAACGTGGCCGCAAATCCAAGAGCGAGCTGGACAAACTGCTCGGCGACGAAGGTGCCATCAACATGCTGTACGATTTGGAGTGCGAAAACAGCAACAAAGATTTGCTCAAGGATGCCGACGTCAAGCTGGACGACCCTGAAGACGAAGACGAGAAGCTGCTCGCGAAGGCTAAAATAATCGCCGACGTCGTCAAGCAGGGCACCTCCCCGAATGAACCGGTGGCGCACGTTTCCCGCGTCCGGGCCAAACGTCAGACTTCGGTAAGCCCGGTTCCGCCAGCGGCTACTCCAACCCAGACGGCCACCCGCAAGGGCGGCCCAGGTCGCAAGCGCAAAAACACCCAAAACACATCCCGCGACTGGGACTACGTCTACAACGCCCAAAACGAAAACGACGACGCGATGATCATCCGACGTCGCTCTTCGTCCTACTCCAGCACGGCCAGCCCGCGGCGACTCAGCGTCGAACAGGGCGCTCCACCCTCCGGCCACGACTCGTCAGCCGAAAACTTCGAGTTCATCAAACCCACGGACAAAAAATCGCCGAGCAAACAAACCCACGTCAAGCTCGACTCTTCGCTCGTCGCCAACATGAAGGGCAAACTGAGCAAAGTACTCAGCTCTAAGAAAGACCAAGAGGATCCGCTTGCCGCGGCCACTTCAACGCCCCCGGAGAAGAAGTCCAAAGCTACACCGAAGCCCAAATCGCTGGAAGCCGCAACGTCATCGCCGCCACCGGCGACGATTTCAACGACCACAGTTCGAATCGACGAAAACGGGCTCGGTCCGGCCGCCAAGGAGGAATCTTTCCACAGCAAGCTGGCCGAGCTGAAGCTTACCGAGCTAACCTGTCGGCTGTGCGGAAACCATGCGGAGATTACGCTCTGCCAGAGCGACACCAAGCTGAAGGATGTGTTCACCGTTAAGGTGAGTCGATGAATGGTGTAAAATTCAATCAAAAGACTAAATTTCAACCATTTTTCAGCTGCTGACCGACCTAAAATCCGTGCTGAATCTGGTCAAGGCCGACCCCGCCGTGCGGGCCGTTCTGATCCGGTCCATCAACCGACACTTTTGTCGTGGCATCGACGTTTCGTACCTGATCCAACCGAACGCGGAAAAGCGCAAAAACGCCGCCCAGGAGCTGAGCGGTCATTTGAGGTACGCTTTCTTCACAATAATTTTGAAATCCTTAAACTAGTAATTTTTCTCCCCCTCAGAAACTTCCTCCAAACGCTGGCCACGTTCAACAAGCCGTTGGTGGCGGCCGTTCACGGCGACCTGCTCGGCCTCGGCGTGACTATCCTGCCCCTGTTCGAGGTGGTTGTCGCCCAGGACACGACGACGTTCTCCACGCCGTACGGCATCTTTGGCCACCTGCCGGAGGCGATGAAACTGTTCACCCAGTCGAAAAACCTCAAGCCCAAAGCGGTGAGTACAAAAAAACCTAAACCTTAAGTCAGCTAAAATGTATTCCCCCCCTCCAAACCATTCAGATCACGGACCTGCTGTACATGAGCAAAAAGGTGTCGGCGACGACGGCGCAGGATTTCGGACTCGTGTCGGAAGTGGTTCCGACGGAGAAGCTGCACGAAAAGGCGACTGCCGTGACGAAGAAGTTGGCTTCGCTTTCGCCCCAGGTAAGAAACCGCTTTATTGCACAATTTTAATCACAAAACCATTCTGTTGGGGCTCACCACCAGTCGTAGTCGTAGATGGGGACGCACCGGGCCAGGTACGCCGGTCCGCGGTAAAACAGCTCGCTCACCTCGCTCTGGGACTCGTCCAGGTCGAACTTGCACTGGTGGGATAGGGGGCAGGTGCACCGGTGGAAGATGAAGCCGTAGTCGCGGCGGGCGTACCCGCAAAAGTCGTGCGGCTTGCAGCGCTCCAGGGCTAGAATGGGAGGTTATGGAGAGATTTATTCCGATCCGGTTGGATTCGTATTTCATTTTTGCTTTGTGCATTTTTTAATTTTATTTTTTTTTTGCCCGGAAATCAAACTAAGAATTTTTAACGTAACTTTTTTGTAAAACACTACTGAAAAAACTTGTTTAAATGGTGTATGGACCTTGTCTCGGGTGAGTTTTCAAAAAGCCGTAAGAGCCAGTGTGACCTCCGACACTAATTTTCATTTTTCTCCAAATTGAAACAAAACTTCATCTATCTTTAACTTTGAGCACTTGAAGGACGTGTAGATGAACAATCTGAAGCATTTTTAGAATTGTTTTTTTCGTAAATCGGTCGAGTACTGATGCAAAAAGGACTTTGTTTATCAATGGCTCTTACGTCTTTTTGAAAACAAATCCGAGTTGTGTTCATTTAAATTTTTTAAATTGTTCAATGCCATTTTTTGAATTTTGCAATTTTGATTCATTTCAATTTCTTTATTTTTTAATTATGGTTTGTATGCATGTTTCTATATATACTCTCATCTTACAGACCAAATCACTGCCAAAACCGGAAATGGATCTATTTGTATTTTTTGATTTGGCTCAAACTTTGTTGGGCCTTCCCTATGACCAAAGAAGCTATTTTGTGTCATTGGTTCACTCATACAAGTCTCCATACACTTTTGGCAGCTGTCCATACAAAAATGGTACGTAAATGTTCGAAAATCTGTAACTTTTGAATGAATTTCTGACCAATTTGGTATTTTTGGCACAGTTTTAGGTATTGTTGAGTAATATCCAGAAAAAATAGGCACAGGGATAAAAATGTGGATTTTTTTATTATTTTTTTTCCACAAGAACTCAATTAGGGAACCAAAATCCGCAACTTTTGAGCAATAGAGGAGAAAAGCAACTCGCGATAAAATTTTGAGGCTAGGAATTTTGACAGGTATGATTTTCATAAAGTATTCGCCTCCTTTTCTCTCCCACAGAAAACTTAGGACAATGTAGCTGTCAAACTAGGCCAAACCGTTAAAGTCACTCACAAAATGAACTTTGAGTGATTTGAGTTCATTTTTCTGACGTCACTGATTTTCTCTCTAAAAAAAATGATTTTAAAATATCAGCAAAAAGCAAAATTCCTACAACTTTGCTGAAGACAACAAATCTGTCAAAAAATTCCTTCTTAAGGTATTTATTAACGCAACCCTCTAGTAAAGTGCAAAAACCAGGTTTTTGAATTTTCACATATCCTTTTTGTATAAACTGAAGTCACTCAAAATGTTTCAGCAATATTATGAAAATACAAATGTCCACATTAAAAACGTAACTTAATCCATCATATCTGGAGTTTTTTTTAAAAAAGGTCCAATAAACCAAATTTTCATTTTTTGCTTTTGGGTGTTTTTGAAACCGCCTTGAGTCAGGGGTATTAAAAAACACCCAAAAAGCAAAAACTGAAAATTTGGTTTATTGAACCTTTTTAAAAAATTCCAGATATGTGGTTGGTGCTTTCATTACATTATTATACTTTAGATAGGGTCGTCAGTTTTTTTTTATTATATTTTATTTTATTTTTTGTACTAATTAGAATCAGAGCGTCCAATTTCCCGGGGTTACAAAATTCCCGGGAAACGGGAAATTTTCAACAAGTTTCCCGGGAAATCCCGGGAAATTTTAAATTTAACGAAAATTATTCTAATCCTGTTTCTGATTAGTCTTTTGCAACGAAATTGTATAGAACAGAAACTTTAATGGTCAAAATGAGTGTGAGGATCAATTAATGGCTTAACTGCTTGTAAAAAATCATGCAACTTTGAGAAAATATATATATAACTTTCAGTTTTTAAATCATTCAAATCGTCCCTAATGAAAGAAAATATTATTAGTATTTTTGTTGAGAAGGATTTTTTTTAAATCTAAGTGTTTTGACAGTGAAAATCTATGCTCGACAATCATAAAATTGCTTTTAAGTTTGTCTCAGTGACCATAACGTTAAAATAAAAAACCAAAAAAATTCAACTTGTGAATGAATAAATAATCATTGAATCTACCTTAAAAATCTAATTTCTAGCGCTTTTTAACTTAAAACACTATTTCATGAAATCACAACTCAAAGTTTTCAAATATTTGGAGCGAGTTTTTGAAATAAATTTGCAATTTTTGTGCATTTTTTTGGGTAAATTTCATATGATACGAAGTTTTTTTTTTATGGTTTTTCATGGTTTTATGTTATGATTTTAGTTATATGGTATTCAGCCTAATAAATTAATTAGATTAAAATAATTTTGAGTATTTAAAAGTGGTTGAAATTCAACGATATTTTTTCATATATAACTCTCTTACGCCCTTGGTAGCGCACGTGCTTCATAAATTTATAACTTCAATCTGTAATTTCTCGAATGCTTAGAAACAAATTCTTCTCACACAAACCTTTTTTAAAAATTTAATTATATCAGTTCAATTTCCATCCAACATGTTCAAGGAAAAAAAATCAAACAAATCTCAATGATGATCTTGGCCGGAAGATGTAAATATCTTATTTTCAAATGATATTACAAAAAAACATTTAAAAAGATTGTCAAAAATAAAATATTTTATATTCATTCCATAACAGCGTATGTTTTGTTGTCCAACATATAAGCAAACAATATTCCTAGTGGTGAATGCTTTAGAAATAAATATTATCTGAATTAAACCTTGACATGAAATTTACAGACAAGTGGATTAGTTCAATATGAACAGTACAGTATGTAAAAAAAGTATTTACACCCCTTGGGCACTATGCACATTTTGTGATGAAACATGTAAACAATTTAATGTTGACATAAACCTAGTACTACGTTTTGTTCAGAAACTCATGCCGAACATTTTGCTGCAAAAAGCTCATGAAAATATGTTTTCTTTAAAAAGTTATATAACAAATACTATTACAAAAATAAAAAAGGTGCAAAAAAAGTTTGTACACCTTTCGAAAAATTAACATAAATAAAGTTATTTGTTGACAAATCACCATAAATCCAGTCTCCCAACTCCAAATAGGCATCCTTGACTGATTAAAAAAATAATTTGGATTGAATATAAAGTTTACTAATTGCAGGCCAAGGGTGCATGATACTGATGATACTCGTCGGTTGACAACACCCAGGCGAGGAACATCCCGGGAGGAGCCCAATTACATCCGTAGTGCTGTTTGGACAAAACAGCATGGCTCTGGTTCCTTGCAAGTGTCCTATTTTCTTACCTCCACGTTGGCTTGGTTTAGTCATCATGATGACAAGGTGTAACCTAGCTGGTGGCCTGTGGAAACGACTCGTAAACCTTTGACCAGCGAGGGTCAGAGTAGAGACGGCTAGAAGAAAGGGGCGCGTCAATGTGGGATAGGGAAGTAATTTGTGATTGTAGACGGTATTGTTTTGATTCGCAGTATGTTGAGTCAATTGCTGTGGATGTACCTGAAACATCGCACAACGGGGTTTCTCTTCTCTTCATTCTCAGCTACCACCTATCTTCTGTTTATTTTGTTTAACTGATTTGCTAACGCGGCTTCTGTTTACTATCCTCCATTTGATTTCGATTTTACTTATTTGATTCTCTTATTTTTCAACGCTTTTTCACTCTATTTTACCAATTGATGCTGCTGTAACAAACTATCTTCTTTCCCTTAATTTGGCAGCGATGTCAATTTTGTGCCTTTCTTTATTTATCTATTTGAATAATTTCTCATCTTCCCTGTAAGTTGCCCTCAATAAATCTAAGCTTGTTTGTAACCTCTATTTATTAACTATTGTTAATTTCTTTATCTACTTCATAAATTACTATCTTTCTTTTATTATTGATTCGTTACATAGTATATTTTCTTCACTGTCCATTGTTTTGAAACTTCACCTTGCAAGTGAGACTCGAGCCCTTACTCAATTTATGGAATGATTAAAGGATTAACACAAATATTACTATTATACTTTTGAAAAACTTTTTAAAATGCTTAGGACCAAAATATTGTAACAAAACACCGCGACAGAAGAAATAGCAACATATTAATACGACTCAACAATAGGGAAGATTTCAGGAGAAAACAATACACAGTAAATAACAATTAGTTTTTGAATTCAAACTAAAAATATAACAGTTTTTGCTTTAATGAAAGTTGTTAGGCATACTTTAAATGGTTAGGCGCTTATACTTACATCAAACCCTATTTAATGTACCACCCCCGGCCGAGTTAAAATGCGTAACCGGAAAAGAAGGTGTGCATGCCTGGCACGAACACTCAAAGCGTGTTCTAGCGTGCTGCTCGTACTGACTCAGAGCAAGGGTGAGATGTAGGTGTAAGGGCAGTGTGTGTTCGTCGGGAACCTAGTGCATAAGATCGGTCAAGGCCCGTTCTTACACTGAAAATTGCGAATTGCGAATTGCGAATATAAAGTTTACTAATTACTTAGTATAAAAGTTTATATAACTCTGGAAATTCTATATAAAACTTATCTAAACTTAATTTTGCAAACTTTCAATTTAACTAAATGTCAATATATTACCATAAAATTGCTTAATAAACATTTTGGAGTGGGTATAACACCGTTTTGGGGGTCTTTGTATCGCTAGAATAGATTTTTCGTTGGAATTTCGTACCAACCCGGAATTACGTCGTCGAAAAATCCGCCGGCATCCGAACCGGTCCACAATTCACAAGTTAACCTATGTGGCATCGGAAAGGGCATAAAATTTCCGATCTTTTGATACCCATACATCTAGGTTTTCTATAAAACCCACGTTTTTAAATACCTGGGCAAAAAGTAAGTTTGATCCACGAGAACAAAATTACGAAATTCCATACATTTTTGGCAGATTGCTCAAACGAAACCATAACAACGTTTTTGCCTAGGTATTTAAAAACGTGGGTTTTATAGAAAACCTAGATGTCTGGGTATCAAAAGATCGGAAATTTTATGCCCTTTCCGATGCCACATAGGTTGACTTGTTAATTGTGGACCGGTTCAGATGCCGGCGGATTTTCCGACGACGTAATTCCGGGTTGGTACGAAATTCCAACGAAAAATCTATTCTAGCGATGCAAAGACCCCCAAAACGGTGTTATACCCACTCCAGAATGTTTATTTAGCAATTCTATGGTAATATATTGACATTTAGTTAAATTGAAAGTTTGCAAAATTAAGTTTAGGTAAGTTTTATTTAGAATTTCAGAGTTATATAAACTTTTATACTAAGTAATTAGTAAACTTTATATTCAATCAAATTATTTTTTAATCAGTCAAGGATGCCTATTTGGAGTTGGGAGACTGGATTTATGGTGATTTGTCAACAAATAACTTTATTTATGTTAATTTTTCGAAAGGTGTACAAACTTTTTTGCACCTTTTTATTTTTGTAATAGTATTTGTTATATAACTTTTAAAGAAAACATATTTTCATGAGCTTTTTGCAGCAAAATGTTCGGCATGAGTTTCTGAACAAAACGTAGTACTAGGTTTATGTCAACATTAAATTGTTTACATGTTTCATCACAAAATGTGCATAGTGCCCAAGGGGTGTAAATACTTTTTTTACATACTGTAGATGGAAATAAATATAATCAAATCAGGTTCTCCAATTATTATTTTTTTGTATGATTTTAAAACATTAGTACCAAAAAGGTAGGGAAATGTATACTTCTGCTTGTATTTCGAGAATACCCGGGAAATTTGCAAATTTCCCGGGTAACGGGAAATATTTTTTTCCGGGAAATCCCGGGAATTCCCGGGAATTTTTCTCCGGGACTGGAAGTAGAACGCTCTAATTAGAATGGCCGCCTAAGTAAAATGTGCCAAAAACCATAGAAAAACATACAAATTTATGAATTCAGTGTAGTAGGCTTATGCTCTGGGATGTTCTCTTCAATGTTGTATACTTTGTTGATGAAAATTTTTAGCTTAAAACTATTTTTGAGCCACTTAAAAAAAAAGTTTTTTTTCTGGGCGCGGGGCAGAATGGGCCACCATAGAAAACAAGCCAATTTGTCTAATAAAACGTTGAAGGGAGATAATAAATGACTTAAGAGACCTTTTTAACATAGTTTCCATGAAGTTAGACCACTTTAATGAAAATAGTCACTTACCAAAACAAACATTTTTGAAAATATTGTTAATATATTGAAAATGGACAAATGGATTTTTACATTTAATCATCAAAACAACTAAAATCAACTAATGTTGGATTAAACGTTATTTGTGAAGCTACCAGGAGTGAAATAATCCATTTAATCCAAATTTCATAACTTTTGATTGTTTTTATAAGGCAGGATAAGGGTGGTCCATTCTGCCCTCAAGTGGATTTTATTTTAACACTTCCACAACCAAGCCCCTAAATGATTTTAAGGTTCCGTTGTTGTTTGTATACCTTGGTAGTAGCATCTAGTAACGTTATAAGCATTGAGCAAACTTTTTCAAACAATCCAACTTTTCAGAAAGCTTATTTAAAAACCTCTAAACTGCCCATAATTGAAAATCCGGCTATTA
Organism: Culex quinquefasciatus; assembly: GCF_015732765.1. NCBI lineage: Eukaryota > Metazoa > Arthropoda > Insecta > Diptera > Culicidae > Culex > Culex quinquefasciatus. The sequence continues at coordinate 144,956,493 of NC_051863.1, read as the reverse complement.
TGCCAAATCAAGTATTCCGAGAAAAACGCGTTTTAGTGTTTGTCACTAAATCTCCGTCAAGGCAATTTCCCATAAGAGTGGCATATTAGCCGTTTGGTTTTTCGCATCGGCAGCCAAGTCTATACACTATTTCAGTGAAATTCAAGGGTCAGAAGATGCGTTGGAACATCCTCTATCACCTGGTGCTAATATCTCGTTTTTGCCAAAAGTGGATATTAGCCGTTTTTTCGATGGTGGGCAGTAAATAAACAACATTTGCGTAGTTTTGTCAATAAATTTACATTTTTGCTCATAATTCGAAAAATACAATGAATTCAAACGTTGTTTTCGGTATGGTGAAGTTATTAGAAGTCCTTTATAAGACCCTTGCCTTACAATTGGTCTAAATCCAGTCTAACGCCGAAAACCAAGCGTGGCCCATTCTGCCCCCACCGCCCCTATATATTTTTCGTTTCTGTGCAACGGCTATCACAACCACCACAACTGGTATCAAATTCTTACTAATTTCATACGACGTCCCAACCCTCTGCCTCAATTACCAACGCATCGATAGTTGTCCACCACGGTCAGCTGGTGTCTGGCGTCGTTAAAGTTCTCCCCGGTCTGGTTCACAAACACCCAGTACTGGCGCTGGTTATCACACTGGCAGTGCACCACGATCGACACATTCTTCACGCCGTACTTCTGGTACAGCGTCTTCCGCTGCAGCGCAATTTCGTTCGGTCCACACCGGGCCAGTCCCTTCGTCGACGAGCAGAACTTCATCTGCGTCCGGCTGTTGACGTTCATCACGTGGCCGTGCTTGGTGTACGTCACCGGACAGCTCGGCGTGTTCAGCGGACAGCGGCAGATCTTCTCCACGGCGCTGGGCATCCAGTACCGATGGTGGACAATGTTGCAAACCTCGTGCTCACCGCAAGTCCCCATCAGGGTGTCCTGTGGAAATGGGGGGGGGGGGATTGTCGGTTAAGCTCACTCCGTGTTGGTCACCGGGTTGTTCGGCTTACGTAATCCTCAAGGTGGTACCGGTAGGCCGAAGTGGCCACATGGACCGCGAATATCTGCAACAGCACCGCCAGCACCGGGAACCACGACCGAACGAACGCGAGCACCATTTTTCGCGAGCTTCAAACGAGCTAAACGCCAGATCAAGACTGAGCTGCCAGCTGCGAAATTCCGACCAAGATCTCCTCCTCACCACACGCGCGCGAGTGGAGCGTGTTTCGAAAATCATGCTGAAAATGCGCGCGTTACAAGTGTTTGCTTGCAAATCTCTCCGTTGCGATGCAAATCGCTGACAGCGTCAAACGTTCTCCTTCTTGGCCGTGGTCCGGGAAGGGTTCTCGCGGGATGGAAAGTAAATTTCCCAACTAATTTCCAACGAGTGGTTTACAGTGCAGAGCGATCGTATTGGACCAAGATCTGGAAATGATCTTCTCAAATTTCAGTCAAATTCATCTTAATTCAAAATCCAATTTGCAAATTTTCAAAGTATCTTCGTGCGTCCAAACACCAGTGTACCAGCGGCGATCCTTCTCGTATCCACTTCAAGTCTACTTCTCGATCACAACTCAACAGAGAGATTAAACGGAAAGCTAGAAAAAAAATAACGACGCGGAAAACCATAATCAGTCAGCGCATATTATAGATGGGTTCAAACGGCACGACGTGAAGCACTCTTTCTCTCTGTCTCTCTCTCTTTTGCTTTAAATAAACCGCCGATGACGACGACGCTATCCAATATATTTCCGAATGTCTGAGGACCCCGTCGTGGAAAAAGGCTGTCAGACAGTTGGGAGACATAAATAAGAGCAGTTGTCTTGTCGTTCGCCAACGGGCAGTCTGTAAGACACCAAAAATTGATTGAAAACGATTGGAAGCTATTAAATACGATTTTCGGGCCGCCGCGTGTCCAAAACCGTTGTTAATCATTCCGGAGTGGCAGGCCAGAGCGACGATGAGGAAATTTAATATTTTTCCGCGCCTAATTAGTGGGTGGAAAGAGTGAAACATAAAACGCTGAGCGGCGCGTGCTGTACGAGAGTTGAGTTGTGAATAATTTGTTTGCAGTTTTTTTTTATGTTGGCCGTTACAAGGTTTGCGAAACTGTTGTTGACCAAAATTGCAAAAAACTTTAAAAAATTAAAAATCATTATTCCGTAACAAACGTATAAAAAAATCAATAAATTTTGGTATGAAACCAACTCAGTCCAACTAATCTTAAAAAAGTGCATGAATATCACTTAAGTGACAAAAACTTGTGACAGGGTTGCCAGATTCTCAAACTTTTAGAGTCGTTTGGAAGATCTTTCGAATAATTATCCAACGATAGGTCAGTGGATCCGGACAATGTTTTGATACAGAACAGCGAGATCCGAATTCAGAGAAGTACATCAAAATCACTTAAGGGCCATTCCACCTGAAGCAGAACAGCATTTGAAAATAACCCTCTCCGATCCTGCTCAAATTTGGCAGCGCTGTTGATACTATGTATCAAAACATGCAAGAATCCCGAATTTAATCCAAATCGGATCACCCGCTCCCCACTTTTTCGTGCACAGTTGAGATGGAATGACCCTTAACGTGAAGACTTCCATCATTGTCATGACTTTTCGTTCAAACATATAAATTTTGCGTCGCTCACAATATTTTGTCAAAATTCCTTCAACAAGTTGTTTAGAATAGTGCCCTACACATGCTGATTCCTTTTGGTAACGATTATCCCATTCCTCGTAAACATTTTGATTTCAAATCACATTTTTTATCCAATAATTTTTACCTAAAACATAAGATTATCCAAAATTTCATTTTTTTTCCAGAAGGCAATAAAACAAAATGGCAGTGTTGCCATTTTCTTGAAAAAAAAACTTAATTTTGGAAAACTTAAAAAAAACGGTCGATATTTTCATTTCATTTTCAAAATGCAAAATCGTAATTTAAATCAAAATTTCAAGGTAGCAAAAATTAGCGAGTCGCTCAAATAGCCAGTTAACTTAAATTAGCGAACGAATCACGGAGCACAAAAAAGATCCACGATCCAAAAGAGAATGGGCAAATTTGTATGGGAGCTGGTCCAAGGATGTACACGAACGGGACCAACTTTTTTCGAATAATCTCGCCGAGACATGAAAAAAAGTCTTCTGGACCAACTCTCTAAACCCCGGGGTTCAAAAGTTACAAGTTGTTGAAGTTTGAGCATTTTGGGTAAAAATGTACAAAAAATCGTAATTTTGCTATTTCTAAAATCATTCATAAAATCTCTATTTTATTATGGATTTTGCTCATCTTGACTTCATTCGACGCGTATCAGCAAAAACTATGAGTTCCAATATGTCTTAGCATGGTTGAAACATGATTTCTCTTGTTTTTATACGTTTGAACCGTTTGTGAAAGAGGTATCCCATAGAAACAAGTCGAAACTTCAAGGTTTTGAAACCGGATCCGACCCAGACTGCTTCAATGAGTATGGAAGGCTTCAGTGCAATGTTGTAACAACTTATTGGGATGGTCTGAGTCGTCCGAGAACTCCTTGGAGTTAAGACCGGTGAGTCTACCGCCGTAACAAGCAAGATGTCGGCGGTTTTTGACCACGGATCATACCCGCATGGCTTCAGTTAGTATGGTAGACTACTATGCTGATGTGTTGGAGTGTCCTGGGTTCTCCTAGGACTCCCTGGAGTTAAGATCTGTGGGTCTACTACCGTAACAAGCAAAATGTCCCCTGGTTTTGACAACGGAACATACCCGCATAGCTTCAGTGAGTGTGGTAGACTACTTTGCTAATCCTAACACATGTCTTTGGTCATCCTAGGACTCCCTGGATATATTTGGAATATTTGGGATATTTGGGTCACTGTAACAAGAAAAAGGTCGATGATTTTTAACCGCGCATCATAACCGCAAAGATTCAGTGAGTATGGAAGACTGTATTGCTGTTATGTTGGGATGTTCTGGACCATTCCAGGAAGTCCTTGTAACAGCCATAGACCTACAGATCATAACTCCAGGGAGTCCTAGGATGACCAAAGACATCCCAACACATTAACAAAGCAGTCTACCATACTGACTGAAGCTATGCGGGTATGTTCCGGGGTCAAAAACCGTCGACCTCTTGCTTGTTACGGCTGTAACTCCACAGATCATAACTCCAGGGAGTCCTTGGATGACCCAGGACATCCTAACACATTAGCAAAGTAGTCTACCACACTCACTGAAGCTATGCGGGTATGTTTCGTTGTCAAAACCGGTCGACATTTTGCTTGTTACGGTAGTAGACCCACAGATCTTAACTCCAGGGAGTCCTAGGAGAACCCAGGACACTCCAACACATCAGCATAGTAGTCTACCATACTCACTGAAGCCATGCGGGTATGATCAGTGGTCAAAAATCGCCGACATCTTGCTTGTTACGGCGGCAGACTCACCGGTCTTAACTCCAAGGAGTTCTCGGACGACTCAGACCATCCCAATAAGTTGTTACAACATTGCACTGAAGCCTTCCATACTCATTGAAGCAGTCTGGGTCGGATCCGGTTTCAAAACCTTGAAGTTTCGACTTGTTTCTATGGGATACCTCTTTCACAAACGGTTCAAACGTATAAAAACAAGAGAAATCATGTTTCAACCATGCTAAGACATATTGGAACTCATAGTTTTTGCTGATACGCGTCGAATGAATTCAAGATGAGCAAAATCCATAATAAAATAGAGATTTTATGAATGATTTTAGAAATAGCAAAATTACGATTTTTTGTACATTTTTACCCAAAATGCTCAAACTTCAACAACTTGTAACTTTTGAACCCCGGGGTTTAGAGAGTTGGTCCAGAAGACTTTTTTTCATGTCTCGGCGAGATCTTTCGAAAAAAGTTGGTCCCGTTCGTGTACATCCTTGGACCAAATTTGCCCATTCTCCTTTAAGAGCGAGTCCACGAACAATGCATACCCCTTTGTATGGGACGTCGTTTGGACCTCACCAATCTGAAATCTGAAATTTTCAGGAGTTATTTGTACATATAAAACGAGCATCTGGCCAAAATATGAGCACTCTAGGTCAAAGGGAAGTGGGGCAAATCGGGACACAAAGTTTAAAGGTTCAAAAATGTCAAAAATCTTAAAAAGGCTATAACTTAAGCAAAATTCATTTAAATTTAAAAATTCAAAATGCATCTGCAAGGGCTTGAAAAATGCAACAAAATGCAGGGAGAAGCATCCCAATTGGTTGAATCTAAAGAGAGTTATTGGCATTTTAGTGAAAAAATAGCATAATTTTCAAACTCAAATAAAAAAGTGTTCCATCCAGATATCAACTCGGTTCGACCTGCAGCTTGTAGGGGACATCTGGGACTACCATCTGAGACTGAGAACGCTTTGGGTAAAGCAGTTTAACATATTAACCCTAAGATCGAAATTTTGCCTTCCTCACCTTACTGAGGAAAGGCTATAAAATCACTCGGAAAATGAACTTTTAATTAGACCTCCTAGACCTACCTTCATTTGTACATATCGACTCAGAATCACCAGCTGAGCAAATGTCTGTGTGTTTGGCTGTATGTAGACATGTGTACTAAATCAATGTCACTGGAATATCTCGTCACAGGCTCAACCGATTTTGTCCGGAATGGTTTTAATCGATCCGTCTTAACGTCCCCTAAGTTGCAATTTAAATTGATGCAGTTTTATCATGTATATAAAAAGTTATATTAAAAAACTGTTTCATATTAAATTAAAATTATGGTAAAAGGGTGTTTTTTCATGAATCCCTCACATGTATATATTTTTAGAAAGCATATAAGAAAACCTTTTAGGTGGAGTAAGAATTTTCAAGATCTGACTTACCTATCTTAAATTACAAGCAGTTTAAAAATGGTCTGAATTCACATAACCTCAACTGGTTGGGTCTGATCGCCACAAAAAGCCGTGTAGAGGGATGCCATTTTCCTCAAAGGCCGTGTCTGTATAATCTTGGCAAAAGTCTGTAGGTAGTCTGTTTTTACTCATCACTTATTTTTATCAGGGAGATCCATAAACATGTGGACACTTTAGGGGAGGGGGGGAAATCGCTATAAATGAGAGGAAGGCACCAACCACCTAAAGGTGGATTAAGTAACGTTTTTATTGATAATTTCATCATATTCGTGTTCTGAGACAATTTCACAATAGAAACATGCATAAAAATGTTTATTTTCATCCATTTTAACCCTTTAAAGTGAAAGTTAAAAAAATTAGATGCTGCTTTTGTTCTGGTGTCATCTAGTATCCTTGGAAACGAACTTAAATTGCAATAAATGTGAATCGAAGATTTTTTTTAACTTTCATTTTTTAAAGGGTTAAAATGGATGAAAATAAACATTTTTATGCATGTTTCTATTGTGAAATTGTCTCAGTTTTCGTTAGTTGCCTGGCGGACGCAAGGAGTGGACTTCTTTGGACGCGATCGGCTCGGGAAGCGAGAGGCAACGACGCAGGCTGGAGAGTGCAACTGGCGAGAGCAGAGCCCAAGCTGTTCCACCTGCTGCTAAGGGGAAGTTTGATGAAGAAGGGAGCTGCTGCCAGAGGAGCGCAGGAAACCGAAGATCAGTACTGTTTGTCGTGCTTATTTCAATTAATAACGTATTTTATTTCAGCTAATAATGAAGGTAATTCACTATGTAAAATATTGCTATTGATTATATTCATTGGTTATATATTTACTATATATCATTACACTAAACACACCCTACACAACACCAATGCAACTATAAATCGGAGCGTTTGGTACGGTATGTCCACGCATCCTTCCTCCCCTGTAGATTCTGTGAAATGTGATCCGTTCACAGAATCCTCCTCTGCGGTAAACACAACGTAGTAGGGCTGGCCGCTTTAATTTTTGTTTTACATTTTCGGGTATTCTCGGATGTACTGCAATTATTAATATTGACAAGAAAAGTGCTTGGGGCGTAATCTAATCACAAGACTTTCCAGCATGCTTTCATCGGACTGGCTACGTTTGTGTTAGATTAGATTAGATTAGATTAGATGTTTCTATTGTGAAATTGTCTCAGGAACACGAATATGATGAAATTATCAATAAAAATTTCGATCTTAGGGGTCCCCCGAGCAAAAATGTACAACCAAAAAATTCACTAACACAATCCGCCTTCCCTTCCCACGCCTTGTCTTTAACATCAATCCCTTCCCTACTAACCCCGAGTAGGCCGCGGGTAATCGGCGCCCCTCCCACTAACATTTACACACAAGATCCTCTGTAATTACTCTTAGCTTTGAGAAAATGTAATTACAAAAGCCGACTCGGTCCTAACCAGGTCCCAGTACCGAAAAGGACCTAACAAAATAATTTTATAAAAAAATCACTAAAAGTAAAAGTGTCTATTTAATATGTTAAACTGCCTTACCCAAAGCGTTCTCATTCTCAGATGGTAGTCCCAGATGTCCCCTACAAGCTGCAGGTCGAACCGAGTTGATATCTGGATGGAACACTGTTTTATTTGAGTTTGAAAATTTTGCTATTTTTTCACTAAAATGCCAATAACTCCCTTCAGAATCAACCAATTGGGATGCTCTACCCTGCATTTTATTGCATTTTTTAAGCCCTTTCAGATGCATTTTGAATTTTTAAATTTTATTGATCTTTGCCCAAGTTACAGCCTTTTTACGATTTTTGACGTTTTTGAACCTTCAAACTTTGTGTCCCGATTTGCCCCACTTCCTGTTGACCTAGAGTGCTCATATTTTGGCCAGATGCTAGTTTTATATGTACAAACAACCCCTGAAAATTTCAGGAAGATTGGTAAGGTCGAAGCGAGATGGGTATGCTTTGCTCGTGGACTCGCTCTTAAAGTAAATCTTTCCCAGTTCCTGAGGAGAACACCCTTGAAGAGTGTCGGGGCCGGCATTTACAAAGCGGATTCAGTGGCAGTTTCATTCTAAACTTAATGTTAACATGTTAAGGTTAATGTTAACATTCCATAGGTCGCCTCCCTAAGGTGTTGTGATAAGGTCCAGTTTGTGACGATGCACTACCTTGCCTTTACTAAGCAATCGATTCCAGAAGGAAAAGATCACCAGTTGTGTTGTTGCGATCCAAATTTGCCCTTTAAAAACGCTCTTAAGGGGGCTTAGCAAGTTGTTAGTTGTTGTCTTCTTTTTTCATAATTGTCAAACTCTTGCAACAATCTGATTGTAAAAATGATCAAACTGTGTTGTAAATTATTTTGCTGACAGGGGATGAATAAACTGCCTGTAACAAAAATCTTGGTGCAAAAGCTCTGGTTAATGTCCGGAGCAATACGTAAAAAGGGTGTATAAGCATTTTGACAGCTGGAACAATTTTCCGAATATCGAGTCAACAGGTAACTTTTTCACAAAACTTTAAATGGAAATCAATAGCTGGCCTTCCCAGCTACCTTTTAACACTGCGAATTTGTTAAATAGTTACCTGTTGGCTCACAATTTGCAAAATAGTTCTGGCTATCAAAATGCTTATGCGCCCTTTTCAAATGTTGCTCTAGATTAGAGCTGGGACTTCGGATATCCGGATAATTTACATTTTTTTCTATATTAAATTCAGATATCATCTTTTTATTTAAACCAAATCAAAAGAGATATTCGAAAATCGTATCAGAACTGAAAATTATTTGGATAAAAAGATTTGATGAACCCAAAATAGATTTAAAAATAAAAATGTAACGGATCGGATAGTTTTTCGGATAATAGTATTCGGCCATAAATCATGTGATTTAAAATTGTTTCATCTTTATGTCACCCCACAATCGTGAGACAAAGCTCGCTTGTATAAGTTAGTTCATTTTTTAATAGAATTATTAATTCTGCAAATTGTCCGGATATCCGAAGTCCCAGCTCTACTCTAGATGTGCTCCATTATGATGGTATTAAACTATGACAACTCGTACTTTTGACAGTTTGACTGCTTTGTTTGTTTGCCTACATTTGTTAGCAGAAACGTCAGCCTACATACATTTCGATTTATTTGCGTGTTTGCCGCAAACAAGTTTGCGAGTTTGATAACCTGATTTTAAAAAAAAGTGTCCACGTAGTTTATGGATGGTCCCCTAAAAGGATTTTGAATTTTTAAATTCAAAATGGCGGTGGGACCATCGATAAACCACGTGGACACTTTGAGAGGGGTAATCGAACTTCGGATAGTCGAAACTTTTGATAATCGAGGCTTGGGATAACATAAAATTCGGATAACATAAAATTCGAGTTCTGCGATACCATTTTATTCAAAATTTAATAGTCTTATAAATTACAAAATGTTTTTTTTTATATTTGCTATCACCGCCACCTTGGATTTAGAAATTCTAATCACTTAATCGTAATTTATGGGTCATACTCGAGCTCGACAATTAAAAATAAGACAACGAAAAAAAATCGTGGGTTACCAAAGTTTCGACAATCTGCAGTGAAATTTTTCAGAGGCCTTCGGATAATCGAGTCTAAACTGTAAAGCACTTCTGGGCATGATACAAAGTTTAAATTTCGGGACCACAAATCTAACAAATACAACTTTGGACGCTTGTGAACAGCTTGAATGTGAGGATTTTTTTTAATAAAAATGCAAAGCAGATACTGCGTTTATCATACAAATTATTATGTTTATCTCAAAGTTTATGAAATTGAATTCGTGCTTTCCATTTCATTAGGGCACAAAACTTTTGTAAACGAGAGTGCATCCCTCTAACACCTTATGCAACCTGTCATTTGAGTAAAAGGGATACACACAAATTTTGTGCCTTTTTGAAATGTTAGGCTCCAATTTAAATGCTTTAACGCCGAGAACTATAATAAATAAAGGGAATTTGTAAAAACACAAGATAAGTTACATTGCAAAAATACATATTTTTTGCAAATCCTTCACGGAAAAGATGTGTTTCGTAAAAAAAATAGAACAGGAAATTCTAACCAACTCCATGTATGACGCACAGCATTCAAACGGCATTCTATTTATAAAATCCAGACTTTAATTTCGCCGTTCCAACCAGATGCACTAGCCAAAACAGAAAGTGCGTGCACCAGCAGGTGTTTGCACCCCACTTAATGAGCAGTTTATCGGTTTCTATTTCCATACTCAGTTGGAAGAGTACTGCAAAAATATCCACCAGTTCTAATCCATCTATTTTATCTTATTTTTCTTCTCTTTATAAACAACAGGCAATCCGATCGATCAAGGCCAGCCTCCGCCAGGACCAGTTGGCGCGCCTCGACGAGCAGCTGACCGCGGAGCAGAAGAAGCTCAGCCAGCAGTGGATCTCGGCCGAGTGTCAGGAAAAGTTCAAAATGTTCTGCTCCCGGGGTGGCGAATGGTGACCGGTGCGTAAGGCGCTCCCTCACTAAGTGTAAGTGAAGATGCTTTTATTTACTTCTACCTTTTTTTGTTTTTCTTTTTCTTTATGTCGATGGAAATTGACATCGACTTATCATCGTACGAAATGAGTGAATTTGGTACAATTCACCTATTATCTTTGACCCATTTAAGTATGAATTCAAATAATTTGACTTTCTGTTAAGGCATTTGCCTGCATATCTAATTTAGAGAAGAAGAAAAAAAACTTTATTTTGATCTTTCGGTTGAAAGCGCAATTGGAACAGTGAAATTGCACCTGGCTATATTTTAGTAGTTGAAAGAAAATATGCACCTTGTTAGATCAGTAAAATCAGCAAATGCGAAAACGAAAACTGCAATCGATTGACACCGACACCGATTTTTTGTTTGAATTAGGAGACGAAACGTTTAGATCAACTGAAGAAAAAGGCATTGTTCAAAATTATGAAATTATGAAGTGAATGTTCTATAAATACATATGCTATCGAATTAAGTATAGTTTATCTCTCTAGAGAGAATTGCAATTTATGTTTGTTTCCACGCAAAGTACTACGGAAAAAATGAAATAAATCTAAATTGTAAACTTCGGTATAAACAAAATTCTACTTTACCTTATTTTTTGACAGAAAATGATGAGAAAAGCCCTTGGTAAAAAAAAATCAAACACCGTGAGCGAGAGTGATGTTGAGCCTTAACTCGACAAAAACTTCGTACAATATTTCGACGCTGTCGTGCTATCTTGTCGTACGTTGCTTTTTGACGTTCCGAGAAAAATGCGTTTCAATGTTTGACCATGAATAAACCAAAACGAGAGCACGCAATGTAAACAATAACAAACACGTTTTGTTTGGTTGACGTTTCTGTGCATTGTTCAAAAGTTTGGTTGAATTTGTTTGACGAAGTCCCGAGTTAAAATTAAAAATGTTTACGGTAGTCGAGCTCGTACCTATGTCAAACGCGTTCTGAACTGAAATCCCTTTGGCTAATTGTCGCACTTACATCAATTTTCAGGTTGTGTCAAGATAGCACGACAAATCTTGTCTTTCAGATGAAAAGTGATAAAAATTGTCCGAGCTTTGTTGGTTTTTACTAAATATCTCAGGATTGAAATCGAATTTTGGGGATCTGTGAAGGTCAAAAGATGAGGCATTGTGAGCTGCTCAAAATGGCGTTCTTAACTCAATTTGGCTCAAAATGCACGTACGACAAGTTAGCACGACAGCGACGATTTGCAAACAGCCTTATAAGGCTCTCTAAGCGAAAACTTACAAACACCTGCACACCTCTGAGTGCCACAGAAGTTGGTTTGTTTGCATCAGATCTGCTTTCTCTTTCTAGCATTTTTGCCTTCCTTACCTCAATGAGGAAAGGCTATAAAATCACTCGGAAAATGAACATCTTAATTTGACCTCTTAGACCCACTTTCATGTATACATATCGACTCAGAATCAAATTCTAAGCAAATTTCTGTGCGGGTGGGTGGATGTTGATCAAAATAATTGCACTTGATTTATCGGCACTTGCTGACAGATTTTGACCGTTTTGGTTACATTTGGTTCGTATTGGGGTCCCATAAGTCACTATCTATAAATAATGATGTTTAATTAAGTTGTAGTTATGCTAATAACGATTTTGACTTAAGTCCGAAAGATTGTAAAAAGGGTGTTTTTTATAAAGAAACCCGTCATGTTATACATTTTCAGGAAGGTATTTTAAAGACCTTTCCAACGCGTCTAAAACGTTGAAGATCTGCATCCATATCAAAAGTTATGGTCACTTAAATGTTATGTATACACTTTTTTGTGGTTGGATCTCAAAAATTTAGATGAAAAAGTTGTCCGGATACATTATACTACCCATCGTTAGAAAGCTAATCAAAAAACGTTACATAATCCACCTTTAGGTGGTTGGTGCCTTCCTCTCATTTATAGAGTGATTTCAACCCACCTAAAGTGTTTATGGATCTCCCCTAACGTGATCGCAGCACCTAAGAGGTCCTAATAAAAATAAGTGATGAGTAAAAAAACAGACTACCTACAGACTTTTAGGCAAGATTATACAGACACGGCCTTTGGGGAAAATGGCATCCCTCTATACGGCTTTTTCCTGGCGATCAGACCCGACCAGTTGAGGTTATGTGAATTCAGACCACTTTTTAAACTGCTTGTAATTTAAGATAGGTAAGTCAGATCTTGAAAATTCTTACTCCACCTAAAAGGTCTTTTCGTCGATTTTGTTCGGGGAAAATCTTCGAAATCGACGAAGACCACGTGAATCCGAGCTGTGAAATGACGTCACGGTTTTAAACCTAATAGCTGGTTTTTGAAGGCATACCACCTGATGACAGCTAAGGCGTCATCCATAAAGTATGTCACGCTCTAGGAGGGAGGGGGTAAATTTTGATTGATTTTAGCGTGACGTACCTTATGGATGAAGCCTAACATATTTCGCGGGCAGTGACAGCTCGAGTTCGATCTTTGTTTGCAAAATGACACTGGGTCAGGAGTTCGTCCTTATTAATTTTTCATTTTTTAGATTTTTCTAAATTTAATTCATTGGGTTGTTTTTTTCTGTTTTTTAAATTTATTTTTTCCTTATTTAAAAAATGAGTTTTGAAAATTATTCAAGTTTCTAAACGTTTAAATGTATTAATATTAAAAAAAATTAAATGTTTAAATAAATATGTTTTATGCTTTTTTATGAAAATTATGCATTTTTCAAAAACAATTAAATACACATGGGTCATTTGCTTCAACTGTACACAAAAAAGTACAAATTTGAATTCGACTTTTTCTGATCAAGCTCAAACTATCAAAACGTGTAGGAATCCCGATTTTGAACCAAACTAGACGACCCTTTCCTTTTTGGCCCGCCCCAAAGTTTTGCGATTCTCCTCATTTTTTTCAAAAACTCTCTTTTTCAAATGGCCATATCTGGAAAACGTAATGTGAATAAAACGTAGGAGAGTGTGGGGTAATTTGGACACCCTAAGGAAATTGCTCTGCCACGGGCTGTATGGAGGTTTTAAAGGAATGTGGATGACACCATAGGATAATAGAGATCATATTTGATAGAAAAGTTTGATTCTTTTCGATAAATTTTGATGAAAACCCCATTTTTATCGCAAAAATGAAAAGGTGTCCAAATAACCTCCAAATTTTTGTGCTGGGGTAATATGAACACCCCTATGGGGTAATTTGGACATGCCTTGTGGGGCAATATGGACACCTTTTGTGGGGTAATTTGGACACATGTTGAAGAGTAAGTTTAAAATTTGATTCGTTGAGCATGTTTTTTAACCTTCATCCTGGATTTGAAATTGCTTATATTTTTTTTTAGCTCGCAATGTTTCATCAAAGGTTTAAATAATGATTTTATGATAGAACTATAATTCAATAGGAAGATAACAAATAGTTCAGTGTAGTATCATTCATTCTGTAATGATTTAAACATTGATTCTGGATTAGGCACAAGTTTAGTTTTTATTGATTAGATTTATTTAAATCAATCTTTATATAGAACTGATTAATCTGAAACCATTTTTTTCAAATTTTACATTCCCTAGCCTTTCGAATTTAAATATTATTGTTAACCAACACAGAAATGAAATATGTCAAAGAAAATAATTAAAGGCTATCAACATTAGAGTCTAGTGGATGACAAATGTGTGGTAATCAGATTTTCATCCATTCAAATATTGAAATAAATGTATCTTAATTAAAAAATAGGGGTTTTGTGAAAGTTCTCATTGCTCACATTCCTCTTTGAGTGTTTTGACGTTTTAAATCCCTCTAAATTTATCTAAATCCCTTTAAAAACTCAACCAACCAGGAAAGCTACCTTTTTTTTTGACTGACAGGTAGACCTTTAGGTACACAAGCCACAAGCCATGTCCAAATTACCCCCATAGCATGTTCTATCAAAAATTTCAATTTTTGATGATAAAAATGGATAAAATGCACAATATTTATACGTACATATCTCAGGCATCGTCCAAGCAACCCCCTTAAACAAAAATTTTTCCGCTTTTTGCAAATAATCCCTGCAAAACTTTATTTCCCAACCCTAAAATCGTCGCCGTCGTGCTAACTTGTCGTACGTGCATTTTGGGCCAAATTGAGTTAAGAACGCCATTTTGTGTATCTCACAATGCCACATCTTTTGACCTTCACAGATCCCCAAAATTCGATTTCAGTCCTAAGATATTCAATAAAAACCAAAAAAGCTCCGAAATGTTTGCCACTTTTCATACACGCAGAAAAATAAGGCATAATTGAATCAAAAAAACGTTTTGTTGATTTGAAAATCATGATTTTTGTTGAATCAACGCAGCTTTTTCAGACCAACAAAAGTATTCAACAAAAATTTTGTTGATTCAAACCTCGCACAGGCTAATTGAGATTTTCAAAAAAGTGCCCACGTGGTTTGTGGATGGTCCCATTATGCTTCTATGACCAAGAAAGTTGAAGCAGCCAGCAATAAATAATTTAACAACAATTTTTTTTTTACTTTAAAACATTTTGATGCTAATTTCAATGATTTATTTTATCATTTGAATGAATTTTGAAACGATTTTTGCCTTCCTCACCTTACCGAGGAAAGGCTATAAAATCACTTGGAAATTAAACTTCTTAATTTGACGTCCTAGACCCACCTTAATGTATACCTATCGACTCAGAATCAAATTCTGAGCAAATGTCTGTGTGTGTGGTGGGATGTTGATCAAAAAATTGTCACTCGATTATCTCGACATTGGCTGAACCGATTTTGTCCGTTTTGGCGTCATTCGATCCGTCTTGGGGTCCCATAAGTCGCTATTGAAAATTATACAGTTTAGTTAAGTACTTCAAAAGTTATGCTAAAAAAACTATTTTAACAAAAGTCCGGAAGATTGTAAAAAGGGTGGTTTTTGTAAGAAAACCCGTCATGCTATACATTTTCAGAAAGGTATTTAAAAGACCTTTCCAACGCGTCCAAGACATTGAAGATCTGACAAATCTATCTAAAGTTATAAGCACTTAAGTGTTATTTATACGCTTTTTGGAGGCCGGATCTCAGATATTTTGATGAAAACGTTGTCCGGATCTCTCATGCAACCTATCGTTGGATAGGTATTCAAAAGAGCTTTCCAACGCTTCCTAAACATTGAAGATCTGACAACCCTATCAAAAGTTATAAACACTTCAGAGTTATTCATGCACTTTTTGTAGGCCGGATCTCAGATATTTTGATGGAAACGTTGTCCGGATTTCTTATGCGAACTATCGTAGGATGGGTATTCAAAATCCCTTTCTAACGCGTCCAAAACATTGAAGATCTGACAACCCTATCAAAAGTTATAAGCACTTAAGTGTTATTTACGCACTTTTTTGCATTTAAATGTGAGGAAGGCGCCAACCACCTAAGGGTGGATTAAGTAACGTTTTTAAAGTAACATCACATATTCAAAAGCTGTGTTTTCCTGCTTTATCTTTATTTAGCAAACAGTGAAAGATACAAAAGCAAATTTTATAAAATTGTGCTGTTGACAACAAAAGATCTCCTGCGTTACATCATGCAACATAATTAGATGGAAATAATACTAGAGACCATCCATAAACCACGTGGACACTATTTTGAAACTCAGACCACAGTCTGTGCTCAGACGTTCAATGTTTGTGCCGTTAATATTAGTCTTTAGTTTGGAAAGATGGTGTGATTATCTTTTATTCAGAGATTAGAATACAAAATCAACAAATAAAATTAAAATAATTATACCTATAATGTTATCTTTACAATACATTAGTTTATTTAGCATCTCAAAATTTGACGACTGCAATTCCAGGTCCACTAAATCACCATTTTGCTACATTGTGTAAGCTTTGCTCCGTGAGAACATAAGATTTGGCAGCACATTGAGCACATGGCATTCACGATATGGAAAAGTCTTGAAATCTCTTTGATTTATTTAATTGCGTATTCTATTTTGTTAGAAATTCATTTCAAAAATAAATATAAAATTGTTAAACTGAATTATCTTAACTACCCAAAAATTTTACAAAATTCTAATTTCCGTGGAATTCCACAGCAAACTAAAACCAAAACAGACAGTCTTATTACGAACACATTCACCTATATAAAGTGCCGACCTAGCAGCACCGCAACCGGCAGTCTATTGTTGACATTAGTTCGCTTCGGATCGCTTCGAAACCGCGTGACCTCCCCCCTTCACAAACATGGCCCTGCAGCTCGGTGACCAGTTTCCCAACTTTACCGCCGACACCACGACCGGCAAGATCGACTTTCACGAGTGGGCCGGCAACTCGTGGGTGATTCTGTTCTCCCATCCGGCCGACTTCACCCCGGTCTGCACCACGGAACTGTCGGCGGTGGCCCGACTGGTGCCGGAGTTCACCAAGCGAAATGTGAAGCCAATCGCGCTGTCCTGTGACTCGGCCGAATCTCACCGGCAGTGGATCGCGGACATCAAGGACTACGGAAAGCTGGGCGAGTTCAGCTATCCGATCATTGACGACGAGGATCGTACGCTGGCGGTGCGGCTGAACATGCTGGACAAGGATGAAATCGGTTCCGCGGGGCTGCCGCTGACGTGCCGCGCCGTGTTCGTGATCGATCCCAGCAAGAAGCTGCGGCTGTCGCTGCTCTATCCGGCCACGACCGGACGGAACTTTACGGAGATTCTGCGCGTCATCGATTCGCTGCAGCTGACCGACAAAATGCGAGTGGCCACTCCGGCCGACTGGACCCCGGGACAGTGGTGCATGGTGCAACCGAGCGTCAAAGAGGAAGATCTGGCCACGATGTTCCCCGGGGGAGTGACGAAGGTGGATTTGCCCTCGGGCAAGCAGTATCTGCGAAAGACGACGCCCTAAATTAACACTTTTTTTGTTTGTTACCAATTGTATCTCTAAGTGTGAACCTGAGGTTATCTTGCAAGTGTACTTCAAAAATTCATCAATAAATCCTTATCGGACTTTATCATTAAGCACAAAAAACGGGACGTTTCTATTTTTCGAACAAAACCATTTCGATAAACCACCTGCCGGTGGTGGTTTTAATCAGTAATCAATTATTTCACCCTTTTTGGATCCGTTTGTTATCATCGCTGCTGTTACAGTGGCCCGCCATCTGGTCTCATGTTTATTTACTTTCGGTGCACGATAATTACCTTTTTTATTTGACTTATGAGATTGTGACAGTATGTACAAGTCATTTGCATTAAGAGTAAAAATAATGTCACGTGTTGGACTCTTAACTTTTTAAACCCGATTTTCTATCTGAACAAGTTCTAATTTAAAAATTCGTAAAATTTCGTCAATTTTCAACGAATATTTGACCTTCTAAAAAAAATTGAGAAACGAACTCTTGAATTTCACAAATTACAAGTTTGGTGGTTTGGAACAGCTTTGGCATTGTTTGTAGGTACTAACTTCTCCTATTTAAAACGATTTTGATGTGAAAAAATACACAAAAAAAATAAAAATTGAAGAAAAACAATATTTTACAGAAAAAAATAATGTTTTTCATGCAACAAAAAACATGCCTATTAGAGTGGACAAACGCAACAACATCACTTCCAAGTTTTGGGAGCTTGTTTTGGACCCCCCAGAAAGAACCAGATAAATTCTACTTCTAGGAAAAAAATCATTTTCAATAATGTTAAATAAAATTCCTGCAATCAACATTATCAATTCAAACAAATTTAAAATTTAAATAAAATAATTTACAAACAATTTAATAAACTTCAAAAGGGTAGGATATCAATGCTTCTGACAATCTTCTGCGTACCGTGCTGAGTTAGAAAGAATTTGGTGTTGTTAATAGACAAATCCAGCGAAAGCTCAACGCTGCTTTTTGATGGTGAGAGATTTGACAGCTCCCATACTAAATGTCTCGATTTTCATACTTTTTGTTAATTTTCTTCTAAAATAAAACACTTAACATATGAAAACTATATATTTTTGGTGCCCAAAATTCCTGCTGAATCGAATGGTGTACTTATCTCAATTGCAAATTTTTTGAACAGTTTTTATTTTAATAATATTCTAGACACATTTTGTGCACCTAATCAATCAATACTTTTATCATAAATAATCATTTTATTGCTTAAAAATTGAGTTTTCCTGAGCTCCCATATTCAAATACATGGAAGCTGTCATTTCTAACACCATTGGCCACCTAGCGGCCATTTCAAACTGGATACGTCTATTGCCCTAATCAAATCGCGCTGAAGTCGCGCATTCGTTCAACATTTCGCACACAATCCCTTCTCTCTCAATTTCTTGAATGAAGCACAAAACAACCCATAAAACCTGACCAGCTCACGATGACTCGGCGAAAATAGGCTGCTGCTGCATGCAATTCGGATATAGGCATGAGATGGTTGAGTAACAAGTTCATTTTTTGATGAAACATGCTACCAAGCGTGATGGGACAAAAGTTGGGAGAACTTGAAATCGGTAGATCAAGATTGATTGATAGGCACCGTCTTGGAGGAGATGTCGTTAATTGTTATCCTAATTGTACGTTTGGTAATTGTTGTGTTATTCAAATAAGAGAACAATCGATATTTCTTTAATTTTTTTTTTCAAACGAAATGGTTTCAAATTTTTCCTATAAAAAAATGTTATATATTACTATTAATTAACAATATTGTACCTATGCTTTCCCTGAAATGAAAATGTAGCGTGACAGGACAACATCGTAAAACTGGACTTTTAAAAGACACCCCAGAACAATCGCTACAATTTTGCCAGGCTATTTTTTAAATTTTGCTTCAACATATTATCCCAATTTGAAAAAAACGAATCCTTTGCTCATTGAACCAAACGATTTGGTTGAAATTTGAGTATTTGCCAGCCATTTCTTTGCGTGACAACGATAGAAGCAGATTTATGAAAAAACTCCTCTGAGCAATTCTCTACGAAAACGGTATTTTTTCTTTAATTTTAAGTTTTGTATTTTTTAATCCGGCTGAAACTTTTTTGGTGCCTTCGATGTGCCCAAGGAAGCCATTTTGCATCATTAGTTCGTTCATATAATTTTTCATACATATTTGGCAGCTGTCCATACAAAAATGATATGTGAAAATTCTAAAATCTGTATCTTTCAAGGATTTTTTTGACCGATTTGGTGTCTTCGGCAAAGTTGTAGGTATGGAATGGACTACACTGAAAAAAAATTATACACTCTAAAAAAAATTGGTGATTTTTAATCTCACTTTTTGTCACTAAAACATGATTTGCACACTATTTTTATTTTTTATTTTTTTTGTTTTTTTTTTAATATGTTTTAGAGGACATTAAATGCCAACTTTTCAGAAATTTCCCGGTTGTACAAAATCATTGACCGAGTTATGAATTTTTGAATCTGTACTGATTTTTTCCAAAAAATCGAAATATTGGTCGCAAAAATTTGCCCACTTCATTTTTCGATGTAAAATTAAATTTACAATCAAAAAGTACTTCAGTGAAATTTTGATAAAATACACCGTTTTCAAGTTAAATACATTTTAGGTGACTTTATTGAAAATAGTCGCAGTTTTTCATTTTTTTTAAATTAGTGCGCATAAGCTGAGAAAATTCTCTATACTTTGCTTTTTTGAACTTTGTTGATAGGACCCTTAGTTGCTGAGATTTTGCCATGCAAAGGTTTAAAAACATGAAAATTGATGTTTTCTAAGTCTCACCCAAACAACCCACCATTTTCTAATGTCGATATCTCAGCAACTAATGGTCCGATTTGAAATGTCATATTTAAACATTCGTGAACAAAAACATTTTTTTAAAACCAAGACTAACATTTTAAAAGGGCGCAATATTGAATGCTTGGCCCTTTTTAAATGTTAGTCTTGATCTAAAAAAATTAAAAATATTTTTTTAAAAAGATCGGGAAAAGGTCACGAATGTTTCATATTTTAACATTGTAAATCGAACCATTAGTTGCTGAGATATCGACGTTAGAAAATGGTGGGTTGTTTGGGTGAGACTTGGGAAACATCAATTTTCCTGCTTTTTAAACCTTTGCATGGCAATATCTCAGCAACTAAGGGTCGTATCAACAAAGTTAAAAAATGCAAAATATAGAGAATTTTTCAAACATATTTTTTCCAAGAGTAGGCAAACATGTGCACTAATTTAAAAAAAATGAAAAACTGATTTTTTTTTTCAAAAAAGTCACCTAAAAATTAATTTAACCCGAAAACGGTGCTTATTATCAAAATTTCACTGAAGTACATTTTGATTGCAAATTTGATTTTACATCGAAAAATGAAGTTGAAAAAGTTTTGCGACCAATATTTCGATTTTTTGAAAAAATCAGTATTGATTCAAAAATTCATAACTCGATCAATGATTTTTTGCACAACCTGGAAATTTCTGAAAAGTTGCCATTTGATGTCCACTAAAACATATCAGAAAATGAAAAAAAATCAAAATAGTGTTTTTTCTGCAAATCAAGTTTTAGTGCCAAAAAGTTAAATAAAAAATCACCTAATTTTTTTTACCGTTTACCATTTTGTTCCAGTGTAGTCCGTATCCATGCCTACTACTTTGCCGAAGACACCAAATCGATCAAAAAATTCCTTCAAAAGATACAGATTTTTGAATTTTCATAAATCATTTTTGTATGGACAGCTACCAAATTTGTATGGAAATTTATATGGACAAACTAATGATGCAAAATGGCTTCTTTGGGCATACCGAAGGCACAAAGAAAGTTTCAGCCGGATTAAAAAATTGAAAAAAAAAACGAATGACCGAAATATGAGAGCCTCTCCCATTCCATGGCTTGCAGATTTTATTTGGACAATATTTTTGGCGTTTGAGGTAAGAAAACGCATTTAAAGTCCGTTGTAATTATTTAATTTAAATATTGTCAAAAATGTGACTTTTCAGGAGTCAACTTTGGCTGTATTTCAAGCAACATTGCAGTATTTTTGTAATTTCCTGAACTATGCTTATATGTTTTTTTGTTCACAATTTAAATAGTAGGTACATAATCGTATCATTCTATAGTAGAAATGTGAAAAACAATAAAAATAAATAAAAAAGTTAGGTGGCAGCACATATTTTTCAAAATTTCAAAATTTCGTCGATATTTAAAGATATTTGAAAAAATAATTGCAAAACAACTAATTGGGTGTGAAAATCATTTTAAAATACTTTTTTATTCAGATTTTGAATCTAAGGCCAATAGATCATGAGTCTTGAAATGCAGTTTTTTTAAAGAACTACTTTTACCCAAAAAAATAGCAAAAGCGTGGCAAAATAAAGGCCCTCAAAATATTGATATTGACAAATTACTACAAAAGTGCTTCAAGTTTGAGGGTGTTTCGAATATGTGGGATGACTGTACTATCAGGAACAATAAACATTTAGTTTATGATAAATGAAAATTAAAGCATAGCATTACGGATCTTGTACCACGCTGTAAGGGGTGCCACAATGGTCAATTCAATATTCTTAGACAATTTGACTGATGCCCGATAGAATCAAAAATATCAGAGAACGTAAATTTCCACACAGTGCTGCTTGCACAGCACTCTAAACAAAATAAATGCAAATTAAAATACTAAAGGAGGTATTAGACTATGACAATCAAACAAACTTGCACCACTGACGAACTGACGTACCACCAAGAGTTCAAATTTGACCACACTTTCACAACTTCCTTGTCACTCACTCTCAGCGATCAGCGATTGTCAAACACACGGTTTGACAGATGCACAACTGCTGCTGCTGAGAAGCTTTCTGAAGGAACATGTGAAAAAGGTGGAAACCATTCCTTAAAAAAAAAACAATATTTAAACAATTTAAAAATAAAAGGTAGTGTTAAACGCTGTTTTGTCTTTCATAATTTGTCAATGTCAATGTCAAATTCGAATTTTGACATTCACTCAAGAAGAGAAATATACGATAAATAAAAATGAAGAATGCGGTTATAAATGATCGAGAAATTTGTTCCTAGTGGCAAGTTAGTTCGTCAGTGATTTCCTTTTTTTTGTGTTTGCCAAACTCAAAAACAAAGCAAAATGTAGGCAGGCTGACGTTTCAGCAAACACATGCAAGCACTGTCAAAAAGCGCTTGTTTGTTCGTTTGTTTGTTTGTCATAGTCTAATACCTCCTTAAAAATGAAACAAAAAATAATACACGGAAATAAAATTCGAAAAACAAACCTTGGGCATTGGAGAGTTTGGACCTTACCGTTGTGCTTCTAAGAAAACTAGATTTTCTAGTTTTTGTAAATGTTTTCCTTTTCGTGCGAGAGATATTGAACTTTACTTAATAAATTCTCGCGCGTCGGTACTTAAAAAAAAATTACCGATCAACGTTCTACAATTGGTGGTTACAAGGCAGTTTATTTATTTATTTTAACATTCATATTGCTAAAACATAAAATATTAATCGCACTTCTATGGATTTTATAGAACTTTCATTTAACGATGACTCCAACGAACAAAAAACACCCTTCAATTCCCAAGGCACCACCAGTCCTTCACCGGTCAGGACTTGCCGCCGGACAGAAACTCGTACTGGTTCAACACGTTGTCCGGGATGTACTGCTCGAGCTGGGCGCGCGGTATCTCCGCCACGCGGGTAAAAATCTCTAGAAATCGCAGCGCCAGCACCGCTTCCGCGCAAATTTCCTGCTTCGCTCTGAAATTTAATAATTAAAAATGTTTTTTTTTTGTGTGTGGAGTTCTTTAAAACTTACTTTAAATTTGCGTCAACAAACGACATAACGTACTGGCAGATGTACACCAGGAATGTGTCCATGTGGGCGTTGTGAAACTGCCGGAAGACGGTCAGTAGACCGACGACCACGGGAAAGCCATCGATTGGGTCGTTTTTCTTTTTGGCGATCAAGCTGTCGACGTTCTTCATGTATTGGAAGCGGGGCAGGTGGACAATCACAAACAGGAACACGAGCAGGGACAAAAAGCGCGGACTTTTAGTTTCGATGTACTTCTTGCGGTAAGGGTTGTACAGGCCGGCGCACTCCAGATAGCGGTTCAGCTCAAACACGAGGTCGGCGCTCGGCAGTGGCTTGCTTTCGTTTAGTGTGTGTCGCTTCACGTCCATCAGAATGGCGTCGTTCAGGGCCCGCAGCGATGACTCCAGCTTGGTGGACTTTAGCTTGCAGCTGCAGTTGAGCTCGAACGCGACGTGCGTTCGAAGGATTTGCTTCTGGCCGATCTTCAGGATCCAGTCCTGCAGCTGGGGCCAAATTCGTGTGAAGGTGGTCGTCAGATTAGCGTACGTTTTGCCGGGCAGTTCCACGTAGTCGACCTTTTGCAGCTCGGACTCGACGTTGTCTAGCGCGTCGTACCAGCTCGGTTCGTGCTGGAGCTTGCGGGCGATGGTGACGAGGAAGTTTTCCAACTCGGCGGTTACAAGGAAAGAGTAGAGTTTGTCGAGTCCGACTAGGCCGGGTGGGCCGAAGGTTTCGTTGACGCGTGCGGCGAATTTGTTTGTGAGGAGCGGTTTGTGGGACTTGGGGTCGTACCAGGTCGTGCAGATGTCCACGTAGATGGTGGTTCTGAAAGGGATAGTAGCAAAATTAGTAGAACGGTTTGAACACTTTAAACGAGAAAACTTACTTTGGATCCGTAATGCGCATTATCTCGCGCGCCAGCCGTCCCACGAACGTAACCGAAGCCATGTCCAGCGGTTCGTAGCTCGGAATCGGAATGGTGCTGCTCTGGAACTCCGACTCCCAGTCGAGAATCTTGCTCTTCACGAACGGATTGCACTCCCGCTGGACGTTGTAGTTGATGATGCGCTGCATCTCCTCGTTCCAGATGCGCAAGCAGTGAATGTTCAGGTAGTCCTGGACGTACTCGAACGAGCGCTTGTACCCGTCGATGATTTTGTGCAGCGCGGTTAGTTTCGCCTCCAGTTCGGACTCTTTGGCTTTGGCGTTGAACGTGAGATTCGTGTGGAACGCGTCGGAAACGTTCTTCACAAACTCCTTCCGAATGCCGTCTTCGAGCAGTTGTTTGGGATCGAGGGCGACCACGCCGACGAGGGTCGTTTTCATGGCGAGGATTCCCTCGGTGAACGTTGACACGGAGTAGGTAAGCTTTGCTATCGTGAACCGTTCGTCGAGCTGGGCGTACTCTTTGAGCTTTTCCTTTTCGAGTCGCATCGGGATTTGCTTGATTACGTTGGTTTGAAGGTCGATGATTTGGGCCAGGATGGTGAACATCGTTTCCGGGATGATTTGAACGACCTTGCGGACGAAATTTGCGAGCTCGTTGCTGTAGTACTTGGAAACGTCCATCAAATCTTCGCTCTCGGCTTGGTTCAGCCGGAGAAGGGGGATTTCCAGCGCTGAGGCTAGTTTGAGAAAGGTCGAACGCAACTTGATTACCAAACTGGGCTGCTTTTTGATATTTTCTTGCATCATTGGAGTGTAGCTGTCAATCAGTCGCCAGGCATAGCTGAAATCTCCAATCAGTTGCAGATTGATCAGGTCGTCCTCCTTGATGCTGATTGTGTGGAACATCTGTTGAAGATATTGCCGCGTCTCGACCATGTTCTGCTTCACTTGCATGTTTTTGCTAAGATCATGAAAGTCCTGAACCTCCTCCAAAGCTTGAATCAGCTGAATGATATTTCTACCTGAAACACTCAACTCCTTGTCCTCATTACTAAGTTTAGTAATCTCCCGGCCAATATTCAAGAACCACTTGCTCAAACTATCATTCTTTTTCATCTTTCCGAAAGGTTTATCCCCAGAGTAAGCATCCGCCAGGTCCTGAATCCGCTCACATGCTTCCTTCTTAAAACTGTCCCACCTTTCCTGCCTCTCGTCCAGCAGCCTCTTCAAAATCTCCCTAATCTTAACCTCCAACTGAGCCGTGTTCAACAGCAACTCAAAGAACTCGATCCCTTTAAAATCGATATCACTTTCAATGAGCTCCTTCACCTGGCGACACTTCTTCAACGAAGCCGCACTGCCCACATCAATCACGGGCTGCCCCGTGTGCAGCATCACCCAGCGGACCGTAATGTTGCACTCGCGGATCAACGCCGTCACCTTCGGAATGTTATCCAGCAACTTCTGCTCGGTGAGGTTGCCCTCCTTCAAAATACTCCTCGTACGATTCAACAACGTTTCCATAGATCGCTTCTGCTTGCTGCAAATCTCCTTCAAATTCCCACTGTCGAACGTGTTCAACATCGCAGATTTGGCCGCCTTAAACGGATCCCAAGCGTTCAGCAAGTTCACCGTGATTCCCATGTAAAGCGAAACGATCCAATTGTCCGAGAAAAACTTGTCCACAATCTCGCGCATCCGCGAGGCCTGGTTGTGCAGCATGTTGGTCGCAAAGAACAGACAAACGTACAACATCCCAGCTTGGTTGGCCAACGCCGTGGACCGATGTTCCGGCAGTGGATACACCGAAATTTGATTGTACACGTCGTCCGACCTCAGTCGGCCAATCACCATCTCCACGTACACCGGGTTCACCGGCACCCGGCCAAAGTAGTCCTCCGGGTAGTTTTGAGTCTTCTTGGCGGCTGCGAACGACGACAGGGCTGACGAAGAGGTACTTCCGTCGTTGTACCCGGTCGAACGGAGCAGCTTGCACACCTCGTCGATGTTGCTGTCGCCGTCGGTCTTGAGCGCGCTGTACCGATTGTAGGCCACCAGCAGCCGCTCCCGAACCAGACCCGGGATCTGGAGGTCCACCACGAGCAGCATGACGCCGTACAGGTACAGGGCTTCGCACTGGAATGAACTTGTTAATTTCAGGAATACCAATGAGTTAAGCAACACCCACCATCAGCTGCTTGCCCTCCTCGTCCTGGAACACCTTCTCCATCGACTGCTGGATAAACATCCCCCCGTTGAGCTCGTCCAGAAAGGTGTTCAGCTCCTTGATGTACTTGTGAATGCTTTCAAACACGATGTAGAACCGGTTCAGAATCACCAGATAATTCTCGCGGATTTCCTCGTCCAGCACCTGCAGCTTCTCGTCGGCCTCGATGCGGGCCTCCTGCGCGTCCGAGATTTGAAAGTAGCTAAAGTCCATAATGATTTCGCCATACTTTTGCTGCTCCTCTTTAGTTTTCAAGCTGCAGACAAAAAAATCTCATTGAAGTATTTACAAAATTAACACCATAAAAAATCACACCAAAACACCTCCGGGATAAACTCCTTCAGGCGCAGCAGCTCGCAGATGATGGTGTTGCCCTCGGCCACAATCTGCAAAATCGTCTGGCCGCAGACATTGTTCTCGGCGAGGAATTCGGCCGCCATGGTGGCGAAAGTTAATGAATCTCAACACCAACCAAAACAAATAAAAATCAATCTTAATTCGTACAAATTGAATGAATAACACTGATAAGAGGACCCTAAAGTGCACTGCCTGACTGGCCACCCCACAACAACATCAGCAACATTGCGACAGGCGCGACCAAAACAAATTCAGGCGTGAGCATAGATCGTGCATAGGTTTTGTAAACAAAGCAGCATGAAAAAAGCACAGTGGGATAAACTCTGGAAAAATGTGGGAAATGCGTTTGATTTCCCAAAAATTTTGAAATCTATGAAAAATAACGATAAGGTTCACTCAAGCCATTAAAAAGTACCGGTTTTGCTAGTAGAACCATGTTCAGGAATCCCAATGGCAGATTGGTCAGGTGCGTTTACAGATCGACCAATGTTCAACAAATCATAGAAAATCGATAATTGAACTTAATGATTCGCTTTTACCTTCATTTGAAAGCTTTTCATGCGATCTTTCGAATGCTGTATCGAACAACTGTAAAATTTAACTTTTATATCAAGTTTTTGAAGACCCTTGAAATTCACAAATTCGGAACACTTTTTTCTTACGGATGTAAACAAACTTTGGTTCTCTCTATGAGTAGAAAATTTATACAAAATAATGACTTCACGCACTGAAACCAACGAAACTCATGCTTAGTTATGTTTTACGAATGGTCTGATAACTTTTTTTTAAAATATCAGTTAAATTCAGGTGTTCCACAATTGTGGGAGGCACAATAACATCCCACAATTATGGAACATGCTGCTCTGAAAGAAATACTCTTGAAATGCAGTTTTTTGTTTTAAATAAAGGTCCTAAATGTAGTAGGGTCGACAGAAACGATGCATTTGGCATGCTATTGACAAATTTATGTGAGCCATTCTCCCCGAAAGCCGGAAAGTCAATGTTGGCAGCTGTTCATTAGGGTGACAATGAAAATAATCGACATCAGGGATACCCTTTGGCTCGATTCCTTAGGCAAAAGTAAGTAACTGTGCCAATTTTGAGCCAAATCGGTTACGGTTAAAGGGTCGCTTCTTATCGTTGAAGTTTATATGGGAAAAATCGCAAAAAATGTATGCAGAAAAACATCTTTTCAGTATTTTTCTGCCAGGCGACGCAGGTCTTGCCCAAAATTGTTCAAGTGTAAGATTCTTATAGGAAATTCAATTGTCTACAACTTTGTCGAAGTGTGCAACACAATCCGAGTTGATCCTGATTTTTTTTATGAAGTTTGGTTCAAAATCGCCAACAACATCCAGTACTTTGTTCTAGAAATCAGGAGGAAATCCAGTTTTTTCGCGAAAACTTAACACGTAGCCTCGGGACACCTAATCTTGTTTTATCATTAATTTGGATATAAGTTCGCATTATGAATGTCAAAACTGTGTTATTTGATGAATTCTAACATCAACATCAAATCAATTTTTTTATGAAGTTTGGTTAAAAATCGTGTCACTTTGTTCTAGAAATCAGGAGGAAATCCAGTTTTTTTCACGAAAACTTAACACGTAGCCTCGGGACACCTCATCTTGTTTTATCAAAACTGTGTTATTTGGTGAATTCTAACATCAACTTTCATTTCAAGTTTGTTTGAACGCTGTTGTTAATTTCAAAACAATTAAATAAAATTATAAGATTACCAAAAATGCGAAACATAACACGTGAAATATTTCATAGGCGTCCGAAGCACCGGGAAGGCAAAGCAGAAATTCATGGTTTTGATTTCCTTAAATTCCTGCAAATTTTTATATAAAATATCGATTGATTTGATGTTAACAGCTTATTTGAAACCTAAGAATGCCATTCACTAACATTTCAGTCCAAATTTGTGCGATTCATCAGCAAAAACGTGTGTCCAGAACTCGAAGCAAAAGTGTCCGGATTTCGAATCAGCTTTTATCAGTGTCCGGTATTCGAAGCACAACAAGTCATTATAATTTTCAAATTCTGATGAAAAATTGTTAGAAAAGACATAATTTGCATGCATTCTCTTAAAACTGACTGTTAATACTACATCCTGATGATATTTCTTCATTTCCAACTTATTACATGATTTTTTGTCAGCTATAACGAAAATGATATGCTACTAAGTGTCCGGATTTCGAATCATGACGTTATTTTTTCAGCAGCCTCAAATTTTGTCCAAATCACCTCAAGTGTACAAACTGTGCGGCAGCATAATTTTTGAAAATCACACGAGTAAACGTGGCAACGTTGGACTTGGAAAATGCTGAGAGAGAGCTTTCGGTTTGACAGCTCCTGCTTGACACCACTCACACACCCACACACTTCCAAACCGGAAAATCACGCACACATCTGAACGCAACATAAACAAACCCGCTCACGCACACTACGATCCGGTTTATATGCTCTCCTTCTTTTCTGGGAGGGAGGTGCATCACTTCGCCCAGCCGTCGTCGCCGTCGTCGCGGAGGAAAATATTTTCAGGGGGAACTTCATTTGACATTTCAAAAGTCAAAATTCAGCGTCCATAAATAAACATTCGAGTTTTGGTTTGGGAAAAAATCTTGAAAATAGTGACTAAGTGCGTGTTTTTAAACTGTAATTGTTTGTGAATTCGTGAGTGTTTGCATTTTACACTGGAAAAATGATGGGTAAGTTCAAATTTGTATGCTTAACTTTGGTTTTTGGACGAAATTATGTGTGTGTGTTTCCACTTTTATCAGCTGCCATTTTTACCCAAGAAACAAATAAATTTATGATTTGAATACAACTGCAAACAAAATATATTGCAACAAAAATTAAACCGATAAATTTATCAAAAGAAACATTGATAAGAATTTTGCAAAATTTTCAAACAAAATTGTTTTCAAAGCCGAAGAAAAAATAAAAACAGAAAAGCTTTATTGAGTCAATGACAGCTCAAATTTCGCGGTAATATTATGAGCTTGTACAAATTATGCAAATGTTTTCATTTGAATACCTAATGTGATTTGGTTATTTTGCAACATATAAAACGAGATATATACTGTTTAGTAAGTTTACTGCTATCAATTTTTATTGTGAAAATGTATAGATTGGTAGCCATTTTGGAAGTGGCCTTAAGCTGTTTGATTGTTGTCAATAGCTCCAAAGGCATATAAATCATCAAATTTGCTCATAGAGATAAATCAAATAATTATTTTGTAGGACCTACAAAATTTACTCGTATATTTTTCAAGCATAGATCTGTCGATAACGGTACAGAAATAAATGATAAATTTCCAGTAATTGACAGCTGTCAAAACGTCAATTCGGTAAACATCAGTAAATAGTAGTCGTTGCCTTGGTGTTTGGCAAACACGATTGTATTTGTGTCGAAACGAAGTTAGGAGAATAATATTATGCATTTTTCACGAAATAAATACAACCCAATGACAGCTTCAGATCGTCAACTTACGAATACGCAAGCGCCGCGCATACCGCTGGAAAACGTCAAATCGATTTAATAGTATTTGTATAACGATTTGTACACGCAACAGTGTGCTCCTAAATTATTTATGTTGTCTGAGTTAGTTTAATTTTACTTTGTTTTTACTGAGTCCATTTATTGTTTTTTATCGATTTTTTAAACTATTTTTTATGTTTAACATATATTGAAGAAAACATTTCAAACTGCACATTTTAATGCTTTTTGGTTTATTGAATATTCTGAATGTACTCCTAATAATCTATCTTTCCCTTAAAAATTAGCCAAACTTACTTGAGTAAAATTTGTTTAATGTTGGTTTAAAAAAATTGTAATATAATTTTATCAATTTTTCGAAGTCTTTTCTACAGTATTCCAGGTGCCAGTCGTATCTCAACTGAAAATTCAAAGCTCGGTTGAAACTTACTTTTGTCAGGCAAGTAAATGATAAATGTTATTTCATTTTAAACTGAATATTTTTTTAAATGTCTGGCATTTTCAAATCGGCGCAAATAATGTCCGTGATGCTAAAATATGCTTATGTGATATTTCAAGTTGGTTTTCAACCAACACGACACTTATTGGCTTTTTCTGTAAGCCAAACTGAATTTTCATTGTTTTAGAGTTTATGGGATTTAAAGGACGTGCAGATGGTCAATTTAAAGCATTTTTGAAATTGATTATATGTAAATTGGTTGAGAACCTGTAAAAAATAGTTTTGTTTACAAAAAGTGCATAGCACCTTTCGCAAGTCAAACTAAGCTCTTTTTGACTTTAAGCAATATATTGAAGTTTCAGGACATAGATACTAAACCATTTTTTGACAGCCCTAAACAACTCCCCAAAGTTTGGGAACGATTGGTTACTCCACACTTTCCGCAAAGCGAATCAAATTTGTATGGGAATTTGTATTCGTCTAAAACTTGATTTTTGAGCAACAACACGTTTTATACCAGTTTTGAGGGCGCTATTTTTTTAGAAGCAAGTTAGCATCAAACTCTCTTCGGGAAAGTTGTAGGGCACCTTTCAAAACAACCATACATGAATATAACGTGAAACATCGATTTTTTTTAAATGTCGAAATAAAAAAAAATGGTCCAAATTTTGCTTATGCAATGTTTGGAACTTAACCAATATTTCCCAGACTTTGGAGAGTTGTTTAGGACCTCATAAAGAACTGAAAAAAATGCTGTGCTGGAAAACACGACTTTTGTTACTACATTCTAATGATGCATTCCTTTTTGTCAAAAATTCGTCACGATTTATTCATGATTTTATCTTATCGTTTCTATTACATTTTTGTGTATTTTTTGCCAAATATCAAAAGTCAAAAAAATAACCATGAAACTTATTGCCATAAAAAAGACTTATTGTATAAAAATATCACCCGTTTTTTGTGAAGCTTTTTTTTTGTGAGCATTCTGCTAAAACGCTCACCCAACCAAAATTAAACTTTTTGTGTTTTCGCTTCTCCAGAATGTTTCATAAAATCGAGCTAAATCAAGCTCCCCCCTAAGAAAAAGGCCGCCGCCCATGCTCTTATGCTTGTAAACACGCAACATAACTCCCCTCCCCTCCCAAATCGTAAAATCTCACCCACACATCCACACGCTCTCCACCTCGCCTGTCACTGCTGCCGCCGCCGCTGTGTGCGTGCTTTATTTACCCGATCCGTCGCCGTCGTCGCTCGCATCGCCCGAAAGCTCTCGCTCCTCGCGCGCGCCGTCGTCGGTCCGCCATTTTGTTTCGGCCGTCGCTCGCTGCGTTTTCGGTTTTGCCGCGGACGCTCCGCTTGATGCCTGTCATTCTGACAGTTCGCGTTGCATTGTGTGGAGCGCTTTTTGTTATTCCTCTCTGCTCATCACATTTTTGACAGCTAGCTCCTTTTGCAGAGGAAAAGTGTCGCGATTTTCAAAGTGGTTTTTCGGGGGTGAAAAGTGACGGAAATTGGTGCGAAAGTTGGGGAAAAGTTGGTCCGCCGCGGTGCGAACGTTGGAGCGGTGTTTTTGTGGCAAAGTTCGGCGGAAATCGACCCCAGCGGAAGGGTTGAAAATTTCGTGTGAAAAGTGGACTTTGGTGGAAGCGGGGTGCGTGGAGGTCGCGCGCGGTTCTTCGCGTTGGTGCGGGGAAGGACGGAAAAAACTCAGCAAGCCTTGAGTTTTGAGCTGCTGCTAGGCAAACAGTGGCGAAGAATCGAAGTAGGCTTCGCGGCTGAGAGGAAGCGAAAACTTCAAATTGCGCACCGGATTGCGAAGATCCGGTTTCCGTAGCACACGTTTGAACGCATCTTTGCCTAGCAGTCGGGGCGCTTGTCGCCATCCAAAGCCGTCAAGATTGAGGAAATAGAGGAAATCGTGGAGACCGAGGAGGTCATCCTCTCTCCCGAAGACCTGCACCACGAAGAGTACGAGATCACGTCGGTGCCGATCGAAACAACGACGACGGTGCAGACCGTCAAGCGGACCGACATCCGTGACCTGGCCCGGGAGGCGCACTACAAGCCAAACTGCTACAGCAGGAAAATGAAGGTAACCGAGGCTTGGAACGGGAACCTCTCGCAGAACTATTTTGATTCGCAACTGTCGTCGCGCGTCTTTCGTAAACAAGAGAATCTATCAAAATCTATTGCATAATTTGTCAGATAATTCGTCGAGCTTCGTTTTGGTCGTGCAGCGGCGGCTGTCTGTCAAATGTCAAACCTTTGTCACCCGGAATGTAATCGTCAAGACGGATCCCGTATTTTTTTCGATTGTCAAAATAACAAGCTCATCTTTTTAAGAAGATAAACATTCATCAAAGTTAGGAAATCCACGCGAAATTTACCAGAAAACTTGTATAAAATTCAAACACGAAATTTGTTCTCGAACATGACAGGCTGGAAGCGGATGACAGCACGATTTCCAACATGGCGGTGCGAGTGAAAAAAAGACTGCGTCGTTTGAATTTTACGCGTCGCTTGAAGACGACCGTCAAAAATTTAAACAAACTCATATTTTGAAAATTGTGTGCAAAATCGGTCCAGTTGACAGATTCGTTTTTGTAAAAATTCAAATTGATAAAAAATTTATGTCAAAAACTTGTATTTTTCAAACATTGAAGAAACTGTCAAAATTTGAAGATTGTGTTGGTGAGTTTCTTTCTTGCTCACCCACACCAATGTAACTGTTTGGCAGTGTTGCCAGAAATACAGAAAGAAAAAAATCGATAAATTCTATGAATGTCAAAAGATCGCAGCATGCTGCCTGGTAAACTGCAGAAAATTGAGAAAATTTGCATTTTTTTTTAAAATGAATTAATCAGTTATTTGGGAATTTGTGTGACCGTGAAATGGATAAAAATCCTTCAAGATGGCCGGTCTGTATAATTGCTGACTACATTTAATCCAAATCCAAAAAGTATTTCCTAGGGCATAATAGACTTACGAATTTGTTAAAAAAAAATTCAAATTTTTATTTAATTTCAAGTCACAATTAAAGATCAGTAAGCATTGTTAAATGAAGTAGATTGCTGATAAACAGTAACTTATCTGAGTACAATGACCATTTACAAAAGTTTTGGATTTTTAATCAATTTTAATTCTTGACAGAAAATACTTTATAAATATGATTCAAAGTAAATGCATTATGTGATATGGTTTCATCGTGTTACTGTTGTTATTTACTTTAGTCCAGTGAGTAATTATTATTCTGGAAAATATGCATCGGTGGTCCCCTCGTTATTTTTGGTTCAGCTCAGTTAATGAGCAGCATTCGGTGACTGGGCTACGTTCTCAGCCCAGTTACCGAACAAGTACTCTATAAATAGTGCTCTATATCAAACGTCAAAATTACCCCCCGCTAGAGGGCGCTGAAACTTGGGGTGAGGTTTTCATTAGAACCTACAGCGAGTAAATTGGTTTGAAATTTGAAATTGTTTTATTTCATCATACAATCTACATTGATAACAAATTATACAATTTTCAGGTAAGAAATAAATAGCTTAATTGTTATAAACGAAAATATTCTTGTGATGTCCGATTTAACCTGTTCATTATCTGATTCAAAATAAGAAAAAGTTTTAATCAACCAAAAACTAATTAATCAATTGAGAATGTAGATTATTAAAGTTTATAAATATTTTTTAAAGTCACTTCTACCATAAAAGAAACGCTATGCTTGAAAAATGTTAATTGGAATGATTTTCAAAACTAGCAATCTAACCTCATTCTCGCGTTTTCAATCCGGATCTCAGAATTTTCAATGAAAAAGGCAACTTAGCAAAAAAATCTAAAAGTCAATCGATAGGACTTTTTATTTCTTACCTCCTGTTAACTTTATTTTATTCCAAAAAATAAATTTTCTTTCAAAAAATCTTAAAATAGTTTTCACTACCCTTTGCACTTATCGCCTTAAAACGTAAACGTAACCTTGCACCAAAGTTCTTCTACTCGAATGTAGGTGGCGAATCGAGTTTTTAGTTTTGGTTTTGGGGGCCTATAGATTTAAGAGTATTTCATGGATGATGTTTTAACTTCAACAATACAAAATAGGACAATTTTTTTTGTTTTGATTGTCCGAAGTGAAGTTTTTGTGAGGCATTCGGACAATCGAATCGGTACTGTATGCAGACAGCTAAATTTTGACGTTAAAGTGCTTTTCAATTCTCATGTGTTTCAAAAAAGAAAATGCAAAAATTTGTTTACTTTTGGCATAACAATTTTAACTTTAAAATTGGGTCCTAAAATGAAGCTTGGACTTCTGATATTATTGTTTACAGCGATAAAGCTTATGTTTGTGAGTACAATGACCCTTTGTACGACCACATAGAGTTTAAAATGGATTTTTAAATCAATTTTGAAAAATTAACCTCGCGGTCCTTCTTGACAGAAAAGCTCCTACTTGACAGCTCGTTCCAAGGGGGCCATAGTTGATCCATCGAAAAAATGTTGTCTTGTCAAAAAAAAATCGCATTAAAATGAAAAAAAAGTGATCAGAAATGGTTTTTAATTGTGTTTTTTACCGTTGTACATAAAAATTTACATAGGGCTTTAGTACCCAATTGAACAAAAAAAGAGAAAACATTTAACTCTGCAACACAAAGAATATAAGTTTTCGTAAAAGTTGAAATAAATCTAGTCATTTTTGCTTAATTAAATTGCTGTATAAAAAATTACAGGAAAACCAAATTATCCGCTAAACTACTTTGTCTTGGCGGTCTCTATTGCATGACTCTTACGCTGTTGTAATAGGGTGCTAAACTGCCCATGTTCGCATAAATGTCCCATATGCATTTTCATTACTTTTGAGTTATTGAAGCTTTGGTTCAAAATTGTGTACTCTTCTAGAAATCTGTAACATATCCAGTACTTTATACTTGGAATTTGGAGAAAATCATTTTTTTATTGCGAAAACTTAACACTTTTCTGCGTTTTTCTCCGCTTGCTGTTTTTTGCATATGGGACATTTATGTGAACATGTGAATTTTTTAATGCCAAAGAACAATCTATTTTCATTTAAAAAGTTAACACTTTGCGATGGCCCAACTATAGTCCCCTTGGAATGGGCTGTCATGAAAGATACTTTCTATTAAGAAAGACCCTGATTCTTTTTTTCATTAAATAGTTGTGCTCAAAAAAAGCTTAATCATTGTGCTCAATCAAATACACTGAAAATATGCCACACTTTTTATTCAAGTGCCCAAACACTTGAATGATTGAATAAAGTCACATCGTAGATCTAATTGGTTTGTGTTTCAACATCAATCCAAACCACTATCAAATGCAAGTGTTTGGGCGGTTGACTTTTTGGTATTTTTTAACATGTTATTTCATTCGGGTGGCTCAAGCTTTTCAATTGTTTTGCTCATGAATTTGTCCCACCGTCTTGAACTATTCAAAGTGATGAGCAAAACACTGAAAATGATCATAAGATCTACCCAAACAGGCACTATTCAAAGTCAACGTGATTATCCACATGAATTTAATGTGTTTCACTGATTGATTTTTGCTTTCATCGAAGGCTAGAAGCGAGGCAAGAACCAATAGCACAAAAACACTTGTTTTCAACTGGCCGGCCGGCGCAGTGGTAGCGTGCACGACTAGCAAGCGAGAAATGTAAATCGCTTGTACGTACTTTTATTTTCAACACCATTTAAAATTCAAGTGTTTGGCTATTGACATTATTTCATGGCCAATCACCGAAATTTCAAGTGTTTTGCGATTGATATTTGAGTGCTCTGTACAGCAGGGCCAGATCATGTGTAGAACACTTCGTTGAGCTGTGTAAGTTTTGCTCAGTGTAAGCAATCTCAAAATTCTATTTTGAGACCCAATTGCCTTATAGGCTCCAAAATTTACATTGTTATACTTGAAATCTAGAGTTTTTTTTGAAAAGGTCCTATAAACCAAATTTTCATTTTTTGCTTTTTGGGTGTTTTTGAACACCCCTGACTCAAGGCGGTTCTAAAAACACCCAAAAAGCAAAAATTGAAAATTTGGTTTATTGGACCTTTTCAAAAAAAACTCCAGAAATGTGAATAAAAATTATTCAATTCAATGCCTGAATACCTATCTAATTACGAAAAAATCTTTAAAAAAATCAATTTCTTCATTTCTGGCAACTCTTACTTCACACGTCAAACACGGGTGATTTTGACGTTTCCTACGTGACGTGAGGGGAAAACTCACCAACACAAGCAAAGCTCGCCCGATCGAGTGTGCGTGATGTTTTTTTGCCTTCTCTTGTTGACGTTCAATATCACGCAAGAGAGTGTGAGAGAGCGACGGCGGCGGCGTCGCGTCATCTGTCAAATTGGAGGGGTAAAAGCTCGCTGTGTTCGCTACTGGAGAAGTGAGCTTTTATGCTGTTTGTGAAAATGCACGCACATTGTAGGTTTTGGGAGATTTTTGGGTAGTCAAAATTGAGTGTGATTTTAATTTTATTTATTTTTATTTCCAGCTCAAGAGCTCAACTTCCAGCCGGCGTCGAGCGCCGAGGACACCGAGGGTTCGGACGGTGAACACTACAAAGTCGAGGGTGACCACAGCTTCAAAACCGAATATGAGGGTGACCTGGACATGGACGGCATCAGTCCGAACAACTCGTCCTCGATCCGGAAGCGCCGCGGTAACCTGCCCAAACACTCGGTCAAGATTCTCAAGCGCTGGCTGTACGAGCACCGGTACAACGCGTACCCGAGCGACGCCGAGAAGGTGACGCTGTCGCAGGAGGCCAACCTTACGGTGCTGCAGGTTTGCAACTGGTTCATTAACGCGCGGCGGCGGATCCTGCCGGAAATGATCCGACGGGAGGGCCACGACCCGCTGCACTACACGATCTCGCGACGGGGCAAAAAGCTGAACAACCAACTGGCCAACATGTCCGGCCCGAACCCGATCACGATGAGCCCGGCGTCGGAGGTCATTGTCGGTGCCACTGAGGAGATCATCGAAGAGGAGGAGGTCATCGAGGAGGGCGTACCTAACATTATTACTTCCAGCATCGGGCAGCAGTACGTGCAGACGCCGGCCGGTCTGGTGAAGGTCGAGGAGGACGTGGACTTTGAGGACCACATAATCTACCGGTGAGTAACGAAGCAAGTAAAAAAAAAATGTAGTTGAATATTCCCACTAACCAACCGCCCCTTGTGACTCTCAAAGTTATTCCTACAATATCCATTCCTACCGGGCCCAGCAGCCCGTGTTCCGCTCTGTCCTCAAGAAAACCAAATATCAAAGACGCAGGAAAATTCAAGCCTTTGTCAAGCACTCGAAGAAACCGAAAAGGTTCACCTTTTGGCTGTTCTTTAATTTCTTTTCCTGTAAATCAATTTTACTAATCCGTTGTTGTGGTCGCATTCATTTAGGTCGGACGAGAGCAACATCGAGTACGAGTACCCGGAGGAGGAGGAAGAGCTGCAAACCGAACAAACCGAGTGGGACGGCATCATCCGGTACGCCAACGACAAGGACGACGAAATTCCAGAAGAGTAAGTTTCATGGAAAATTGTCTAGGCATAAGTTTTTCTTTTTTCATAGCTAAGTTTTTGTCAGATTTGTTGATTCGCAACTGCCCATGTTTGCATGAGAGACTAACAGAGAAACTTTAAGAATTTAAGAATTTTTAGAGTTTTAGAATTTTAGACTTTTAAACTTTTAGACTTTTAAACTTTTAAACTTTTGGAATTTTAGAATTTTAACAACTTTAGAATTTAAGAATTTAAGAATTTAAGAATTTAAGAATTTAAGAATTTAAGAATTTAAGAATTTAAGAATTTAAGAATTTAAGAATTTAAGAATTTAAGAATTTAAGAATTTAAGAATTTAAGAATTTAAGAATTTAAGAATTTAAGAATTTAAGAATTTCAGAATTTCAGAATTTCAGAATTTCAGAATTTCAGAATTTCAGAATTTCAGAATTTCAGAATTTCAGAATTTCAGAATTTCAGAATTTCAGAATTTCAGAATTTCAGAATTTAAGAATTTTAGAATTTTAGAATTTTAGAATTTAAGAATTTTAGAATTTTAGAATTTGAAATTTGAATTTTAGAATTTTAGAATTTTAGAATTTTAGAATTTTAGAATTTAAGAATTTTAGAATTTTAGAATTTAGAATTTAAATTTTAGAATTTAAGAATTTAAGAATTTAAGAATTTAGAATTTAGAATTTAGAATTTAGAATTTTAGAAATTTAGAATTTAAGAATTTTAGAATTTTAGAATTTTAGAATTTTAGAATTTTAGAATTTCAGAATTTCAGAATTTCAGAATTTCAGAATTTCAGAATTTCAGAATTTCAGAATTTCAGAATTTTAGAATTTTAGAATTTTAGAATTTTAGAATTTTAGAATTTTAGAATTTTAGAATTTTAGAATTTTAGAATTTTAGAATTTTAGAATTTTAGAATTTTAGAATTTTAGAATTTTAGAATTTTAGAATTTTAGAATTTTAGAATTTCAGAATTTTAGAATTTCAGACTTTCAGAATTTCAGAATTTCAGAATTTCAGAATTTCAGAATTTTAGAATTTCAGAATATCAGAATATCATTTTAGAATTTTAGAATTTAAA
Source organism: Culex quinquefasciatus (assembly GCF_015732765.1). Classification (NCBI taxonomy): domain Eukaryota; kingdom Metazoa; phylum Arthropoda; class Insecta; order Diptera; family Culicidae; genus Culex; species Culex quinquefasciatus. The sequence continues at coordinate 144,917,410 of NC_051863.1, read as the reverse complement.
GTTTTAGAATTTTTGATGTTTTGACTTTTAGACTCTAAGACTGTTAGAATTTTAGAATTTTAAAAACTAAGAATTTTAGACTTTTAGACTTTTAAACTTTTAGACCTTTAGACTTTTAAACTTTTCGACTTTTAGACTTCTAGAATTTTAGTATTTTAAAATTTTAACTTTTTAACATTTTAAAATTTAAGAATTTAAGAATTTTAGAATTTTAAAATTTGAGAATTTTAGGAATTGAGAATTGAGGAATTGAAGAATTTTAAAACTTTAGAATCTTAGAATTTTAAAAATCTAAAAATTATAATTTTTGAATTTCAGAATCTTAGAATTCGCTGAAATTTAAAATTTTTGAATTCACGATTTTTGGAAAATTAGGAATTCAGGATTTTAGGGATTTAAGAAACGAAACAACGTAACTTCGATTGTCCTAGTTCATTTTTATGTTCGTACCTTGTGTGTGTGTGTGTAAGACTCTTATGTAAACATGGTCAGTAAAGCTTTCGAAAAATAGAAGCATTTTCATAAAACTTTTTCGCGAGCTTAGTAGTTTAGGTTTAGAGGCGCAAAGGCACCTGTAAACTGCTGAAGCACCACTCTCCTGCCCTTTTGAGCTTTGTTTCCGCAAATCTTTACCCTTTTCTCTTCTCTTGAAGATTGTGCCACCGGTTGTTTGTTGAATGTCTGAATAAATGTGCAACTGGGAAAGAAATTAAAAGAAAATACTAACAACAAGACGGTCGTGTCTGCCTCCTTTCCAGAATAACGGAAGAGGAAGTGATTGCGTCGGACAGCCCCGTCAACGAGTACTTCACCACCACCACGACGACACACAGCAGCCATCTGCCGCAAGCGTCGTCCCAAACCCTGAGCACGGGCAACGCCTCCGGTATGTATGGATCGCTTTTAGTATTTTTTTTCCTTCTTTCTTTTTAATTTTGTTGTAACAAATGTTTTTCTTTTTCTGTTTCTCCCTCTTCTTCTTCTTCGGTTTCCGTTTTTCCTTCTGCTGACCTAATAGAGCGTTCCGCACCGAACACGGCCACAAAAGTGCTCGCCAAATCAGGTACTTTGCGCCTGTTGTTGTCTCGCGCTAGGTTTCGCTAGATTCGCTCGCTTAGTTCTTCAGAAAATCGCTGAAACGAGAGAAAAAACGCCTAGTGTTTCATCACTAATCAATTTAATCTTTCTCTTGTCAACAGTTCCCGCTGGGCTGGCCAGGGTACAGGTGGTGTCCGCGGCCAGCACAAACGCAGCGTCGAGCAACAACAGCGCGTCCACGCCGATCGTGGTCAAGGCGGCCACAGCCGCAGCGGGGACCACCATCGTGACGACACCGATCCAGCTGGGCAAGACGGGGACGACGGTGAGGAAGCTTATTACTACGAGCACGCCGGCGACGACGACGGCGGCGGCGGCGACAGTGGAAACGTCGAATGCGAAGTCGTTGAATCGTCGTCGGCGACGACGACGACGGCAGTGCTTTCGTCATCGAATATAAACAATAACAACAACAACAACACCAGCAGCAGCAATAACAACTCCCAGCACACGACGACCGCCGTCAAGGTTAAAGGTGAGTGAGCGGGGATGAGCTTTGGGGCTTGGAATGTTAGTAACGTGGAATTATTTCCAATTTTTCAGGCGTCATCCGCGACGACAAGGATCAGTTCAAATGCCTCTACCTGTTGGTGGAAACGGCCGTGGCGGTGCGCCAGCGGAAAAAGAACAGGACGACGTGCACGTGCTCGGTAATTAAGAATGACAGATACAAAACACCCCCACGAAATCCTTTTCTTCTGAGGACGACGACAGCGACAAATCCAAACGGACAGCGACAGCCCAGAACACGACACAACCGTAAACAAAAACCTTGTAATAAGCAGAGTTTAGAGCAAGAAGGATTCGTTGTTATTTTTTTCTAAAAAAAAAGCAGAAAACGAAACAGCAACAACATTGAAGATTGAGAATTTTACTATATTTCGTAAGGACAGATTTAAGAGCTAGGTGATAACTTTCGGTAGCATTAGAGATAAACGCAAACGGTGTATGCAAAACTGTGGAAATACACACAAACACACAATTTCAGCAAACAAAAAAGCAAAACAAACCCCCTCCCCCTTGTATATACATGAACTATATCAAGCAAAACAATGTAAAAGGACCAAAGTCAAAAATGTAAACAAACCAGATTTTCTCTGTAATCGATGCTAAGGGAGTTAAACTATCCCTACATAACGAGAAAAGTATTAAAAATGTGATGTTTCTTTGAAAAATCGCTATTTTACATAAGGCCAAAGTCAATTACATTGTGTTTGTATTCAAAATCCTCATAGACCCTTTGATTCTAAGGTCCAATGTGAAAACTGGGTTGTTTTGTTTTGAAATCGTGTTTGGGCCAGGGACAATCAAGATTTTGTTTGCAAACAAGAATCGAAACCAACATTGGCCTTCTGCTTTAAAATCGCTGTTTTGACCCAAATGAAAAATCCCAGGCATTTCTGGCCAATTCTTCCCTCCTAGATGTGATTCCCCATGGTTCTGGAGATGTTTTACTTAATTAAATGAAATGCAATTTGAATGTCACCGAATTGTATTCAGATTGCCCAAGTGTAAGTCTGCTAGTGGAACCGGCTTGGTAAAAATATATTCATGCTTTAGGTTCTTAGAGGACACCTGCAAAATGGAAAGTTTCCAGTATCAAATGAGTGGCAGGTTCTCCGACAGCCTGAACGACCAAGGCACCGGTTCTCTCGTCTGAGTTTTGCTCCAATCAATCCTCGAGTATTCTATTCAGGCGGAGCTCTTCCGCTACGTACTTTGTTCACTAGATCAGCAGGGTGGAACCTATCCCCGCCCACGACTACGTCAGGGATCAGCTCTGGAACAAACGGTGGCCACACGAGCGTGGCCGACGGCACGAGCACCACATTAAATTTTCGTCGCCGGAACATTGATCTGGAGTGGCAGTTGTGTCAGTGTTTGTAACGAGAACATGCTGCCCTCGGACACGATCATAAACTCAGGTGACTGTGACTGCTTCGACAAGGAGGAGGAGGGTATTGGTAAAGAAGCGATAAAGGCAACTTTTTGGGAAGAAACTACTACCAGAAGCAGCTGCACGTGTTCTTCGTCCTTTAACAAACTTAACCGGGCCACCTCGACTGATCCGGACGAAATCCTCCACGTTCGAACACCACCTGCGACGTCTCCAATTAACGAATTAACCTTTCCACTAACAGAGATTTATTCAATTTAAATATTTCCCAGTATTTCTGGCCAATTCCTACACTCCCTAAAGACGTGCATCGCTATGATTCTAGTCAATTTCTGTTTTTTAAAGAAACATAAACACGAACTATTTACATAAATTTATTAGATAAACCATTTCTTTGCTATTCCATGTCGCAAGTTCCGATGAATCTACCCGTTTAAGTACATTCGCACCGATGACCTTTTCCTCCTGGTTGTAGCCGGTCAAGCCGTCGTTGCCATCGACCCGTAGGCAACGTACAGGTTCGACAAAGATAGTCATGCGATTTGGCTGCAACATGCGAATGCAACAATCGCCTCCGTCGGCATCGTACAACGTTATTTCTTCCTCACCCTTTTTCCTGGAGCACCTACCAGCCATAATTATCCAAGTTGGTGGGCTTTTTTAGTCATCTAAGGATCACGAACTTTCCTGCAAAAAAAAGAACTTCAGTATGCACTTTAAAATACTAAAAGTTAGAACTTACCCACTGGAATGAAGGAATACTCGATGTACAATAGAAATTATAAGAAAAAACGCGATATTAACTCTTTAACAAACATAAACGAGCGAAAATATATTTTTGATTCAAACGGCCCAACACGAAAACGAAATTTGTTTTGGATTGGCCTACGAGGCCAAAAAACAAAACAATAACAAAAACAAATCCTGCCGTCGTGTTTGGTCGTTTGACATAGGGCCCAAATGGAAAATGAAACACGCCAATGTTTACAAAGGCTCTAAAACACAAAGGGCTTAATCCAATCCCGCATGCTGATAACTTTTTTTCAGGCCTATATTATTTTTTCATCAATTTTCTCGGGAATAATCACCTTTTTGCCTTAAATTGAATATGGGGATGCATAACACATCTAGTTTCACGCATTTTATTTGAATGATAATCACAGTTGGCCAATTATGTCCGAAATAGGAATTGAAAAACCAACCGCAGATTTCATCCTCGTTTTTCTCATTGTTTTGAATTATGTGTTCGGTCGTTTTACAATGTTTTGCTTGATATACACTTACTCTAAAGAGAAAAGAAAAGAAAAACATAGAGCGTACGATTTATGCAACCATGGATCATACACGATTAGAAAAGGAAAAAAAGCAAATACTATTAAAGATTAATTATTACTACTAGTTGGTAAGGCATAGTAGATCACCCTCCTTCTCCCCCTCCCCCTCTACAAAACCACAAACACACGCCACAAACTCAGAGCAAACAGGAAAACAAAACGTATTTTCTCTACTGTCTGGAAAGTCCTCCTCCCCCTTTTTTTATTTAAACTATTCAATTTTAACCGCCGTATTTTAACAGTAATCTTTATATTTTCTACACGCCGAAACAAAAAAAAATCACAACCCGAAGCAAGAAGAATGTGGTAAAACCGGAAGTGACAGCAAGAACCAATTTAGCAGCAGCACGCACACAGAGCAAAAATCGTGAAAAATCGTCCCCGCCCATCAGTCACTCACGCGCGGACGGAAGCTTGGGATTTGTTTTGTTTTCTATTTAATTTTGAACAAACTCGAGTCAGAGTCAAGTTTGAATGCGCTTCCTGTCGCGTGTCGTTCCCTTGCTTTCTCGTTTTTTTTTGTCATACGCGTTACGATTTTATTCACTTATTTATCACGATTTATAAAAGCGCGCGCGCGCCCCCAGCAAGGGGACTCAGTCGAAATAGATGGTCAAAGGAGGAAGGGAAGAAACAGCAGGAATTTCGGTACGGTTAGAAAACGGACAGCAAACACTCTCATAAATAAGTACGTTTTATAAATAAATGTAAAAAAGCTCTATTATATAGAAATAATCAAAAACAATTCAAATAAAAATCCTCACGGAGAATATTTAAAAAAAAGGTTGTGTGTCTTTTTTATTCTGTGGTGTGTGAAGTCGATTCAGTTGTTGTTTGGGAATTCCTAAAAATTTGAAAATCCAGTGCAAAGCTATTTTGGCTATTGATCGAACAGAAAATAGGGAAATACCTATCGAGAAATTAAAAGTGAGAGTGTGTGCCAGGGTGGCCACTCAAGTCGGGAAATCGGGAATGTCGGGAAAAAGTCGGGAATTCGCCAAAATCCGCCAAAAATCGGGAAAAAGTCGGGAATTTATGATTTTTTGTCAAAAAGTCGGGAATTCTGAGCATACTTGTTTGAAAATTATTTTTTAACTCATGAATAATTTTGTAGTATTTTGTTCAATTTTCAAATTGAATTCACTCATTTCTGCTTTAGTAACTTACTTTAAATTTAAGGATCTTTTCATTATTTCAATATATTTGAGTATGGAAAAGCTGTTTAAGACTTTCAAAATCTTTATGAATATTGGAGTCTTTGACACTGATTTTCATAATATTTTTTTATGAATCAAATGATCGCTATTATTTTTTGTTCATAAAACCAGAGGTTAATTTAATGAAAAACTAATATAAAAATAAAATTACGATTCTATTTCATTTTGTCACACAATTGAATATTTGAAACAGGATTCGAAATTGAGTTTGGCAATGGTTTTTTTTGTGGTAAATATTTGTAATTGTTTAACTAATTCATTAAGTATTTTGAAATATGTTATTTTTTCCAAATGTTGCCCTTGAACTTTTTTTTGTGAGTATGGGTAAATTACCTACCATAGATAAAGCTTGATTTTCAGTTTGCGGAAAACTTAAATATTGAATAAAATCCAAAATTGAAAAACTTTTTTACGTTTTGAAAACATAAAGAAAATATTGAAATTGCAAAAAAAATAATTCAAGAAATTTTGAGTTATTGCAAAATTCTTTTAAAAAATTGTCTTTTCAAACATTTTGCTTAAAATAAGTGGGAAAACATAAAATCATATAAAGCTGAATTTTCATTGAAAAAAAGAACAGTTAAATACTGACCACCAGATAAATTAACATTGATTAAAAAATTCAATATCAAAAATTACAAAATTAAAAAGGGAACTTGGCAAAAACATTTTCTTTTATGAATTCCGAAACTTTTTTTTGAATCCTTTTATTGAATAATAACAGCAATTATGTTTTAATCAGTCTTAAACAAAAATATCAAAAACTATACGTTTGTCAATTTAGAAAATACCATGGAAGTTATAACTTTCGATTATTTTTTCATAGACTAATTGTTTGTGTTTCTACTCTGAATCATAATAATGAAATTACATTTTTTAAGTTTTCTTTATTTGCCTAAATGCCTACATTTGCATTTTTTTTAAATTCATAGAGATTTTTTTTGGTGGTTAATATTGACTTTTCTTATAGAAAGTTTTTTGTTTGAAAAGTCTGGAAAAAAGTCGGGAAAAAGTCGGGAATTTGAAAATGGAATTTTAGTGGTCACCCTGGTGTGTGCTCACTTTTAATTTCTCGGCACTTAAAGCTTTCCCACCATTTTGAAACAATTGCTATCAAAACATAATTTTAAGAAAAATCGACAAAGAAAAATTGCTTGATTTTTTTTAATTTTTTTTTAAATAAAGGATTTTTTAAAAACTTTTGCATGCTTTTTAAATTATTTTTTGTTAATATATAATTATTGGCCTGCAAGGCCAATGGTGCATGATACTGATGATACTCTTCGGTTGACACCCAGGCGAGGAACATCCCGGACGGAGCCCAACTACATCCGTAGTGCTGTTGCCTCAACTTGGTCAAACAGCATGGCTCTGGTTCCTTGCAAGTGTCCTATTTTCTTACCTCCACGTTGGCTTGATTTTCATGATGACCTAGCTGGTGTGGAAACGGCTCGTAAACCTTTGACCAGCGAGGGTCAGAGTCGAGACGGCTAGAAGAAAAGGGCGCGTCAATGTGGGAAATTGCAGTAGTTTGTGCTTGTAGACGGTATTGTTTTGATTCCATTTCAGCAACCCTGTTTTAAAGCAATCGTTCGGAATAATACGATCGCCGATCCAAATATTAAGAAAAAGAAGAAGAAGCTAACGTTTGATCTCCGCTTAAGGTTGACGTCCGTGTGTCCTAGCATGAGCATAAGCATGGTTGACTGCAATTGAGCTGCTACTCCGTTATTGACGGATCAGCTGAAGTTACACAGTAAACCAACAGATGAGTAGTGCGTGCGGGGAAGGAAAGGGAAGGTCAGGATTCATCTTCGTTGCCTTTCGAGCTTCGACGGACTTAATTATATATTCAATCCCGTAATTTTTTTACTTCTTACCGTCGACCTGCCATCCGAGCCACGATGCTAAGGGAAGAGCTTTCTAAACTAAATGAAATTTTAGGCAACGTATTGTTCGTTATCATGTAAACCTCAAATAGTGCTGATGTAACTGTTTCAATCGATTGCATGAAAGTCTTCGTGTACGACTTCTTTGCAACAAACTTCACCACGAATTTACCCAGTCCGGACCGCAAACAACAGAAAGACAATATATACAATATATACACGACGACGCAAAGCATTCTATCAATAAATTCAAGAAGCTTCTAGCACTTTCTCGCGGAATCTCGCGCGTCGATTCGCCAACCGATCTCCCCCACGAACACCACACGACTGAGGGCCCTCCTTGACGTCCGTATGTCCTAGCCAACTCGATAAACCAAAACAGTTCTAAAAACGTTGTGCTGTGAACCTTTCTTGTTTTTCTGGAGAAACGAAATGGCCTACTTTTCCCTACCCAAAATAACAGAATGGAAAATTAATACCTTTTAATGCCAGTGCTGAAAAGTAGAATTTTTCAAAAATAGTATCGAAAAGTAACATTTTTCAATATTTTTTTTTTGTTTTGACCGGTGAATTAACTTAGCACATGGATGTTTGACTAAAAATTCCATTAAAAAGCGTTTTTCGGAATTAAAAAAATGTTGCAAGCAACTCGTTGCAAAACTTGATTTTTTCAACACTCGTCTTATTTATCCAACTCGGATTGGATAGTTGTTCAACTCGTGCTGAAAAAATCTTCTTTTTACAACTTGTTGCATGAACTACTATTTCAAAATTAATCAACCCCCTTGACCCTACTGCATCATACATTTTTGATGGTAACTCGGAAAGCCGGCAACCAACTTCAACCAAATTTAGGGACAATGCACGAAATGTTCAGTCATTATTTGTTTGTTCTTGTTTACATTGCATGCTTTTTTTACTTGATTATTTGCAAAGCTTACTGAAATCCCTATCCAAATAGTACAAGAGAGCACACGAGCATCGAAATGTTAAAGTACTATGCGTTTCCATCGAACAAAAAAAAAGCGGTGAATTTTGAAGGAGACGCACGGTTGTTGTAATTTTAATTGTAATTTTATTGAAACGATATCCTGTTAGTTAGGTTGTTGATCGATTGTTAGCGAAGCTTCACCTATTTTCCCTTTTTTTGAATTTGTAGTGTAATTTTCTAAATAAAAAAATAATTTTTTATCAAGATTCAAAAATTGCTATTACGATGAAAATGCATATGCATATGAAGAGTTTTTTTTCATAGACTTTCTTGTGGCCAAAACGAAATAAATAAACGGAGCCAAAGAATCGGTCAGTTGATTTTTTTCAAGATAATAAGTTTGTTTTAGGTCGGTTTTGTAGTAAATTCGGGTCAGATTTATTGGTGACCAGAGTGAAAATTAAGATAATAATAATTTTCTGAAATATTTAATTCAAAAAGAAAACACTATTCCTCATAGTACTCAACGATTCGATCAGCTTCCCGCCACCCACTCGCAATGGCCCCGTGCACCGTCCCAAAGTACTCCTCACTGGTGGCTTCACCGGCAAACATTAGCACAGGCTTGCCTTCGGAGTTTTTAACCGGTACCGCCATTTTATCGTGTCCTGTCTTGAGGGCTTCCGTGGTTAACGATCGGCTCGAGTAGGACCCCCGGAAGTTCTTATCGCTGGACCATTTTGATCTGAGGAGTGAACAAAAATAATGGTGTTGTTACAGACACAATTTTGATTACAATTTCGTACCTGATCATCCGGATTGGTCTCTCCACGTCCTTATTTTTGAAAAACTTTTTCAGTAGAAACATCATTCCGTCGATAATCTCCTTATCGGGCAGCTGTTCCGCTTGCCGTCCTTCCGAGCCAATCATCCACGCAACCAAGAGGTTCGGTTGACGGTCCACCTTAAGAAACATCGAAACTCCCTCGGTCCAGGCGAACTTCGAGTGCCGCAACTGTTCCAGGTCCTCTTGCTCCCACATCAGCCCGAACACGTTGCCCAAAGACTTCCAAAATGGCTTGCCAAACTCCATGATGATTTTGTTCACCGTGCCCAGGTAGATTCCCTTGATGGCTTTCTGTTTGGCCATCGGCAACTGGGGAGTGAACATGGTTCGTAGATTCTCTTTCAGGACACCGATCGAGCTGGTCACGATCACGTGGGCAGCTTCGTGCTGCGTACCGTCTGCGCATGTTACGACCAGGGGACGATCTGGGCCGTTATACCAGCTGATGTTGGTGACAAATTTGTTGAATTTGGTGAATTTTTCCACAGGAATCGATACGTCGTTTTGGGCTGGATGTCTCCGCTGGAAAGAAATAAAAAAATCTGTAAATTTCACTGTTCAGTTATGCTGTCTTCAACATTGAGTCCATTTTTATCCTACCATAAGCAAGTCTAGTACAATCTTATATCCTTCCCCCTTCCAACCGAGCTCCTGGTACCCTTCACACTCTTTAAATGTTGCACTTCCGGCAGCTGTAAGCTCATACCACGAGTCAATTGCAAATATCTCACGTAGATCGTTATGAAAGTAAATCAAAAACTTCTGAACCAAATTCTCATCAATACCATAATTTTCAGCAACATTCATCTCATTTAAGAATCGTTCAATAAAGTACTCTCCCAGTATACCCTTGAATCTCGCAATTTCTTTCGATTTCATAATTTTCTCGCCGACCTTCAATATTCGATCGCTGATGTTCTGCGGAACCTGCTCACCGTTGCTCCTGATCAGAACCACTTTTTCAAACGTTAAAGATGGTTCCAACAGCCCCAACGGACCCGCCAGATCGTACACAACGTTTCCCCTCTCTCCGTGGCACCATTGGCCACCCAAATCGACCACGTTGACCCCAAACCGAACCGTGTTGATGCGTCCCCCAATGCGGTTCGTTGCTTCCAGAATTTCCAAGCTTTGAAATCCTTTAGTGTAAAGTCGTGAAGCTGCAGCGATTCCCGCTGCTCCGGCACCGATGATAATTATTTTTGAGTCCATAATAAAATTTTGCTTAAGGAATTAAAAGCTTTACTAATTCACTGTACGTGCGATTTTCAACTGATTTGCAGCGATGAAACTTGATTATTGATTACCTTCGATTCAGAATGATCTAATCATTAATTATGGCATTGAAATATATAATGCGTTTAAGCAGTTATTTCATTCACAGACAAATATAATTAATATAATAAATATATTCACAACTATTCAATTTACGTTTCCGGAAATGGACTGCGTAGGATTAAATAGCATCTTTAGTGTTTTTTAAAAGGCCAAATAAACCATTTTTTCAATTTCGTTATTTTTAGCCTGCAGAAAAATTAGCTGGAATCGCTCAAAGTTTCGTGTTTGAACGAACCAGTAAAACTATGGAATGGTATAGTAGAAAAATTCGCTGTTTGAAGGATCGGTTTTGCTAGAATCAGTGATTTTTTGGCTGGTTCGAAAAAAGCTGCCGGATTCAAAAATATACTAGGAGATCTTTTCGCTGGTTTCAGGGAACGATTTGTTGGTTTTTAACGGCTGCAGCCGCTTATGCCAACCAATTTTGTTTTGCTGGTTTTGGCAGTTAATCCACTGGTCCAACGTAAAAATGATAATAAAAGTACTGTAAACTTCAGCAGGTGAGAGACGAAAGATATTTCCGCATCACACCAAGGTTTATGTTTATTTACACGTTGGATTTTTACCTGGGTGATGAATAGAGAGAATGCGTAACGTGATTTTTGAATGATCCCACTTTGTTTACATCTACAAAATAGGACGCTGTTCGAGCACAAGCATGACTTTTTCTTACTGGTAAATGGGCTTTTTATATTCATTGGTATGTGTTTTATTTTGTCGTGTTTTGACATTTTTTGCTGGCAAATTGTGTTTGTTTTCAAGTTTTGAGTAGGTTTTCAAACGGAATCAAACAATTAAGATAATTTCTGGATGGATACAACCGCATCGACTCCATAATCATTAAAAAATGACGATCTTGCTTTCAACTTTCTTAAGATTTCTTGACTTAAACTCCAGGTATTTAAATGCCACAATCTTTTCATTCTTGGATTAAAAAAAAACGAAACGATTTTTAATGATCGATTACAATACTCTCTACTTTTGGTGAAAAGTAAATTGATTCCACTTTGACAGTTCAAAATTGAGGCCGTTTTGCGAACCACTATTCAGCACCCAGTTTTTTACTTTTTCTGATTATCCAGCATTATGCGAACATTTGATTTCAACTAAATGATATCACTTAGACTACTAAACTGTGCCATTTCAATACACAAATGTTGCTTCTTATTTGCATTTTTTCCAAAAACTCGTTGAGCTCCCGCCCGTGTGGATCACTTGGACCGCGCACTGGACTCACAATCCAGAGGTTGCTGGTTCGAATCCCGCGGCGGGCGCTCTCAAAATTCTAAGTGTAAATATGGGTATCCGGCGCCGTCGCTCCGTGCCGTACTCAAACACTTAGGAGCCCAGGGCGGCGAAGTCTTTGTAGTTAAGAGGAAGACACTAGTGGTTGGTACTAGCAATGGTGGCCGACAGCTATAAAGTCAACTTCGTTTTTCGTTGAGCACTGTCATTGGTTATTAACTTTGAGATAAGAATGACAACTTTTATTTCTGCAGCTACCTCTGCCAGTGTAGTAGGTAAAGAATAGAGCATTCTACGTGCGTATGTATTGCGTGTAAGTACACGAAAATAAAGTGAGGTTAAATTTTGTCAGCTAGCAAAACCAAATGATGCGCTAGTGTGCGTACGCGAAACGTCATAAAGCTCTATTGCACTGAAAAAATCTCACATAGCAAAGTCATGTGCTTTTTCACGTGAGCTGCTCCAAAAATCAGCACGATAATTTGCCATGTTTTTCCCTTGACCTCGATGTGTTTTTCATGTGACATTTATGTGATTATCATTTGAAAACAGCTGATCGCAAGCGAGATTTTTTTCATTCTTTTTTCGCTTGGTGTTCACTTTGGATTCAATAGAATTTCACTTGGATTCGCCCCATACCACTTTTCCCTTGATTTCATAGTGAAAATCACGTGAGATTGAAATGTACTGGTTATTGAAGGTGTTTGATGAAAAAATATTTATTCGTAAGATGGCGACGGACGAAGACGGTCCAATTTGCGTATTAATTCTTCTACCATAATTTTAATTTTTTTGTATATCATAAATTTAATCGTACTAGAACTTGTTGGTAAGTATTTTATAGAAAAACAGCGAAAATTTGGCTCCTGAGTTTGTTTTCTCTCAGCACCGACACTGTATTGGCCGATTGATCCGACAACGTCGAAATCTGGCTGCGGTACGATTTGGCAATTTCGTGACGCGGTGCTGGGCGACATGGCTTCTCGTCACCCTAGGCCACTCGACCCAGATCATCAAGGTCGAGTTTGTGGAGGCCTCCAAGAACCGCCGTCAACAGTTTCACGGCTTCAAGTAACGGTTCCTGCTGGTGCAGCGATACCACCACAAGCGTTACCGGAATCTGCTACCAGTAAAATGTGCCGTCGACACCGATCGTGTACTGATAATTCCACCTGTTTTTTTTAAAAAGAAAGTAATAAGTGAAGTGCAAAAAAAATGGATTCAAATAATTTGTAATTATTATTTATTTCATGTATCAATAAAAACGTGTTAATTAAAACATATAATCCCAGTAAAAAATATTTAAAAATAAATCGAAATATATACAATATTCAGCTCACATAAAAAGCACTGGAAAACCATTGCATGTATACTACAAAATCATTTGAAATTCATGTGCACACTCATTCAAAAGTCATGTGAACATTCACGTCAAATTCACGTGTTTTGCATTTAGATTTGCCGGTTCGAGCGTTGGATTTTTTTCAAGTGATTTACACATGACATTCACATGCTAAGTCGTATGGGGTAGATTCATGTGCAAAACATGTGATATTGCTATGTGCTTTTCTTTCAGTGTGCCTAGAATCACAGACAACCGACGTAGCAGCTAGAACAACATGGTTTGAAAATTTTATGTAAAAACATGGCGGCTTATACACTAACGCCACCTCATATGCTGTGCTAGAATTACGCTAGAAATAGCACAACATTTCGCTAGATTTTCTGGTGTCAAATATTTTGGCAGCAATAATGGCAGTAACGTAAATTTCTGGAGTTTTTTTTTATTAAAAGGTCAAATAAACCAAAATTCCAGTTTTTTTCTTTTTGGGTGTTTTTGAAACCGCTTTGAGTCAGGGGCATTAAAAAACACCCAAAAAGCAAAAACTGAACGGTGAAAACGACGGAAACACGCTCAAAACCAAGCTTAAACCCATTTCGGATCACTTTTTTTTATCATTTTATTGCAAAAAAATGTAATTGGAAAGATAACATATCTCACGGAAAGGGACAAATCAGCAGGAGGATTTTCCTGGTTTGATTTTGCTGATATTTGCGAAAAATTACACTGAACCAGTGAAGGTTTTCGCTGAAACCAGCGGCTGAGCAAATTCGAATCCAGCAACTTATTTCTGCTGGTTTGTTTTCGCTTATTACTGGTAAACATGCTCAATTTTGGTCCTAATAAAAATAATTTAAGTTTTTAAATATTTTACATACTGACCTTGTTATATTTTTAACACAAACGTACAGGTGTTATGTGGAATTGCTGTAACTTATAGAAAATCAAGAGTTTTGATGACTAAGAAACATTTTGCTTAAGATTTCTTTGAAATGTTGAAAGGGGAATCAAGTTTACATTTTGATAATGCCGGTTTAAAATATGTTTTTCAAGCGCTTCAAGAGCTCATCTGATTAAATACCCTTATCAGCCAAACATAGCTGAATGTTCAAACTTTCAATTCATGCAAAACGTTCATAGTTTTGTGAGAAATTGCCAGAGTTATGTGCGATACAAAAAAATGGGATCAAGTCTCCCCACTCCCCGCTACATGAATTTTAATTTTTTTTTTCAGTATTTTGATTTAAGAAAATACGAAGCATTTTGCAAACAGCCCACTAGCTTACCAAAAGCAGCTCCAACACACTCCTGTATCCTTTGCCCTTCCAGCTGAGCTCCTGATCACCTTCGCACTCCTCGTCCGCGGCACTTCCGGCAGCCGTCAGATTGTACCACGAGTCAATCGCAATAAACCCGCGCTGCTCGTTATGAAAATAAGCCAAAAACTGCTGAATAAGCTCCTCGCCAATGTCACGATTTTTGGGCAGTTCCATCGTCTTCATGAAGCGTTCCGTAAAGTACTGTCCCAGGGTGCCCGTGTACCTCTCAATTTCTTTCGATTCCATAATTTTCTCGGAAATGGCCATCATTCGATCGGCGATGTCCTGCGGAACCAGTTCACCGTTGCTTCGGAGTATCACGTTGTCGTCGGAAACGATGGACGATTCCAGCAGGCCCAGCGGACCAGCCAGCTGGTACACGGCGTTCCCTTTCTCACCATGGCACCACTGGCCACCCAGATCGACCACGTTGGCCCCAAAAGGAACGGTTTGGATGCGTCCCCCGATGCGGTTCGTTGCTTCCAGAATTTCCAGGTTTCGAAATCCTTTCTTGTAAAGTCGTGCAGCAGAGGCGATTCCCGCTGCTCCGGCACCGATGATGATTATTTTCTCGTCCATACTGGACAATTTCGCAGCCAACAGAAAACGCTGTACGATGCGATGCACTCAGTGGTTCATATCTAACTGGTTGGTTGCGTTTGACTAGCGGTGGTATAAAGTGACATCATTTGGTTTAAAAAGTGATTACCAAAAATCACCCAGTACACAGCTTAAAATTGTAACAAAACATCTGATAATACGGACAAAATTTGTGTCTGGACAAATGTGTAACTTTACCTTAACATTATTATTGAAGCAGTTGAAACATATTTTAAAGTCATGTGAAATTTCAATGTAAGTAATAAAAAAAACAAGTTTTTTTAAGCCAAAAAAATATTTGTTTCATAAACTTTGGAAGGAACATAAACTTAAGAAAAAGTGACATTTTACACTGTGGAGGTTTGAAAACAAAAGTATCAAGTGTGTGGCTAAAATTGGGTACTAAAGCCCTATGTAAATTTTTATGTACAACGGTAAAAAACACGATAAAAAACCATTTCTGATCACTTTTTTTCATTTTAATGCGAATTTTTTTTTTGACTAGACAACATTTTTTCGATGGATCAACTATGGTCCCCTTGGAACGAGCTGTCAAGTAGGAGCTTTTCTGTCAAGAAGGACCGCGAGGTTAATTTTTCAAAATTGATTTAAAAATCCATTTTAAACTCTATGTGGTCGTACAAAGGGTCATTGTACTCACAAAAATAAGCTTTATCGCTGTAAACAATAATATCAGAAATCCAAGCTTCATTTTAGGACCCAATTACCACAAACCTTATTGTGGTTAACCCCTTTTTTAAATATGTTTCAAAGCTGATGTTGATAGAACGATTTTATGCTTTTGTAAGCAATAGGTATGGAAAATTGTATATCAAATCAAGAGCGAGTTACAAATACTAGAATGTTACAAAACGGGTAAATTTTGTGAGCTTAAATCTTAGACTGCAGAGAAACGATTAATTTTGTCTCATAATTACAAAATGCTGAAGAAATATCTTAACCTTAAACATTTATAAAATAAATACCTTTTAAAAACATGTGAGCGAAAATAACCAAAAGGAAATTTTGGGGACATTCGTTCCTATCAAACTCCCAGTTCACTTAAATCTATTTCTGAAGTCGACAGATTGTTTGCTTTCGTCCTATCTTTAGCCTGCAACAAAATTTTCGCTTTTTTCTAAAAGGTGATTCCAAAAACTCGAAAAAGGCTTCCCGTTTCACCTTAAATGAAGATTGCATCTAGAATATTAGAAACATAGGTAGGGGAGAGTGGGGAGACTTGATCCCCTTTTTTTGTATCGCACATAACTCTGTCAATTTCTCACAAAACTATAAACTTTTTGTATGAATTGAAAGCTTAAACATTCATCTATGTTTGGCTAATAAGGGTATTTCATCAGATAAACTTTTCGAATCATGCCAAGCGTTTTAAAAAAATATTTTAAACCGGCATTTCAACAATTTTAGGGGTAACTTGATCCCCCTTTCAGCATTTTGAAGAAATCTTAAGCAAAATGTTTCTTATTCAGTCAAACTTTCAATTTTCTATAAGTTACAGCAATTTCACATAAAACCTGTACGTTTGTGTTCAAAACATAACATGTTTAGTATGTAAAATATTTAAAAACTGAATATATTATTTTTAAGACCAAAATTAGGCATGTTTACGAAAGCTGGAAATTTTTGTTTACAAAACTTTTGAAAAAAGGTTTTAACTGCAGTAAGTTATGTACAGCTATACTAAAGGGAACTATGTATGAAACCCCAGCCCAATTAATTAATCTTGAGGCTGATTCCAGCGACTTTAAAAATGCAGGGATCAAATCTCCCTAAACGCATATTTTTAAACAATTGATTGTAAAAATAGTATGACGATAAATTTAACATCGATTGCGTAAGGGTTTTAGAGTTGATAGTATATCAAACAATTCATGCATTAAAAATATTTTTTTGAATAATTTTTGAGTGTTTTCTATACTTATCAAAACAAAGAAAAAAGATCTCTTGGAAGTTTTTTGCAGCACTTCTTCGAAAAATGTGTGTAACTCAATCTAAACATTTTTAATTTGTTTTCTTTGTTTTCTACAATGAGTTTTAGTTAATTTCGCACAACTTTCTAGAACATAGCTAATTGTTTTACCCACATGCTGACGAGATACAGGCTTGGGATCAAGTGTCCCCGGGGATCAAGTCTCCCCACTCTCCCCTACCTTGAAAATACAAAACAAAACAAAAATCCAAATTGGCCGCAGTTATTTCTCAGCATTTTTGCAGATAATGTTCTATAACAGCTCGTTCAATGGGACGATATTGTTTTAGATTTTTTCACGAAAATTAAAAAAAAAATGATCAGGAATGGTGTTGAATCAACATGACAATTTTTATTAAAGAAAACATTAGTAACCAGGATATAAATCAACATGAAAGATAATATCATACTTCATTAAGCTCACACAACTGTGATTCAAGTTAATCACACGTGCTACGTGTGAACAAAAATACGTTTATAGATATGGAAACCGCAAATACTTAAATATTGTCGATCTAATAAAGTGTGGTGGTAGTATCTGCTTAGTAAGTGATACTTACACACTGCTATATTTTCACCACAACTTGGGATAGGTTGGGATTTTGAGGAAGTAAAAAAATGTGCAAAAATAAAGATAACCGAGCATTTATCAGCACTCGGTGCTGAGGTTACCAATACAAAAATCACACACACATTTATTCAGTCGTTCATCGTGAAATTTAATCAGTTTAGCTCAAGTCGGTAAGCGATTAAGAACGACATACTGCTTATTGAGTAAGAATTTTTAACGACATCATGAACTCAAAGATATTGATTGTGGGTTCCGGAGCAGCTGGCATTGCCGCGGCAACTCGACTATTCCGTAAGGGATTTCGAAACTTGGAGATCTTGGAAGCAAACAATCGGATTGGTGGACGTGTTCATACCGTTCCGTTTGGAGCAACCGTGGTTGACTTGGGAGGTCAGTGGTGTCATGGGGAGAAGAACAACGTCGTGTACGAAATGGCTGGTCCGTTGGGATTGCTGGAACCATCCGTTGTGGCTGCGGGGAATGTGATAATCCGAAGCAATGGTGAGTTGGTTCCGCAGGAACTTACTGATCGGTTGATGGAGGTAGCTTTTGGGATTATGGAGTTGGAAGAAATTAAAACGTACCAGGGAACGCTTGGGAAGTTTGTAACGGACCGGTTTAGGGAAGCGATGGCCGAGGCGAATAACCAGGACATTGACGAAGAATTGATCCAGCAGTTCCTGGTGTTCTTCCATAACTACCAGCGTGGCTACATTGCGATGGACTCTTGGAATGAAATGTCTGCAGCTGGAAGTGTTGTAGATGAGGAATGTGATGGCGATCAAACCCTTAGTTGGAAAGGAAAGGGATACAAGAGCATACTGGCGTTACTTATGGTAAAACTCCTGAGTAATCATGAAATTTTCATTTAACTGTATTGTCTTTTAAACATTGCAGAACAGTCATCCGGTTCAAACTGGTGAACCAATTCCGATACAAGATTTTATCAAATTCAACAAATTTGTCACCAACATCAACTGGAGTAACGGACCAGACGGACCTCCCATAACCGTAACTTGTGCTGACGAATCGCAGCACGAAGCCACGCACATAGTTGTAACAACATCTATTGGTGTTCTCAAGGAAAATCACGACTCCATGTTTAGTCCACCGTTGCCGTCCTCCAAACAAAATGCCATCAAGGGAATCCATTTTGGAACAGTGAACAAAATCATCATGGAGTTCACAACGCCATTTTGGGATGACATCGGTAACACTTTTGGCTTGTTGTGGAATGCTCAGGAACTGGAGCAACTGCGAGGTTCCCCATTGGCTTGGACGGAGGGCGTGTCCGTGTTCTTCAAGGTGGATCACCAACCAAATCTTCTGGTTGCATGGATTATCGGTCCAGAAGGTCGTCAAGCTGAACTGCTGTCCGATGATCAGGTTATTGATGGAATGATGTTTTTACTGAAGAAGTTCTTCAAGAATAAAACTATTGAAAGGCCCATCAACATGATCAGGTAATATCTACAAATAGTTCAACAAACCTTACTCACATGATTTCAATTGTAGATCAAAATGGTCCAGCGACAAACATTTTCGGGGATCCTACTCCAGCGTTTCATTGGCCACTGAGGCGCTAAAGACGGGCCATAACGAGCTGGCCGCACCGGTATTGGCAGAATCAACCGGAATGCCAGTGCTTCTTTTTGCCGGTGAAGCCACCAATGGAGAACACTTTGGAACGGTCCACGGAGCGATCGAAAGTGGGTGGCGTGAAGCTGACCGGATCATTAAATACTACAGGGATCAAGGATGTTGTGAAGCTCTGTAATAATTGATTTTTGTAACATTTAATGATTATAAAATGTAAAGCATCAATTTCGTATAGAACTTGTTAAGGCGTTTGTAATAATTGTAACTTTCTCCTATTTATGTTTCCTGTTATATTATTAGTTTTCTAATCTAAATAGTTTATAGGCGATTGAACAAGTTTTTATATTTTCCATATCCTAAAAAAAAAATCTAAAACGGCAAGGCTTGTTTGGGACCGTCCATAAACCACGTGGACCCCTCCCCCGTGGACATTTGCCACCCTACCCCAGGGGTGACCAAAGTATGGCCCGCGGTCCAAACGTGGCCCGCGAGGTGTCTTTTTGTGGCCCGCGGGCCCATTTTGAATGGTCATGTAATATGTAAAGTGAGTTATTGTTTTTTCAAAAAGAATGTTAATTTTGAACGTTTTTTTTTTTTTGCTAATATAAAACTAAACATTTATCCATATTTTGAGCCCCATTTTACGACACGAAATGTTTATGAAACGTTAAAATTTGACTTGGGTAGAAAACTATAATAATAGAAAAATTAAGTATACAAAAATAATAATTTAAAAGTCATAATGGCCGTTTTCATGAACTGAGCCTCAAACTCACTTTGCACTTAGAAACCTTCTATCTCGAGATTCGAATTCATGACAGTTGGATAACGAATCTGATTAACTTGAAAATTTAAGTGCAATCAGCTGGAATCATTTTAAAACGTTTTTTTAAATTCCATTATTGCCTAATTGGGTCCTAAAATTAAGCTTCAATTTCTGATATTATTGTTCAATATCATAAAACTTACATTTCTGAGTACATGGACCTTAAATTTTTTTTATGAGAACACGAGTAAATTCAACTAAATACTATTTTTCCAGTGTCTAAAACAATAAAATTCATAAATCTTATGGAAAACGGTCATTTTCTGTTTTCTATTATTTTTAAATAACGAAAATGTGTTGTTGAAAATGTATTTTGATATTTAATACAAAAAATACATCTGTTTTGTAATTTTAAAAAAATAACGTAGCTTAATATTTAAATAGTATATTTTGTATATTTGGCCCGCAAGCGCTTTCCCGGCAATCAGAAACATTGAGCACCCCTGCCCTACCCTTATAGTCCCACCCCCTCCCCTCTCGTGGACAATTTCTATACAAAATAAGCTGAAGCGCCTGGATAAATGTACAAATCATGCTGAAAAAATCCTCTTTTTGCAACTTGCTGCATAAACTACAATTTAAAAATAAATTGAATTGAATTTAATGATTTTATTAAATAAAGTCAGATGACTGTGCGTCTCAACGAGATTTGAAAAACATCCGAAAGCAACTCCAAAGTCAAATTGTATGCTGGCAAAGATAGGCTGTAAGTTGACAAGACAGCCGGTGACAGCCGTGATCGTCGTAGGTAGACGATCGTGTCTTTCTCTAGTAAACATCAGTCTTCAACGATCAGCCCGTTTGTTATGCTGGGTTAGATTTTTTTTTGTATAAGTCTACGGCATTTATGGTTGCTCCCGAGCATATGTTATTTTTAATTATCGCACCCGCTTACGTTCGCAGCTGATAACATTCTGGAAGGAGTTTCGCACAGTCTGTGTTCACGAAAATAACGCAATTCAAAGCTCAGTGTGGAATATGAGTCCGAAAAGTCTCGTAATCGGTGCCGGTGCGGCTGGACTGGCCGCGGCCACCAGGTTGTTTGCCAACGGTTTCACAGATGTGCTGATTCTGGAAGCCGGCAATCGGATTGGAGGACGAGTCTGGACGGTTCCGTTCGGTAATCAGTTAGTTGAGTTGGGTGCGCAATGGTGTCACGGTCAGAAAAATAATGTACTTTATGAGTTGGCAAAACCGCAGGATTTGCTGGAGGAATCGACGTTTTCGCAACGGAATGTGCTGTTGTTTTCGGATGGCTATCAAACGTCCAAGGAAGTTACCAGAAGTTTGATGTCTCTGGCTCATCGGTTGGTGGATAGCGAAGAGATCCGGCAAGCGAAGGGTACTTTGGGGGAAAATTTTGTGAGGAAATTCAAGGAAGAGGTACCAAAGATGGACGGTAGCATCGAACCGGATGTAGTCGACGGGTTCATTGAATCCTATCATAGATTTTTGAAAGGAAAACTTGCCATTGACTCTTGGGGTGAAGCGAGCGGCAATTGTAGAGTTGGTTATGAAAAATGCGAAGGATCTAGCCGGCTGGCTTGGAAAGGAAAAGGAGCGAAAACCTCGTTGGAACTGATAATGGTAAGTGTTAGAATATTTAAAGTTATACCAGCCTTATTTTTTTGTTTTTTAGAAATCTGAAGCATTTGATGAAAACAAAATATCAAAAAACAAGCGAGTTAAAAATATAAACTATACTCAAAAGCAAAACGGAAAAGTATTGGTAACCTGCGAGGACAATAGCAACTATGAAGCGGATCACGTCATTGTAACCGTTCCTCTAGGAGTTCTCAAGAAAACTCATCAAACTCTGTTCACTCCTACTCTACCAACCACTCACACAAACGCCATCGAAGGTTTAAATTCCGGAAACGTTAACAAAGCATTCTTAGAATTTGAGACTCCATTTTGGAGGGAACATGGCAACGTTTTCCGTCTCGTTTGGCGAGCAGATGATCTGCACGAATTGCGGAGCTCCAAATTTAGCTGGGCAGAAGGCATCCTAACATTCTCCAGCGTAGATTACTGTCCCAATGTGCTGGGCGTGCGATTTGTTGGAAAGGAAGCCCTGCAAGCGGAATTACTGCCGGACTCGGAAATTCTCGACGGATTGAAGATGCTGCTGAAGAAGTTTTTCGTGGGAATAGACGTTCCGGAGCCCACACGATTTATCAGGTAAAATACTGTTTGAACGTCATACATCGTGTATAACTGTAACTTTTCAGATCGAAATTCTCGACGGATCCAGACTTTCGAGGAGCATACTCGAGTCGCTCGATGAAAACGGAACAGTTACAAACGGGGGCAACGGATCTCGCCCAACCCTTGCTCGACTCAGCTGGAAAGCCGGTGGTGCTTTTTGCTGGAGAAGCGACCAGCCCCCAGCATTGGTCCACCCTTCACGGTGCAATCGAAACCGGCTGGCGCGAAGCGGATCGATTGATTGAAATTTATAAGAATTCACAGTGAATTGCACTTGAATGGAAGAATCCAATTTGTTGTAAATGTAAATGATCAATGAATAAAATTGTTGAAAACACATAGTTCGAATTTGGGGTTTTTAATTTCAAGATTTTTTTTTAAATTATTTTTTGCTTTCAAAAAAACTGCGTAATTTGCGAACGACCCTCCATTCGGTTGCTCCATTGAACTGAAATCGCCTGGTTTGAATCATTTGCGTGTACGAAATTTCTCGGAACGCGTTTGTGGTTGTGCTTTGTTTACCTGTTCCTCGAAGTCTATATGAAGAGAGTATTTGTAAACGAAGAGAGAACCGTTTGCGACTATGCTTGGCTGTTTCTTGAATCAACAAGTGGTTGAGGTAGCTCTCGCTCTCTGTTTTGATCAAATTCCATTACACTACAACGAACTAGGCTGGGCGACGTCACGCACACCCATCCGCGATTGGGTTTGAGGATGCTACTTTTAAAATATGTTTCAAAAATTGGCATCAATAATGAAGCTGTTTTTAACTTTTCGACCTAAATGGAAGTTTTATGTTAATTTCGTCAAATTAAAAGTAAACTATTTTTTTGGGTTTTTGTTAAATACTCAAGACAGTTTCAAAAACACCTAAAAAGCAAAAAAAAAGGTTTATTTTACCTGTTAAAAAACTCAACAATTCTTCTTGATCATCTATCTAACGGTCATGTCTAGAATTGTTTTCAAAATTTTCTGGAGTTTTTTTGAAAAGGTCCAATAAACCAAATTTTCAGTTTTTGCTTTTTGGGTGTTTTTAATACCCCTGACTCAAGGCGGTTTCAAACATGTTTCAAAAACACCCAAAAAGCAAAAATTGGAAAATTGGTTTATTGGACCTTTAAAAAAACTCTAGAATTTACAATATAAACGTGAAAATATTCCTTCGTGGTTCTCGCATTCGTGAATTGAATTCACGATTTCGAGAATTGATTTTTTTCCGTGTAGAATAAAAATCTGTTGTTGAATTTTCGAATTATTTTTTTCTAAAAAATATTTTCTCAAAAAATATGGGTTACTTGACTAGCTTTTGACTCATTAAAAGATCCCAAGATATTCATTAAACATATTACAGATAAAAGTTTATTATAATCTAATCTAATCTAATCTAATCAGACCCTAGCGCAGACAATCTTTCGAAGGGATCCTGGAGAGTGCCTTAGGTTAGATGACGCCTAGCACTCTTCTTGTCATTTATTAACATTTGTAGTGCACCATTGCATCGGAATGCATTGAAACATCACAAGCGTTAAAGCGGCCAGGCCTACTGCGTAAAGCCGTATCGCAGAGATGACTCGTAATTGGGTTGAGTTTGAGCACTGAGTGTTCGAACAACAACACAATTCTGAATCGACAGGGGAGGAAGAAGCGTGGGGACACACCACCATACGCTCCGAGATTTTTTGGTTGTATTCGTTGGGAGCACCATTCTTAGAAGGTTTTGGTACTCCGGGACCCTCTGGGATGGGACATTGTATTTCTACGAATGCCCTGGACACTATTTGCCGTGGTTATAGCGCCACAACTCGCTCTCTGTAACAGTATTCCTAATTCCCGTCCTAGCTCACCAAGTTGTCATGGCCTAGTGGTTAGCATTTTTGCTTACCAATCCAAAGGACGGGGGATCGAACCCCGCCTCGAGCGACTTAGATTTTTCGTTCATATTCTTCATTTCAAATTTTTTATGTGTTCTTAAGTTTCTCGTTGGGAGCAGATGGGCATCGAACCCAGAACCATTCGCTTACAAAGCGAACACCGTAACCAGTCAGCCACGGCCGCTCCACAGATAAAAGTTTATTATAAGAACAAAAAAATAAATTATGGCCAATATCTTTTCAATTATTTTTGGAATCAATAGAAGAAGAAGTACGAACTCAAGAAGGTATTAGAGTATGACAAACCAACAAACAAAGTTACACTATTTGGAAAAAATTCATGAAATCTAAAATATTTTTTTTCTGAGGCATTTTTAATACTTGAATACCTTGAATATCTAATATCTTGAAGGTAACATGGTTTATACACAATTCATTGCCATACAAATGTTCTCAATATTCTACAGCCATCAAGCTGGGCGCTATCTTGGATTACACATTTCCTGTCCATTTTGGAGCATTCTAAAGCTATGAACAAGATTGTCCGTCGACGCAGAAAATTTACACTGATTGCTTAGTTCAATGGTCGAGCTACCATGGCCTTGAGGTTACGGGATTCGCCTTGTAAGCGGAAGGTGATTGGATCGATTCCTGTATGGCTTGGAAAATTCAGATCCCTTAAAAGAGTAAATCTGCCCACTGGAAATACTGATACGAATCGGTTGAGGCTTTTCTTAAAATAGGGATAACATTGATAAGCCACTACTAGATATTTTTTGAATTCATTTCAAAGAAGTAGCAACTCATGGACAATCTACGGATTAAATCTTTAAACTGTTCGGAAGATTTCAGTTGATTGGTTTAGATTTCACTCGAAAAATTTGTTTTGCAATTCCGTTGTGAAACTATCAACTTTTCCTGTCATTTGGGAGGGATGAAACGGCCTACTTTTCCATACAAATAAAACAGTGCTTAAAAGTAGAAATTTTCAGCCTTGTTTTGAGTGCTGAAAAGTGCTACTTTTCAGCACTATTTTGAATTCTAGATTACTTTTTCAAAACAACCAATGCGCTATGGGTTTCCTATGTACAAAGGACCTTTTAAAAAAGTAAGCAAGAATTCACGATTTTCTTTTTCTGGAACTCACTTGTTTTTTACTCTCAATAAATTTACTTCTGTAGCCAAATGAATGAAGTCATCGGCTTCCTTCAAGAACTTGAAAAGCTGTTCGTGAGGATTTTCGAATTTTGCGAGCGATAGCTATCCAGCCAGCAAGCACATTTCGTCCGTGGCTTGACTGGCTTGCATCGAATACTATTTTGATTGTCGAGCTCAAGTAGGTACATCCCCGTTCAACAACATGAAATGATTTAGAATTTTTTAATCCAAGATGGCGGCCAAAATGGCGATGATGAAATATTCAGAAAATGCAATTGGTAATTTTTAAGTCAAAAACCAACCATATTTGACTAAAAGGGGTCGCAAAATTTGAATTTGACGTTAAAAGTATGAAAATGAAAATAATAATAAAATAAATTAATCGAACTTCGGATAACCGATTCTGGATTGTATTCAAAGTTAAAACGAGTTAAGGATAACTGAGTAACAGATCCTTTTCAATCAGTTCTTCCTCTAGTTTTAGAAAACTCGAAATTTCGTTGCAATACGAATTGTTCATTGCACAAAACATGAACACCCCCAACACAACATATGCGTACACAATGTGAAGCATAACTCAGAAGAACTCTCTCTCCCACATCCAACACTCCACTCCAACCAATATACTCACAGGTTTAAGCTCCATAGGGGGATGGCGTCGCTATTTTTAGACCACGTTTTCCACTTTTTCTCATCGAAACCGACTACTTTATCGACTTCATTTTGCTGGGCGAGATAGGACGCCGTCTATTTTTAGACGATGACTCAGCACTTTTCCACTCTTGCGCTTAAAAAAACCAGGTGGCAGCACGATGTAACGCCACGTCCCTATTCAGTAAACGGTCTTTCCCTGCTGCTACCGTTCAGTTAGTTTACGTTCACCGTCCGGGACGGTTCTTCTGTTGTTCTGTTAGACCCATCGCGTCACCACGTTCGTTCGGCGACGGTTAAGCCTGTGCCAGTACTACTGTTCAACGCTTTGTTCTGTGCTGGTGGACGTGTGTGTTGAGCAGGGCCTAGAGCACCGTCGTCGTTGCGGTTGATTGTTCGATAAAGTAGGCTTGCTGTCCAGTGTGTGTGCCCGTCGGTGGAGCTGCAGCCAGCAGAGCCTGCTTCGTGGTGTAATCGCGATTTTTGTTGGGCTTCTTCTTCTGGTCTGGTCCGGTTTAAGGCCGTTGTCGTATCAGCGCGCCCAGTTTCTTCTGTTGTCGTCGGTAACGGTGCTTTTTGCAACGATTTGAACTAGACGCGGCGCGTGGTTCTGTGTAGCGCTCCGGATTCGGTACCCGCGCTGATCTCCAGCAGCTATTGTTGATGTACTTCGGAGGAGTACTTCGCGCGAGTGTGTCCTAAAATGAGCCCGTTTACATAACAAAAAAATATTAATCCAACCGTAGTGCCTGCTTCAGTGTGTGAGTTTGGTTCGGTGTACGCAAGTGGTCGTTGTGGTCAACGGGTGTAGGACCCGCAAGAAAGGTACAACAACACTACCACAACGTCGGCTAAGTTGCGCTGATTCAGCTTAGCAGCGCAGAAGTGCACATCTCGGAAACACCGAAAGAGATGTGTGTCAGTCTCAACGAGAAGGTTAGCCGTTGATTCAGAAAAGTGCAACTCTGTGTGGCTGTGTGCGTTACGAGGGGGCTACGCCGCGATGATCTGCGAAATGTAGAATTCGGTGATCTACTTTTCCTGTGCGTGCTCAAGAGTGGCTTGCCAAAACGACGCCGATCAAGGCAAAGTAGAAGAAGCTGTTCAGTGTTGCACCATAAATCTCGCGAGTGAATCACGGCGACGGTGTAAACAGCCAAGAATACGACGTCGACACAAAGGTCATTGAGCGTGAATGTTTCTATTTCTTGGTACGCAGCGACGACCAGCAAGTCTGAAGATCTGTGTTGTGTGTAGATGTTAACCGATGACGGCTGAGCAAGTTAAAGGGGTGTAAATTAGCGAGAAAAAGAAAAATACGCGAGACACACGAAGAAGACGAAGACGACGGCGCCTATCATCCTGAGCTACTTTAGGTGCAAGGTGAAGGAGCTGAGGCGCACGCGAGATTAGAAGTGGGAGGTCCGCGGAGGAAGAGTTTTGATTGGTGACACCCTGATGGAATAACAACTATGACATGGGATCCTGTTCGAGACGACATTTTTTGTTGTCAATATGCTTTCTGCAGTTGGTGAGTGTGATTGATTAGTGTTTTAGGTTATTTTTAGTATATTTTAAAATACCTTATCAATGAAATCAAACCAGCGACAAACTCATGGAAAGCTGATGAACTCAGAAATGTTTCAAAGGTGTCATGATGAACATTCGAATGAGTTATTCACACTTTGAAGCAAAATCATCATTATGATGTCAATGTGAATTGAAATGCTATGCGTGATGTGTCGTAATTTCAAATTATGAAGACTTAGTGGGATTTATTTGATTTATATAATTTTACACATGAAATAATAATTTCTATTTTTATCCATATTCGATTACTTAATTGTCTTCGCAAATATTTCACTTGGATTGCCGAAACTTCGTATACTCTAACAAGGATTTTTGTAGTTCAGACTCACACAGCAGTTGCCCCGACCCCTTTTCGATTTGCGTGAAACTTTGTCCTAAGGGGTAACTTTTGTCCCTGACGTGTTTTTCAATAATTTGAAATGAAGAATTTTGTTCTGAATAAATAAATGAACCTTCTGGGTTAATGATTTCGAAAAATACTTTAATATTACATGTTCCAATTTTTTGTACAGTTGAGTTACGGAAAATGGCAGAGTTTTTAAAACTTTTTAAGTGTTTTTTTTACGATGAAAAATACGTTTTTTCGGTTTTTTGAGTACGCCATCAAATCGGGTGTTCAATTTTACATAAAAATCTTTTTGACACCAAATTTCTATCTAATAAAGTTTCAGGCTGCAAATTATTGAAAACACGTCTTTTTTCGCATGTTCAAAAATGAAAGGGGTCGTACCGCCCCTCCGTTACAAGATATCAACGGACCTCAGATTCGTGATCAGGGACAAAAGTTACCCATTAGGACAAAGTTTCACGCAAATCGAAGAGAGGTTGGGGCAACTTTTCCCGATTTCGTGTGAGTTGGTAGAGAATTACCCAAATTATAGCCTTAAATAACTCTAAAGTTATCCGGGAATGGCGACCAATATCGCAGTGGTGGAATTATTTATTGGATAATGTAGTGACATAACAAGCAATCAATATCTCGAACAACCACAAACTGATAACGGGATTTACATATCATGCTCAGCTTAATATGTAAAAAACATGTGTATTTCCTCCATTTGTGGTATTCATGTAGAAAATAATTTTATTATGTGAAAAAATATATCCAAACTTTCATTAGCTGAAGTTTTGATTAATCTCAACAATTCATAATTCAATTTCATGTACATAAAAAATAAAACATTGAACCCAATTGGAGAGCCTGTGTAATATTTTCTCAGGAACACAATGGTTAGGGAACATTCATAAACCACGTGGACACTTTTTGAGAATCTGTTACCCCGCCCCCTTCGTGGACAATTGTCCATACAAAAAAACTTTTTGTATGGATCGTGGACAATCGCCATACCCCCTCCCTAAAGTGTCCACGTGGTTTATGGATGGTCCCTTAGGTCAAAACTTAAATAAAAACGCTCAATGTGAAAACAGGCATAAGTCTTCATTTGCTCAAAATACACTGACAACAATTTTGAATTGGAAAATGGACTAAGCCAATTGATTCTATAAATCGATTGCCAATCGATTTTCTAAAAAATGCGTCTTGATTTGACTTTCATCGGCTTGTGGTTCTAAGGGGCGCAATTTGAAAATTTAGGTTTTTCTAACAATTTTTTTTTGGGAAAAATTCGAAACTTTGGGTTGGTGTCAAAAAGGAGGAAGTGGATCGAGCTTCTGGCTTGTTTTGATGGTATCAACAGATCCACTAAATTTGAGCTTGATCATCAAATGTTGATTTCGAGTGCTGTTTACGTTTGAGGTAGAATGACCCATATATTAATAAAACTGTCGTAAAGTAATTAAAGATCATTATAAGCAAAATGCAAATTTGAAATTTGAATGATTAGTATGAATTTCCAGTTTTCAATCATTCCTTAATTAAATTCTCAAGATATTACGTACAAACCTTTAAAACATAGTCCTCACTGTTTTCCAATTTCTTATTTTTACTCATTTTAATAATGCATGCTGTTACGATTTACATTTTTCGGCACATGTTTATTTACGTGGGACGTAAGTTATCTTTGTTAGGTTCTCTCTCTCTCTCTTCTCTCTCTCTCCCGAGTCGCATTTCCGGATCAAACAGAAACCCATTTATTATTCATCTGAAAGAATGAATTATAGCAAACCTTTCATCTCCGTTTGGAGTTTGTTTCGTATAAAATATGAACAGGCGACTAATGTGTCAACAGCAATCATGTCCGAAGGTCAATCCCAAGGTGCTCATTCATTCAAAGCATAAAATTTACGACAAAAATGGACACGTTCTGGCTGTGCCCAGTATTCCGGTTCGGTTCCACCACAGTCATGTATGCAAATTCTGCGTCCTACGCACTCTTCAGAAGCAAAAAAAGTTGTCCACGTTACGAAACGGTTTGTTGTGACTGGCGCCCAGCGTCACTGCTCCGAGCGAGGCTTTGCGGGCAAGTCTCCTTTTACGGACAAACACCAAACGCCCACGCCTGTCAATGAGTTCGCTCGAGTGGTTCTAACTGGTGAATTCAGGTTAATGCTGGGCTGGGGAGTGAAACAGACAGGTGCCAACCCCGTTGATAACAAGTTGAACCCCCTTTTTGACGATGTTACCAACTTTTGTGTACGAACAAATCGAGCACTGATAAGAACACACCAAGGGAGCACTTCCCTGTTGAGACCTGTCCCACGCTTCAATGGCATCGTTTGGGGGTGTTCAAGAGGTTTTACCTTTTTTTTTCTCCCTGGCAATTCGATTCGTCAACCCAAAACCAATCATCGTTATTATTATCGCCTGAAGAACGCTCCGACACGTTTTCACTGCGGAATGGGCCTTGTTGGATGTGTGGGACAAACAGAAATCCACTTGAACTCCACTCCAGAG
The DNA here is from genome assembly GCF_015732765.1 of Culex quinquefasciatus. NCBI lineage: Eukaryota > Metazoa > Arthropoda > Insecta > Diptera > Culicidae > Culex > Culex quinquefasciatus. Next base: position 144,887,035 of record NC_051863.1, on the reverse strand, counting down.
TGCTCTTGTGTCACAGGCTGTCGGTTCCAGGAAGCGCCGATTGTCGCCCCAATTGAGTCCCTCTCCTCTATGATGGATCCTGTCGATGCGGACTGGTGTCCCACTAGGGTGTAATATGGTTGTATGGAAAAAATGAAGTTGTTCAAATTTAGTGAGCACAGCAGCTTTTCAGTTCTTTTTGGGTCCTTTTAATACTTGAGAACGATTTTTTAATCCTCACTTTGCGCAAAGTTAATTATTTTTTATAAATTTGTATGGGGAAAACCATTTTTGGATTTGATATTTAAAACCACGTTTCACGTCCACTAAATCCGACATTTGATTGCTCTAAATGTAACAACTTTCAGAGAGCATGGTGCTAACTTGTTCATATAAAAAGATACAGCGTTTTCAAAACTCGTCTAAAACGTGTTTTTGCTCAAAAATCACGTTTTAGACGAGTTTTGAGGACGCTGGATCTTTCTTCAGAGGCAAGTTATCACCATACTCTCTTCGGGAAAGTTGTAAAGCATTTTCCAGAGCTTCTGAATATGAATCCGGTTTAAGCACAGCATGAAACGTGGATTTTTTAAATATCAAAATTAAAAAAAAAAGTTTTTCCTATACAAATTTATATGGAAAATTGAATCGCTTTGCGAAATGTGGGAACTTAACCAATCGTTCTCAAACTTTGGGGAGTTTTTTAGGACCCCAAAAGGAACTGAAAAATTGCTGTGCTGGAAAATCGATTTTGTTATTACACCCTAGTGTTTCACGTGCCATCCCGGGGGAACATGCCGTGTAAGCGGCGATTCTATGCGACAACCTTCTATAAGTTTTATTTGGTAATCTTTGTGAATCAGTTCCCGTTATAAATAATTTGTTTTTAAATATTGCATTGGTCTATTTAATTTTTTTTTGAATACTTCAGGAATAATCAACAATATTTTTTTTATAAACTTTCTCTCACACACTGTCACAAACTCCAGAACCCTGCAAATCCCCCTTCCAAAAGGTTCAAACGGAACCAACTGTCAAACATTGAATGCTACCCGCCCTGGTGGTCCCCGGGGTCATCGTTGTCTTCCGCCACCCTCCGGCTTACTACCCAGAATGTTCTCTGCTCTAAATGTGTGTGAACAAAGTGTACACACTGCGGAGGGGTGGGCCGCCACAGGTTCATCATTTCCACTTGGCCGAATTCATGGAGGTGACTAGAGGGCTTGCGAGAGGAAGCTTTTTTTTATTCACCCTTTTTTTGCTCGACGACACCACAAATGCTACCGACAGATGGAACAACCGGGACGAGGAATTCAGCTCGGGGGCAATTGATCCTTTTCAAAAATAAATAAGTCCATTTTGATTAGGCTTTTTGTGTGCGGTTAGAGAATTTTCTTACTGGCACTTTTAGGGTTAGATGAATGGGATGGAGACATGATGAAAGCTCGTGTATATTTAATTTGCTCTGAATTTTTGTTGACAGTCATGAATTTAATGGATCTAATCAGTAAAAAGGTTTTCCTGTAAACGTATGTGTTCGCGAAGCATATTTCTTAACCGGCTAATCCAGCTGGTTCTATCTTATCTCATGTAGTTACGAAATAGATTAGCCCGCTGCGGGGAATATCATATTGATTATGATGATGGGGAAGCAGTTACAGGAAATGATGAATAACATTCATGTGAACAGAAATCGATTGATATTTATGATACGCTCACTCATGTACTTGATATTCTTGCTAAGCTATACGTACTTAAATTGATTAAATTTTCACGTTTCAGTAGTATCATCAACATTGCTCGAACGACTAAAGCATGGCATCAGTTTTTCAAAACTTCCCCTTGATTGACCGTCCAATTAGCATAAATTAACAAAACAATCACTTAAATCAATTTTACCCACTGGCGATCAACTGTCACGAGCATGAAAAAGCGTTCAAATAAACTGTCTGCGAATACATGTGAGCAATTCTCTACGAAATCGGTCTTTTTTCTTCAATTTTAATTTTTGTATTTTTTAATCCGACTGAAACTTTTTTGGTGCCTTCGGTATGCCCAAAGAAGCCATTTTGCATCATTAGTTTGTCCATATAATTTTCCATACAAATTTGGCAGCTGTCCATACAAAAATGATGTATGAAAATTCAAAAATCTGTATCTTTTGAAGGAATTTTTTGATCGATTTGGTGTCTTCGGCAAAGTTGTTGTGGCAAAGGGCGTAATATTGAATGTTTGGCCTTTTTGAAATGTTAGTCTTGATTTGAAAATTTTGAAAATATTTTTTTCGAAAAGATCGGAAAATTTCACAAATGTTTCATATATTAACATTGAAAATCGGACCATTAGTTGCTAAGATATTGACGATAGAAAATGGTGGGTTGTTTGGGTGAGACTTAGAAATCATCAATTTTCCTGTTTTTAAACCTTTGCATTGCAATATCTCAGCAACTAAAGGTCGTATCAACAAAGTCCGAATAAGCAAAATATAGAGAATTTTCTCAGCTTTTCAAAAATATTTTTTTCAAAACTGGACAAACATGTGCACTAATTTTAAAAAATAAAAAACTGCGACTATTTTCAAAAAAGTCACTTAAATATGGCTATAACTTGAAAACGGTGCACTTTATCAAAATTTCACTAAAGTACTTTTTGATTGCAAATTTGATTTTACATCGAAAAATGAAGTTGAAAAAATTTTACGACCAAAATTTCGATTTTTTGAAAAAATCAGTATTGATTAAAAAATTCATAACTCGGTCAATGATTTTTTGCACAACCTGGAAATTTCTGAAAAGTTGGCATTTTATGTCCTCTAAAACATATCAAAAAATAAAAAAATTAAAAATAGTGTTTTTGTAAATCAAGTTTTAGTGACAAAAGTTAAATAAAAATCACCAAATTTTTTTACCGTGTATTATTTTTCTAGTGTAGTCCGTATCCATACCTACAACTTTGCCGAAGACACCAAATCGATCAAAAATTCCTTCAAAAGATACAGATTTTGAATTTTCATACATCATTTTTGTATGGACAGCTGCCAAATTTGTATGGAAAATTATATGGACAAACTAATGATGCAAAATGGCTTCTTTGGGCATACCGAAGGCACCAAAAAAGTTTCAGTCGGATTAAAAAATACAAAAAAAATCGAATGACCGAAATCCTAGAGAACTGCTCATGTGTCGTATGTGATCCAATACAGTAATAGTAAAATTCTGATAACAATTATGAAAAACTTAGTTTTGGAAAAATGATGAAAGTTATTTATTTTAAGTTTGTTTCAAAGTTTCAGTGAAAATAAAATATTTCTTAAACAAAATCGATCCATCACTGTACTATTGGCAGTGTATTTCCCGTGAAAGAACTTTCATTCAAACCTGAAAATGGTGACGACAAGTGGAAGCATACGCTTGAACTGTTTTTATGCTGATGAAAAGCTCGTGAAAGCTGATCGATATTCATAATTACGGGTAACTGATTTGATCCTACTTTTTTTGAAAAAAATATTAAATTGAATTTGGAATGTCATATTTCCTCTAACCCAATTTTTAATATAATTAAAACCCTGCCTAAAACACTGTCAAATTCATCCAACTTTACCCTAAAATTGCATGAGCGAGCTCGGTTCAGTTTCGGAAATATCCTTTGCTGGGTGACGTTGATTTGCATGCACCGCGTGCTCGTCGCGTTGCACGGCAATGGAATTCGATTTTTTGTGACGTACACGTTGAAACTACAAAAAAAAAATCGAACCCGTAAATGACGTGCCAAACACGTGTATATCGATATCAACTGTGGCTGACCTTGAGAACCTTTCGGTGTCCTGACGATGATGTAACGTGACGCTACGGCGAAGTAATTGAATCAAAAATTTATCACCCCATACTCCAGCGAGGGTGGTTTACGAGCCTATCGATCTGAGTTCGGTTCTAATGATGTTAGATATATTTTCTTTCCCTTCGGAGAAAGTCTCCGTCATAATAAAGCCAGAGGATACTTTCTTCTATGTAGACTTAGTGGGACCATTAATGGGGGGAACAGTCGATACACACAATAATGGCTGGCGCAAAAGATAACGGATGCTCTGACGCAGCATAAATCTCGCCCATCATTATCTTTGGCTGCTAATCTTGAATGAACGCATTAACACTAAACACTGGAAGCTCGCTCGACACGTCGGCTTTGTATGGAGTATGACAAGGGGGTTGAATGGTTTAGTTCGGTCTGTATTGTTTAGAAAATGGTCGGAAATGACTTGACATAGCACGACTCTTTTGACTTAATATGTTCAAATGAGATTTCCTATCATATTTTCTATTATTTAATTTTTAGTAAAAAAAACTTGAAGCGCGTTTCAACAAATTTCAAAACCTTTTAAACATTTATGTTATTGTGTAACGTCCAAGAACAAAAAACTACTATCCGCTTTTCAACGCTTCCGCAATCAAAAGTTCTGCATCGCGCAGTACAATTGTCGCCCGAAGGCACATACAAACTGTAGTGTTGAGTTGAGGTACAAGTGCAAGTACCAAAGTGCACTCGCGTTGGTCTGTCCTATGAGCGCTCGCGACACTTTCCACAACCGGTTGACAATTCTACTCGGTGTGCTTTCATTTCCGTTTGATCTTCATCAACTCTCGCGGCTAGACCACCACTGTCATCACGGATGCTGTAAATTAGGGTGATTCGTACCTAAAATGATCCAATTATGAATAACAAATACAAAATTTTTAAATTAAATTTTAGATTCCATTGCAAAGTTTAACTGTTAGAGACAGTGACAAAATTCTAATTTTTTAATGTAAAAAAAGGTATCACTAAAAAGCTCATCACCCTACGAAAAACTTGCCATGTACCGCGGATTTAGTCTCGCCGCGTCACCACAATTGTTTTTTCACAGACGAGAGCTTTTGAAAAACTCGAGACCGCAACGTTATAACAACAACACTACTCTTGACTCCTGCTACTTTTTTGAATAGTTGTTATACAACAGACCAGTAGCGTGCCCAGTAGGGTGAGCATATGGATTCGTTCTCCCTAGACCTGGCGCATCGACAAAACATCCGATGTCTCCGGAATCAACGGTTTTCCCTCAAAAAGCATCAAATTTTCCTTAGCATGCTATAAAAGCTTGATGAACACCGCGACGCCATATACGTCAGGCAGCTACCACGTGGTTGAAAAATTGGCAAAAAAAAATACAAATTCGCTATGCAAAGATTCTGAATTCGACTAAATAATATCAGGATTACTCGAAATGATCATTTTCTAGTTGAAAAAAGGTTTGCAATTAAATATTCCAGCCGTTTCTCACCCACGTGGTAGCTGTCTGACATATGGCGTCGCGGTGTTCAGCAAGCTTTCATAGCATGCTAAGGAAAATTTGATGCTTTTTGAGGGAAAACCGTTGTTTCCGGAGACATCGGATTGTTTGCCGATGCGCCAGGTCTAGGGACAACGAATCCATATGCTCTCTTTGAGAAAAGTGTTCTCCAGACCATTCCCCATAGGCCTGGCCATACCAGAAGTTGGCGCGTGATTTTCCCAGGCCTGTAGGAGCGTTTGAACAAAAAGTTCCAATTTCCCATAGTAATTCCCATGTAAACTTTAACCCTGATGCGCGCAGCCAGTTTACAACCAAATGAGCTGATATTTGGCATGAAAGTCTCTATGGGCATGCCCTACAAGGGGAACCATACTAAAATTTGATCCGAGAACTTTTTGAAAAACGTACCCACCCTAGTGCCCAGGCTCTAGCAGAAGGAGGGTGCCCCCTTGTACTACCGATGCAACAGAAACAATCCTTTCGAGCTGTGACTTGTGATGCTACTGTTGCATCTGTACCATCCTTGTTTCTGACACAAAAGACTTGATTCTGCTCAGGCACTGATGTAAGAATTTTGATGATTGTTGGAATTTATTTTCAAATTATTGTTTTCTTTACTCGGGTTTCAACTTGGCTTTTGCTTACTTTGATTGACTTCTCCTGTTTTTTGTTGAACTTTTTTTTTTTAGCAAATCCAAAAAAAATTACAATAATAAACCAGTCAAATATCTTTTGCAGGTTAATATTTATACAGCAATTCCTCACGAAAACAGCATGGATTCGAAAAAGAAAGTTCTCCGATCGGGCTCAAAATTTTCTAAGAGTTCCTTCACGGAGAAAAAAGAGTTCCCAAAATCGTGAACACCCGTTCATGAAATTGGGAACCACGAACAAAGTGTTCAAATGCCATGATATGATTTTCAAAAACGTACCGTCTTTTTTCTCCATGTTAGCAAAAATAACTAGACCCGTATTTTCTTTGTTTGGCCATGTATTAGGGTAATCCGAAAAATTGCCTTTTTTGTCGATTTTCGCAAAAAACCCTTTTTTTCAAAAATTCATAACTCCGCGCCATTTCAGCTGTGTTGGACGCAAATGAAATCTTATGAGAATGGCTTTAAATTTTGTATTTTTTTTTAATCTGGCAGAAACTGAGCCTTATGCTCAAAGAAAGCATTACAAATTTGGTAGCTGTCCTTACAAAATTGGTTTGTATAAATAAAAAAATAGCATCTTTTGAAGGAATTTTTGATCGATTTGGTGTCATCCCCATCGGACCAGCCCATCTTTAATGGCACCACCAAAGCTTCGCATTTATCGTGAAAATAGTAAAAAAAACTTCTTTTTCTAATCAAATATCTCTGGAATCTCAAATCTATTATACTAGATTTAGGACTCATATTTTAAAAAGGACGTACAAAATATTAAAAAAATATCGAAGGAGCCAGCAAATTTAAAAAAATGTTAAATTTTTTATAGTTGAAAATCGGTTAACAAAAACGAGGACTAATTGGGCAACACAAAGAAATCATTTTTTTTTTTTATTTTGTTATTTTTGCATGGTCACTAAACTATTAAAAAACAGCATGGTCAAAGACTTTTTGCTTATTCTTACGTTTAGTGAAAAGATCGCATTTTTCGTTCGGCATGGTTGACTGCCAATGAGCTGCTACTCCGTTATTGACGGATCAGCTGAAGTTACACAATGAACCAACAGATGAGTAGTGGGAGCTAATCATCCTCACTGTATAACCCCTGAAGATCTCTGCTTTAAGTCAATACCGGCGCCCCCCCAAGGAGATGCAGTTCAACAAAGGTAGGAATGTTAGTCCGATAGTTGAAGTTGCAGACTCATCAGACACAGAATTTGTCACTCTATACCTGTTGACACCGCATGAGACCGTTGAATCCACAGCATCTCCTTCAAGCATCACGGGAAGTGGGGGAATTGTGTTAGTAGGGGAAGGAAAGGGAAGGTCAGGATTCATCTTGGTAGATGATATGACCAGAATGTGAAACATAATCGTTGCCTTCCAAGCTACGACGCTATGAGAAGGACTTATCAATCGCGTATTTTTACTTCTTACCGCCGGCGTGCCATCCGAGCAACGATGCTTTGGGAAGGGCTTTCAAACCGAATTGAAAATTGAATCGATTGAATCGGTGACGTACAATTTAAAATAGATCCGGATTTATTATTGGTAGGTGATATGACCAGAAAGTGAAACATAATCGTTGTCTTCCGAGCTTTGACGCTTTGAAAAGGACATAATTATATTCTCAATCTCGTATTTTTTAGTTCTTACCGTCGGCGTGCCATCCGAGCATCGATGCTATGGGAAGGGCTTTCAAAACAAAATTAAATTTTTAGTAACGTATTATTCGTAATCATGTAAACCTCAAATAGTGCTGATACACCGAACTGTTTCAATCGATTTCATGAAGTTCTTCGCGCACGACTTCTTTACAACCAACTTAACCACGAATTTACCCAGTCCGGACCGCAAACGACCGGTTCAAAAACAGAAAGACAATATGTACACGACGACGCGAAGCCTTCTATCAATAAATTCAAGAAACTTCACTATTTTGCCGCGGATTCTCGCGCGTCGATTCGCCAACTCAAAAGATCGCATTTTTCGTTCTTTAAACCATAAAAAAAATGTGTTTTTGCCTTCCTCACTGAGGTAAGGCTATAATCCTGCTCTAAAAATGAACTTTTTATCAAAACCTCGAAGACCCACCTTCATGCATACATATCGACTCAGAATCGAAAACTGAACAAATGTCCGTGTGTGTGTATGTGTGTGTGTGTATGTATGTATGTGTGAAAATTCTTGCCAAGTTTTCTCAGCACTGGATGAACCGAATTTGATCAACCAGTTGCATTCGACTTGGTTTAGGGTCCCATAGATCGCTATTGAATTGTTTGAAGTTTCGATGAGTAGTTCAAAAGTTGTGTATAAAGATGTATTTTCACATATATCCGGATCTCACTTAAATGTATGTAAACGATATCCGGATATATCATCCAACCCATCGTTAGTTAGGTAATTGAAAGACCTTTCCAACGATTGCAAAACATTACTGATCTGGCAACTCTGGCTTGAGTTATGACCACTTAAGTGATATTTATGTACCTTATTGATGCCGGATCTCACTTTATTTTATGAAATCGATGTCCGGATCCATCATTCAACCCATCTTTGGTTAGAACATTGAAAGACCTTTCCAACGAGTCCAAAACATTGACGATCTGGCAACCCTGTCTTGAGTTATGACCACTTAAGTGATATTTATGTACTTTTTTGAAGCCGGATCTCACTTAAATGTATGTAAGTGATGTCCGGATCCATCATTCAACCCATCATTGGTTAGGTAATTGAAAGATCTTTTCAACGAGTACAAAACATTGAAGATCTGGCAACCCTGTCTTGAGTTATGACCACTTAAGTGATATTTATGTACTTTTTTGAAGCCGGATCTCACTTAAATGTATGTTAGTGATGTCCGGATCCATCATTCAACCTATCATTGGATAGGTAATTGAAAGATCTTTCCAACGAGTACAAAACATTGAAGATCTGGCAACCCTGTCTTGAGTTATGACCACTTAAGTGATATTTATGTACTTTTTAGAAGCCGGATCTCACTTAAATGTATGTAAGTGATGTCCGGATCTATCATTCAACCCATCTTTGGTTAGGTAATTGAAAGACCTTTCCAACGAGTCCAACACATTGAAGATCTGGCAACCCTATCTCGAGTTATTACCACTTAAGTTATATATGTATTTTTTCTGGATCTAAAAAAATAGTTAAAATTTGTGTCCAAACCACTCATATTACCCATTGTTGGTAAAAAGTGATGAAGGCATCAACCATATAGGTGGATTAAGTTAGTTTTTTAAATCAATCAAGTAACAAAAAGTTTGAAAAAATGTGTGATTTTACATCTGAAAATGTGTAATTTTACCTCTTTTTGTGTAATGTCGCTTTTTCAGTCTAAATTGAGGCAAGATTACATCATATAAGAGGTAATATTCAACCTTAAAAAATTACACTTCCCAAGTTTACACAATTTTTTACTGCGTATTTTATTTTCAAAACCCCTGCGACTCGTTGAACGAATCAGCACGACGTCGTGACCGTCGTATCTGGCAAAAACCATGTCGCCGTCGAGGAAAGTGGAAAGAATCCAGACGGCGCAGCACTGGCAATCCCAGTTCAAGTCACCAGAGACTAAAATAGTACATCCTGTGAGCGGAACCCCGTTTGTTGACACGCTGGAATCCAACGCTACTGCTACCGATCTGAACCGGTTATACACTTTCGTCGCTAATGAGAAATGCTTTCGCAATACCAACACTCTGGAAACAGAAGGCTCATCCGCCGAAGCCGGAAAAGATGCGCTGTAAACTTTTGCTTTTCACACACATAAATGTTCAACCATTGAAACCGATTTGTACAGCGAAAGAAGGAAGAAAGGCGTTTTTTTGTTATCGTTACACGCCAGTGAGCATTGGGCGACTCTTGCCTGCTGAACGATTTGGCTTAAGATTGAACAGTGGGATATTCATGAGCTACGTCACCATTGCATTCAGTTGCCCTTGTTGTTAATCGCATAGAAACACATCAGATTAACAATTCAGTCCGATTTCTGGAAACGTAATTTAGGTATGACCACCAAACGAATCCGCAAAGCGGTAGATGTTACGATACGGTGGAGTCGCTGATTTTATGGCTCCCCAGAAGGCATCAAAGGGGTCGAGGCGTGCACTGAACCAGTCAAAGATCACGCTTTCACCACGGTCTGGATGAGCCTTGGGCTCAGAGCAGTTTCTTGGCACATGACGTCTCGTGATCTGGATCAAACGCGCCCTCTGGGAATGTTTACGGTTCGAGCCGACTGCGCGAGAAATTTTGTGGTGAAAGTCCACGATTTGAGCTAAAATCAGTTTCCTGGAATCTTTGTTCAATTTCGAACGTGATTAGAAATTAAATAGATTTTTTCCGCTCCCCTAAAAAATCCAAGAATGAGCTGTTTTGAATAATCTGTACGATTCTTTGAGTCCACTTTTACTACCCTTCGAAAGGTTCAACTCTCAGTCAACGCCATAGCCAAGACCAAGAAGGGCGCGTTCTTTCCTTTTTCTCGTCCGATAATTATCGGCAAATCCATTCTGGTTTTCTTCGACGCGTTCGAACCGGTTTTGCGACCTGTACCGGAAATGCTTTCGGCAAATTGGCTTCGGAGAGCAAAGGCCGCTGGCCTGCCGCCGCCCGACTTCTTATTCTTGGTGTTCCATCAGCGCAGAAATATCGTTTAACTCGTCTTGGGATATGGTGGAGCAGCAAAAAAAAGGATGATTGTGGCAGCATCAGGTATGACTCAAGGCGAGCAGCCACGCGTCACTTTGCGCGAACTGTAAACTCATTCGCAGAAGGGCGAACGACTGGACACACCTGGCATCAAAGATATTGGATCATACGAATGCATGGGAGCTTGTTTGGACAGGTACAGTCATGTTTAGGAGGTACGATGAATCATTGACCGAGAGAGTTGTGTATAAGTTTTATTCGATTCTGATTCTTATGACTGATGAGTCACAAGTTTAAAGCCCTGGCAACCCTGGTAGGAATAGGTTAATATCGGTAACAATCTACTGAATTCATCAACTGAAATTCAATCAACTGAATGTTACGCTCACGTACGTAAATTAGCTACTCAATGCATTTTGCTCTCCATGTGACCATCATTCTCTCGAACTAAATCGAGACCATATCCCTAGCGGGGACTGGTAGTCCGAGTTTTGGCTTTGTATCGCAATCAATAGAAATATATTAGTTTTGAAAATCAATCGTAAAAAGTTACTTGAAAAATAAACACAGGAAAATACGTATGAAAATGTTGTTTAAATTGTAAACCCGTTAATATCCCCTACTAATTATTTTTTTGGATTTTTTTATGAAGATTGCAAAGGTTTCATGTCAACAAAACAATCTCGGGTCGTTGACAGTCTTTTGCAGGTTCCACGATGATCCGCAATGTCGCAATTTTCATTATGAGAAATCCGCTTAATTTAACCCGACATTGTCAAGATTTTTCGATTGAATGAATTTTCTGCATTAAATGAGAAGCGCTCTCGTAGTAAGAAAACAAAGAAAAAGATATTTATTTACATCCTGTCTCGACGAAGCCTTCTTGTCTCTTTGTTGCTTTCCTGAATCGGTTGTTTTCTTCTGAACTTCTGGCACAACCCAGAAAAGGCCTCTCAGCCCGGGTCTCTCTCGAAGAGGTTATGTTTCTATCAACTGTTTCGCTTGCCTTTTTATTTATGCTTCCTTATTAGCATTTTTGCTCTCCCTCACTGACTCCAGGTTCTTGGTTGGATCTTTGTTTTATTATTTTTTTCATTCTGTGTCTCAAGTTTTCCCAACCATATTTTCCTTTTTTCTACCTTCCCCACATTCGTTGCTGCTGATCAAGTGAGCTGCTGACTTCAACGTCGGAGTGACTTTCATAAACATTCCTCTACTTGGGCTTTTTTATAAGGCTGCTCTTACCTACTTGTTCACACTGTGTAGAGAGACCGAACTGCGAAATGGGGCTCGCTCTTGAGATCCCTGAAATAGTTTTGACCAGAGGAGCGGTGAGAACTTGGCAAAATGAGGCCGTTCGTTTGTCCAGTTGAGACTCCTTGCAGTGCTATTTCTTAATTGTATTTGGCTCTTTTAACAATTTTTAATTCAAACAGTTGAGGTGGTACATACCATGCTTAGCAAGAGTATAAATTCCGAAATACTTTTATTTCAAGAAAATGTCATTTTTTTTTAAATAAATGAGTAAATTCAAAATTTGTTTAAAAAAGTAAGACCACAAAGAGTCTGCCTGCAGTCTGCCAAAACATCCGTAAAATCAAGTCAATCCTGTCTCGTTCTATGAAAAAGTCTGTTCTTTCCGACTTTCGTGCGAATATGACGAGGAGAGGTAGAGTCATGGAATGTGGCGCAAAAATTGTTTATGATGCCCCCTCTTCCTCCCCATTCAACCAACCACGGCTGTGGCCGGAAACTGGGCTTCATGGGAGCCTGACCGTCATCAATGTAGGAAACATCAGTCAACCTACCGGCCACAGTGTGTCGAAGGTGAGGAGGATGGAGGCCAGGAATTTGTGTAACCATCTTGGTCTTGACACTTGGGGAAGGCAGTTGAATGTCGCACGTTTAACATTTGTAATAGATACAAATCTACAAATCTGCATTGAAAAATATTAATTAAGTTTGTTTGTTTGACTGTTGTATCGTGGTGATTTTTCATGTTTTTTGTTTTGTTGTAAAAAATGATTTGGAGCAATTCCAGCTCAAATCAGGAATTTTTCTGGTACTTTTGTACCCGACCCTCTCCAATTTCAATGAAACTTTGTAGACATGTTATCCTAGGCCTATATAAGCCATTTTTGTGTATATGGAGCCAATTGTACTCGAAAATAACATTTGAGAAGGGCGTAAGTTATTTAAATATTTTTATATTTTGCAATTTAAAATTTACTGTATCTCGAAGCCATACATCAAAAAGTGATTAAAGACAAACTTTTAGGAAATTATACGGGCTTTCTGAAAAAAAGACTCACGCAAAATGCAGGATAGTATGTCTCTCCTAAAAAAATACAAGAACCATTTACTAATACTGTTTTTTTGAAAAGTGGTCTAAACTTCAAAATTTTCAAAAACCGATAGTGGGAATCGATTCCCGAGACAATTTTACGTAAAAGTCTCCATATTGACCATTGTCCTACACAGAAAAAAAATGATGGTAATATTCATCAGGAAATGGTGACAGATATTTTGGCAAAAAAATGATAAATTCTACCTTAGAAAATGATGAATTTTCATCAGAAAATGATGAAATTTACCTTAAATAATGATGAAAATTACCTAAAAAAATGATGAAATTTACCGCAAAAATGTTGAATTTTACAAAAGAATGTGTATTATTGCATTAAAATATGTGTAATTTGTGGCTTAGAAAGTGGAAGGATACTGATTGATTGAACTGTCATCCATTTCAGAGATCGTTAATAAAACATTTGATTCAAACGAATATTTTTTCCATGACTTTCAGGGTACTTTGTTGTCGGCAATCAGTTAGCGTTCATTAAAATGGGAACCACGAACAACTCTTTTTTCTCCGTGTAGTAAATGATTTTTGTATTTTTTTTAGGAGAGACATACTATCCTGCATTTTTCGTGAGTCTTTTTGTCACATTTTAGGCTATTTTCACAAAATTGTGAACGTAAAAAAATCGTGACATCACTCTAAAATTTAACTTTTAAACCTAAAAATTTAAAAATCACATTGAATTGGCGTGCATTCTTTATCAGTGTATTTTTTTCAAAAAGCTCGGCTGATTTTCTACAAGTTTGTCTTTGACCACTATTTGATACGATGCAACGGCTCCGAGATACAGCAATATTTAAATTACAAAATACAAAAATATTGAAAACTCTCACTCCCTTCTCAAATGTCATTAGGGTAATTCTCCGCCAACTCACACAGCAGTTGCCCCGACCCCTCTTCGATTTGCGTGAAACTTTGTCCTATGGGGTAACTTTTGTCCCTGATCATGAATCCGAGGTCCGTTTTTTGATATCTCGTGACGGAGGGCGGTACGACCCTTCCATTTTGAACATGCGAAAAAGAGGTGTTTTTCAATAATTTGCAGCCTGAAACGGTGATGATAGAAATTTGGTGTCAAAGGACTTTTATGTAAAATTAGACGCTCGATTTGATGGCGTACTCAGAATTCCGAAAACATATTTTCATCGAAAAACACTAAAAATGTTTTAAAAATTCTCCCATTTTCCGTTACTCGACTGTAAAAATTTTGGAACATGTTATTTTATGGGAAATTTAATGTACTTTTCGAATCTACATTGACCCAGAAGGGTCATTTTTTCATTTAGAACAAAATTTTTCATTTTAAAATTTCGTGTTTTTTCTAACTTTGCAGGGTTATTTTTTAGAGTGTGATAATGTTCTACATTGTTGTAGAGCAGACAATTACAAAAATTTTGATATATAGACTTAAGGGGTTTGCTTGTAAACATCACGAGTTATCGCGATTTTACGAAAAAAAGATTTGAAAAAGTTGGTCGTCATCGATCATGGCCGTTCATAGTCACCCGCGACAGACACGGACGACGAAACGAAGAAAAACGCAAAAAGTAACTTTTTCAAAACTTTTTTTCGTAAAATCGCGATAACTCGTGATGTTTACAAGCAAACCCCTTAAGTCTATATATCAAATTTTTTGTAATTGTCTGCTCTACAACATTGTAGAACATTGTTACACTCTAAAAAATAACCCTGCAAAGTTAGAAAAAACACGAAATTTTAAAATGAAAAATTTTGTTCTAAATGAAAAAATGACCCTTCTGGGTCAATGGAGATTCGAAAAGTACATTAAATTTCCCATAAAATAACATGTTCCAAATTTTTTTACAGTCGAGTAACGGAAAATGGGACAATTTTTAAAACTTTTTTAGTGTTTTTTTCGATGAAAAATACGTTTTTTTCGGAATTCTGAGTACGCCATCAAATCGGGCGTCTAATTTTACATAAAAGTCCTTTGACACCAAATTTCTATCTCATCACCGTTTCAGGCTGCAAATTATTGAAAAACACTCTTTTTCGCATGTTCAAAATGGGGTCGTACCGCCCTCCGTCACGAGATATCAAAAAACGGACCTCGGATTCGTGATCAGGGACAAAAGTTACCCCTTAGGACAAAGTTTCACGCAAATCGAAGAGGGGTCGGGGCAACTTTTCCCGATTTCGTGTGAGTTGGTAGAGAATTACCCATTATCGAGTGGCACACAAAATGGCTTTTATAGGCCTAGGATAACATGTCTAAAAAGTTTCCTTGAAATCAGAGAGGGTCGGGAACAAAAGTACCAGAAAAATTCCTGATTTGAGCTGGAATTGCTTCTAGTGATCAGAATGTAATCCAAACAATCAAGAGCTGATCATTGAATTTAAATTCCATAATTCTCGTTAAAAATACAGTGGACTCTCTCGTTGTCGATATTGAAGGGACCACCGAGAGCGGGAGGTGTCAAATTATTTAACGAAAAATCAAAGCATGCTTCCTGTAAGGACTGAAAATTTATTGACAGCTAAAGCAATACTGATATCGAGAAGTTCGACAGTCAGAGAATCGATGGTTACTTTTTTTGACACTAAAACTTGACACAGTAAGCCTGTAGAATTGATTAATAGCACATTCAATCTCTCAAAGTGCTCCCTAAAAACAAACTTTGCGCACAACGAAAGTGCACCGCTCTGGTTATTGTGTGTGACTAAGCGATAAGTGTTTCTTTTGAGTGCGCAAATTGCAAAGTTTCTCCAGCCCAAGGGTGTTAAGTGTGCTCGCGTATGCTCGTATATTATTGAAACAGAAACAGAATGCATTCTATTTTCCTTCTTTCCCTGTCTGTCGCGCTTTTCTTTCTCTTTTCAGTGCATTATACTGCATACTGCACACGTCATCAGAATGTGTGAGTGTGTGTTTGCACTTGATTCAACCGCGACTTTGCCGTCGTCGGCACATTTATAAACGTTATTTTTTTTTTACTTAATTTTCATGTATGAGTCGCAATGTCGCGTCGCGGAGCATCATGCCGGCAAACGACGTCGTCGCCACCGACGACGACGGAATGGCTAACGATTATATCATTCATACATTTCACACAATTGCACACGGTTCAATGGTATAGTGCAGGCTTTTGTGGGTGTGTGCGTTGATAATACTCTACCTTCCACTGAATGTGGTACATTTCCCATGCCCATAATACACCCAGCCGACCAAATCATTAAGCACGTGTGTTGTGGGGCCGCCGCCAATGTAATGTTTGCCCTGTGTGAAAGCCCTTTTTGCGCCCATTTAAACATCGGATCATGTACTGGGAACACCGCTCTTTGCCAAGCGAGCCCAATTTGCACTTATATCACGCTTATTAGCGCGCTACCTTGACAGTGCGTTGTGGTTTTTGTCGTTGCGATAATGAAGAGAATTATTGAGCTGAGGTTGGTGAATGAAAATTCGAGCACGTGAACGGAGAGAATTTTCTTTAAGGGCCGAGGCGTTACGAACTCAGCAAAAAGATTAAGCTACTCATTAATACATAGTTTACGTCTATTTTTCAATTTTTAATATCTTTTAAGGTTTTTTATTTATTTTTAAATTTGGGACACATCGTAAGTAGGCGTAAATAATAAGGGGAAAAATATTAATTCATAGTTTGTAATGTATAAAGTTTTTTGTTACATGCCTAATGAGGCCTCTGTCGAAATCCTCAAAATTCCTAGAAAAACCCTCAATATCCAACAGTCCAGTCCGGTAATCGACACGATTTCGGGCAAGAAACTTATGCAAACCAACATGTCCTGCTGTCAGGCTCCACCCGATATCCCCACAATCATTGAACTCTTCTCTGTTTGCATCTGCTCCGATGACTTCAAGCAGGTTTGGCCTGGGCAAAGCCAGCTGCAGTCAACCGCATCCGTCCTCGTCGGGTGAACGTGTTCTCCGAAAAGAAAAGCCTTCCATCGGCTCAGAATTCACCCATGGTCAAGAGAAAATCGAAACCAATTTGCATGTGAGTTGCGTGCGAGTGGTTTCTAGTTGTGTATGTGTGTTTTCTTCATTGTATTGCAACGCCACATGTTCTATGCTCAGATCGACATGGGGCAAACAATTTAAAAAATTCAATAGTTTGACGAGAGCATGTTCTTGCGTCGCCAAGTGCTCTGATATATGTTTCATAATAGCATTATGATTGCATTTTTACGAAGATTATTGCTTTTTGTTGACACGACAGCTGGTTTGTTAAACGAAAAACTTAAGTGTCCATTTTCCCGGGAAATCCCGCGAATTCACGGGAAATTTTAAATTTATTGAAAATTGTTTTTATCTTGACTCTTATTGACACTTTGCAACAAAATTGAAAAGTACAGCGACTTTAATGGTTTAAATAAGTGTGGGGACCATTCCTAAACCACGTGCACATTTTAATGGGAGGTAAAAATCATACAACTACAAGTAAATGTGTGCTTGTTGTCACTTTTTAAGCTCAAATCGTACAATAAGCCAAAAAGTGATCTCAGATATTTTTTGTCAAAATGTTTGGACAATGGGTAAAATGAATCCATACTCCACAATAATAAAATTTCCTTTAAACTCGCCTCTGTGACAAATTCGAGAGCGACATCATGGCAAATAACTTTTTTAAAACAAGTCATACTGGTTTTAACTCTTGAACAAAATAGCAAAGCTTTTTAGTTTTTCCTTAAAAATTCAACTTCTTGTGTTTTAGCAACTCAATGTTTTCAAATAATTGGAGTAAGAATTAAAAATATTTTAGCTTTGGGCACCTCTCAAACAATACAAAGTAGTTTTTTTAATGATTTTTCAATGGTCTTATTATGCCACATGGTATTCAGGTTTATAATTGACTTTGGTTGAAAGTTTGTTTACAGCACAAAAACTTGATTTAAATTTTACGATAAATTTACAACATTCCACAATCAGTCTTCATTTTTTTATATTTACACTCTAACGCCCATTGCTGTTTCTTGTATACTGGGTATTAACCGAATTGAAGTAATTCTTCTTGTACAAACCTTTTTGAAATAAATATTTGTTGATACTAATTCAATTTTCATATTATTTGATCAATGAATTTTCATTTCGTTTGTAAACAATAACGTAGAAAATCTTAATTTTACCTTACCGGGAAAGATCTTATCTTAATTTATCTAGCATAAATTACTCTGTAAAAAGCTTTCCTAAATTGTAATAATTGAGATTATCAAGCGCTTCAGAAATTTATATTATAAGCAATTCTCTGAGATTTCGGTCATTCTTTTTTTGTATTTTTTAATCCGGCTGAAACTTTTATGGTGCCTTTTGCATCATTAGTTTGTCCATATAATTTTCCATTCAAATTTGGCAGCTGTCTATACAAAAATGATATGTGAAATTGCAAAAAATTGTACCTTTTGAAGGAATTTTCGGATCGATTTGGTGTCTTCGGAAAACCACAATTTTCTAATGTCGATATCTCAGCAACTAATGGTCCGATTTACAATGTTAAAACATGAAACATTCGTGAAATTTTTCTATCTTTTCGAAAACAATATTTTAAAAAATTTCAAATCAAGACAAACATTTCAAAAGGACCAAACATTTAATATTACGCCCTTTTAAAATGTTAGTCCTGATTTAAAATTTTTGAAAATATTGTTTGATCTTTTCGAAAACAATATTTTCAAAAAAAATTAAATCAAGACAAACATTTCAAAAGGACCGAACATTCAATATTACGCCCTTTTGAAATGTTAGTCTTGATTTAAAATTTTTGAAAATATTGTTTGATCTTTTCGAAAACAATATTTTCAAAAAAAAAATTAAATCAAAACAAACATTTCAAAAGGACCAAACATTCAATATTACGCCCTTTTGTAACGACATTAGAAAATTGAGGGTTGTTTGGATAAGACTTAGAAAACATCAATTTTCCTGTGTTAAACCTTTGCATGGCAATATCTCAGCATCTAAGGGTCGTATTAACAATGTTCAAAAAAGCAAAATATAGAGAATTTTCTCAGCTTTCAAAAATATTTCTTTCAAAAGTGGCCAGACATGGGCACTAATTTAAAAAAATGGCTACAACTTGAAAACGGTGCACATTATCAAAATTTCACTTCAGTACTTTTTGATTGCAAATTTAATTTTACATCGAAAAATGAAGTTGAAAATTTTTTCGACCGATATTTCGATTTTTTGAAAAAAATTGTATTCATTCAAAAATTCATAATTCGGTCAAAGATTTTTTGCCCATTCTGGAAATTTCTGAAAAATTTGGCATATTAGGGGAAATTCTCGTATCTTTGGCAGGTTAAGCTCTCGCTCCTAACTCCATCCAATTTGCTGATTTTCACTATTTAAACAACTAATTTTGCAAAACTTTTGGTAGAAACTTGCTTGCTCACTTCTTATTGAGCTATTTATCACTCGATTTCAGTTGAAAACGCTTTTAATTAGCTTTAATTGCATGTCAAAGTTCTGACCTGCCAACATTAGAGGCACGCTGGAATTAGATGCTGTTCCCCTATGTCCCCTAAAACATATCAGAAAAAAATAAAAATAGTGTTTTTTTGCAAATCAAGTTTTAGTGACAAAAAGTGAAATTAAAAATCACCAAAAAAAATTACCGTGTATCATTTTTTTTACAGTGTAGTCCATATTCATACCTGGGTGATGAACAGAGCGAATGCGTAACGTGATTTTCGAATGATCCCACTTTATTTACATCTACAAAATAGGAGGCTGTTCAAGCAAAAGTATGACTTTTTTCTTACTGGTAAATGAACTGTTTTATAATCAGTGGTATGGGTTTTATTTTGTCTAGTTTTTTTTACATTTTTTGCTGTGTTTTGCAAGTTTCGAGCGGTTAGAAGGGGTTTTTCTTTTTTACGGGTGATGAAAAACTGCGGCGAGAGTTTCATTCAGCGGTGTCGCAGATAAAATCCCTGGCTGATTTTGGAATCCTGCAGCTCTTCCCAGTCCAGCGAAACAAACATCGCTAATTCTAGCGAAGCTGATTCAACAAACTGAGAAGATTTTCACTAAACCAGTAGGTGTTCATACGGAATCAAACAATAAAGACAGCTTCTGGATGGATTCAACCGCATCGACTCCATAAACATCTTCTATTCATAATTATAAAAAATGACGATCTCGTCTTCAACTTCAAGCCACACATTTGTCATTTTTGCAAAAAAAACAAACAATTTTTAATGATTGATGACAATACTTTCTACTTTTGGCGAACAGTAAATTGGTTCCTCTTTGACAGTTCAAAATTGAGGCCGTTTTGCGAACCACTATTCAGCACCCAGATTCATACCTACAACTTTGCCGAAATCGAGCAGAAAATTCCTTCAAAAGATACAGATTTTTGAATTTTCACATATCATTTTTGTATGGACAGCTGCCAAATTTGTATGGAAAATTGTATGAACGAACTAATGATGCAAAATGGCTTCTTTGGGCATACCGAAAGCACCAAAAAAGTTTCAGCCGGATTAAAAAATATAAAAATTAAAATTAAAGAAAAATGACCGATTGCGTAGAGAACCGCTCTTATCAGAAATAAATCTTGATTATTTTTTTCTGATCATCTGATTAGTGCTATATGAAAAAAAAATTAATCAAAATTATGTAAAGTTTCTTTATTTTTTCAGAGCGTTTCCGAAAACTCGGTACAAAAAGTTTTGAAAATATATAAATGTAATTTACAAATTTCCCGGGAAACGGGAATTATTTTTAAGGGAAATCCCGGAACGGTAAATTGGACGCTCTACGAACAACGGTCCAGTATTGTTTGACGCAAAAAGTTTTTGATCAGATTTCGGCTGACATAAAATTACAACTTGAATAAAACTTTTTTTTTGTTTACAGATTGTGTATTTTTTTCAGAAGTAATTTTACATTAGGGTGGTGTAAATCCGGGTACCCGGGGAAGTTTTTATGGAGTCAATTGTCGAAATGTATAGAGAAAGGCAACCGTTTCAGTTCTGCAGAAAGCGTAATAGTTGTTTGAAACTTTCCAATTCTTTTATAAAGCACTTTTATTTAATTTGGAATAATTTTATTTGAAAGCGAAAACACCATATTTTTAAAGGACTCTTTCCCGCAGCTGCTCTGAGGGCCCGCTCTATGAAACCTTTTTTTCCTTTTTCAATGTTTTCTCAAAATTTTAAAAGACAAATTTGAAAAAGATTTTAGTTCATTCCTTAAGGTAATTTTTTAAACTAGTATTTTTATTGCAACTTGGCGTACGACTGGTACGCAACTTTGTATGCTAAAGATACAAAATGTCTGCGATGATGCAAGAGTAGGATGTCCTTAAACGGAGCTTAAAATGAAGAGCTTAACTTTAAGATTTTTCGCAACTGATTTGCGTTGAAGACGATTGCTGGTTTAATTCATGGTGGTGGACCCAGTCGGGTCGTGAAGAAATTTACCTTATCTCAGCAAGGTTGTAAAAAGGTCGCGTTGGCATACTTTTATTCACACAGAATGCTCGCACAGCTCGCAAAAATGACGATACATTGCAGAGAAACGCCGAATCGTCCCTTCGGGGAGTCAAGTGAATTTCTCGGGGAGTAATGTGCACTGAAGTTTATGAAGCTGGGACACGTGAATTTTATTTTTTAACTTTTCAGAACATGTTTCAAAACGTCGGTATCAATTTTTAAATTTGATTCAACTTTGTCCTGAAGAAAAATCTTTGCTAAAGTATTGGCAATTACAGAAGATTTTTCAAAAGTGCTAGAATTCATATAATCGACACATTTAGTTTAGTTTAGTTATATAGCCGTTTTACTACAATTTTTAAGAGCTATTTCTTCTCAGATTAGTACTCTTCGGTTTTGAGTGTACATAGAAAGCCCAAGGGCCAAAACTCCCCAAACTGCGTACAGATTTCAGCCGATAGTTTGTCAAAAAGTCTGTCGCCCTCACTTAACAGGCTTTCGCTCCCTTTAGCCTGCTGGTCAATTGGATTATTTTCATATACGGAAGTGGAGGTATTATGTTGAGCTAGGTTTCCGAAAGCGCTCACACCGTCAGTAGACTACCGCAATGTCAACCTGGCAGCTGCTCCTTCCAAAAAAAAGGGGGGAGGGGGGGGGTCTATTTCAAATGTTTCAAGTCAAGCAGACAAGGTTATTGACAAATTTATATTTATTATAATGATACTAAAAAAGAACTTTAAGTTACTTCAATTCAAATTTACATACAATATCGAGTAAATTTTACACGGTTATGCTTATGAAAAACGATTTTATTGAATGATACTATCGTCGTCTACTTGTCTCTGACAATAGAATACCGGTGACAATCGTCACCGCAACTATGTGATCCTGTGGAATGAGGTTAGTTTCACGGCTAGTTGAGGCTGGATGGATTACATTTCCATGCATGTGATGTGGAGGTCGTTGTGCAGCAAGGCAAAAGGAAAAGATGCAGAAAAAAAGGAACGTGCAAAAACCAGTTCAACAACGACAGATGGCACACGACACGACGGACACGACCGATATGACTCTTGGGGCTGCAATCATCCAGCCAGGGCACTAAGTGCCACTCTTTGCTGCAGCAAGAAGGAGACATGTTCCGTTCCGGTTTACGGGGTGGCCAACTTTTGTCCAGACACACATACATTGTGTGCCGTGCCAGTAAAGCGGGTTGGCAAATGCAGTAAATTGCTTCCGTTTCCCGTTTTTAATTTTTGACAGTTTGCATTTTTAGGCTGGTAATAAATACGAAAGCATGCAAACTTTTGAGACAATTTTTTAGTGGTGGATAATTGTTTGATGTCTGATGTTTGAATAATCAACCCATAGCCGTGGGTTCCCAAAGTATTTTTTTAATTTATACACGCAGAAAAATAAGGTATATTTGAATCAACAAAACGTTTTGTTGATTTGAAAATCAAGATTTTTGTTGAATCAACGCTAAACGTTAAAGCAGCTTTTTCAAAACAACAAAATACATTTGTAGTATTGAAAAAATCAAGGTTTGTTTCAACGAATTTTTTTATTGATTATATTCAACAAAAGTTTTGTAGATTCAAACCTCGTACAGGCTGATTCTATAAAACATTTTTCTGCGTGTATGTATTTTTCAATTTCAAAAATTAACTCATGGCAGAGTTGTCAGATCATCAATTGTTTTCGGACAGTTAAAATACCTATCCCGTCTTTACACTGAAAGTTAGTCTCGATATCTCATGACAATGTTGTCAAATTATTAAACAGAAAATTTTCAAATTGTCCAATCATATTCAAAAAGATGGCTTTTGAAGGAAGTTTAACTAATATCACAAAAGTCTTGATAACTCCCAGAGTGCTATGACTCATAGATAATTGTTTCAAATACTTATTAAAAAAAAACAATCAAAATATTTTTTGAAATGCAATTTTAAATAATTTTACATAATGATAAATTTTGTTACCAGATTATCGATTACCATCCATTTTTTAAATATCAGCAAATTGTCAAACTTGATAGGTTTCTTCGCCAAAAATAAATACTGACGAACTTTTAGTAAGCTATTGAAAATATTCGTCAAACAGCATTAGGATAAAAATTATGTGGTTAAGAAAACATCGTGAACTTATATAACATCCGAAAGCAATTCTCCAGTTCCGTTTTTATTCAAATAAAATACCATTTCTATCTCATGACTCCAGCAATTAAAGTGCATAAACTTGATTCTCATCAAAAAGTTCAGCTAAAACTACTTCTCAAGTGGATTCATTGGAGTGGCTGTCGGTGTCGCGTCAATTAATGGACTGACGGCTTCTTGCTCGTTTTGTTTGTCTATGAGCTGTTAGGGTGATGCATTCCAGCAATGTCTTTTGCTTTTTAATATTATATTTTAGTTTTTCATAATTCAAATTATGTTTTCAAAAGTGGTATTTATGTTTGTTTCCAATTCCTGAAATATAAAGACAATTAAGTTTTCGTACAGACCACCCTATTTCTAACTAACTAAGTCATCAATTGATGTGAAATACATTGTCCGAATGCTCTCTCGAGAGACGACACATTTAAACTAACTGTTGTGGGTAAATTTCAAGCAGACACCAAAAAGCAACAAGCACTTGCACAGAAGAATTTCTACCCGACACGCAGCCAGAATAAAGTCAACAAAGATGAAAGTATGGGCGGCTTCTCTCTGTTTTTAGGGGGGAATCGCCGGCCAACGTGTCTGTCATGACAAACAGTTCTTTTTATTTGTTATTTGTTGACGATATTTGTCATTCTTGAGGAATGTCTTCGAGCAACAAGATCAACTTAAATTTGAGTTGAAGCTCATATTTGCATGTGAAAACTATTACACATAGGTAAAAAAAACTCTAGAATTATGATATAAATTATTGTAAAATTCAAACTTTAACCTTTCTTTCTATTTTCCTCTTTTTACAGGTAAGTTCCCAAAAAACGACACAAACTGCAGCCTAGAGTTCAATGACCTGGTCAGCGATGGGTGCCATCGTAAATTGCCAAAACGTGGCAACAGGTTAAATGTGGTGCCCATTAAATTCGAAAATTTGCAATATTAATAGCGCGCTAGTGCTTGGCCACCTGTTGCATGTTCGGTGTATTCATTTGGTTTTCAATATTCACGAGTTAGTTTCTGAAAAAAACAATGAAACTTTATTAATTTTACAAAAAAATATGCTTTTGATGTTTAAGAAATAAATCTTTAAAATCTTCCTATCTGTTTAAGCTCAAAAGTAGATAATTTATGATTTGAAAACTTGATAGACGTGCTTAAAAAAGCTAAAAATTGAATAAAATTGAAAAACCTTTCACATGTACAATATTTTTGTGGTTCCCTTCATGCCAAAACATTGCATCACTCAGCGTCGAAATCAACTTACTGTGTACTGATAATGTATAACCTTGCGGATTCAAAACAGAAACCGTAAGTAAAAAAGTCGTACAAAAACACCCCGAAAATTGCATCACCTGTCGTCTTCCTTCTCCTGTATTGGTGCCGTTGCTTGTCGTCTACATGCGTTTACATTAATCCCTGCGTCGTCGACGGTTTCTCTGTGTGTTGTTGTTTTTCAGGTGAAACCAGAGGCGGTTTCAAACCTGTTATTTCGTCCTGCTTGTATTTCAATTAGGGTAAAATGTATTCTTGTGTCGATCTGCTTTATAGTAGCTTTTTAATCAGATTTAATATTTTTGCTTTTTTATTATTTTTTACGACTTTTTTATAAAATAACAAAATATTCTTGTGAATCACATAAATTGTTCAAAATACTCCGAATCACCCTAGACATATTTTCCTTCCGCTCTGTCCAAATAAAAGGAGTTGGAAGGAGCAGCAAAACAACACCGCTGTCTTTTCGGGTTTTATTTTGTTTTCTCTTCGGAGAATTTGGTAAGGACTCACTTTTTCGAATGTTTCGAACTTTTTTGTTGTTCGTTTCGTTTCCGTACACATTCTGAAATTGAGAAGCCAAACCGAATATGGTTGAGGAGTGAAAATGTTCGTTTATTGTTTTCTTTTTTTTCCGTTGGTCTGAATTGGAGTGTCAGGAAGGAAGTTTCGCACAGTCACATGATATGGTTCAATAAGTTTGAAGGCCTAGTTTTCAATGAAGTACAGTGAAGCTCTTTGGTATTCAACCTATGAATGTCATCGGTTCACCCATTAAAGTCTCCATACAATTTTGGCAGCTGTTCATACAAAAATGGTACGTCAGTATTCGAGAATCAGTAACTTTTCAATGAATTTTTTGATTGAGCACCAATCACTAAAGTTGATGAGCACTATTCAGAAATAGGTACACGGAAAAAAGGTTATTTCTGGAGTTTTTTTTTTTAAAGGTTCAATAAACCAAATTTTCAATTTTTGCATTTTAGGTGTTTTTTAAACCCAACCCGATTTCAAAAACACCCAAAAAGCAATATCTGGAAATTTGGTTATTAGACCTTTTAAAAAAAGCTTCAGATTGTTTAATTAACTTTTTTTACAAAAAAAAAAAATCAATTTTCTTAAAGCCGTTTTATTTTATTTTTAAAGTTTTAAGTAATGATTTTTTTAAAATGATTTTTGTAATAAAAACGTTACTTAATCCACCCTTAGGTGGTTGGTGCCTTCCTCACATTAAGAGGGTAAAGCTATCCAAAATAGATACAAAAGGGTGGACCTTTCAGTGTTCTATCAACTTGATTTATTATCCATACCATCAGATTGGGTAGTCAGATCTTCATAATTCAGGGCACTAATGTAAACACTTTTGATAGGGTTGTCAGATCATCAATCTTTTGAACTCGATGGAAAGGTCTTTTGATCACCTATCCAACGACAGATCGCACGATAGATCGCGTTTTCATCAAAATAACTGAGATGCGGCCTCTAAAATGTTCATAAATGACACTTAAGTGGTTATAATTTTTGATAGGGTCGTCAGATCTTCAATCTTTTGAACTCGTTGGAAAGGTCTTTTCAATACCTTTCTAAAAATGTATAATATGACAACTTTTGAAGTACTTAACTAAACTTTATAATTTTCAATAGCGGCTTATGGGACCCCAAGACGGATCAAATGAGACGAAAACGGTCCAAATCGGTTCAGCCAGTGCCGAGATAATTCAGTGAAGGTGGGTCTAGGAGGTCAAATTAAGAATTTCGTTTTTCGAGTGATTATATAGCCTTTCCTCAGTAAGGTGAGGAAGGTAAAAATGAAATCTCGTACTTAAAATTTTGTTGACCTAATTTTTTGTATAAAAATCGAATTTGCGATTGAAAAGTACTTGACAATTTGTTCTATGAAATTTGTGAAAATGTGTCCACGGTGTTTATAGATAGCAGGGCTGTGGAGTCGGAGTCGGAGTCGGAGCCGGAGTCGGTGGAGTCGGGTCTTTTTGGGGACCTGGAGTCGGAGTCGGAGTCGGAGTCGTCAAAACTCGAACAGCTGGAGTCGGAGTCGGAGCCGGAGTCGGCTAAATTTTATGAGCTGGAGTCGGAGTCGGAGTCGGAGCCGAAGATTTCTGATAACCCGGAGTCGGAGTCGGAGCCGGAGTTATCTTAAATTCAACAAAAAATATGTTTTGTATTGTTCAGTATTTCCTATATAACAGCTTAATTTACAAAACAACTTATATTTTTAATTGATTTATCAGATGCCATTATGTATTTGAAGCTTTTTATTGTGATTGAAAAAATGATGATAAATGATAACCTCTTACCCAAGTATGTAGTATCATAATTCAAAAAATAATAAAAAAAAATTGGTTATGTAGTCAGACTATATTTATGTTCCCTTTCAATTCAAATTTGTCCAAATTTCATCCAGTTATTTCTGAAAAAGTACACACAAAGTCATCTTTTACCCCGATAGCGAATGTCTTAGAGGTTTTAAGTTAAATCATTTTTTAGGAAAAAAATACGAGGTACATAAAAAGATTATAAATAGTAATCACTGTTTTTGCAGATCGAAAAAGAGTCACTGACAGTTTAACTTTTGTAACAAATAATCAACGATAATAACAATCTCTTACTTGGAACTCATCATGCGCATTTTGTTTTTAACTGAGTACAAGAAAACCAAAGTGTTGCATTTAAAATAATTTAAACTAACAAAAAATGTGAAAAGAAGTTGCAACAAATTTGAAATAATCATTGATTGTTGGTGTTGATGTTGATTTTAGGTAAACTATTTTGATATCGTTGCAAATTATCGTTGAACAAATCTCAAGAATTCAGTACAAAAATGAACTAATAAAAAAATTATAGAACAAAATATAGGATTTTAATTTATTTTTCAAATATTATAAATAAAAAAACACAGAATCTAAATATTATCAACTGGTACGAATTTTCTCATACTGTATGTCTTACGTCAATATGACGGAAGGTGATAACACTACTCGACAAAACAAAACTTGTGTCAAGGGATTGACGATATCTCATCGGTTCCTCAGAGAAAAGGCATCCCCGAATCCGATGCAATCGACAGAATTTGATTTTATGTCCACGCGGACTGACGAGAAGCTGGTAAATTTTTTAACATAAAAAAATCGAACAATTTAAAAAAACTTGCGTCTCCTCCCAACTATATGAGCCATCTACAAAAATATGGAGGCGCCTGGTGCATAGCCATTTCCTTTAAGCACAACGGAAACAACCAATACAAATGTATAAAAAAGTTGTCAAGTTCGGGGGGTCCACAGCTAGCATTTTTTGTACGATTATAAAAATAAATATTAAAAGTTTAAAATTAAAATATTTGAAAAACATTTTTTTTAAATATATTTGTTTACTAAAATTTTATGTTTCTCAAAGGTCTATGGGTACTTCGGGATGTCCATGGTAATCCAAGGACTCCCTAGAGTTAAGATCTATGAGTCTACCGCCGTAACAAGCAAGAGGTCGTCGGATTTTGACCCCGGATTATGTGCGTATAGCATCAGTGGATATGGTAGACTACTATATGAATGTAATGGGATGTACATGGTCATCCAAGGACTCCCTGGAGTTAAGATCTACGAGTCTACCGCCGTAACAAGCAAGAGGTCGTCGGATTTTGACCCCGGATTATGTGCGTATAGCATCAGTGGATATGGTAGACTACTATATGAATGTAATGGGATGTACATGGTCATCCAAGGACTCCCTAGAGTTAAGATCTATGAGTCTACCGCCGTAACAAGCAAGAGGTCGTCGGATTTTGACCCCGGATTATGTGCGTATAGCATCAGTGGATATGGTAGACTACTATATGAATGTAATGGGATGTACATGGTCATCCAAGGACTTAGAGTTAAGATCTACGAGTCTACCGCCCAAGCAAGAGTCGTCGGATTTTGACCCCGGATTATGTGCGTATAGCATCAGTGGATATGGTAGACTACTATATGAATGTAATGGGATGTCCATGGTCATCCAAGGACTCCCTAGAGTTAAGATCTACGAGTCTACCGCCGTAACAAGCAAGAGGTCGTCGGATTTTGACCCCGGATTATGTGCGTATAGCATCAGTGGATATGGTAGACTACTATATGAATGTAATGGGATGTCCATGGTCATCCAAGGACTCCCTAGAGTTAAGATCTACGAGTCTACCGCCGTAGCAAGCAAGAGGTCGTCGGATTTTGACCCCGGATTATGTGCGTATAGCATCAGTGGATATGGTAGACTACTATATGAATGTAATGGGATGTCCATGGTCATCCAAGGACTCCTAGAGTTAAGATCTACGAGTCTACCGCCGTAACAAGCAAGAGGTCGTCGGATTTTGACCCCGGATTATGTGCGTATAGCATCAGTGGATATGGTAGACTACTATATGAATGTAATGGGATGTCCATGGTCATCCAAGGACTCCCAGAGTTAAGATCTACGAGTCTACCGCCGTAACAAGCAAGAGGTCGTCGGATTTTGACCCGGGATTATGTGCGTATAGCATCAGTGGATATGGTAGACTACTATATGAATGTAATGGGATGTCCATGGTCATCCAAGGACTCCCTGGAGTTAAGATCTATGAGTCTACCGCCGTAACAAGCAAGAGGTCGTCGGATTTTGACCCATGATCATGTGCGTATAGCATCAGTGGATATGGTAGACTACTATGAATAATGGGATGTACATGGTCATCCAAGGACTCCTCGAGTTAAGATCTACGAGTCTACCGCCGTAACAAGCAAGAGATTTGACCCCGGATCATGTGAGTATAGCATCAGTGATAGACCATGAATGTAATGGGATGTCCATGGTCATCCAAGCGACTCCCTGGAGGTATCCACGAGTCTACCGTTGTAACAGCAAGAGGTCGTCGGATTGACCCCGGATCATGTGAGCAGCATCAGTGGATATGGTAGACTACTATATGAATGTAATGGGATGTCCATGATCATCCAAGGACTCCTGGAGTTAAGATCTACGAAATACCGCCAACAGCAAGAGGTCGTCGGATTTGACCCCGATCATGTGAGTATAGCATCAGTGATATGGTAGACTACTATATGAATGAATATGATGTTCATGGTCATCCAAGGACTCCCGGTTGATCTATGAGTCTACCGCCGTAACAAGCAAGGGTCGTCGGATTTGACCCCGGATCATGCGTATAGCATCATATGGTAGACTACTATATGAATGTTGGGATGTCCATGGTCATCCAAGGACTCCCTGAGTTAAGATCTACGAGTCTACCGCCGTTGAGCAGAAGGTCGTCGGATATTGACCCCGATCATGTGAGTAGGCATCAGTGGATATGGTAGACTACTATGTGAATGTAATGGATGTCCATGGTCATCAGGACTTTCGGAGTTAAGATCTACGAGTCTACTGCCGTAACAAGCAAGAGGTCGTTTGATCATTGTATAGCATCAGTGGATATGGTAGATCTATATGAATGTAATGGGATGTCCATGGTCATCCAAGGACTCCTATTAAGATTCTACGAGTCTACCGCCCGCAAAGGGTCGATTTTGACCCCGATCATGCGTATAGCATCAGTGGATATGGTAGACTACTATATAATGTAACGGGATGTCCATGGTCATCCGGACTCCCTGAGTTAAGATCGACCGCCGTAACAAACAAGAGGTCATCGGCTTTTGACCCCGGATCATGTGCGTATAGCATCAGTGGATATGGTAGACTACTATAAATGTGTTGGGCTCCCTGGTTAAGATCTACGAGTCTACCGCCGTAACAAAAAGAGGTCGCCGTTTGGCTAAAGTGGTAAAGGGACTTTTGTTCATCGTTCAAACTTAAATATTTCGATAACTTTACATCGATTGTAGATCTTAACTCCAGGGAGTCCTTGGATGACCATGTACATCCCATTACATTCATATAGTAGTCTACCATATCCACTGATGCTATACGCACATGATCCGGGGTCAAAATCCGACGACCTCTTGCTTGTTACGGCGGTAGACTCAGATCTTAACTCCAGGGAGTCCTTGGATGACCATGGACATCCCATTACATTCATATAGTAGTCTACCATATCCACTGATGCTATACGCACATGATCCGGGGTCAAAATCCGACGACCTCTTGCTTGTTACGGCGGTAGACTCGTAGATCTTAATTCCAGGGAGTCTTTGGATGACCACATCCCATTACATTCATATAGTAGTCTACCATATCCACTGATGCTATACGCACATGATCCGGGGTCAAAATCCGACGACCTCTTGCTTGTTACGGCGGTAGACTCATAGATCTTAACTCCAGGGAGTCCTTGGATGACCATGGACATCCCATTACATTCATATAGTAGTCTACCATATCCACTGATGCTATACGCACATGATCCAGGGTCAAAATCCGACGACCTCTTGCTTGTTACGGCGGTAGACTCATAGATCTTAACTCCAGGGAGTCCTGGATGACCATGGACATCCCATTACATTCATATAGTAGTCTACCATATCCACTGATGCTATACGCACATGATCCGGGGTCAAAATCCGACGACCTCTTGCTTGTTACGGCGGTAGACTCGTAGATCTTAACCAGGGAGTCCTTGGATGACCATGTACATCCCATTACATTCATAGTAGTCTACCATATCCACTGATGCTATACGCACATGATCCGGGGTCAAAATCCGACGACCTCTTGCTTGTTACGGCGGTAGACTCATAGATCTTAACTCCAGGGAGTCCTTGGATGACCATGACATCCCATTACATTCATATAGTAGTCTACTATATCCACTGATGCTATACGCACATGATCCGGGGTCAAAATCCGACGACCTCTTGCTTGTTACGGCGGTACTCATAGATCTTAACTCCAGGGAGTCCTTGGATGACAATGGACATCCCATTACATTCATATAGTAGTCTACCATATCCACTGATGCTATACGCACATGATCCGGGGTCAAATCCGACGACCTCTTGCTTGTTACGGCGGTAGACTCGTAGATCTTAACTCCAGGGAGTCCTTGGATGACCATGTACATCCCATTACATTCATATAGTAGTCTACCATATCCACTGATGCTATACGCACATGATCCGGGTCAAAATCCGACGACCTCTTGTTGTTACGGCGGTAGACTCATAGATCTTAACTCCAGGGAGTCCTTGGATGACCATGGACATCCCATTACATTCATATAGTAGTCTACCATATCCACTGATGCTACGCACATGATCCGGGGTCAAAATCCGACGACCTCTTGCTTGTTACGGCGGTAGACTCATAGATCTTAACTCCAGGGAGTCCTTGGATGACCATGGACATCCCATTACATTCATATAGTAGTCTACCATATCCACTGATGCTATACGCACATGATCCGGGTCAAATCCGACGACCTCTTGCTTGTTACGGCGGTAGACTCGTAGATCTTAATTCAGGGAGTCTTTGGATGACCATGTACATCCCATTACATTCATATAGTAGTCTACCATATCCACTGATGCTATACGCACATGATCCGGGGTCAAAATCCGACGACCTCTTGCTTGTTACGGCGGTAGACTCATAGATCTTAACTCCAGGGAGTCCTTGGATGACCATGGACATCCCATTACATTCATATAGTAGTCTACCATATCCACTGATGCTATACGCACATGATCCGGGGTCAAAATCCGACGACCTCTTGCTTGTTACGGCGGTAGACTCATAGATCTTAACTCCAGGGAGTCCTTGGATGACCATGGACATCCCATTACATTCATATAGTAGTCTACCATATCCACTGATGCTATACGCACATGATCCGGGGTCAAAATCCGACGACCTCTTGCTTGTTACGGCGGTAGACTCATAGATCTTAACTCCAGAGTCCTTGGATGACCATGGACATCCCATTACATTCATATAGTAGTCTACCATATCCACTGATGCTATACGCACATGATCCAGGGTCAAAATCCGACGACCTCTTGCTTGTTACGGCGGTAGACTCATAGATCTTAACTCCAGGGAGTCCTTGGATGACCATGGACATCCCATTACATTCATATAGTAGTCTACCATATCCACTGATGCTATACGCACATGATCCGGGGTCAAAATCCGACGACCTCTTGCTTGTTACGGCGGTAGACTCATAGATCTTAACTCCAGGAGTCCTTGGATGACCATGGACATCCCATTACATTCATATAGTAGTCTACCATATCCACTGATGCTATACGCACAATCCGGGGTCAAAATCCGACGACCTCTTGCTTGTTACGGCGGTAGACTCGTAGATCTTAACTCCAGGAGTCCTTGGATGACCATGGACATCCCATTACATTCATATAGTAGTCTACCATATCCACTGATGCTATACGCACATGATCCGGGGTCAAAATCCGACGACCTCTTGCTTGTTACGGCGGTAGACTCGTAGATCTTAACTCTAGGGAGTCCTTGGATGACCATGTACATCCATTACATTCATATAGTAGTCTACCATATCCACTGATGCTATACGCACATAATCCGGGGTCAAATCCGACGACCTCTTGCTTGTTACGGCGGTAGACTCATAGATCTTAACTCCAGGGAGTCCTTGGATGACCATGTACATCCCATTACATTCATATAGTAGTCTACCATATCCACTGATGCTATACTCACATGATCCGGGGTCAAAATCCGACGACCTCTTGCTTTACGGCGGTAGACTCGTAGATCTTAACTCCTAGGGAGTCCTTGGATGACCATGGACATCCCATTACATTCATATAGTAGTCTACCATATCCACTGATGCTATACTCACATAATCCGGGGTCAAAATCCGACGACCTCTTGCTTGTTACGGCGGTAGACTCATAGATCTTAACTCTAGGGAGTCCTTGGATTACCATGGACATCCCGAAGTACCCATAGACCTTTGAGAAACATAAATTTTTAGTAAACAAATATATTTTAAAAAAAATGTTTTTCAAATATTTTAATTTTAAACTTTTAATATTTATTTTTATAATCGTACAAAAAATGCTAGCTGTGGACC
The DNA here is from genome assembly GCF_015732765.1 of Culex quinquefasciatus. NCBI lineage: Eukaryota > Metazoa > Arthropoda > Insecta > Diptera > Culicidae > Culex > Culex quinquefasciatus. The sequence goes on along the minus strand of NC_051863.1, from coordinate 144,853,154 downwards.
CCCCGAACTTGACAACTTTTTTATACATTTGTATTGGTTGTTTCCGTTGTGCTTAAAGGAAATGGCTATGCACCAGGCGCCTCCATATTTTTGTAGATGGCTCATATAGTTGGGAGGAGACGCAAGTTTTTTTTAAATTGTTCGATTTTTTTATGTTAAAAAATTTACCAGCTTCTCGTCAGTCCGCGTGGACATAAAATCAAATTCTGTCGATTGCATCGGATTCGGGGATGCCTTTTCTCTGAGGAACCGATGAGATATCGTCAATCCCTTGACACAAGTTTTGTTTTGTCGAGTAGTGTAATCATTGCAAATCAATGTACCTTAAAAAAATGAAATATTTGTGACCTAGAAAATATTTTACTTGTGGATATTTGTTTTTTTTTTATTATATTTTAAGTTTTTTCATATATTTTTATGGAGGCGCAAGATCATCCATAAAGTTTCGTTTTAGGTGAAGATTCACGAAGTATCGTGCGCCTCCTTTTTTTAGTATATAAAATTTTAAAATTTAAATAAATTAAAAATTACCAGGTTAAAATATTTTCCATGTCACAGATATTTGAAAAGGACATCTTAAGCGTCCTTTCCACGAAGAAACTGTTTAGGTACATTGATTTGCAATAATAATCTCCTTCAGCCATGGCGTGATGTCCATGTACGTCTTAAAAAAAAAAAAAAAAACAAAAAAAAGTTTCGTTTAAAATTGTCACATAAAAAACATGGTGCCTGTTACTGTGCTTCTTTCAAATGTCAGCCTGAAAGTGAGCAAATTGAGTTTTAATGTTCAATAGATCATTAAGGCCAGATTTCTTTTAGTTGTTCATTCAAAAATAACAATTTATTATTTGAATTTATTAGCTTTGAAAAAAATATTTTCAAATTTGAGGTTAAGCAAGTAAATCCAAATTTACTTACAAAACTGTTCTTCTCAAAATGCCTCTAAAACTAAAGATATTTTTTGATTTCTGTTTCCTTAACGTATAAAACTTGTTACCTAGAAACTTTTTTCCGTTTATTTACTTTACTTTACTTTTACTTAACTTATTTTTCTTGAAAAAAACATGACATGTTTTAAAAATAATTGACTAATAATAGTTAATGACACGATTGCCAAATTATGGTAAAGTGTCAATAATAAACTATAATAATAATAATAATAATGAAAAGTTAACTAACTTTTGAAACATTTAAAAACATGTGGAGTCGGAGTCGGAGTCGGAGTCGGAGTCGGAGTCGGAGCCAACCATTTGTTCAAATCCGGAGCCGGAGTCGGAGTCAGCTAATCTGAGAAAGCTGGAGTCGGAGTCGTTTGAAATATGACCCGACTCCGCAGCCCTGAAGATAGCACCTAACTTAATCAAAAATCAAACCATCCACATTAACGACCCCCGGGTCTTTTGTGGTCTCTATTGCAAGTTTCTGCTCGAACCTAAGAGTCCGAAGGCTTGAATGGGGAGAGCACCCAAACCTCTTTTTACTCCAAGGAACCTTCCACCCCAGTGTTTGAACTGACGACCTTTGATTGCGAGTCCAACCGCCGCCAGCGATTCCACCGGAGTAGGCTTGGTTTGGTGTGTTGTTTGTACTTATGGCATGGAGACAACTCCTACACCTGGAATGACTTAACGGCCTAACAACCAAGGCCGGGACCGACATTTTACTTCCTCATCCGATGGAAGGTTGCAGCAGATGGGAACTAACTTAATATAAATGTCAAACTATCGATGTGTTACTGTTATCTTAAATGGATAAGTTGCTTAAGGATAAAATCGCACTTATCGCAAGATCAATCGAGCGTTAACAAGTCAAAGTACTCATCTTACCTCCTCGATTGTGACATTCGATTCGGTCCATCAGTCGGTCAGAAATCGTACTTTACAGCGACGAAACTTTAGCCCGAATCTAGTTACGCAGCGTTGCTCTAGGTGATGGTTGCGTAGACAATAAGCGCTAATAGTGATGAAGTTGATGATGATGAAACTCCACTCTACACAGCTATTCGTTAGAGACCTGCTATAAATAACGAGATAGACGAAAAAATCAGGGGCTCAATTTTCAGGTGTTTTGTTTCGAATTCTTGGCAGAGCGTAACGAATGTGAATGCGAGCAGTGGGAAGGTGAGAATGGTGAGAATTTTCATTCTACCGGCATTCTAGGCTTGCCTTCGTTTTGTTGCAAGAAGGTTGGTTGTGCTGGCTTTATTTATGCGTTTCCGACTCTACAGGTACACAGGTGTGTTCTGGATGAAGAAGGTATTATAATTACATTCGGATGAGGCAAACCTTGTAGGATAATCTAGAGATACAGGCATACGAGGCAGAAAAGCTTTATCAATGAAAATTTGAATTTAAATTATGTTTCCAAGCACACTGTATCAAGGTAAGTTAATATAACCCATAAAGATGTAATAAAATTGTCGATTCGCCAGCAAACCTTTTGGGGTCCTAAACGATTTGTATTCGATTTTTTAAAGTTATCACTAGAATCTGGCTTATTCGAATTTTAAACGCTCGTTGCTCTGAAACTAGTATCAAACATCGTTGATCTATTTATAGTTTTGATAAATTGATTTTTTTAACTGTATCAAATAAAAACAAACTCTTGAATCTGATTTATTCTCAAGATGCACAGTCAACTCCATCTAAAATAGAAATCTGTGACCGCCATCGAAACACGCAATAAATATTTTGAAGTAAAACAACAATCCAATCAAGCCGCGATAAAAATACTTTATCGATTTTATATTCTGAGACAGCCACCAGCCGGGTAGTGCCAAACCATTGGAAGAACCCAACGAACGCCTTCTAACGCCACAACGGCAGTCTTCAAATTCGTTGTCTAAGGCCCTGCTGCTGCTGGCTGTCTGGGTGAGCACGAAAACCCGCCCCAAGAAGGCCACAGGGAAAAACAACCAACAGCTGTTTTATTCGCATCGAAAGGAAAATGGGGAAAGATTTCGCTTTATTCGCACAATACATTTGGAGCACTCCGACCAAAAAAAAAAAAAAAAACAAAGAGAAAAGTGGTGGATGTTTTTTTGCTCGCTGATTTATCACTATATGACCAAGTCCGCAGTGATCCGCGACTAGTTCAACGGAAACGCGACTCAAGTGGGCTTAAAAATTACCTGCAAACAGAGCATAAATTGCCCCTAATTGATGCAGAGGAAGTGCGCTGAGCATACTTCAGAGGGAAGATATTTAATAGCTGCTAAGAGCATTTCTTGCGCCTGGATTAGTGCAGCACTGCTGTGAAGATGATGAGCTTTCCTTGAACTGGCCTAACCAAATTACACGCCAGGTTTTTTTACCTTTCGTTTTCGTTTCCTCCAGATTTAGGATATTGGGTTAATAGAGTTTCGCTCCACACTCTAGCCGGGCCCCAAAATCCGGCTAATGGCCATCATCAGTTTGGCTTCGGTTGCCGAATTTTTGCTTTTTTGCTTAATACAAGCCGGAATGTCTCCTCACAACGCACATTTCTAGAAGAAGAAGAGGTTGTCAAAACATGGCTACTCCCACGCGACCTTCGAACGGCGACGACGTGGAATTGCCTGATGATTTATGAATTCCCACCGTGGAGGTTGATGAGTGCGGTTATTAGTGAACTTCGGAATGACGGGAAAGATATATTCCAGTGGCCAAATTAGTGACTTCGGTGGAGGCGAATGTGGTGCGTAAAATGTTGCAATGCTTTATGGCGAGGTCAGAACCTAAACTTGTCTTTTAACAACAGTCTAGTATTTTTTTGTGATGATAATGATCTTTATGAAAAAAAAATCAATCATGTAACTGGGAAATTAAATTTAACTTTCAGAATAAAACAATTAACGACATTTCGAAAATAATACTCCAACGTAATATTGCAGATTTTCAACAGTTGAGTACCCAGTTGAGGACCCAGAAATCGCTTACTTTTTAGTGGGAATCTAGGAAATTTGATGAGAATTTAATGACAATTTATGGTTTTCGGTGCTGTTTGTTGTAAAAACATCGATAAACTATTTGATTTTAAGTTTCCACAAGGTTTTATCATTTACGGGTTCATTTTTGTTGAAATTTTGCGTTTTAATAAAGTGCCTATTTTCGCACCCCTATATCCAATTTTTGGCCACCCTTAGAACCAGTTTTCGCCCACGACAAAAAATCAAGAAATCAGATGAAATTATGGTCTCCTATTGATACACAAAATTTTCCCGAAGCTCAATTTCATTGATGTGCACATACATTGTAGTAAAATAAATTGAGGTTAAAGAGGGGGTTTTTTTACAGATGTTCTACTAATTTAATCTACTCTGTCTATTCCAACTAAAACCAAAACATGTTCTCACTCATAAAAAATATGACTAAATCAAAATTCCTGATAGAAGTTATGTGTCCCTATTCACCCAAGATAAGGGCACACAGTTACAGTAAGGTCCATTTTGTTGTTGATTTTATTAGGGGAACTTTAACCCCATGGGTCATTCGCTCCCGAATTGACTCAATAGAAAACTTCGAGTACCTCCTAAATAAAAATATTAAAGCACATGACATTGTGCTATTTTGAAGGATATTGTGTAACTACTTTTCCATCTTCAGCTCATTTTTTTCTCCTATGTAGCAGTAAACTCTTACCACGTTTGAACTAGGTGTCGCATATCTCAGCTTGGGTTATTTTTTGAACTGATGTTTTCATCAAGACACGCTAATGAAATAATCTAGAATGTTCCAAATATATTTTCAAGCACATTTTGCTGTGATTCGATAAGTTTTTATGGTGATGAAAACTGGATCTAGATAAAATCTGTTTACACAATACTAGAATTCGCCATGGGCGAAAATTGAATCTCATGTTTTTCATGACCCCAGAAATCGCCCACCTTATTTTATTGAAATAACCTTTGGAAAACTTTTAAAACAGGTAAATCACTAGATTTTCATGAAATTTAGACATACAGTGAAGCAATTAATTATTCTTTTAAATTATTTTCGGACAAAATAAGTTGTTTCCCATTATTAACATTATTACCCGTAGTTGAAATTGACAAAAATATGGCGGCTCTAAAAAGGCTTTTTTTAAGTGCTTATAAAAATTTGATAAACAATAGAAATTTATTAGGAAAGCTTCAATTAGAGCTAGAAATTAATGAATGTGTAAACCTGCATAGTAATTTTATGCATGTTATTTATGTATTTATCTTATTTAGTTCATTGTTTTTTAGTTTTGTTACTTTCAAAAAATGTTCTTTAAAAAAATGATATATATTATATTTTTTATTTTCAAAAATGTTAAATTAAACATTCAATAAATCAAAGAATATAAAAAGCTCTATCATTTTTCGGATTATTTCTATTCTTCCATTTTGACATGTTGACCAAAATTCTTTTTTTTATGATAATCAAGGAAACTGTAGTTCAAAAAAGTTTAAATTAAATGAGCAAATAATTAGATTGACAAAATATAATTCTCATAGTTGTTACCCTATAAATCTATTTCTTGTAATACATTTTCTCAAACATTGTTTAATTTAACAATCATTTTCGAAACAATATTTAATTATATTATGTACTAGTTTATTGTTTCTATTTTTTTCCAATGCATGATGCATGGTCGTTATTAATATTTTTGTATACGCAGAGTTAAATCTCAGCTCTAAGTCGCTTTTAGGTTATTTCGAGTAGATAGAGCCGATTCATAGTGCCTAACTACTAGTTATACTTTTTAATATGATGTTTTGTTCAATTTAAGTTACAGGGAAACCTCTTTTACGCGGTGCGTTACATTTTTCTAATTTGTCGATTTCTCTGGAACGACGCAACATTTTTGCAATCTTTTAACAGCAATTTGTAGGTTTTGTTCAGATCTACAAAACGCTTTTTGAAGCTTGCAAAAATATTGTATGGAAACGGAATCGACGTAACACCTTATAATGTGGCCCTCTTAAACCTTGCGGTTTCGTCAACGGATCCACAGGCGTGTATCGTTCTTTTTGCGACAAGACTCCGCCTCCCGGGTCTGCTAAGTGTGAAGGTATGGGCACGGGGAGAGGGCACCGAATACCTATTTTTACACTTAGCATTTTTGCGTCCGCCTCGGGATTCAAACCGGCGACCTCTGGATTGTGAGTCCAGTGTGCGGTCCGATTGATCCACACAGGCAGACGCAAAAATATTGTATGGTTTTAGAGAAATCGACGAAATAAAAAGCGTAACGCCACCGCGTAAAAAGAGGTTTCCCTGTATCTCTAACGAGTATCCATGAAAATTTGTTGTGGAAAGCTTAAGCCCAACCACGTAATTGATTTTGAATTGCTATCATTAAATCGATTTTTGTGTATGTCACTAGAAAAAGCAATGTTGATCGGAAATCAGTCAACTTTCTACAATCAAGTGAAAATTTCTTTATCGAAGCTGTTTTTAAAATACCAAAAGCTGGACACCAATCTAGATACAAGCCCCAAAGATCTTGAACAACGCCACAAGCAGTGTTAAGAAGCTCAACGTATCTATAATTGACTATCAATGAAACAATGTAATCCCTGCTTTTTCTTCTGCTGCCCAGCAGTTATATGCTGGTCATTTCTAGGTCGTCCCCAGAAGCAATCTATGTTTAATGGCTGATTTCACCTGTTAAACGGTAGCGATCAAAGATGAAATGGCCCATTTTTGTCGTACGCGTTGCGTGGCATCCCGGGAAAGATGAGGACGACGCTTCTTTCAACATGAAAACGCACTGTCTTTCTATTTATAACACAACATGAGAGGGTAGATATCATAAAAAAAATCTTGTCGTACAACCTCCCCGGCATTTGATACGTGAATGAGGCAGAGTCGGGTCCGGCCTTTCTCCACTCATCCCGGATCGGTTGGATCGCTGAAGATGTGAAAGGCGAAGAAAAACCTGGACGACATGTACAATTATTTAGCTGCTGCTGCGCGCTCTCTTTATTACTTTTTTATTATAATGATAGACCCACAAACATAGATCCGATGCTGGGGTAGCGTAGTATGCTATCTCGTACATAATTAATGGCGATGATGGTGGCGATGCGCTTGTTCCCAAAACTGGAGCAAACCCGACTAGAGGTTAAGTCAACAACAACGCCGCGGCTTTGAAAAGTGCCAGCTGAACGTCGGGCAAGAGTGTTTCCACTGGGTTATGCCCATGTTCAAGCTGCTCAACCATCATTAATTCATACTGGGAATTCTCGGGCTGATTCCTGCGTCAAGATTCGTCCGCTAGATCAACCCTGGGAAACCGCCACCGTCGTCAGCTGGGGTGTCCACTGAAGAAGCAGACATATTCTGTTGAACTGATGCAATTTGCTTGATGAAAAGAAATCTGATAAACGCGCGCTCGACACTCCAAAGTCAGCGAATTGCATTTGTCGCCTTTTCGTACGTTTCAAATTAATATCAATTGTCGGGACCCGGTCTGGGACTGGAAAGCGAGGACGCCTCTTGATCGAATTTTGCCTTCGCCAGCATTAGAAGAGGCGGCACCCCCTTCAAAGAACTGTCCAAGTCCTAATGGAGAGAAATTCGTTGGCATCCGTTTTTTTGTGTTTGGTGCGCTATTGTCGGTTACGGTTCAACGAATTTGCTTGGTGTCCAATTTGTTTGGCGATGGAGAATAAATTGGATCGGGTTGGGATTCATGACTATACGCTACTAAGCATGAAATGAATGTGTCGTTTGAAATTGGTAAGATTGAGATTTTACTCAATCTTTTTCATATAAATTTTTGTTTCCTTAAATACCGAGATCCCTGATAATACCTGCTTATCACCTCCATTCCCCAAAGGTCAGAAACAAAATCAATTATCATAAAAATTGATAACATCCACTGTTGACCTCTGTTCCTAGCTGTAATTAACACTTTCAACGCTACCTTGTGCGCATAAGCCAGACAATTTCCCGATAATTAGGCGTTAATTAATTACCCCCGAGAGATTAGCTCATCTCACGCGCACCCTCCAATAACCGACCTGCCATAGCATGGCCTGCCCAATTTTCCGGAGGTGTTCACCGAGGTGCTACGTCGAACGGACATGACGTGGATCCAGAGCATCAACATCACCCGCACCAGACGGTCCGCGGAAGGAGGTGGTGGGTGACGACAGGCAAAATGGTCCGACGATAGGTCGTCGTGCACCCATCACGATTAATTAAGCATGAAGTTGGGCTCAAACGAGGGAAATGAAAGTTGACACTTGTTTTTTGCGTGCACATTTCGAGCAGGTAGGATAGAGGTTGAGCTGGAAATAAACAGCTGATGGAGGAATGTGCGCGTTTTGCCTTCCTCACCTCACTTAGACAAGGCTATAAAATCACTCGAAAATGAACTTCTTAAATACACCTTCTAGATATACCTTCACGTATACCTATCGACTCAGAATCAATTCCCCACAGACAGGATGTGTGTAGACACGATTTTTTTTCCACACGATTATCTCAGAACTGACTGAACCGATTTTGGCCGGATCCGCCTTATTCTGTTCGTTTTGGGGTCCCCTAAGACCCTATTAAATTTTATTTTGTTTAGTAAAGTATTTAAAAAGTTATGCCAAGAAAAAGATTTTTGTAGATACAAAAAAGGGTGATTTTTTGCATAACCTCAAAAGGCTGGGTCTTTTTGTTTACGTGCGAAGTCGTGCCAGATGCGAAACGCCCGGTTGCCATATTGCTTCAAATGAGAGTCTGCATGTTTTCTGGAAAAGTCTGTATCAGGTATATATTTTTTCGTAAACTTTTTTTCATTATTACTTTGTAAATGTGAGGAAGGCACCACCCACCTAATGGTGGATTAGGAACGTTTTTTATAGAAAGAAAACAATGCGATCAAAGCAAAATTTTGCTAAAAAAATTATATTCATACTTTTGCAGGTTTTTCGGAATTTAAAAAAATGTGTCTAAACAATTTTAGGACTCTTTTTTTAACATCGATGTTTTTGTGCATCTCAATATTCATAACTTGGAAACTTACATGAAAATGAATGAAATTAGATTAAATTTTGTGATCGATTTATTTTTCAGCAGATGTTTGCTTAAATGTGTTTTTATTTTTTCGTGGTACCTTGATGTTTTTATGCAGGGCGTTTTATAAAATTATATCAAATCTGAGTCCGTTCAAAAATGATCTTGTACCAAAATCTCTGAAACTGAAATTTTAGAATATAAAAAAATATTTGTGAATAAAGAACATGCGATTTATGTTAAAATACGAAAGAATTTTAAATGATACAAAAAATGTTCAGAGCATCTGGACCCTTCTTACTTGTTTGATTACTTTTACGACTGTTTCAAAATGGAGAACAAAATTTCTTGAAGACTGATTTTTCCAAATCAAATGATTTGTAACAGATAAGTTTTAAATAGTCAGAGCTAATAAAAAGTGAATTAATTGATTGTAATACGGTCTATAAACTTGTTATAACATACATTTTTCTATATTTTAGTTATTTTTGGACTTGTCATGGAATATCAGAGAATTATTGAAAGTAGTTTAACTATTTTTAATAAATATTTAGCCATGAATAAATTGTGGGAAAATGATGTTAGAGATAGTGCCAAGCTCCTTTATCAAATTGAAATAACCTTTAGCCGTGAAATCTTGTTTTTTTTTAAGATAGAGATTTTACCGGTACAGAGGTTCCTTATCTTCCTGGTAAAGTCTTGGTGCACCACCCAAATTTTAAAATTTGGCCTGAATTTAATGTTTGTTGGCCAAAGTTACGCTATTCTTTTTTTGTTAGTTGAAATTTGAATAATATTTGAGCTATTCCAGAGATATTGGATCAAAATTTATCCATTTACTATTTTTAAAACAGGTGAAATGGTCTGGGCGTGATAGGGTTAATCCAACCACACCGTGTCTCAAAGCTTCTATGTCCTGGAAATCAAATGTGTATCAAGAAGCTGTCATTCACGTCTATGATATTGATATAATTCACCAACATTTCCAAATTGTTCCAAAAGTGACTCTTCAAAAATGAAAAAATATAACCACTGGGATTTAATACCAAACAAAATAATTTGTTTTCTGTTTGTTTTGTTGAAATTGTTATGGAATGTTAAAATTTGTTAAATGATTAATAGAATTTGTTAAGGCAATTGAACAATTGTTTTTTGGAAGGAATCTTGATCAATTATTATTCAAATTTCAACTAACTCAAACATGTTTGGTTTGAAAATAATTTCGATGATTATGCGTTCAGGATTAATTATTCTTAGTTATTGAATTATCTCCTAACAGCAAAAACAGTTCCAAATATTTTTTCAAAGTTTATGTGCGGCAAGGTAGCGAATTACGACGAAACAACAAATTTAATTTATTTTTGTCTGGTTTGAGAAAAAATATGTCATCAAAAACAGAAACTAAGCACATACATTTATTCGTTTTCCCCTGTTACAAAGACACAGCAACGCCACCAACATCAATATATCGCATAATTAGAAATCAGAAGAAATAACAAAATTCGTTAGGGTTTTGTTCGGAGAAAATATTGTTCCAGATTGAGTTAAGTTCTTGGAAACAAATTTCCCTATTACCACGAACAGATGTTTGAAGTCATAACACGACGTGTTCCCAGTTCAGGTGAAAATTTAATGCTTTCGCACTTCTGCGTCGCTACCTTCGCTGACAGTATCTAACCTAGAATTAATTACAGAGGGCGAAGCAAATCCCAAGTCCACGGTCACCAACACCGAACTCCCTCCTCCTCATTTTTTTTGTGAGTGAAATCTCGGAACCGCAATCAGCACTCGAGCTTTGCACGAACTGCGTGCGCTATCTATACACGAAAAGCGCTTGTACTTTAATTAGTCAAATGTGATCCACAGCAGCACGTGGTTTCCACGAGGCACAGTAAAAATATATTAGAGATTTATTATTTCTTCTGTAATTTTGAAATTATTCCTTTCGTTCTGAAAAGATCACACACAGAAAAAAAATATTTTTCCACCCATAAAATTTATCGATTATTTACTGTCCTGGAAGTCACTCGGTGGGTGGGAGAGTCGCGCTATCAAAACACCCCCGTAAATCATAAGCACATAAGCCGAAGCTAGCAGTGAGAGGGTGGGTGGATCACAATCCGTCATCAACGCCGCTCTAGACGCCGCGGCAATCGAGACTTACGGATTTGTGTAAATTTTAATTTGTGCGTGGGAACGATTCACACTATTCTGCGTGTTGATACAATTTTTAAGCGATTCATTTGGGGGAGGCCCGGTGGTCATGGAAGTGGGAAATCACAATCTAATGCACGTTAGCATAAGTAAAGCAGCACTGATTGTCTTAGTAACCCTCGTTGGAAACTGACAAGCTGACCAGTGACTGACCTGGTTTGTGGCTGGTATTACGGGGTTGTGGTGCAAGGCTGATTAAACTGATTTTGCTAATAGGGGTGGCAAATGTTGCGTGGGAATGTTGCATAAGTGAAACGCTTTTTTCTCAATGAAAATCGTTAAATTGTTTCAAGTTGATGATTAGATTTGTTTTTTTTTTTAAGAATCTGCTTGCTTGTTTGCATAAAAGATACATGAGCTTGATACTTTTAGTTTATTGTGTGTCCATTTTTGAATAGGTTTTCTAACAACTCGTGAATGAAAATAGAAAATGAGCCATTTATTGGCTTATTGTGGAAAAGAAAAACATATTGAAATCGGAATGATAATTTGAATAACGTGATTGTCACTTTTCAGGGAACCCAATAGTCGAGGAAATTGTTCTTCCTAAATCGATTGCTGTATCCCGTCTCTTAATGATTTGCTTGTAAAAATAGTCTTCCTTTGTAGAAAATCCATGTGTAGAAAAGATTTCAGCGGGTGAATAGTTTTTTTTATCGATAGCGAAACCGAAATGTTTGAAATACATAAATCGATGTAACAGACGCTGGAAGATAATCACTAGGGTGGGTACGGATTTTGAAAAGTTCTCAGATCAAGTTCTGGTGTGGTTCCCCTTGTAGGGCATACCCAAAGGGACTCTCACACCAAATTTCAGCTTATTTGGTTGAAAACTGGCTTGTCTCAAGCGGGTTCAATTTTACATGGAAATTACTATGGGAAATTTTGAATTTTCGTTCATTCGCTCCTACAGGCCTGGGGAAAACATGTAGAAACGTCTAGGATGGCCAGAAATAGCGGAATCGTCTGGAGAACAACTTTCCCTAGAGACCAGGTCGATTCGTTCAACCCCATCGAGCTCAACGGCAATACATCCGGGTTTTCGGAACCAACGGTTTCCCAAGCAACAAATTTTCCTTAGCATGCTATGAATGCTTGATGAACACCGCGAAGCCACATGTCAAACAATTACCACGTGGACTAGCATCGCCTATAAAAAATTACTTTTTATTACTTTTTGAACCATAGAATTAAAATTTATGGTGATCCTGATACTATTTAACTGTATTCTAAACCTCCAACTAAGAAAAAATGTTATGGTGCAAATTTTACAATCACGTGGTAGCTGTTTGACATGTGGCGTCGCGGTTTTCATCAAGCATTCATAGCATGCTAAGGAAAATTTGTTGCTTTTCTGGGGAAAACCGTTGGTTCCGAAAACCCCGGATGTATTGCCGTTGAGCTCGATGGGGGTTGAACGATCGACCTGGTCTCTTAGGAAAGTTGTTCTCCAGACGATTCCGCTCATTTCTGGCCATCCTAGAAGTTTCTACATGTTTTCCCCAGTCCTGTAGAAGCGAATGAACGAAAATTCAATATTTCCATAGTAATTTCCATGTAAAATTGAACCCGCTTGAGACAAGCCAGTTTTCAACCAAATGAGCTGAAATTTGGTGTGAGAGTCCCTTTGGGTATGCTCTACAAGGGGAACCACACCAGAACTTGATCTGAGAACTTTTTAAAATCCGTACCCACCCTAATAATCACCTTTAACTTAAAAAAATGCTATTTTTGCATTTTTTTAAGTCGAAAATAATTCAATTGAATTCAATTCAATGATTACTTCCAACGTCCTTTTTTCGTAATAGAAATGGAGTAGCAAAAATTGTGTATTACAGAAATAGTACTGAAATTCTGACATTCATTAGTTTAAAAGAAATAAGCTACTTACAGGATCAAATAAAACCATTTCAAGTTCAATTTTAAACATATTTTGTGAAAATCAAGTTCTGCTACCACTACAAAATAAAATATTTAAGACATAAACTTTTTAAAAATATGTATAATAGAGCAATTCCAGCTCAAATCAGGAATTTTTCTGGTACTTTTGTACCCGACCCTCTCCGATTTCAATGAAACTTTGTAGACATGTTATCCTAGGCCTATATAAGCCATTTTTGTGTTTATGGAGCCAATAGTACTCGAAAATAACATTTGAGAAGGGCGTAAGGTATTTAAATATTTTTGTACTTTGCAATTTAAAAATTACTGCATCTCGAAGCCGTTGCATCGTATCAAAAAGTGGTCAAAGACAAACATGTAGGAAATTGGACGGGTTTTCTGAAAAAAAATACACGCCACTTTTATGAGATTTTTAATTTTTTAAGTTTAAAAATTAAATTTGATGGTGATGTCACGATTTTTTTTCACTCAAAATTTTTGAGGAAATAGCCTAAAATGTTACAAAAAGACTCACGAAAAATGCAGGATGGTATGTTTCTCCTAAAAAAGTACAAACATCATTTACTACAATTTTTTTTGAAAAGTGGTCTAAACGTCAAAATTTTTTCAGAATCGAAAGTGGGAATCGATTTCCTAGACAATTTTACATAAAAGTCTCCATATTGTCCATTGTCCTAAGTCCAATCCTTGGGAAGATACAGCGGTTTAAAAAAAAAATGTTGAAAAAATAGGTTTTTTTGTGGTTTTTGGCAATTTCTATATGACAGACTTGGTTTTTCTGTCTCGTAAATATTTTTACCGGAAAGCTCGTCAAATTTCCCATAAGTTTGCCTTTGACAGTTTTTCAATTTTTCTTGTCTTATTATTTACGTATGCTTATTTACTATCCAGGTTTCTACTACTCTGAAAAAAATATTCTATTTACAGTTATGAGCAATGTAATTAAACTTATATCTGTAAGCCCATACATTTGATTGAAATGCTGTCTAAGACAAACTTATGGGAAATTGGACGAGCTTTCCGGTAAAAATATTTACGAAACTGAAAAACCAAGTCTGTCATATAAAAATTGCCAAAAACCACCAAAAACCATATTTTTTCAACATTTTTATTTTTAAAACCGCTGTATCTTCCCAAGGATTGGACTTAGGACAATGGTCAATATGGAGACTTTTATGTAAAATTGTCTAGGAAATCGATTCCCACTTTCGATTCTGAAAAATTTTGACGTTTAAAAAAAAAATTGTAGTAAATGATGTTTGTACTTTTTTAGGAGAAACATACTATCCTGCATTTTTCGTGAGTCTTTTTGTAACATTTTAGGCTATTTCCTCAAAAATTTTGAGCGAAAAAAAATCGCGACATCACAATCAAATTTAATTTTTAAGCTTAAAAAAATAAAAATTTCATAGAAGTGGCGTGTATTTTTGTTTCAGTGTATTTTTTTTTTCAGAAAACCCGTCCAATTTCCTACATGTTTGTCTTTGACCACTTTTTGATACGATGCAACGGCTTCGAGATACAGTAATTTTTAAATTGCGAAAATACAAAAATATTTAAATACCTTACGCCCTTCTCAAATGTTATTTTCGAGTACTATTGGCTCCATATACCCAAAAATGGCTTATATAGGCCTAGGATAACAAGTCTACAAAGTTTCATTGAAATCGGAGAGGGTCGGGTACAAAAGTACCAGAAAAAATCCTGATTTGAGCTGGAATTGCTCAATATACATATTTTTAAAAAGTTTATGTCTTTGCAGCGCCCTAAGAATACCAAAATAAACGTCATAAAACGTTAATTCATTGTAAATGTTTTTTGCTTGAAAATGGCTATTTCATGAAATCAATTTTATCAAAAACATTAGTATTTACCATTTCAACATTAACATTGTTTTGAATTTTATTCCTCAAAAACATAGATTTAAATTAATCAAACGTTGAGTCCTCAAAATATTTGTTCCTCTTTATTCATGAACACTTGGAGGAGTTAAAAACTAAATTCAAATTAAAATCGTGTAGTCAAAAACGGAATCGCACTGTATTTTCTTGTATTTTGGGCCAATCAATTCCTTCGTTATAAACAAGACAGCATGCAATGCTAAGCATGATTTTCAACCCTTTGCCTCAGCACGGTTCTACGAGTCTATCGTCCCCGCCGGGAATGCTGTCATTGACCTTCGTTATCGCGTGTGCTCCATTCCATTGGCCCGTTATCTGGAGTGAAAAATCAAACTTGACTCGCATGGCAGTTGAAATCGCGTTAAAAAAGAGATGCTATGGCGTGTCACCCAGAGACAGCGCCGAAAAACTCCAACCGTTTTGGGGCTTATTTGAAGTCGAATTAAAGACTTAATGGCCGTTGGCACGGAAGGCGCGCTCGACGGTCCATGTTTGGCTTGTTTGTCCTCGATTTTGTTACCAATTTTCTTGCCCCAATTTCCGGACGACAAAACGCGATACCAGCGAGAGTTGTTCGATTCTGCACCCAATTCCAATAATAAATTTGCCGCGCGCGCCCGCGACATTTACGGAACGCGAAAAAGCGCACGGAATTTGGCGCCTCGTCGATTGAATTATTCGGCAATTATTTTGACGTCATCGTCACAAACTGCTTCCGGATCGTCATCAATGGAGTCGATTCTCCATTAGCTGGCAGCTACACTATCAAAGGGAATGGAGTATCAAAGTCCTTAAATTTAATGCTCGACACATAATTAGATAAACACTAACGTCTTTCTTCGTTTTTCTCTTCTCTAATTGCAGTTATTCATCATCGAACGTCAGGTGTTTGACTTCCTCGGCTACATGTGGGCACCGATCCTGGTGAACTTTTTCCATATAATATTTGTGATATTTGGATTCTTTGGTGCCTATCAATATCGTCCAAAGTATTTAGTAACGGTAAGTTTGACTTCATATGTTTCGTTTAAGTTTTTATGGGATGTCATTTACACAATGTTCCATTAGATTTTAGCGAACACGGTATGATTTGTTTATTTGTCACTCTTTAGTTTAAATTTGTTGACTAACTAATAGGACCTCAATTTTTCAACACACAGAAAAAACCCTCTAGATACTTTTTCCCTGTTTGAAGACGTGGAAATTTTATAAAAATAAAAAAAAAAAGTCAAAGCAGTTATGTCACAGACATAACCGGAATGGCGTAGACTACGTAAAGTTTTGATATGTGAATCATTTCTTAATTTTGATGAATTAGCTAGACACTTGAAATACATTAACGGAATAAGATCGTGAATGCGATCGGTAAATTCAGTCGGACCGTGTACGTACCGGTTGTTGAAACAGAATTTATATACGATTCGAATTGACTTTTACTAGAAAGAGATGGCAAATCTAATGCGAACAAAACCGCAGCTACCATGTAAACATACTTTGAATGTGTTGATAAATCTTTGACTAGACAACATCGAATGGAAGAAGGAAAGAGAAGAACGAAAAACGATTTTTTCGCGAATCGAGTGAATGTTGAAGTGAATGGTAGCAGAATGAGGGGGAGGGCAGCCTCAGAAAGCTGTGCAATCCGTCACCCCCGAAGTAAATCGTGTCAATTCAATTCGAGGGAAGGAAGATATAAGCGTTTGACGGATGACGCAGTATTCCAGGGCCTTCGGTCCGGGTTTTTAGGAGTTGGGGGCGAGCAGCCTCAGAAAGCTGTGCAGACTGTCTCCCCGAAAACCAAAATTTGTTCCTGAAATTTAAACTATAATTATTCATTGCGCTGCCTCGCCCGGGTGGGACGAGGGATGGGAAGTGAGGAACTCCGAAGAGTTGGAAAGTTTAACAACTAGAATTTGGAAGTTTCACAACCACGGCTTGACCCACGAGAGCAACTTTTCGGCGAGAAGGAGCAAGCGCGCGCCCCATCTTGTTGCTGCCTCGTCCCGGGTGGGACGATCCAAACGGTCCGGCCATCGAGAGGCAACTGGCTGACGGTGACGACGAGAAGGCGATGCGCACTTCTTTTGCAGTTCTGGTCCCTCTCTCCTGCTGCTGCTGCTCTGGTCTCTCTCCTGCTGCTGCTCTGAGCTGAGCTTTCCTGCTGCTGCTGCCGGTCCGACGTCTGAGACGTGAATGATAGAATGGGCTGAGCGCGCGTTCTTATATATGATTCCGGTCTGCTACTTCCCCTCCTTTTCGCGACCGACACTCGGTCGCGTTGCTCAGATGATTTTCCCCTCAAAATAGGTACTTGACATTCCGTCCGTGAGTGGGAAGCGCTCATTTTGCTTGCAAAATCTCTGCTTTTGAAAACATTTTAAAACATTCAATTGTTTCAATAGTAAAACTATTTTGCCAACAATGAAAGTTTTATAGCAAATTGCTGAATAATTTTCGAATCGAATGGAACCAAAATGGTGCCGATTCGATTTGAGGGAAGGAAGATATAAGCGATTGACGGATGACGCAATATTCCAGGGCCTTCGGCCCGGGTTTTTTGGAATGACACCCCAGTACCTTCGACAAAGACGTAAGTCTACGTCAATAATTGTCAACCAACATAAGCTTGAAATTTGTTGGATAATAGAAAACAAGCTTTTTTTATTTTTTAAGTGTCAATTTTGTGATTGGTTGTTTTCTACCATTTTGGCTTCCAACCGACGAAAGGAATAATAATTTCTCAATCAAATAGCAAAAGAAGTTCAAAACATTTAGTGTTCTGATAGTACGAAACTTGCGAGGATGATTTTTTTTCACTTAAAGCATTTTTTTTTTTTGCAACAATTGTCAAAAAATGGTTCGTTTGGATTCAGAAACAATTTTAAATGTTTTTAATGGTTTTTTTCTGTTTGTGTAGTAAGCCACTGAATCCTGATTTGTATTGTTAAACATACAATATTGGTGGATTTTTTAAAATGTTTCATCGGTAATTTTTCTCTTGTCATGACGGTAGTTTAGCGGGGATCGGAACTTTTTCGCCAAATGTCAGCCTGACATGTGCCATTAAATTTGTGCGATGAAATGTTTCCACAAAATCCACCAAACTTGTATGTTCAACAATACAACTCTGATTACACGAACTATTGTAGCGTGTTTTGGATGTTGTAATAGTTTTATTTTAATTTATTAGAATATTGTTCATCAGTCCATCATCCAACAATTAGAATATTTATTTGCATTTTTTAAAAGTATCGCGTTGAGAATATTTAAAATACTTCATATGACAGGATTTTATGCGTTATTTTGCTAAACAAATTGAAAATATCAATGTAACGTCATGATTCGAAATCCGGACACATAGTAGCATACCATTTTTGTGATAGGTGGCAAACATCATGTAATTAGTTGAAAATGTAGAAATATCATCAGGATGTAGAACAAACAGTCAATTTTAAGAAAATGCATTCACAATATGTCTTTTCTAACAATTTTTCATCAGAATTTAAAATTTAAAATGACTTGTAGTGCTTCAAATCCCGGACACTGATAAAAGCTGATTTGAAATCTGGACACTTTTGATTCGAATTCCGGACACTCGATTTTGCTTATGAATCGCACAAAATTGAACTGAAATTTAAGTCTCAAATAAGCATCTGAAATCTTTAGGTCTCAAATAAGCAGTTAACATCAAAACAATCTATGTTTTGTATAAAAAATTGCTAGAATTTTAGGAAATCATAACCATACATTTCTTGCTTTGCATTGTCTACAGCGTCCAAACATATTTGAAATGAAATTTGATGTTAGAATTCATCAAATAACACTGTTTTGACAATAATTTTGCGAACCTAAATCAAAATAATTGATAAAACAAGATGAGATGTCCGGTTTTTGAAGCGTCCGGGAATTCGAATCATGGCGTTATTTCACAAACGAATCGAAATATTTGTTTATTCATCCCCTAAAGTACCTACTGTCTACAAAGTAACAACAAAGTTTAACTAATTTTACAATCCCATTGTTGCAGTATTGGGTTCGTAAGTTTGACAATTTTGGAATAAGAAGACAACATCTTCCTTCGTTGCTGTGCACCCTTAAGGTGTAACGGGCCATCATCAAATATGGCGATTAATTATGGCGAAAAAACATCCCGTTCCACTTTAACGATGATACTTTCCCGTTCCACCTTATCCGGTGAAATTTTTAAACTTTTCCGAAAATTGACGATTGTTTGCATTTCTACTACGGATTAAAATATAAAAAAATAATCACTGTGTACAAAACTTTCACGAGAATACAGGGAAACTTGCAGTAGGCTGAAAAAAGTTTAATTTTCTTCAAATTTAGCCTGTTTTTGAAAAGTATATTTTTCCATACAAAAACAAGCGCACTTTTGAACACTTCAAAACTACCATTTTAATTACCTTACCTCAATAAATTGCTAATCCCTCGACGTGCTGCAGGCAGGAGAACCAGCTGACAACGACCAAACACAGCAAAACTCGCGATACTAAGTGTTATGCCTTTTTCCTCAAAATCAAATCAAATTATTCGCTCTACAGCATTGCCTTGGCGTTCTCGATTTGGAGATTCCTACTCGAAACTAGGTGTCCGAAGGCTTGATTGTTGAGGCAATTGCAAACCTCTTTTTACACCTTAGCTTTCATCCATCCCGGGATTCGAACCGACGACCTTTGGATTGGTAGTCCAACTGCCTACCAGCGACTCCAACGAGACAGGACCCAGGGAGACGACTCCTTCACCTGGACTGAGCTTACGACCTAACCTTTTTAGGTTAGTCCGGGGCCAACATTTACTTCTCCATCCGACAGAAGGCGTGATCAGACAAATCTCGTCTCAAAATTTGCCACCGGGACCTTCTGAGATCGAACCCAGACTGACTGGGTGAGAGGCAATCACGCTTACCCCTACACCACGGTCCCGGCTATGCCTTTTCCCTATCTGTGTTAAAATTTGCAAACACTCTTTTTAAAATTTTAATAAAAAAATAAATAAAAATAAACAAAAAAATGGTCGGATCAATACCAATGTAATAATAGGTTTTTCGTATGTTGTCTGTGTTAACTGCATACGATGTATGGGGAACCTACAGGTACATCGGTAAAGACCCAATCGTAATCAAAGCAACGAGATAGCCGAGAGGGTTGGGGCGCGGACTTGGTAACCTAAATATGACTCTCGCCGGATTGATGTTATTTTTGGGGTGAGCAGACCTGATTGTTTTTTGCTTCGGTACATGCTTTTTGTGTACACGTTTTCTCATACAATATTACATGCTTTTTCTCACAAAGGTTATGTGCATGATTTTGCATGCGATTTTACCATCGGATTTTTTTCTGTGTACGCCTTAATTTTCTGAGTACAATGACTCTTGTACGACCGCAAAGGATTTAAAATGGATTTTTGATAAAAATTTTAAAAATAACGGCCCTTCTTGACAGTATTTTTTTGCATGAAAATGAAAAAAAGTGAGCAGGAATGGTTTTTAATAGTGTGTTTTACCGTTGTACATAAAAATTTACATAGGGCTTTAGTACCCAATTTATTGTACTCGTTTTTTCGTTCAACATTTTATATCAAGGCAGTAGTTTTTTGTTGCCGATGTCTTCTCGTTCGAAATTCTTTGCTTGTGGTGTGTTCCGGTACGCGTTATTCAAGAATATTCCGGATGGGTCAATTTCGCGGGTCGATTATCCGGTTTACAGAATCCGTGTTGTACTTCACCCGTGACTTCACCGGAGTTTGGTGGGTTAAAGTGGAACCAGAATTCCGACGGTTTTTCGGAGGTGTTTGCGTGGATTGGGCGTTGTGACATTTTGACGTGAAATCTCGGTCACCAAAAACTGTTTTTTGAGCCAGACTTTGGGTTTTAGTCTGAAAACAATGTTCGTCTCAAGTGACTAAAAAATGTGAAATTGCTCGATTTTTTCGAGTTTATTTTGTAAAATTGTGAAACTTGATTCTAAATTTCAAAATGGAGGTGTTAAAAACTGTGCCTGCTGCTGGTAAAAATTTTGGTGTAGGAAGTGAGTAAGGGGGGGTGGGGGGGGGGAGGTTTGTGTTAAATGGAATTTTCACAGGCGAGGAAGAAGCAATTCGAGGTGGAGCTTACTCCGGAGAAAATCGGGGCCAGATGGCTGTGGAAGCTGGGAACCAGTTCAACGGCGACGGAGGCAGTCGTGTGGATTACTTGGCGGCCACATCCGGCAACGCAAGAGATGCAAAGGAAGCGGGGATTTACATAAGAGTTTACGGAGCTGGATGGATGATCCCAGAATTTGGTGAGAGCGTTCTAGTGTTGTCCCTATTATGGAGCAGCCGTGGCTGACTGGTCACGGTTTTTGCTTTGTAGCGAATGATCCTGGGTTCGATTCCCATCTGCTCCCAACAAGAAAATTAAGGAAATATGATTTTTTGAAACTCGGAGGTTTGACCCCCGTCCCTTGGGTTGGTTGAATTAGGAATACTATTACTACCAATTATATACATGCTGGGCCTTTGTCCATTTGACAAGGGCTCGGAAGTTCTAAATAACGTTTGAATCCGATTGATGCAATCGTTCTTTAGGGCGGGGCTTGTCGATTCAAGCTGAGGTACCTCGCGCATGGCTAGCCTGCGTAGAAATGGGTCACCGAAGCTCGGCAGAGCTAACACCGTCCAAATGCCTATGCGAGTTATTTGCATGTTTAGAATACAAAATCTAAAATACATGGAAAAAACTCAATTTGTAAGAAGCGACCGCGTGGTCCCGTTTGGTTGATTGCACACACTGCACACACACACAAGGCAGTAGTTTTTTGTTGCCCCTTTTAGGAAAGTTTAGGCCAGTGGAAATAGCCTTAATGGGAACAATGATCTGTACTAGCAAGAAGCTTTCTCTTTAAAGAATCAAATGGTACTTATAAGCCTATGTTTTATTGTTTTTTGTTATAAAAATACTCATTAAATACAAACATAGCTAATATGGATCAATTAAATAAACCTACAATAGCTAAAAATGTGTTTGTGACATTTTGCTGTAAATTTCATATTTTATAGCTCGGTTCTGAACATGAACTCTAAACTTAAATTCCCATAACTCGAACGGTTCAATTTTCCCAAGAAAGCATCATTTTAAATTCACACAAACTACCAATCGCCCACCACATATGAATAGAACAGACCCTAGGGCACCATCACCATCACCACCCGCGTCACAGTGACTGGGCAAACGGTAGCAAATGAGCAATCTATTATCGTTCGTTCGTTCGTTCTACCGGTGTTTTTGAATTAATAATCGCTTTCAACGTGATGTGGTAATGGTAAGGGAGGGAACTCCCATTCATTGGAGGGGCTGAAACCGATAAGCCCAAGCTCGGTCAACCAACTGACCACGCAACTAACTTCTTCTCGTTTTTTTTAGAAGGAATACTGGATGTATGGTTTTAGGGTGATGTATAGTCTAGGTTTTTAAATTGTCGTTATTATTTTATTTTTTTACTTAAATTATAATTCGATTTTTTTAAATGAATCAAATTAAAGACAAAAATTCAGCAACACAACATAAATCATCACCCTAATGAAGAACGGAAGAGACTTTCTGTGGGTGTTGTGGGCTGGTGGAAGCTTTTGTTTTCTTTTCTGTCCCGCTCCAATTCCATGAATCAGACTGGTTGATGGTAGCGGTGGGTGATGTGCCATCTATTCGCACTGTTCCAAGGAAACAAAAGCTAAGGTTTATGAGTGAGACATTCGGTCAAGCCTTGCCCTTGTGTCTTGTTATGGGCGTATTGTGAGCTTGTTTTTTTGTTTGCAAGTCTCTACACAGAAAAAAAAGTTGAATTTTAGAATGTTGAAAATTTGGTAGGTTGAATATTACCTCTTTTTTTGAGTTATATTATATATAAAATTTGTAAAATGTGAACCTGATGAATATTCATCAAAAACTGATGAAAATTCATCATTTTCTGGGGTAAAATTAATCATTTTTTGCCACAAAATCTGTCACCATTTCCTGATGAATATTACCATCATTTTTTTTTGTGTGTACTGTGCAATAATTGAGGGTATACATTTAGTGCTTTTTTACCACCACTCTGAGTGATTTATTTATTTATTTATTTAATTCAAATAATGTAACTTAAGGCTTAGCCTTTTAATTTGTTACAAAGTGTGCAGATGCAGGATTTAATTCAATATCGATAAATCGATTCCTTAATGCTATGCTTCTCTTTATCCTAATTCTAATTTACGCTGGCGAGTTCTGACAGTAGGTTTTCTTTGAAATTTTTATAAGAATGACTATTTTTTATACTAATGCTTAATTGATTCCAATTCACAACCCCTCTTGCAAAGAAAGATTGACTATAGTAAAAAGACGAATGTTGCGGTATCAAAAAACTTTTAGTTCTTGTAGATCTTAACGGTCTGAGCTTAGTATATAGATATTCTGGTTTTTTAGTATGAATAATTCTGAACAAGTTAACACATGAACGAAATTTATAGAATTGCGAGAAATTGCATCCAATAAGTGTTTTCTGCAAGTGAGTAACTCTAGATATTCTTGGAAGGTTATAAACAAATCTTATACATGAATTAAGTGCCACCCTAAGTCGATCAAGGGCTGCCATAGATGCATTTGTGTACAAGAAATCTCCATAAATAAAATGCGGAAAAAGCAGGGTTTTAAAAATTCGAATTTTTGTTGCTATGTCTAGATGTCTGGCTACAAGATGTAATTTTTTTAATGTTCCATAAATTTTTCCACACTGAATGTTTATTTGGGCCTCCCAACATAAATTACACATAAAGGTTATCCCAAGATTTACAACTTTATCAACAAAAACAATTAGGTCACCATTCAAAAACAACATGGGATGGTTAATTTTAATCTTGGAATGACTAAATAGAATTGCTTGCGTTTTAGACGAATTTATAAACAACAAGTTACGTTGAGACCAGAGCCAAACACTATGAAGATCGGAATTAATTTTTCGTGCAACAACATCAATATTATAATTAACATCAGCGTTGAAGTATATTTGGACATCATCGGCAAATAAATGCGCCGAACAAAAAAGTTAGAACCGATGGAAGATCATTTATAAAAAGCGAGAATAGAATTGGCCCCAAGACTGAACCTTGGGGGGACACCAGATTTTATCATTACAAAACTAGAAAAAACATCATTATACAAAACGGCTTGACTTCGATCGCTTAAATATGACTTTATGAGATCAACAGCCATTGAAGAAAAGTTAAATTTAGATTTTAATTTATGCAATAGTTTTGTATGTGACACACGATCAAATGCCTTGGCGAAATCTATTAAGAGCAAAATAGCAATACCCTTTTATCTAAATTTAAGGCAATGTCGTCGTGTATTTTGATTAACGCAGTTTCAGTGCTGTGGTGTTTTCTAAAACCTGATTGATAGGGACTCAGTAGGTTCATTTGATTAACATATTCTGAAATTTGTGATTTTACTAATTTTTCAAATGCTTTAGAAAGAGCACTTAGAATGCTTATTGGCCTAAGATTACTTAAAGAAGTACTATTATTTTTTTTCTTAATAGGAATAACTTTTACGCGTTTCCATGCATTAGGAAAAATTGATGTCAGAAAAATAGAATTGAAAATATGAGTAATATAAGATAAAGCTAAGGGTAGAATAATTTTAACAAATTTAATTGGTATTTCATCTAAACCGATTGCATTTGAAGAGATAGAAAAAACAGCATTAACAACCTCAAATTCTTCCACTTGTCGAAAACGAAAACCATCATCATTTGAAAAACCTGAAATACCATCATAAGGAGTATCATCGGACGTAAAATTAGAAGCAAAAAAATTATTAATGTCTGTAGGAGAAAACTCGCAGCTTTTGTGCGTGGAACTAGTTTTAGTAACACCAAGTTTTTTAATATTTTTCCATAATTGTTTACTAGGAACGTTGGTATTAATAATTCTTCTTTCATAATTTTCCTTGGCATATTTGATCGTTTCATTTACGCGATTTCTAAGTCTCTTATATATGTTATGCAGATCAGTAGTTTTGTTACGTTTCCAGTTATTGTAGGCAATATTTCTATTAACGATAGCTAGTTCAATATCATTGTTATACCAAAGATTGTCTCTTGGTTTGTACCACTTGAGGGGAAAAAAGTCTTCATGTAACACCTTAAGTATTTCATTAAAACTGACCAATAAATCATTAGGATCAGTTATACGCAAAAAAGAGTTCCAGTCGAAAGAAAAAAAAGGTATCACGCAAAGCTGCTGCATTAAAGTTATTGTAATCTCTAAAGTAAATAATATTATTTTCAGAATTGAAATCAATATCTAATGAGGCAATTATCATATCATGATTTGACA
Organism: Culex quinquefasciatus; assembly: GCF_015732765.1. NCBI lineage: Eukaryota > Metazoa > Arthropoda > Insecta > Diptera > Culicidae > Culex > Culex quinquefasciatus. The sequence continues at coordinate 144,827,803 of NC_051863.1, read as the reverse complement.
CACCTGGCATAGAAATTTGATCATTTTTTATAATAAGTTGCGGAGAGTCAGTTAAAAGAAGATCGAGCTGAGAACATCCGGTATTATGAAAGAAAGTTGGCTCATCGTTTATACAAACATATGACTTTCTTTCTAGAACATCACGAAAACTTCGTGATTTATTGGAATCTTTCATCAAATTAGTATTGAAATCACCGATAAAAAAGGTTGATTCATATTTTATGTTAAACTCTTCAAAGTGGGATGCCAGAAGACCAGAACAATCAGAAATTGGTGGATTATAGTAAACTCCTAGTAGAAATTTTTTCGAACCGCACTGCATTTCCAGCAACAAAAATTCAGTTGTGTGAAAGTATGGAGAAGATATCGATTTACTAACAATGCGACAATTCAAATTTTTTCGATAATATACACAAATACCTCCTCCTTGTCGATTTCGGTCATTTCTAACCAGTTGGAAATTATCAATTTCAATCATCGAATCGGTAATTTTATCACTTAACCAAGTTTCTGTCATACAAATGATATCAATTTTGTTGTCAATAAAAGACATTTTAAGTTCATTGAATTTAGTGAACTGTCGAGCACAAAGGCTTTGAACATTGATGTGGGATATATTCAATTTTTCATTATTTAAACAAGCATTGATGACCGCACGTGGAATGAATGAATTTGAAGGGGTGTTGTGAACGGATCCACTATTCAACATCGTAGAACCAACTGCAAATTGACTTCAGAGGAAACCCAACTGCCATACCCACCACACGAAAATTACAACTAGGATTTGAGAAGCATATCTTATAACTAATTATTGAATTCACTTTTCTTGAAATATGGGCCGTCTAGGGTTAAATCAATCAAACAAAAGAAACACAACTATCTTAGTAAGTTACGGCCATTGATAGCGCCTCTGCATCCAGCACGGTAGTACCAGCACTACAGCATAGACGGTAGCTTACGACATCGCCGACAGGAACAACAGTCATCGACAACAGCGGCCGACCTCACCAGCAACAGCAGCATCCGTAAAACAGCGATATCAGCAACCGTCATCAGCAGCAGCAGCAAACCGTCATCAGCAACAACAGCAGACATCATCAGCAACAATTTGATCAGCAACCGCAGTATTCAGCAACAGACTTTCAGGAAGGATGGATTCACGGGAAATAAGGGATCGGATTCAAGGGAAAATCGAGGCAGGATGAATGATTTAGCGAGGATAGGTTTGATTGATGAACTATTTTCACAAATTGACTTTCAGGAGGGTGGGGATTCACGGATAAACTCATGGAAGGAAACAAAGGAGGTGGGGAAGGAGAGAGAGCGCTTTTGAGGAAAGGTTATTTGACGTGGTGGAACAGCTTGTCCAGCGTGTGGCACGCAACGGCATCAGCAGCACCAGGTCCCTTCACGAAAACGACGCCGTCTCTGGAGTAAACCCTCAGCAGCCTCCCTTCTTCTTGAGTTTCAGAGCCTCACTTCGGATCTGCCTGGCTTGCTCGGTGAGGTTTTCGTTGATGTACACACGGTTGTCACTGTCGAATCCAAAGTTGCGCAAGCTGAGGGTTTTCAGGTTGAGGTAACTGCGGTAAAATTCGTCTCTAACGTTCTTCAGGGCAAATTGGCACACGATTGGAGGCATCGTTCCGGGTGCGATAGGGTCGCGAGCCATACGTCTGAGCGAGACCATGGGCAGTTGATTATCTTTGTAACCAAGTGTGTTTGCCATATTCCTGAACAGACCGAGCAAATTTTCATTTTGTATGTAGGGAACCCCAGAGATGAGTATATCTTGAGATCTGCCAAGTCGATTTATGCCCTCTGCAGTAATATCCAGGTCATGGCGCATGACGTCCACAGTTTGAGCGATGTTTTGAACACTCGAGTGGCACTCGTTCCGCAACTCGGCAAGCTTGAGCTCGATGCCACCAATGCGCTCCTCGAGATCCGTTTTGCAGGAGTCAATTTTGGATTCGATAGTGTTGAATTTTTCTTCCATGATTGTGGCAGAGCTCGAAAACATTCCATGGATTTTGGACCACAGATCAGCCAAATCGGTGACTTCACCCATCTCACTGCCCTGGTTAAGATCGCTGCGAGATCTTTTCAAAGTATTGCCGTCCAAGCTGATAAGTGAGTTCACCGAGGTTGAACGTGTTATCATTGAATGGTTAGAGTTCATTTCAGTGAGTGACCATTACAGCAGCTGTCAGAGTGGTCACTCCGAAAAGGTCCACAAGGAAACAAAGAGATCCAGCAGCAACGTGGTGGAAAAATAATGTTGCTAATTGTCGATTTACAGCTAACACCTCTTCTTAAACAGCAGAACTCCACCAGATCGATGACGAGTCAGCTCTCCTGCAGCGGCCAAACAATAACCGTAACTATTAACGTGGTAATACCGATAGATTCTACGATTTAATCCGCGACGATAACTTTATTTACGTCAGCTTGTTCATCCCTTAGGGTGATTGCTGTGTAATTTTGTCTAAAAGTGATTTACACGCCGTATCAACAGATTTCCGATAGTTCTGAGAAAATTAAAAGAACGATAAATCATCGTTCAAACCCTATTGGAAAAGCAATCAACGACTCGTTTTCATGTCCTACTTATTTTTTTTATTAATTCTTTGCAGACAAAACTTTGAAAATGATAACAAAAATGTGCACTTCACAGTCAAATCTTTTAATTGGTTTTATTCATATGTATTTAACTTATTTCAACCTAGAATAAAATTCATATTTAAAATCAAAATTTTGTGAACTGTTTGCAAAACATGCTCTTTACAACCATTATGTGTCCTTTTGATGAAAAGCGGTTTAATTTTGTAAACAATGGAACAACTTTCAGATGGTCAACATAAATTTACGAGGTCGTTGGGTAATATATTTTACAACTCTATTGTTGGGATAAACTCATTTATATTCATATTTTCGGGAAGCTAGAAAGCACTCTTTCTCGAAAAACATGTTTTCATTTTTTTGTTTATGTCTTTTTTCTTTGCAGTACTCACTATGGAATCTGTTATGGATAGGATGGAACGTATTCCTAATATGTTTTTATTTAAATGTAGGACTGTTAGATAGGGTAAGTATCAAATAACCTCTCTCTCTTTCTCTACATTATCAGAACTAGCCTATCGCATAGCACACGACTTCATTAGCGTAGATTGAGGAAGTTTTCGCCTCCATTTCTTAGCTCAACCAAGGGGGCCACAAGTGATGAAAGTTGGCAATTAGGTCGCTTCTTTATTTGTCTCATTTTTCCTCGCGTCGTTTCATTAGTTTAGCCAATTTCCCTACCCGACTGGTTGTCTCCGCGATCGCAGGTCTGGTGGAGTGCGCACTCTCTCTCACTCACACAATTCCGGCGCAATTTCCGTTCTTGTGTCAACAAAATCTAATTAAAATCTTTGGCTCCACTGGTTTCCCGAGAGGGGGGAAACTTTTTGCGAGGATTTTTTTTTCAGTCGAAAACAAAAAAGGGCCAAAACAACGAGGTCTGGGTGTGATGGGGTGAAGGACGACGGGATGGAAAGCAAGATAAGCTTGGAGTAAGAATGAATGGATAGTTGGATGCAATCTTGATTAAAGTTTGATTCATCGTGCTTTACGATTGTTTTGGTATTAAACTTTCATAACATAGTATTTAAAAAAAGAAAAATTTAAAAACTTAACGAGCTAGCTAACTATTTTTTACTAAAGCATTTTACGGTACGTTTTTGAAATTAAATAATTAATCATTTTGCTTAAATTGTTTTGTTTTGCATCTTTGTTTATTGATTTTTTTTACCTTATCATTATGGAGAATTCGTTCAATATTCTAAAAGTAACGTTCAATTGATGTCACTGCATCCCAATATCCATAAAACTGTCAAATAAAACTTTTTTATACCATATTGGGTTGAAACTACCTTCGATGATGTTGGCCGATTGCCAGGAAAAAAAACTATTTATCGCCTTTTGAACTGCCGTTTGAAAATTGCATACACATCCACTAACTGTAGCTAGAGTTTTTCTTTGCACCCAGAAAATGGTTCAAAAAATGGCAACACAATGCCAATGTTGTGCCACAACATGAAACCCTATCCATAACACTCAGAAAATAGCAAAAGCATGCAATCCCTCCCGAGAGAGGACGAAAGTTTGGTCCCAGTATTGTCATATCTGGTGGAAAGTCCATAGGGTCAGGTCGTTCAACTGTTCAGAGTGAATCTATCTCATTTTGCAAGCTTTCAAGCATGAAACAGTTTTGGAAAGCGAAACGCTTTTTGCACTTAGTAAGTTTCATGCATTTTTTTCTCGCACTCTGTACGTATCTGCTGACTTTATGTGGCAGATGAAAAATTGAATACGTGCCCCATTGGCGGAGACTGCTTTGGAGCAGCGTAAAACTGGAACAAATCGTCTGCCTCGGTGGAGTTGTGGTAATGCATTTTACTCTGCGTCACGAACATAGTATCTGTTCTGGACTGAAAAAAGTTTCAAAGTCACATACCACAGTCAGACTTCTGTTATCTCTGGCGTGTAGCATGAGTTGAGTTACAGACTGTGATACAATGTTGCACAAAGTTTAGAGCTGTTAGCTGAAGTGAAATTGAAACTCAAATGGTTTAATCGAGTAGAAAATTGGTATTAAATACTTATTTTATACACACGATTTTGGTAATATAATGTTTCAAGATTGCATTATTCTTTAAAGAAGCCAAATTTCCGTTACGACCTTGCGGTGACAAATAGACAGACAGCATAACCATTCATCAGGCACTGAATTACGACGATGGCTGGGGATCGTAAAGAAAAACATTCCGGCATTGTTTGTAATGTCCCAACAGATTTACGATTCGTGAAAAACCGTCGACGTAACGCGCGCGCCTTCTTATGCTGTCTCGACTTCCTCTGAAATACCATCCCAGCCCCAGCTGTAACCCTTTTTTTCCTGCCTCTCTCGCGATACAATGCTGTGTCTTCTTGGTGCGAGGCAATCAACAAAAAACCTCCATAAAACTTTCATAATCGAATTGATGCTCGGCTTGGTTTACAACAACGATAGCAGACGGTACGGCGTCGATGACGCGTCACATTTGACGCTAAACTGTAACTTTAGAGTTTTATCAAACATAATTGTGTCAAAGTTGCATTGCAGACACCTTCTACGAAACTCAAAATTCATAAGGAATCGTTCCGTGCCTTTCATTGCCAGCTGCATGGCAGAAGAAAACTTTTGAACTCCGACCACAAAAAGTCGAAAGGTTGTTTCCGCCGTCGGTTTCGGTGGTTGCTGCTGTCAAATATTTATTCGTAATTTGGTGTTCAAAGTTGATACCCAACCAAGTGGGTGGTTTCGGTTTGTAAAAGTTTCAAATTTGTCGGCTCCCTAGGTGACACAAATTTACTTTTGGTATATCGTAGCTTTTGAACTTTTTGTTCGGCGAATAAGAATTCACGAACCTTGGGATCGATAACTTTGGATGCTTTGGATATTCTACATGTATTTGATTTTAATTTTAATTTAACAAAATACAATTGTTATCCACGATATCTGAAACTACATATATTAATAACATAAAAACATAAGAAAACATTCCCTTTATAACCAAATCAATATTTTCAACATTCAACTTTCAAAAAAAAACTAATAAACTTTAGTGCTTTGTTCCAGAAAACCGTTTTGTATGTACAATTGTCCACGAAGGGGGGGGGGGAAGGGGGGTTGGGATATCCAAAAAAGTGTCCACGTGGTTTATGGATGGTCCCCTCTTGGAAAGTGGGTTTTCTTTCTGATTATCGGCAAAATGAACATTAATAATTTTAACAGATTGAATCAAATTGATGCTCTGAGCTCGGCTCTGAGTTTTTTTAAAATGTTTTAGAGGACAAAAAACAGTAACTTCTGAGCCATACAATTACGTATTGAATTTGACCTTTGAGCAATTCTCTACTAAAAACGGAAATGGATTTTATTTGTATTTTATGATTTGGCTCAAAGAAGCTATTTTGTGTCATTGGTTCACCCATACAAGTCTCCATACAATTTTGGCAGCTGTCCATACAAAAGTGGTATGTAAATATTCAAACAGCTGTATCTTTTGAGTGAATTTTCTGATCAATTTGGTGTCTTCGGCAAAGTTGTAGCTGTTATTGAGGACTATTGAGAAAAAATAGGTGGACGAAAAATACTGGTGATTTTTTAATGAGCTATTATTTTTACAAAAACTCAATTTCCCAATTTTTTATATGTTTGAGGGCAGTGATTCTCAACCTTGAAAGATTTCCATTCCACCCTCAAAGTTTTAAAAATTCTCCCATTTCCCGTTACTAGACTGTAACAATTTTTGGAACATGTCATTTTAAGGGAAATTTAATGTACTTTTCGAATCAACATTCACCCAGAAGGGTAATTTTTTTCATTTAGAACAAAAAATTTCATTTAAAAATTTTATGTTTTTTATAACTTCGCAGGGATATTTTTTTGGAGTGTAGTACTGTTCTACAAAGCTGTAGAGCAGACAATTATAAAAAAAAATGATATATATAAATAAGGGGTTTATCCGAGTTATCGCGATTTAAGAAAAAAAATTTATCAAAAAACCGAAAGAGAATGAATGTTCAAGTTGCTCCGGCTTAAAAGAATTCAAGTTTGATTTATTTTTTAAAGAATTTTTAGTATTTGAAAAGCTGAAGCTAATAGCTCAAATAATAAATGATAATCAAAAGTAAGAATATAAAAATCTGCCAAAAAATTAGAGCAGCAGCATGTTTCTTTGTTAAACTCTCATTGGAAACTTATATGAACTATCTGTCATTTTTAATACAACTCATTCTTTAAAAACATTTAAAACTATATATTTTAACCGTTCATTTTTCAAACAAAGTTGAAAATCAACAGAATTTGATTTTATAAACCCCATTCTTTTACCTGATCAGGCAAAACTTTCATTTTTTGACGTTATTTTTAAGAAATAAGTATCAAAAACTTGAAAAAAATAACATTTGAAAACCTTTGGATTTTCAAAGATTTAGTTATGATTCAAATAATCTTAAAACTAGTTTTCTTCTCAATTCATTTTTGTTTTTGTAATTCGACAAATTTTCACATTTATTATTTTTTGAATTTTTAGTTTTTGTTAGCTATATTTTTTTACAAAAACGTTCAAAACATTGAATATTTATTGCAGCATCATTCGCCCCCTCCCCCATGAATGGCCAAATTCCTCCACTGTTTTAGGGGACAAAAACTCGCAACTTTTGAGCCCTAGAGAAGTATGGTCAACAAACTGCCGCCGAGTTAGAAAAATGAAATTTCATACAAAAAAAAAATAGATCAAATTTTTTTATGTGGAATTGAATTTGCAATCGAAAAGTACTTTATAGATTTTTTGATAAAAGGCTCCGTTTTCAAAATTAAGCCATCGAAAGTTTGATTTAGCAATATATTTGCAGTACTTTTCGAATGCAAATTCAATTTTACATTAAAAATAAAGATCTTTTTTTTTTTGTATAAAATGTCGATCTTTTCCGAAAATCACTACTTTTTTCAAAATGTATAACTCGGCTTCAGATATTTTGACCACACTTCCCTATAGCTAAAAAGTTGCGGGTTTTTGCCCCCTAAAACATATAAAAAGAAATCCGAAAATTAAAAATATGTATTTCAATAAACTGATTTTTTGTAAAAAAAAGTTTATTGAAAAATCGGCAAATTTTTTTCTGAGTATCATTTTTTTCTAAATAGTCCTCAACAAAGTTTGAGCCAAATAAAATAAAATACAAAAAAATAAAATGGTCGAAATCAGTCGATTTTGTAGTGAATTGCTCCTTTTTGAAATGTGGAGATCGAAGTTGGCTTTGATGGTGTACGGGTGTTTGAAAATTTGCTCCGGGTGATTTTTATCGTCTTCCGTCAAATCGCGAATTTTAATATTTGAAGAGTTTTAACGGTACCGGTTTCCGGATTCCGGTTGGATTCCGGTTTGTTTTTTTGCTTTTGTGTGGTCAAGTTGGAGCTTCTAGTTTTTGAGTGAATAAGAGGAAGAAATTTACTTTGCCGAAGAAAAAAAGGGGTTGAAGGGCTCCGGCTCCGGCCAGGCTCCGGAGGTTAAAGGTGGAAGGAGCTTTTGGAGGCGGCTGGAGAATAGAAGTCCCGGTGGTAACAGCCTCTCCCGGCCGAAGTCTGTCCGGTTAAAAGCAAGATCGGGAGAAAAGCAAGAAAGAAGATTGGGGGGTGAAGTTCAATTTTTAGAAGAAGGAAGAATCTGTAGCAATCTGGAGTGAAAGGAAAACCGTTTGTAAGGAAGTGTTTCAAGATAATTTTGGCTATTTTGTGGATTTGCCAAATTGTTCTTTTTTATGTGTTTTGGTTTTACTTGGTTTTTATTTTTTCTTTTTGTGAAAATTTTATGTTGTTTGGGGGTTGCTTAGCAACTTTTTTTTTTGTCTAATTTTGGATTGTTATTGCAAGTGCCTACTGTTGGGATTGTTATTAACTCAAGCGTTCCTGGTTTTGAAGAGGTTGAAGCCAAATTTTGGTGAGTGCGTTCCGATTATTGGGCTATATTTTTGATACAAGGTTTTAAAGTTTTGGGTTGATACAAATTTATTTAAAATGGAAATTGTTACGAAAACTTTTAATAACTTGGAGGAGGTTGTCAAATTATTTTATATAAACTCATTATACAGTTCGTTGACTGACCAAATTAGTCGTAACAGTGAAGCTTTTCGTCTTGCAAATTTATCTATTGATGGGTTTGAAAATTTATTATCGATGGTTTTTTTCTTTGGATTTTGGACATTAAATTTTGTGGTTTAACTAATAATTCAACGAAAGAGGACGTTACTTTTGAGTTTCAAGAATGTTCTTCAAATGTTTGCCTTTTGACAATAAAATTCGTCGTAAATGTAAGTGGTTTTGGACTAATGTTTTTGGCTTGGAGAATAAGTTGAAGGTAAAGTTCATTGAGTTTGGGAATGATAATATAATTAAAGCTTTGCTGGATCAAATTCATGGAAGGAAACATAATTTGAAGTTTTCTTCGAATGATATTTCTCAGTTAAGAAAGGATGTAGCATCATTTATATCGTTTAATGGTTCTGTGTATGATGTACTTTTTAAGTTCGGTATTATTTTTTCAACTCTCAAAGACTTGGTTTGTGAAATTTTGAATTGTGATATTTTGTTGAGTATGGATATGTTGTGGATAATCGCTGCAATGTTTAAGAAATGTATTGTAGTTTATTCTAAAGGTGCTCCACCTAAAGTATACAGGTTGAGTGAATTTGACAATGGTGATTACTGGAGATTATTTGTTCTGATTGATAGTGATAGTTATCATTTTCATTTTCAGAAACGTTTTGATTTGGTATCTGATGTTTCGGTTCTTCCTGTAACTGATTTATGTGATTCAATTAATTTTATTAGTGATTCAGTTGTTGATTTGGATCAATTGTATTTTGCGGCTTGCTTTGAAAATAATGTAAATTTGCGTATAAAGAAAATGAATATGGATGGAAATTGTATGTATTGGGCATTGATTGACCAGTTGAATAGATTTGGTTACTCCTTTGATTTTAATTTAGATTTTATTTTTGAGTTTAGGAGCAACATTGCGGATTTTATGTTGTCAAATAGAAACATGTTTGAATCTATTTAAAGTATTAAATGTATTTAAAGTATTTAAAGTATTTAAAGTATTTAAAGTATTTAAAGTATTTAAAGTATTTAAAGTATTTAAAGTATTTAAAGTATTTAAATTATTTAAAGTATATTGAGTTTAGTTTGCTATTCATCTGCATTGACTATTTCTTATTCCTGATTTTTTGTTCTTCTTTTACTCTCCCTATCATCTGTCTCTTTTTTGTCATTGTGAGGGGATCATCGATCCATCCGCATTGACATACTATCTTTTCATTTTTCTGACTTTCTATATATTTTCCACTGTCTTTTTCACACTTACTACCAGTCTTTGTGAGGGGATACTGAGCTCGATTTGCTCTCCATCCGCATTGACCTTTTCTCGTCTATGATTTTCCTTTTCATCAGTAGTTAGAATCAAAGCCGGGGATTGGGGAGGGAGCATCAGGGCAGTGGACAGTATGCTGTAGTGGCGGTGACTGGATGTAGATAGTGGAAGACCAGAACTACGTCGCAAGGGAAAATAGTGTATTAATTGAACAATTCTTAAGGATTGTCTAATTACTGCACTTATTGACTTCTGTCAGTTTCCAGCTGTCTGCCGCGCCCTTTTAGGCCCCCAACAGGGTGCGAGCCCTGTTTTCAGCTTTGTCAGACTTTTTTCGGAGTTATTGGAGGTTACTGTCGGAAGGAGATTCTCTTCCCCTGAGGACACCGTGAGTGATTTTGCTTGTTCGCGTCCAACCATCCCCTTTTGGCCCTTCATACGGCAGTAATTTGAAGATGCTCCCTTTAAGTCTGAGCCACTGTAATTCTAGGCAACCGCTACATAGGTCATCCTTGTGGCCCTGTTGGTTATCCCATCAAATCAAATCAAATCAAATTGCTCCTTTTTGAAATGTTAGTCTTGATTCAAATTTTTTAAATATTTTTTTCGAAGGGATCAGAAATTTTCACAAATGTTTCATTTTTCAACATTGAAAATAGGACCATTTCTGAGATATTGGTACAAAAAGGCTTCCTTAAAATGATACAGATTTTCGAATATTTACGTACCTTTTGTGTACAGCTGCCAAAATTGTACGGGGTGAACAAATTTGGGATTTTTGGGAATGCCCCCAATTTTTTTTTAGCAAATACGACCGAATTTGTAGAGAATTCGTCAGTTGTGTGCTATCTTGTGACAACGACCATTTAGTACTTTTCGAGAAAATCGATTTTTAAAGTTTGTTGGTAAATAATTTCAAAACTATGAATGATAGAGCCAAACTTTTTGAAGCAATCGGTTCGTATACTATCGCTTAACAAACGCTCCAAGTTTCAACTACTTTGGTTACACCAGTTAAAAGATACAGTAAATAATGTAAGCAAAAATCTGAAAAGCACGTGTCACAAGTGTGTTTCTAAAGTAAAATTGTACTACGTGTCACAAGTGTGCACAGAATTCCCATACAAACTAAAATAAACTCAAATCAATGGTAAAATCGACTAAATCAGTATATTTTTATAAACAAAAGGTTGCATTGCCTTTAAAAAGTATGTGTGTACATAAATTTGTGAAAAACAAGAAATTTTTTCCACATTTTCCAACAACATGTATGACGTGGCACAAGTGTGCACAATCATTTTGATGATAAATTGGTCTATGTCACAAGTGTGTATTACGATATCCGGGAAACGGAAGTGAGTTTCCAAAATCGTGTTAAAGCATCTTGTAGTGTTTGTTAAGCATAGCAAAACGTCATCATTAACTCATTTTCGACCAAAATGGTCTATGTCACAAGATAGCACACAGCTGACGAAATGCTCTACTTTTAATTGTTCATACACCCAAAATTCAGAATCGAGATAATCGTTCTCTCAAAATTTATTGAGGGCTCAGTGCCAAAATCGATAGAATAATGGTACCAACTCACACCATCATAAATGAGTTCATTCGTTAGTTGAATCAATAAATCTCCAACAAGTGTCATACATCGACTTCTGACTTCTACTTGGTCACTAAGCTGTGGTGGCCGAGGCAGCTAAGTCATTGGATTGGTTTGTCAAAGGTCTCTGGTTCGATTCCCGTTGTCGACACTTTTGGTTTTTTGTTTGACGCATGAACTTTTTTTGCAAATGAACCTCGAGAGAATAGTTCTATCGCCCATCTCAAGCTGTGTTCTCTGCGTCCGTGAATGGTACCACTATTCTCTCGACTCGAGACCATCATTCTCTCGGACTAGCGCTGCCAGTTTTGGGTGTGGATAAATGTGCATATGGAATGCATATGCATATGGTGCATATGGAAAAATTGCTGATTTTCTTTAACTTAATAAGGTAATATTTTCAAATGAACTTATCTATGATAAGTAACGGTAAACACCCTTCAATGCCACACAGAAAAAAAATGATGGTAATATTCATCAGGAAATGGTGACAGATTTTGTGGCAAAATAAATGATAAATTTTACCCCAGAAAATGATGAATTTTCATCAGTTTTCGATGAATATTCATCAGGTTCACATTTTTACACATTTTTTATGTAATATTACACAAATAAAGAGGTAATATTCAACCTACCAAATTTTCAACATTCCAAAATTCAACTTTTTTTTCTGTGCACGATAAAAATCATTCAAACATGTTTTCTAACTATTGTTTTTCTCCCCCACCACTACACAGGATAGCGACTTATTAAATTTAGGAACCGGCAGCGTGTCATGGTTCGAGGTCAACGGGTACGGCTGCAAGCCGACCTACCCGATGAACATCACCTCGGAGGACCCGTACCGGCCGGTGCGGCCCGAGCGCGTCGACGGGTGCCTGCTGGACTACCACATACTGGAGATTGGCCACTCCGGTGTGCAATGCGCGCTAGCGGTAAGTTCCTTTGGGAAGGAGGGGTCAAAATTTTAATCTTCATTATCGCGTCGAATTGTTTCAGCCACGTGGCAGAATGCGAAAAAAGTTTTCAGTTCATTTTGAGTTGATGATGTTTTTCACTCTTTTTGTTCGTGTTGTTTCAGCTTTTCGGGCTCTTCGGTGCCATCTGTCTGGGGCATACGTATCTGGACGAGGACGATAGCTGTAAGTAGATCTGGTTCCTTCAACTCTCAACTTTTCCTTCTCTCTCTTCAATAACCCGCTGGCCTGCTAAATCACCGAAGGCAAAATTCGCGTTGATTCGATTCAAGTTTTGCTCACTTTTGGCTTCTTTTGTTACCATTTTTCTGTGCCCTATCAAATCAGCGACACAATTCATCACAAATCAGCAATTCATTACATTCTTTATTCTTCACTCTGTTGCCTTCTTTTCGGTGGAACTTTGCATTTCTTTCTACAGCTAACCTCTGCCTCTGTCCCCTGTGAAGTTTTGCTCATTATCGAGCTTTTGCAGGATTATATTTTCTGCAGATTATGTTCCTTGAGTTTCTTCAACCCTTGATTTGCTTTGCTGGGCTTTTACGGTGCAATAACTCATAGCTCAGTGATTTAATAGTGTTTGCCTTCTTGTTTGAAACCATTTTGGTTTGTAGTGCTGTGCACAGTGGGATATCTAATTGTTTATATTTGATTGATTTTTTTTTTTCTATTATCTGAATTTGACACAATATTAAAATTAAATGTTGTTTGTAGGTCGGTATTTAGCAAAATCGTTTTTATTTTCAAATAAGTTAAAATATCACCACTGTGCACTTTCATTACATTAACACCTCTTCACTTCCACATCGCCTTACCATACTTTACCTAGTCATACATACTTCAAAGCTCATTTGAATATAAACCATTAACACCGTTAAAGTAGCTCCCCTTTGGTAGAAAATCGCACCTAAATGTAATAATTCGAGCAGCAGCAGCCCAGTACCACACCAAATTAGAAGCATCAATTCCTCCTCTCGCGCCAGGCGTGAATTTGGGTGTTCTTGTTTTTTACCTTTCGCGCGCCACCAAAGGAGGGCACTCTAAGGAACGGTTGTTTTAGTCCAACTATAGCCAACCGTGGCGCACTTTTATCACGATTAGCAATGGCAGCTTCACGTGGTCCTGGCCCAGGTCACGTCCACCAGAATCCAAACATTAAGCATTGGCCGTTACTATACAAATTACACACGGAAAGGCTTTTGTGTTTCTTTTTTGTTATTTTTTTTAACTTTGGAAAGAAGAGTTTAACTCATGAACGATTTTGTCGAAGACCGCCTTACAGATCAATTTCCTGAAATTTCTAATGTTGTTAACGATTATATTATAAATATTAACAATATTGTATTACATTACAAGCGAAACTACTCTGGGATTTGTAATTCTAGTAATCATTAAATGTTGTGACATTTTTGTGAAAATTATTTAATTTATTGTTAGAATTCTGGATCGATGTCGTTGACAATAATATTATCGATATCGTCTTCGATGGCTCAATAACTTTCATCGTTATCACCTGAGAATAAAATTGTGGGTGATAATGTTATCGATAACCAACGCTAATATGAAACCTTCTTTTGAGCAACTTTTCATAAAATGAGCATTTTTTTGGAATTTTTTTTTTGTATTTGTTTTACCTGGTTGAAACTTTTTGTGTACTTTTACTTTTTCTGTGTCCAAAGAAGTCATTTTACATCATTTCGACGTCATCGTGCTATCATGACCATTCTGTGCATTGCCCCGAAGTTTGGTTGAAGTTGGTTGGTGGAGTCCCGAGTTATAATTGAAAATGTTTACGCTAGTCGAGCTTGTACGTGTGTCAAACGCGTTCTGACCTGAAATCCCTTTGGCCAATTGTCGCACTGACATCAATTTTCAGGCTGTGTCAAGATAGCACGACAAGATTGAAAATTCTTTCATATGAAAAGTGAGAATAAATTTTGGAGCTTTTTTGGTTTTTATTGAACATCTCAGGATTGAAATCGAATTTTGTGGAACTGTGTAGGTCAAAAGGTAAGGCATTGTGAGCTGCACAAAATGGCGTTCTAAAACTCAATTTGGCCCAAAATGCACGTGCGACAAGTTAGCACGACGGCAACGATTTGTTCGTTTATAAAAGTTTCCATACAATATGGGTAACTGTCTATCAAAAGGCGAGTCAAGTAGCTGTATTTTGAGAACGGATTTTCTGATTTTCGGATTTTATACCAAAAATTTCGCCATTTTTTTTTCAATCTTGTGTTAGATTTAAATAACAAAAAATATCATCTTTTGAGCTATGGCACAAGTTGGTCAAAATGTATTCAGCAGTTGCCGATTTTAATACAAAATATAATTTTTGAAAAACATGTAAAACCAAAAAAAAAATTTGACTTTAATTTGACAAATAAAATCAAATTTTCAAACTAAAAGAACACTACTTGGCAACACTGCCAGATGAATATTTATCATGTTGGGCCATAGCTCAAAAGATGACATTTTTTGTCATCTAAAACATATTTAAAAAAAGGTTTTCAAAAAAGTGAAACTTTTTTTTGTGAGAAGTCCTATGCACTTTGCCTTCGAACTTTGCCGAAGACACCAAACTGATCAGCCAATCTGTTCTCGAAATACACATTTTTGAATATATTAGTTGCCTTTTTATGGAATGCTGTCAAAATTGTATTAATACTTGTTTGGACGAACTAATTATGCAAAATGACTTCTTTGATAATTATAAAGTACTCACAAAGTTTAACTCATTCTCGAAAGCATTGCTCAAAAAACTTCATACAAGGTTCTCAATTTGTCAAAATTTATGTAAATTAGTCAATTTTAACAAGCTTTTATCCTAAATTTTAAACTCAATATAATACGGTTCAACATATCAAGAATAACAAAAATCAACCCATCTTTTGTTGTTTGGCCTTTCCGTGCCCAAACATGGTTCAAGCCCGCGGAGTATGCAATTACCAGCGGTACCACACCTGGTCTCCTGGTGGCACAGCGAGTAGATCTTCAAACATTCGGCGTGGTTTGTTTTAGCAAGGCTAGGTGTTCATCAACGCCGGACTGCGGTGCAAAATAAGTCGTGCTGTTCCACTTTTCAACGGCCCGAATCAGAACATTTTTTTGTGTTGAGGAGAAAGTCATGCTCCGTGTTGAACTGGTCTGCAGGAATCCCAGCTGAGACGGTGTAATGCAATCGGATAGAGTGTTGGTTAGGGTGACTGAGGTTTCTGAAATGTTTTAATATAAATGTTTGATGTCAACATAAATTGAACAAATTCACAATATTCCAGAATACCAGTATAAAAAAATCACAGGTCACCCTACAGTCTTAACACGATTGTAGCTTCGTGAAAGTGCATTAAATCTAATTCCACCACTAATCCGGTATCATCGCTACGAACTTTACACTTTACATCAGAGAAGGGGGTACAATTGTTCCGTCCAAGTTCGTGCATGTTTTGGGGCTTAGCTTCGTGCAACTTAATTCTGAAGCCCTGATACCGCTGCTGCTCCCCCTCGAAATGGATACATTATAGTCTGTGCTAACATTTCAATTCGACGAAGCTCGTATCCAATGCGAGCAGAAAATAACCGTAAGCCCAATTGAATTGTCGGTCCTTAAACGTGCAGTTTTACACTAAACCAAACAAACTAGAACGCGACCTCCCCTGAACTGTTTTTTTTGTTCATCTGGTTTTGATTCGCTGGCACGAATTCGCCGGCTCTATTTTTCTCAATTTTCCAACCCAGTGCTCGTGCTGTAGAGTTTTGCCCCTGTTGCATTCGCGCATAACTTCGTGGAAGGTGGATATTGTCAAAAAAGTGCTAGCGGTAGAAAAGCATTGCCATAGCATAGGATGAGGTAGGCGCGTTTGTGCAGTTCATAAATGTAGATGGAATTTGGGAGCAGATTCCAATCTGGACCAGCAATTGTGCTGGGAACGTGTGTGTGTGTGTGTATGTTCTGATGGTATTGTTTTATTCTGAAATGGACCCCAGGGTAGAAAAGTAATGGTGGATGAACCTGATTGAATTTTGTTCACGGTTTGTATAAAAGTGGCCAATGTAGTTGAATTTAGTATTGATTTCAAAACTAAATATGGCACGCTTACACCCTTACAAAAGAATTCAAATTCGTTTTTTGTGACTTTTATATAAGAATCATAGAAATCACATCACAAGCCAATAACAAGCTTTGAGTAAACATTTCTTCGCCTTTCACTTATTTGAAGACGATTGTTTCCTATGAAGAAGCTTTTACTTTCCCATTTTTGACCGCCGGTCACTTAAGGTATAATTATCCCCCCTAGATATCCAACAAAGAACCAGCGTATCGTTGTCGACCTCAAAAGAGGCCCCACTGGCGGACCCCTAGCGGACCGGTCGCGAATCCAATGGAGCAGGTTGCTGCAGCTTTAATCAGCTCCACTGCACACCGTGTGTCGTATAGAGGATAGATGTTGATGATAGCTGCTGCGGTGATTCGTGGTTGATGGCCTCGTTTAGTTATGAACTTAGTCACACTAGGGGAGGGCATACGTAAATGGTGGGGTAAAATGGCATTGCGTGAAAGTTTCACTGTTTTTTCACAAAATGTTATAGATTCATTTTTTTCAGAATTGCACAAGTTGATAATTTGCATCGTCACACACCATTCAACCCGCAATCGTTTTGCGACAAAGAGTTAACACCCTACATTGAATTCCCCTCCAGAAGGGAGAGCATAAATTGAAAATAAAGTGAAGATTTCGAAACCGCATGCAGTCAGGCTTGACTGCCGGGCACATGTGCACATCTTCCTTCGTACGCACGTACATCGGCCATCGAGGCCGTACACGTTTCATTAAAAATTCCTCCATCACTCAAAGTTGATCTTGCCACTCGAGCCGGCCGGTGGGTGAAGACGACTCGAGGTACATGGTGGCGGGGTGACATTGGCTTCCGGTACCACAAGGCCGTTTTTCGCACTCTTTGCAGCATCACTCTTGATGATACGTTTGGAGTTGAACCCTTGAAGAGTTGCGTACGAAGAAGACGGTGAACGCATCAAGGGAGGACACAAGGCTAGAACAATTTAGATCAACCGAGAAGACCGAGAAGCCTTGGCAATGTTGTCGTACCGTCGAGCAAACAACCGATGATGCGTTTTATGTTCTTGGTGCTATCGTTATCTTTTTATGGGATTCTCCACAGTGAACTCGTTCACGTGGGCCGTTTGCGCTGGCCATCGCGTCGTATCGTTCTGGAAAACGACGCCAAGCAGTCAAGCGATTTGGCGCCTTTGTGTGTTACTACCACTTAAGTGGTGAAGCTTCTGCATCTTTTCGATATTTGCCTGGGAAAATCTTCCAATCTAGAGGAAGGACGAACACGACGTGCCTTGGCAGTTTCGACGTTGATGTGATGGGGTGGTGTGATTCATGTAAACTGTCGGAGTAATTCCAGCGGCGGCAGATATTATCCACTTGTCATGGCTGGCAACGGACTTATGGCGGATTCGTGGGGACGAGCGAGGGACATTTCCTCTTCCGGGGGTTCAATTTTCTGACTTCCGATGCTAAGTGAATCGGTGTATTATTACCTCTGGTATAAAATTATTCGATGCTGCTTGTTATATGGTTGAAGTGTGATACACTCTGAAGAAGCTTGTAAAGGGCAAATAAGCATGACAAGTCAGCTTCCCAGAAAAATCAACTCTTTCAGGAAACCCGCAGTGTTGAATGACAGCTAAGGAGCCCAGCTATTGTTTTATATTTGGTGTTTTTTTTTTAAATACGTATTCCCTAATGATATGCAAAACATAAATTTATCATATAGCTTTTAACTTTAAAATTATAAAAATCAAGCACAGGAAAAAAATTATGGAAATATTCATCAGGAAATGGTGACAGATTTTGTGTCAAAAAAAAAAAGATTAATTTTACATCAGGAATTTGTGAATATTCATCAGTTTCTGACGAATATTCATCAGGTTCACATTTTTACACATTTTTTAAGGTAATATTACTCCAAAAAAGAGGTAATATTTAACCAACCAAACTTTCAACCTTCCAAAATTAAACTTTTTTTCTGTTTGGATATAGTTTTAATAACATACTAATTTCATCAGAAGTGATTGTAACGAGTTGCAATATGAAGAATTGTTTTTTTTTCAGCAAATCCCAAGTTGAACTACGGCGTTTCAATGAGTGTTACCTTACATCATCAAATAATATAAACTTTTATACAGGACATTTTAGAGTGTTGATCAATTTTCCTTGAAATTGAATCACCTTAAATCTAATCTACACAGAAAAAAATGATAGTAATATTCATCAGGAAATGGTGTCAGATTTTGTGTAAAAAAATGATTAATTTTACCCCAGAAAATGATGAATTTTCATCAGTTTTTGATCAAGTTCACATTTTTATACATTCTTTACACAGAAAAAAAAGTTGAATTTGGAATGTTGAAAATTTGGTAGATTGAATATTACCTCTTTTTGAGTAATATTACATAAAAATGCGTAAAAATGTGAACCTGACGAATATTCATCAAAAACTGATGAAAATACATCATTTTTTGAGGTAAAATTAATCATTTTTCTTTAGACACAAAATCTGTCACCATTTCCTGATGAATATTACCATCATTTTTTCCGTGTAATCTAATGTAACAAACTAATAAATGTTTGATAACTTTCTTACAATTTTTGATCTTTAAAAAATGGCAAGAAGAACTCTTAAATTTTAAGAACATACTCAATTTTGGAAATTATGATTTTGCCAATGTTTAAAAAATGTTATTTTTTCTGGGGACAACTTTGGCTGTGTTTCTTACTAACATTTCCTCTACATTACACAGAAAAAAAAGTTGAATTTTGGAATGTTGAAAATTTGGTGGGTTGAATATTACCTCTTTTTTGAGTAATATTACATAAAAAATGTGTAAAAATGTGAACCTGATGAATATTCATCAAAAACTGATGAAAATTCATCACTTTTTGGGGTAAAATTAATAATTTTTTTTTGCCATAAAAATTGTCATCATTTCCTGATGAATATTACCATTATTTTTTTTCTGTGTATGTGAATTAAGTTTGCAGTATTTTTCGTAGTGTACAAGACCATGTATCTAAGCATTTTTTAAGAATTTCAATGATAATGGTATCATTCTATAGTAGAAAATGTGAAAAACAGGCAACAAATTGAAAAAGTGACTGTAAAAACATGAAATAACTAGATAGACAAAAGATTATGATAGGAGGTGGTCGAGTAAGCCAAATATCATTTATATTAAATGGTCAAATATCCCAAATACTATCAAAAACAAAATAAAAAATAAGATAAATGCAAATGAAACAAGAAAATTATAAAACATGCGAAGTTAAGTTTATCGTAGAACAAAAGTTGCTCAAAAACACGGGAAAAATAAAAATCCTCGAAAAAAATTAAGCTGTAGAAGGTTAAGCTATGTACCTGATGTAGGTTGAAAACGCTTTTTAGAAGCTGTAATCGAACGCCAAAGTGCTGATTATGCCAACATCAGGTGCGCGATGCAAATACATGCCGTTCCCCTATTTGGTCAGCTTTCAACAACAAAAAATCACTTCTTTGTTTTACTTTTATTTCAATCCAGAAATCAAAATGAAGCATTTAAAACTTTTATAGTTGTTTTAAATATTCAGGGGTTTTATTTTAAGATCAAATTTTATATTGGCTGAGAAAAAAACTAAGATTTTTCTCTGTGTTGCCTGATTACAATTGCAAGGAATAATAAGAAATTGTATTACTTTAGTATTTCTTATTTTACATTAGTTGTTATGAAATGTGTTTTTTTGTTAATATTTCTGTTTCATTTTTTTTCAAAAATGTAAATCATTCTTGATGACAGTTGATGTTATTTGTAATTTTGTCAAAGTCAAATGAAAATACAAATTTAAAAACATAAATAAATATAAAGTTATCAGTTTAAAGTTATTTTAACGCTTATTTATGTTGGAAAGCAAACATAATTTTCAAATACATAAAAATTTGCACCAATAGCCAAAATAAAAAAAGCGATCTATAGAAAAAATTACAAATTTGTCATTTTACAAAAAGGGCACAAAGCTTTTTTTAAATTCACATTTGGCTCGACAGTAAAAAAATGCTTTAATCAGACACACTATGTAATCCTAACAAACAATCTAAAAAAAATCTGAACCATTTTTTTCCTAAAATAATATTTAAAAAGTGCTGTTTGTCGTTTCAAGTGAAACCATGGTGATATATGGTTCTTCTTTGAAGTTAAAATAAAAAATACTCATTATGAATGAAACAGTCTTCTCCAATCACTCAAAGTTAAATTTCAGGCTCCACTGCAAACAATATTAAAATTCCTGGAAAATACACTCTTTCAACACACCAAAGGCAGATATAAATATTTGAAAACGCTCCTCGCCCCCCGGAAGAGGCTTCATAAAGAAGGCCAAATTAAATATTAGAAATTGCCCAAAAGATGCTTCACAGGAAGACGGAAGTAACCTTCATAAAGCGAGAGTCAAATAATGGGAGTCGGAGTTCAATCGAAGTTTGAGTTTGAAAATGCAAATCATGCGGCGGTGGCTTTCGTTGCTCTTGTTGATTCTGGTTTTAGGGAAGAGATTATCATGGGGAGAGATAATTTAAATTGTGTTTGATGCGATTTGGGAGGGATTTCCTGTTGAGCGATTTCGGTTTGCTATCGATAAGTTCTGTAATGCTCTTTTTGTTATGGTTTTGCTAGTCGAAACATTCTTTTTGTGAAACCGCAGAGCTGGCAGTAAATCACTATTTTTTATATTTCTCCTAAATCTATACAAAACCCAAGTCTGTTCATGGTGAGGCTTCCAGAGAGGTCACTGAAAGTGGCCATTATTCTTGTTCACTCGGCGAATCCCAACGAAGAGGCGTCACGTTCTTTAGAAAGGTTAGGCTCTTAATGCTGGCATATCATCGACTGGATCCCCTATGTTTACTTGACAAGTTTTTGTCATGTCTTCAATTATTTCCTTAGAAAATATTAAAGTCCATAAAAACCTTCCCAAATTACAGCAACTTACCCTAAACATGTTTTGCTACCATGGGTTGTGCACACCAAAAGTGGTCAAAACAGCCCCTCCATCAACCAACAGTGGCAACCGTCGTTCTTTGTAACTCTGTTGCCGTTGGTCTTCTCACTCGCTGACGTAGAGCTGGATCCCAGGGAAAATAACAGCGAAAGCCCCGACAAAAAAAAGGCTACTGGCCGCTGGAACAATTAAAAAAGGCCGCAATAATAAGGCTTACATACGAAAGAATTCGGTGCCTGGTGCGAAAAAGGGAGCCACTCTCGTTTCTAGTTTGGCTCGGAATGGATGTAATCTCCTCATTTTACCTCGGCTTATTGTGAAGATTCAGCCAGGTAGAAATCTGCCACTTACAGTGGCAGGGTTGGCTAATGAATACCTGTGTGGGGCATAACTGGCAGAACCGAGGAACGATGTCAACAGCAGACGTGGCCTCGCCTGTGGACTTGGGGTTAACTTTGGGGTGCTCTTGGTTTGGTGGAAGATTTTTGGGGAAAAAATGCTGATTCAAGCTTCTTTAAATCATATTTATTTGCATCAGAGAATGGCGCTCAGCTGTAATACATTGAAACAGGAACTATTTTAATGTCAGCGTTTATAGCACTGAGTGAGTGAAAAAAAGTATCCAAACTAGGTGCTGCTACCCACTAAAACCTTTATTGCTGCTATCAAAATCGCAAACATAAGGCAGACTTGCGTATAGCTAACTAAAGACTTCTACTTTTCACTAAACATCTATCAAGTGCCTCTCGAGAAACTCGCTCGCAACGAGCCTCCTCCTCTCCAAGCAATTTGCCATGTTCAGGTGATTAGTGTGGGAAAGCATGGCCGTGGCAGCCCGCCAGATTCGATTCCACCAGATTAGGGCACCGTTCCGCCACGTAATCTACTTCACATATCGATTCGGGATGGAACCTGTGTATCGGAAAGCCACTCCGTTTCAGACCAGACCACGTGCAGGCACGGATTGGGTAGTTTACGACCGTAGGAAGCCGTAAATTTCTGGTTTATGTTCGCGAGGGCCTCTATCATACGCAGTATGTGGCGCTTTCCTGGATAGACAACATCATCGCGAACGCAGGTCGAACTGGCTGGTGTAGAACCGATTTGGAACGGGGAGGAACTGCGACTGAGTTTTATGCTATTATACGGAAGGGGGCTTTTAGAGCATACTAATTCTACCGAATGTATGTGGGGAGTTGGGAGTTGAGAGGAGTTAATAGGGCTCTATTGTGCTGCCCGAGATTAATAGTGAAGAGATTCATCATAAGTGGTCCCACGAGCGTTGTTGGTCACGACTTGAAGTGGACGCGGAAATGTGGACCAGGTAGATTTTCTTGATGGTGGAAACAAACTTGAACGTTTGCCAATGGTTTTTGACCATAAATGAGACTGTGGAAAATTATGAAGAAGTCGTTGTTATTTGTCTTCTAGTTCCACCAATGTTCAGAAAATAAAAAATATGTCATCAACCAACAAACTTTTTTTAATCTTGAGGGTAAACTCCTCCAACCTATGACAAAAGACTTCTTTCCACGTCATTAGTTCGTCTATACAATAAGACAGATGAACAACTCATTTTTGTATTTTTTATTTGACTTAAACTTTTGATTTGACTTCCCTATGACCAAATAAGATAATTTGCGTCATTGGTTCACCCATACAAGTCTCCATACAATTTTGGCTGCTGTCCATACAAAAATGGTATGTAAATATTCAAACAGCTGTAACTTTTGAGTGAATTTTCTGATCAATTTGGTGTCTTCGGCAAAGTTGTAGGTATTGCTGAGGACTTTTGAGAAAAAAATAAGTACACGGAAAAAAAATTGCAGATTTTTTAATCAACTTTTTTTTTACTAAAACTCAATTTCCCAAAATACGTATTTTTTGATTTTCGAGATTTTTTGATATGTTTTAGGGGACAAAAATCCGCAACTTTTGAGCCATAGAGAAACATGGTCAAAAAATCTGCCGACGAGTTATGAATTTTTGAAAAACCGTGCTTTTTGGAAAAAATGATGTTTCATGCAAAAACCAGTTTGACATTATTTTTTAATGCAAAATTGAATTTGTAATCGAAAAGTACTTTGCACATTTTTTGATAAAGGGCTCCGTTTTCAAGATATAGCCACCGTAAGTTTGATTTTATCCAAATATTTGCAGTTTTTCAATTTTTAAAGATAGTGACCATAAGTGACAATTTCTAAAAATATTTTTTTTGAAAAGTTCAGAAAATTTGCTATAAAATTTTGTAAGAGACATTGAAGATTGGACCTCGGGTTGCTGAGATAGAGTCGCTTTAAGAAAAGGAAACACGAAAATTGAAGTTTTCTTAATCTCACCAAAATAACCCACCATTTTCTAATGACGATATCTCAGCAACTAATGGTCTGATTTTCAATGTTAATACATGAAACATTTGTGAAATTTTCCGATCTTTTTGATAAAAATACTAACATTTTAAAAGGGCTAAACATTGAGTATTACGCCCATTTAAAATGCTAGTCTTGATTTAAAAAACTTCAAAATATTTTTTTCGAAGAGATCGGAAAATTTTACGAATTTTTGATATATTAACATTCAAAATCGGACCATTAGTTGCAGAGATATCGTCATTAGAAAATGGTGGGTTGTGTTGGTGAGATTAAGAAAACTTCAATTTTCGTGTTTCTTTTTCTTAAAGCGGCTCTATCTCAGCAACCCGAGGTCCAATCTTCAATGTCTCTTAGACAATTTTATAGCAAATTTTCTGAACTTTTCAAAAAAATATTTTTAGAAATGGTCACTCATGGTCACTTTTTTAAAAAATTGAAAAACTGCAAATATTTCGATAAAATCAAACTTACGGTGGCTATATCTTGAAAACAGAGCCCTTTATCAAAAAATGTGTAAAGTACTTTTCGATTGCAAATTCAAACTTCGATTTTTTTTTTCCAAAAATCACTATTTTTTCAAAAATTCATAACTCGGCGGCAGATTTTTTGACCATGTTTCTCTATGGCTCAAAAGTTGCGGATTTTTGTCCCCTAAAACATATCAAAAAATCTCAAAAATAAAAAAATACGTATTTTGGGAAATTGAGTTTTAGTGAAAATAAGTTGATTAAAAAATCTGCAATTTTTTTTCCGTGTACTTATTTTTTTCTCAAAAGTCCTCAACAATACCTACAACTTTGCCGAAGACACCAAATTGATCAGAAAATTCACTCAAAAGTTACAGCTGTTTGAGTATTTACATACCATTTTTGTATGGACAGCAGCCAAAATTGTATGGAGACTTGTATGGATGAACCAATCACACAAAATAGTGTATTTGGTCATATGGAAGGCCCTTACAATGTTTGAGCCAGATAAAAAAAATATAAATAAAATCCATTTCCGGTTTTGGTAGAGAATTGCTCAGATCATAAAAATATCATAACGGGGAATCATTGTTTGAACCAAAATAAACTCACTCCATGATTTCTTCACTCGTGTTTTTTTTCCTTTCGATACATGTTATGAATATTTGTTTTAGTATAATTTATTTCAAACTTTTCAACATTGCCATCAAAATATATTTTTTTGAATGAACAACCACGAACCAATGTTACAATACTAAATAAAACACATCAATAGTCTGTTACCATCATGTTAAAATTAATTTCTATAGACTTATTATTCGAAGCTTGGTTTATCAGGTCTGCAAATATATTAGAGAAGTTTAAAACAACTTATTCTAACCAGGATAAAACATTTTTTCAATGCTGTTTAAAACACATAAAATTTTCGATGCATAAACACCTTGGATTATGGATTTGCTCCAGACACCCCAATAAATATTGAGCATCCACCTCGGCCAAGACCTCGTCAGGCATACACACACTTACATTGCTCAATTTTTCGATGAATAGTAATAGTAATAGCACTCCACAGGAGGCAATCTTGTTCCCAATCTCGAACCCCTCAAAAGGTTTCTCTGGTTCGTCCCGATTTTCCCCTTTCATATTCAATAAAAAAAACACGTTCCAAATTTCAGTCATCGCTCATCAGCTGGAGATTTTTCGCTGTACAGTCCAAAAGCTTTCCCACTTTCGCTACTGCTCGCCACAACCACACAACCCATCGCCATACTTTCGTCTTCAATTCACCTTCACCTTCACCCACACACACTCAAACACACATACACGCAACCTCATTCACCCACCGTGTTTCGTTTACGGATGTTTGTGCAACATTTTTGTATATTTTATTTTGCAAACCACTCCAAAATCACGCCGAGCTAGCTTCTTTTTCGTTTGTTCTGTCGAAAATTAGGCGCCGCAATGAAATCTCGCACGCAAAGGCCACCACCCCCACACTTCCGGTGGCCACGTGGGACGCTGGAAATAAAATCGTTTCCTTTCTCTCTTTCTCGATTCTGCTCTGTTTCTCTCTCGCCCCCCATGCCCGCAGTCGACTTTATGGGAGGTGACGCGAAAAGCCCCCAGCACACGGCCGTGCATCCGATGTACGTGAGCTATACAAGTTTGCCAACCACCACGAATAGCGCCACCTCGACGCAGCTTAAGCAAGCGAAAGCTGCGGCGGCTTTGGCTGCCGTCACAACCACTGACACCGTCATAACCGCCAACAACCACCACCTCCATAACAATAGTAGCTCGACCCATTGCCTCAGTAACAGCTGCAACAACAGCATCAACAACAACAACAACAATTCTAGCGCTACTAAGCTCGGTGGTGTGATCAAGTCGATTAACGGTCACAACGGTGGCAAGGCTTCATCCTCAAACACTAACACACTACTGTCCGTGTCATCCACTTCATCTCCGTCATCGACTTTTACGCACTGTAACGGAAGCGGTGGTAGAGGTGGTCAGAACCACGAAACGCACGTTCCGTTGCACCAGCAGCCGTTGCCGCGACCTCTGAGTCGGAATTCTAGCTTCAGCAACAACAAAACCCGCGGCCAGCTGCGGAAGAACAGCGCCAGCGCGAGCAGTGCCAGCATCCGGTACCAGGACGTGATACAGCAGGGTGACCACCAGCAGGTGATCCGCAACAACGAGGACGATACGTTCTTCATCCCGAAGAGTGCCTCTTGTCGGAACAACTTTGGCATCAGCAATCCGTTCAACAACGTGATCATTTCCGGCGGACGGTACTACACGCGTAGTGGCGACACTGACAGTGTAACGCGCTTCGACGTGGACGACAGCGACAGCAGTCGACTGATTACGGGCTCCTCGCAGCAACTGGCCGTGTCGACACCGCTCAAACGAAATCCTTCGGTGACGTCCACCGGCAGCGGTGGCCCAGACTACCCACCCCCACCACGAATAGCCATGAGGCCCCTACCCACACCACCACCAGTGCCACCCTTGCCCACATTCCATCCCCATCACCAACAACAAACGCCGCCCCAGCTGGACAGCCCCGGCGACACCTACCGATTGCCATACCAGTACGTTACCCGATCTCCAAACCTAAACCGCATCGCGCGACGAAACAACGCCAACCTAATCAACAACAACAGCAACCCTGCCACCACAAGCAACTCCTCCTCGTCCTCCTCGAACCGACCCCGGGTCATGAGCCCGCAGTACTGTGACCAGATCCGAGGCGGCGCCGCCGCAATAGACGCCTCAGCCGGTCCCCCCGGCTATCCGGGCCACGAAAACAACAACTACCCGGTGGCGTCGCCACCGCTGGCGATGATGCACCGAGCCAAGTCGCAGGATCGACTGGCGCACCGCAGCCGGAGGCCACGGGGCCAGTTTGGAGGGGCGATCGGGCATCACGGTCACGGTCAGCAGCAGCGGCCGCGCTCGTTCTGCAGCAATAACGGATCCTATCTGGACTACAATGTGATCCTGGAGCATCCGGGGAATTAGGGATAAAGCACGCGACACTCTCTATGTTAAGATTTTGTACTGTACTGTTATGAGCTATTTTTTTATTGTTCTGGATACACGCAGCTTCTCTTTTGGTTATTTTGGATGATGTGCGCGTTGAAATAGTGGAGTCGCCAAGTTACCTACTGGTAAAGGGACTAAAAAGGCATTCAAATGAAATTTATTGAAGGACATTGTATGTAACATTAGGGTGTAACATGCTACCCATGTTCACATAAATGTCCCATATGCAAAAACAGCAAGCTGAGAAAAACGCATTTGAAGTTTGTCCCATACATAAGGCTACGTGTTAAGTTTTCGCGAAAAAACTAGATTTCCTCCTGATTTCTAGAACAAAGTACTGGATGTTGTAGGCTCTTTTGAAAGAGCACACGATTTCAAACAATGCTGCATCAATAACTTAAAAACGATGAAAATGCATATGGGACATTTATGCGCAAAATGGTTGTATGGAAAAAATTAAGTTGTCCAAATTTAGTGAGCACAGCACTTTTTCAGTTCCTTTTGGGGTCCTAAACAACTCCCCAAAGTTTGGGACCGAGAAAACCATTTTTTTTATTTTGATGTTTATCAAATCCACGTTTTATGCTATATAAAACCGGACTGATATTCAGATGCTCTGGAATGTCCTCTACAACTTTTCTGAAGAGAGTATGGTGCTAGCTTGCCCCTAAAAAAAGATACAGCGTGTTCAAAACTCGTATAAAACGTGTGTTTTGCTCGAAAATCACGTTTTAGACGAGTTTTGAGGACGCTATATCTTCTTTCAGGAGCAAATTAGCACCGTACTCTCTTCGGCAAAGTTGTAGAGCACATTCTAAAGCAGCGATTCTCAATGGGGGTACCGGGCCTACTTGATTTACATGGCAGGGGGTACCGGCCTAGAAGAAGGTTGAAAATCACTGTTTTAGAGCATCAGAATATGAGTCCGGTTTTGATATATGTAGCATGAAACGTGGATTTGATAAACATCACAATCCAAAAAAATGGTTTTCTCCATACAAATTTATATGGAAAATTTAATTGCTTTGTGCAAAGTGAGGACCCGAAAAGGAATTGAAACAGTGCTTTGCTGGAAAATCGATTTTGATACAACACCCTAATGTAACATGCGCAGCGGACAAAATAAAAAAAAATAGTAATAGTAATGAAATGTTTTTGGGCCAAAATAATTATTTTTTCACAGCTAGATTTTTTTACCGAATTTCAACTGCTGAACAGTTTGCTAAACTCAAAACTACTGTTTTCGGTAAAAACTTCCCGAAATTTGGTAATAAAATTCATTGTCGTTCATCGATTTTCGTTTTTTTTTTTGTTTATTTTGACAAATGGTTTACCGATCTAAACTTTACTGATTTTCAATTACCAATAAAAAAAAAACAAAGTGTGTACACATTTATTTATATTTTCAGATTTTTTAGCGAAGATGGCGTTATAAATGGCACACGCCCGAAATGTCAAAACCACGCCGTGGTACCAGCATTACAAAGAATAGTTTCTATAGTTGGTACCCTTCCGCGATTTTGACATTTCGGGCGTGCACCTTTCGTAACGCCATTTTCGCTTACAAATCTTGATATGAAAAATCACATTTTGTAACTTTTCACCATTCTATGCTCCTTTCAGCTCCATTCCATATGATGGAGTTGCATGGCAATCATGGCACACTAGCTTGATTCGATTCCCGAGCAGATGAAAATATCATCTCAATAGCAAAATGCATATTTTTTGTTATTTAGTTGTTAAAAATCAGAGGCCTTTAACAAAAAAAATGCATAGCAAATTAAAAAAAATATCTGAGGTTTTTATCCCTTGAGGGGTTACATACATGACAGAAATCTAAAAATTTCATATCACAGAAAATTCATTAAATCCACTCTAAAGATGATATCCAATCACTCCTGAAAGTTTCATGAAGATTTCATAATTAAGTAACAGACGATATCTCGAGATTGGTGGGATAAAATTGGTTGAAATTTGAGGTGAAGACTCTCAAAATATATCCGGTGTGCATGACGAAACCCGATATTTTTTTTCCTAAAAAAAATACAAAAATCAAAAACTGTAGATTTTTTACACAGCAAAAAAAATCATGGTAATATTACATCTGGGAAGGGGTACATCTTTTATGTCAGAAAAAAGGTGTAATTTTACCTCTGGAAATGTGTAATTTTATCACTTTTCAGGTGTAATGTCACTTTTTCAGCCTAAATTGAGGTAAAATTACATCATAAAAGACGTAATATTCAACCTTCCAAAATTACAGCTTCCAAATTAACATTTTTTTTTCTGTGTAATTGAAAAACATAAACATATTTTTATCTTTCATAAAAAATTAACATTTTGAAACTCGGCTTTCGTCATGCACACGGGACTAGTTAAACGAGTCTTCTCCAAAATTTTTAGCCAATTTGGTCAAGTAGTGTTGAGATATCATGGCACCCGTTTTTTGAATCTGCTAACCTTAAATGGCTGTATCTCGGCAATAATTCAACCAAATGTCTTCAAATTTATTTTGTTGATAATTAAAAATGTATATTTTAATGCCCTGAAAACAGATTCAAACAAGTTTTTTTTCAAACAAGGTTCGTTGAAATGCTAAAACTATTTTTACCAACCAATTTGTGTCAAGAAAATAAAAATAGCAAACAAAACATAATTTTATTTCAAACCGTTGAACCCATCCCTTTTATCATAACTCATTACTATACTAGACAAAATGCATACAAGTTTAATCATCAAATTATTGCCTTGGCCAGCCACTATTTGCCACCCTCGCGCCTAGGCCTCCGCTGAAGCTCAATTTCCGCGGGCGCGCGAGGATGGCAAATAGCAATTTCTCCGAACTTGCAGTGTAGGCTGCGGCTGATGTGTTGTAGTTTGGCCCAAGTTCATTACACTTTACACTGCACTGTCTGCGGTTGTTGTGACATTTACAGGCTATTATGGGCGGGACTGATTGATTCCTGAGAATGCCACTTGGCGGAAAATGGTTCTCACAAGTGAGAACGTTATGTAGCCTCTGATATGGAAAAGTGTGTTGGATATTCATTGATTTTTTTTTTTTTGCTTTTCTTGCACACAATTATTTGTTCCAATTTAGAAATATAAATTGGAACTAAATACAGAAAATATTCAAAAATAGCTGAGCATTAACGTCTAGTTCCTTAACTAGATTGTTGTTTGCCTAAATTTTCCAGAACATTTACAAGCGGATATATTATTGAATTTAACAATAAAACCACTTCCTGAAGAAATAACTTGCTCCGCTAAGCAATTGAAAAGTTCTTATATTAAATCTTTGATCTGATGAATATAAAAGGTGGTCCTTCTACAATACAGAAATATGATATCAATATGTAATTGATCTCATACTTATATTATTTGGCGATTTTTAAATAGTTGTATTCTTTGAAGATTTATTATTCATGCTCTTGAAACTCTACAAAAAGATTTTTTTCTTAACAAACTTAAAACATTCTTCAACTTTCTAACAAAGATATCCCAAACTGCCTCCGGTCACGCGAAAAACTGTGCCAAACTCAGCTTGGGAAAGTAAACTTTTGAACCACTCTAGGGCCTACAGGAAAAAAAACACACACCCTGTTTCCCAAGAGTGAAAATTGAATTTCGTGCTGATAGCCCGGTCCGACCAAACCGCCATAAATATTGCATGTCCGCGGCGGGAAAGAGGCTTTTTCCGCGCTCCTTCTCCTCTATAATTTGTGGCTTCGCGCGAACGCTCGCTGCGTTCGTGTGGAAAACGATATCCGATTTTAGAAACATTTTCGCGTTGAGTGGGTGGTTGTAAGGGGAGGGGGGGGGGAGGATGGACAGTTCAGACACACACACGCAGGCATGAATGTTTAATTGAATGCATGTTTCAATTTGCGGGAAATTATTTGATGTGGTTGAAAGTGGGAAGGGGAAGTGGGTGTGGAATTTGGAAAATTAATGTCACTTTATGGCTGTCTAGTGGTAGAGAAAACGCGATAAAGGGAGGGATCATTGTATCTTAAGTGTGTTTGGTGGGAAAATTGCTTTTTATATTATTCTTGATAAATAAATAACAAATAAAATTAGACTTTCAATCACAAATTTGGAGTACTATTATTCATTAAATTCATAGGCATTTTCACTAAACAAAATTTCTTAGTAAATGAGTTATTTTTTTATTCGTGCTTCAAAACTGTGGTTCTGATGGATATTTATTTCGAACAAATATTTTCAAATGTATTTTCAGCAAATATGTGACTTTTCATTCACTTAACCTCAAATTTGTATGGCGTTTATTAGGATGTGCAACAAAATGTAGAATGGACAAAACGTCGAAAGGTCGAACGTGAAAAAATTAAACAAATAATTATAAAATATTTTCATACAAACAAATCTGATTTTTTTTTTCTGTTAGGTTATCCTTGGTTTATTCATCCTTTGAATAATGATCTTTTTTTTAAAAAAAATAAACATTTTTTGAGAAGATTTCCATTCTTTCAAACATACCAATTCTTCTATTTTTTTTCGACTTTTGAAATATTTTTAAAGATTTTATTTTATTTTTAAAAATAATCTATTCTTGATTTAATAAAAATTTTGTGAATGGAAAAAACACTAAAAAAGTTTTAAAAATTCTCCCATTTTCCGTTACTTGACTGTAAAAAATTTGGAACATGTCATTTTATGGGAAATTTAATGTACTTTTCGAATCTACATTGACTCAGAAGGGTAATTTTTTCATTTAGAACAAAATTTTTCATTTTACAATTTCGTGTTTTTTCTAACTTTGCAGGGTTATTTTTTAGAGTGTAACAATGTTCTACAAAGTTGTAGAGCAGACAATTACAAAAATTTTGATATATAGACATAAGGGGTTTGCTTATAAACATCACGAGTTATCGCGATTTTACGAAAAAAAAAGTTTTGAAGTAGAAATTTTTGTAATTGTCTGCTCTACAACTTTGTAGAACATTGTTACACTCTAAAAAATAACCCTGCAAAGTTAGAAAAAACACGAAATTGTAAAATGAAAAATTTTGTTCTAAATGAAAAAATTACCCTTCTGGGTCAATGTAGATTCGAAAAGTACATTAAATTTCCCATAAAATGACATGTTCCAAATTTTTTACAGTCAAATAACGGAAAATGGGAGAATTTTTAAAACTTTTTTAGTGTTTTTTCGATGAAAAATACGTTTTTTTCGGAATTCTGAGTACGCCATCAAATCGGGCGTCTAATTTTACCTAAAAGTCCCTTTGACACCAAATTTCTATCTCATCCCCGTTTCAGGCTGCAAATTATTGAAAAACACCTCTTTTTTCGCATGTTCAAAAATGGAAGGGGTCGTACCGCCCCTACGTCAAGAGATATCAAAAAACAGACCTCGGATTCGTGATCAGGGACAAAAGTTACCCCTTAGGACAAAGTTTCACGCAAATCGAAGAGGGGTCGGGGCAACTGCTGTGTGAGTTGGCGGAGAATTACCCATAGAGTTTCTTGAAAAAAAAACCCCTTTTGTCCGATTGAACTTTAGCGTTCATAGACTTTTTCGATTAAATCAGAATGTAGAAAAGAGTTCACAGAATATTTTCTGCAAATAAAATATCAGCATTAGTTCAATTCTTGCAGAAATAAACGCAATTCAAAAAATAATAGCAATTTTCCAGCATCCTAGATTTATGTTTGGGTACCATTGTGGAGGTTCGCGCAAAAATCTTGACATAGAGACCAACAAGACCTAAGGTTTTCAAGGGCATCTTCTCGTTTTCAGTTTTTTTTAATCAAATAATTTTTAAAAGTACAATGTGAAATAACTTATAAAATCACACTATTCTTAAAAAAACCTTTTCATCCATTTTTGCCTTTCTTACTATTTTTTTAAAAGAGCGAAAGAGTCAGTCAAAAGAGCGGCTCTTTTTAAGTAGCGAACGAAAATGAACGGCTCCTAAAAAAGAACGGTTTTGCCCACCTCTACTTCTTGGTATCATTTTGCAAACGGGGCTAAATTGAGCTAAAGTAAAACGTTCAACAAATAAAACAGATGTTTCAAATTTATCATTGATTTTATCTAAACAGGTTGCCTAGTTTAATTATATTCAATTTGATCGCAAGTCAAAAAAAATAACCCCAAATGTTGAATGTTCTTGTGCACTTTAGATAAAAAAAATCCATGAGAGAAGCGGTGTATCCATTTAGGCAAAAATCTGAATACTTTTTTACAAAAAACATGTTGGTTTTTTTATAGCAAAACAATATTGCCTTTATGTTCCTTATATGTCAATGCAACCACTTCAAGTGAGATGAAGAGCACTTTTTGGAAGCACGATTTTGCGATTATTTCGTAAAAAAATAATAAAATTTGTTCCAAGAAAACTAATTCATCGCTTTTGGTATGCTTCATTATTCTGATCATTTAAAACTTTTAATCCTCCTTTGAATCAAACATGTTGCAGAAACTCAAACTATGCTGCGATAGAGCAAGTAACAAATTGTATCACGCGTAAGAATAGATTATTTTCCAGTAGTTAAATTTCAGATGTCCCGCCTCCTCTTGATTGTATTGCGTATGTTGTGTAGTTTAAAACAGTTTAATTTTATCGCAACCTCTCTAGTAAGTACTGTTATGCGTTAGTTAGTGATCCTAAGCCAAGTAGTTGAAAACTGTTTGATTAGTAGTGATACATCCTATATATATTCGTTTATCCTTCTCCTCGAAGGTTATTCCCGTTCCACAAATTAATTATAGAACCCTTGAAAATACATATATTTATCGGCGATCGGCAACGTTGCGACGAAGAGGTGTTGTAGATTTCAAACCAAAGCTGCAAAAATCAAACGAATAGCATTAACTTTAAAAACAAACATACGATTATGCTGTACAACCTGTACTTGTTATTCCTGTGTTGTTAGACGAGAATCAAATTGGCGTACAAAACTGTGTCGGAAGTCGCGAAACTTCATCTATCTTTTGTAAAATAATATTTAAAAAAAAAACAACTGCCTCGAGATTAGGAGACATTTAAGCTCTGCGAAACGTAAACGCATTTAGTTTTAATTTACTGCAAATAAACACGACTTTTTGTTCCGTACAATTAAGACGATTCGTTATAGAGAAAAGGAAAAGACAACGATGATGTTATGTAAGTTAAGTTTAGCCAATCGAGCTAGCAGCGGCAGCAGCAAGCGGAGATCATCGACCTTAATGAAGCATAAGACGAGCATAAAAAAGCAACATTAAAGTTAAAGAAAAGAAAAGAAAAAATAGACGCAAAATAAAGAGATCATTCATTTTAATTCGTTTTTGAATACCAATACACGGCGCACGGTGTTGTGTTTCATTTCGATTTCCGTTTCCAAGTCATTGTGTTGTGTGGCGTGTTGTGTTTGGTGTGTATTTTCACTTTTCCACAAATCGTGTTCGCCGCGGGAAAATCGCCGATGAAGCGCTCGGGCGCGCGCCCATCAATCCAACATTATGTTGATTAAATTCCAAACACACAAAATAACTCAAAAAAGAGAGAGTTTCATCATTACACGTGTTTTAAACAAATTGGCTGTAATAACGTTGTAGATGGGTGTTTTCACGCTACTTTTCTTAATAACACCAGACCACTTTAGACGTAACACAACACCCCCGGGAGGATGCTTCAAGGTACTTACGGTAGTATTATTAATAAAAACTGTTTTGTTGAAACTAACCCAAACCGTAAGTTGTAAACTTACTAACACCGTATTCTATGTCTTTTGGTGTGGTTTCTTAGGACTAATCGAATCTATCATCTTGTTGGCCCACAAAAGCACACGCAAAAAAATCTCAATTTCTCACACAAAAAATACGATCAAATCGCGAACTCCACATACTGCCCAAAAAAGAGGATAAAAGTGTTTATCTCCAAGGTCCGATGGTTTGAGAAATAGAACCAAAATGCATGGTAGAACGACGGATACGTGGGAGAATGTTCCGGGGGAAAAAAAGGGTTTCGGAAAACGAGAAACGAGTGCGCGGGCAAATTAATGCGTGGATGCTTGCAAGACCAAGGCATGATTCAGCATCAATATGGGATGGAATGGTGATGTACTTTTGTGAGTACGTGTCCGGTAGCAGTGAGATTGATGGATTCCTGCCACAATAAAAATGGGATTGAGCTGGTCGACCTTGGTTGGGTTGGCTTTGATTTTATTTTTATGATTGGGCAAAAAAATAAAAAAATATAAATATAGAAATAACAAGCTAAACTTTCAGCATTTGCATGGAAAAAATGTTTTAAAATGCGTTTTACATTAGTTCGGTTGTTTTGCAATCATTTATTTTCAACAAATGAAAGGTTTGACGAAAACAAACATTTTAGCGAAAAAAAATTATGTTTAAGTAAACATCAAAAGTTTTCAAAAATTCAAAAGATTTTAAATCAACTCAAACATAGTAGTAGGGTGGGTACGTTTTTCAAAAAGTTCTCGGATCAAGTTTTAGTATGGTTCCTCTTGTAGGGCATGCCCATAGGGACTTTCATGCCAAATATCAGCTCATTTGGTTGTAAACTGGCTGCGCGCATCCGAGTTTAAGTTTACATGGGAATTACTATGGGAAATTGGAACTTTTTGTTCAAACGCTCCTACAGGCAGGGTTGATTGATATGCACGGTGTCGTGCTTGAATCATAGGAGACGGGTATCAAGTCGTCACCAAGCACGCATGTTTTTCAGTGCCTATGGTGATGCACGTCACTTTTTTCTTTTCTCGTGCTTACTTTTCTGGTAAGCACGTCACTTGACAAGCACATAACTGCACGTGTGCTTATTTCAAGCGGACTTTTTTGAAACTTCAATAAATAAGGTTTGTAAAATAATAATTTTTAACATAAACTTTTATGTTTTAGATTGAGAATAAAACACATAAATTAATGGAAAAATTCGACGGCAAACCAAATCGACTTTACAATCTAGCCAGGAGTGTTATTTGCCGGTTCTGAGGCCTGTTGTTGGTTGCGATAATCCTGTCTTAAGTTGCCGGATGCAGTTTCCATCGCTGATTTCCACGGATGGTTTCGGTTTTGAACTTCATGCCGGTTCCGGGTTTATGGATGACCACCGGACTTTGCTAGTTCCAACAGGTAGGCGTCTTGGCTATTCGTCATCGCTCAGTGGCGGCCCCAGCACTTGCATATGCGAGTAACCCTACTTTGAAGGTAAGGCCTGAGGGTGGTCGACCACTAAACTACGGGTTGTAGTCCTTTTACTGATTCATGCTACTTAGTCCGACAAATCAGTGGCAAGGTGGATGCTCTGGGACTGGCCTCTTGGTTCCAACGATGGCAAAGCGATAGCTTTTTTTATAATCTGCGCTCTACAAATTTAACCGAAAACATGTTTCATGTTTTTGAAGTACTCGGGTTTTGAGAACCGTTTACTAATAAGGCCATTTTATCACACCAGTTTGAGCTTGGACCAACTCTCATCGAGTTCGTTCATTAAAAAGGATGTGGCTGTGTTTAAAACTGTAATTTCAATATAAGCACGCGAAATCATAAGCACTGCGTGCTTAACATAAGCACGCGCACTGCTCAGCAATTTGTCATGTGCAGAGCCAAATCAAAGTACACTTAGAAAATTCGTGTGTGTCTATTCATCAACCCTGCCTACAGGTCTGGGAAAATCACGCGCCAACTTCTGGTATGATCAGGCCTATGGAGAATGGTCTGGAGAACACTTTTCCCGAAAAGAGCATATGGATTCGTTGTCCCTAGAACTGGCGCATCGGCAAACAATCCGATGTCTCCGGAATCAACGGTTTTTCCTCAAAAAGCATCAAGTTTTTCTTAGCATGCTATGAAAGCTTGATGAACATCGCGACGCCATATGTCAGACAGCTACCACGTGGGTGAGAAACGGCTGGAATATTTAATTGCAAACCTTCTTCTAACTAGAAAATGATCATTGCGAGCAATCCTGATATTATTCAGTCGAATTCTGAATCTTTGCATAGCAAATTTGTATTTTTTTGCAAATTTTTCATCCACGTGGTAGCTGCCTGACGTATGGCGTCGCGGTGTTCATTAAGTTTTCATAGCATGCTAAGGAAAATTTGATGCTTTTTCAGGAAAAACCGTTGATTCCGGAGACATCGGATTGTTTGCCGATGCGCCAGGTCTAGGGACAACGAATCCATTTGCTCTCTTCGGTAAATTGTTCTCCAGATCATTCCCCATAGGCCTGACCACACCAGAAGTTGGCGCGTGATTTTCCCAGACCTGTAGGAGCGTTTGAACAAAAAGTTCCAATTTCCCATAGTAATTCCCATGTAAACTTAAACTCGGATGCGCGCAGCCAGTTTACAACCAAATGAGCTGATATTTGGCATGAAAGTCCCTATGGGCATGCCCTACAAGAGGAACCATACTAAAACTTGATCCGAGAACTTTTTGAAAAACGTACCCACCCTATTAGTTAGTTAGCTGTCTTTATAAACGATCCTTTCAGCCATAAACGCTGGTTTGGCTCGGTCAACTCAAACATGCTAAAACGCAGGGGAACGTATTTAGAATTGATTTCAAATTGTATTAAAATTTTAAAGTTTTCTGAAAAAAAATTTTTGCCCCTTGACTTTTCGGACTAATTTTGACAAAAAATTTAAATTATTTATATTTGTACCAGCCTAAGGTCCCAAAACAGGGTGATCAAAAATTGACTTTTTTTTAACAATTTTCGCAAAAACCACATTTAAACAAAATATTTCCGGGAACAATGCTAAAAACACTAACAGACCAAATAACATATTATAACATATTATTCTATAAGCTATGAGAAAAAAGTGTTCCCAAAATTGTGAACGAGCGTTCATGGAAAAGGAAAATTCCCATGGTGTTTTTTATTTGCTTTCTAAATAGAAAATAAAAATGCGTTCAACGACAATATTATAATGCTGCGCGTCTTGTTTTAAAAATCAATCCGAATACAATTCAAATATTTTAATAAGCTTTTGTATTACATTATTCTTAGCATAAAGATCATAATGATCTAGGAAGTCGTCATTTTTCATTGACAACATGATAAAGTTACAAAAAATGAATTTCTTGGCTAAAACTTTTCATGAATATTCCTCTAAAAATTTTTTAGATGAAATTTCTATTTAAGGATTTTTTTTTAAATCAAAAAAACATACATGGCTAAACTGGAAGCATTTTGTATTTTTTTTTATCTGAGTATTGATTTAATGTTCACGAAAATCATCTGGAGCGTATCGGGACTACAGTCTGAATAGGGACTGCATGTTTTAGAGCAGTTAAATGCTTCAAATTTGGAAATGGATGTACACATTTTGTAGCTCTTAAGGGGTTACATACATGTAGAAAATCACAAAATTTCATGTTACAGAAAATTTATGATTTTCAATCGCTCTTGAAAGTTTTATGAAGATATTACATGATTAAACTGAGTAAGAGACGATTTAAGATCAAAATTTTGCCATGCGCAAAGCGGACTGTCAAACTTTGTGAGCGTTAGCTGAAATTTGAGGTGAAGACTCCCAAGATCCTGTGTGCATGACGAAGCCCGATTTTTAAATTTTGCTTTTTTTTAAATACAAAAATCAAATACTGACGATTTTTTATATGAAAAACATAAAAGTATTTTTATCTTTTTTTTTAAATAAACTTTAGGAAAATTGGCCTTCATCATGCACACGGGAATAGTTTGACGAGTCTTCACCAAAATTTTGAGCCGATCTGGTCAGAGCAGTGTTGAGATATCGTGGCACCCGTTTTTTGAAACTGCTAACTTCAAATAGCTATAACTCGGCAACGGTACAACCAAATGGCTTCAAATTTGTATTGTTAGTAGATGAAAATGTATATTTTAATTCCCTGTAAAAAGATTTAAAAAAAGTTCAAATGTGTGCTCAATCAACCTCTGACATTTTTGCCGATTTACATGTATGTAACCCCTTAATCTGGTATTCCCGAAACCACTCAAAAATTTCAAAATATTAGGCTGCAACATTGTTAAAACAGCTGTTCCAAATCGCCCCTGTTGCTCGATTCGCCCCAGATCATGGCATCTATTTTTTTTTTTCGC
Organism: Culex quinquefasciatus; assembly: GCF_015732765.1. NCBI lineage: Eukaryota > Metazoa > Arthropoda > Insecta > Diptera > Culicidae > Culex > Culex quinquefasciatus. The sequence goes on along the minus strand of NC_051863.1, from coordinate 144,788,253 downwards.
CAAGAAAACCCAATTGAAGTATCCCACTGAGAATTTTGGGTCGAACCACGAGTCGATCCTGGCTCGACATAGCCAAAATTCTCCCGCTGAGACAATATGATTCTCAACAAGAGTATTGCTTTTACAATCAAATTGCTTTAATACTCATGAAATGTGAACATACATTAAGAGGAAAACAACCACCTGCGGTTGTTTTCTAAAAAGCATTTAAAAAATTTATTTGTTGAATTTCTCATTATCTGGAAAACAAAAATCTATTGAATAACTGAAGCCTTTCGTAAAATTTCTTAAAATATGTTTAAAAATATAATGTGGAGCTTCATTTTGAAAATGCTTTCTTTGCAATTCCGTCATGAAACTACTTACTTTTCTTGTCATTCTCGAGCGACGAAAAGACCTTTTTTCTCTACGAAAAATAACAGAATCGAAAATAAATACCTTTCAATACCAGTGCTTAAAGTTCTACTTTTCAGCACTAGTATCGAAAAGTAACATTTTTGAATACTTTTTTGTTTAAACCTCGGTAAACCTCGTTGGATAAATGTACGACTCGTGCTGCAAAAACCTTCATTTTGCAACTTGTTGCATAAACTACTATTATTTATTCCATCGGACTGCGAGATAAGCACTAGATCACGTCTCTCACATGTTACACACTGCTTAATATTGTACTGTAAATAAACCACCTCCAAGTACTAATTCGGAAATTTTCTTTCTGTTTCCCCCCCTCTCTTCCCTCAAAACCCAAACTCCCTGGTCTCGTTCTCTTTTCCGGCCTCCAATCCGATCTGCAAATCAACGATACCTGTTCCGGGGATCCCACAGCGAGCAGAAATAGCAAAAAGTCCAAACACCGCAGCCAGTCACTGTATTCGATTGAGTTTAGCCGGCCAGTGGACGCGATTCGGGGCGGTGGCGGTCACGACGATGATGACCTGCGCGGTGGACCTTCATCGCTCAGCCCAAAACCGATGACCCCGCGACGGGTAAAGCGACGATCCGTAATGCAACGGGGCACCACGAGCCGCCAGAGTGGGACCAGCAGGAGAAGTCACTCAAACAACAGGAGCAGCGTGCGAAATTCACGCCGGAAGGTGCACCAAAATCCGGTGACCAAGTTGATGAACCAGCAGAGTGCCGGCACGATGACGCTGACCAAGACATTCCCCCAGTTTGTGCACAACAAAAACCCGGAGCTGACCGAGTCGAACTTGAAGTCGCTAAACAACGATTACATCATGAGCCAGAGCACGGCGTCGATACTGAACAACTTCAGTCAGGCGGGCACGACCAACAATTTGAACACGTTCAATCATCCCCCGCGACACAACACCCACACACCAACGCTGCCCGACGGAAGTCCGATCGATCCGATCTACTACAACATGAACTCTTCGTCCCCGTTGCTCCAGCAGAACGCCTCGTGGGCCTCCTCAAACCCCGCCGGTGGTGGCATCGGTGGCCACTCCAATCCCACCTATCAACACTCGACCACTAACCTGAACCACAGCCCGGAACTGAACGAAGAGTACTACACCAACAACCGACCGCCCTCGGTGCGGTCCAGCTATTCCAACTTCCACGGAACGCGTCCCCTCAGCTCGTACGTAACAACGCCGGGAGGCAACCTCAACGTAGCGCAATCGTCCACCGGTGAAAACGTGTTCGCCAGTCTGACGAGCCAACAGCAGCAGCAACCGTCCCCGTTGCAACCCCAGCAGCAGCAGCAACAACAGCAACATCACGTCCATCAACATCACCTTCACCAGCAACAGCAGCAGCAACAGGTGGTCAGCGATCCGATGGCCATCCCGCAGCTGCCCAACCGGCGGTCCGTCTCGCGGAGAGCCTACGCGCCATGCAGTTCCTCAACGCTGGACCGCCGGCCTACAATCTCAACTATCACACGCCGCCCGATTCCGAGACCACCATGTAAATAGTGAGCAGGGGGGAGCTTTACTTTCCTTGGTTGCAATCAAATACGTATAAATTCCGTCCCGAGGTACTGATTCTTGTAGATATAGTGGGGTTATAAGAGCGTAATATTTTATCTAAACACAAAGCCTGGCTGTAAATACGATCGCTAAGTGACTAACAACTCGAAAAAAAACGAACACGCGGCTGTTTTGAATAGTTCATAAGCTCAAGCAATTGTACATTATCATTTTAACACGTAAGATTCCACTTTTGTGAAACCCAATTCAGCTTTATTTTAAATACATCGAACACAGTTGTAATAAACGCAACGAAGCAAGGTAAGAGACTAAACGTAAGAAAAAAAATCCGCCAAAAGTGAACAACCATGCGACTCCATCGAAACCAAAGAAATCACGCGGTCGGCACGATTCGGTGGAAAAAGGATGCTTATTAGGGTGCCCAGAATATGGGACTTTTCCTCAAAACCTCGCCCCACAAGCTGAATATTGTTCCTTGAGCTATTTCAAGGCTCTGGGCCAAATATGAGCAAAATCGGTCAACATTTACCGATTGATATTCGTGGGTAAAGTTTGTGTGGGAAAAATCGAAAAAATGTATGAAAATCTAAATTTCTTACGGTTTGGTCTCTAGGGTGCGCTACTTCCATCAAAATATTTCCAAAAGTGAGATTCTCAGCTTTGTAGAACATACCAAAGCTGTATAACTCGATCCTGAAAAGTTTTTAATGATTTCAAATAATCATTTTTGTATGAAAAACATTTTTTTCACCAACTTAGGCTCGGGTATCAATGGGTTAATCTCAACCAATTTCGCTCAAAATTTGCACAGATGCTTAAAATAACGCAATAAACCGTTTTTCGCTTGTGGAGCAGGGTTCGTTTTTTTGGGCACCCTAATGCTTATACGTGTTTCAGCTTCACTTCCAGTTTTGTAGGTATAATCTGACCAAAAAGATGATGATGATCGAACAATCAAACGATAAGATTCAATTTTATATTGAGGCGAGAGCAACCAGAATCAATCCATTATTTCATTTAAGGGGTTACATACATGTTGAAAATCTCAAAATTTAAGCATGGAATCTATGACATTTCCCCGAAACCCACATTCCCGAAGAGACATTTCCCCGAATGCCACATCTCCGAAAAGACACTTTCCCGAAATGTCATTTACCCGAAAATCATTTCCCCGAACGATCCATTTCCCCGAACGGCTACATCCCCGAATGGCGACTTCCCCTAAAAACCATTTTCCCGAATGGCCACTTTCCCTAATTTTCCACATCCCTGAAAATCATTTTCCCGAATGACCATAATCCCGATCGGCCATTTCCCCGAACGCCACCGCGCGCGGTTCTGGGCAACGGCCATACCCGCCTGACCGGGTTCGGGGAAGTAGCGATCAATAAAGTATCATGTCCACAATAGAGCTTTATGACGTTTCGCGTACGCACACTAGTGCACCTTTGATTTTGCTGGCTGACAAAATTTAACCTCACTTAATTTTTGTGTACGTACACGCAATACAAACGAACGTTGATTACTCTATTGAACGTTAAAAAAATTCCGAGCTTCACTTGAATTTTGAATATTCAAATGGATGTAAGTGCGACAACTGGCCTAAAGGATTTCAGGTCAGAACGTGTTTGACACACGTTCAGGCCCGACTACCGCAAAAATTTGTAATTGTTACTCGGGACCTTGGCAACCAAAATCAGCTGTCGAGCTTAAGTATAGCCCCTAAACTACTTTAAAGTGATTTAGTTTTTTTTTAATCTAAAATGGCGGTGATGAAATATTCAAAAAATGCTTTTTGTAATTCAACAATCAACTATTTAGATTTGATTAAAAGTGTTGGTCGCAGAACTCGAATTGGACGTAAAAAAATAAAAAATAATTGTTCAAAGCCTTCATCCAGCCAAAATTGAATTAGTTCAGTTAAACAAAATCTAGAACAAACTGAATCCTGCGCATCGAGTCGTCGCATGAAGCTATCGTTGCTGTTCTATCCTTACCACGTAGATACCGTTTAGGAAAATTGTCCTTTGCTGAAAATGGCTGCTACAAAAAAAATCTTTTTTTTATGGAACGTGGATGATCTCAATACCCCGCACTCTTGAAGTGTCCGCGTGGTTTATTAATGGCCTTCTACGGTTATTTGTTTTTTTTTATCTTACAAAACACGTAGGAGAATTTAATATTAACGTCATACTTTTATAAAAAAAATCCCTAAATAACAATTTAGTTTATATCTAGGTCATCATTCGGAAAAAAATGATTTTTTGGTGAAGTAACCGTTCGGGTATATGTAAATTCGGGAAAACGGCAGTTCGGTAAAATGGCCATTCAGGTAAATGACATTCGGGGATATGGAATTTTCGGGAAAATGATTTTCGGGGATGTGGAATTTTCGGGAAAATGATTTTCGGGGATGTGGAATTTTCGGGAAAATGATTTTCGGGGAAGTGGCACTTTCGGGGAAATGATTTTCGGGGATATGGAATTTTCGGGGAAATGATTTTCGGGGATATGGGATTCGGGAAAGTGGGATTCGGGGATAAGGGATAAAACCTTAAGCATGACATTTTGACAGGCGCAAAGCGAACTGTCAAACCAAGCGTTCTACACCGGGTTGATTTACGGGTGCCGCGAAATCTCAAGATTGGATGGAGCAAATTGGATGAAATTTGGGGTGAAGATTTGATTTTGAAATTTTGTTTTTTTAATACAAAAATCACAAATTGACGATTTTTTTATGAAAATCATAAAAATATATAATTTTTAAACAAACTTTTTGAAAATCGGTTTTAGTGTGAACATCTCAAATCGGATGTAAACTCTAGAAAAGGGCGCAATTTTACCTGAAAGCCATCAAAATTGATTAAAATAAGATTGACGCAGCCCATTTTCAAATTCAAAATAATCTTTAGTGTGTGTTACGCAAATCTGCGTAATCTAAAAGTTAAGTAATCGATTCAAACAAAATATTTGACTTCACCAAATTTTAAATAGGTTTTCTAATTTTGGAAAATGTTTCGCTTTTAGTTCACGAGATATTGAGTTTTAAAATGACCTTATCTATCTTAAAATTATGTGTATCTTTATTATCGGAAACATTTTGTCAGTTGTGTGCTATCTTGTGACAACGACCATTTAGTACTCTTCGAAAAAATCGATTTTAAAGTTTGTTGGTAAATAATTTCAAAACTATGAATGATAGAGTCTAACTTTTTGAAGCAATCGGTTCGTGTACTATCGCTTAACAAACGCTCCAAGTTTCAACTAATTTGGTTACACCAGTTAAAAGATACAGTAAATTATGTAAACAAAAATCTGAAAAGCACGTGTCACAAGTGTGCACAGAATTCCCATACAAACTAAACACGCAGAAAAAAGTTTTGTAGAATCAGCCTGTACGAGGTTTGAATCAACAAACTTTTTGTTGAATATAATCAACGCCGATTTTGCGTTGAAACAAACCTTGATTTTCTCGATTCCACAAAAGTCTTTTGTTGTTTTGAAAAAGCTGCTTTGACGTTTAGCGTTGATTCAACAAAAATTATGATTTTCAAATCAACAAAACGTTTTGTTGATTCAAATATGCCTTATTTTTCTGCGTGAAATAAGCTCAAATCAATGCACAGAAAAAAAAATCATGATAATATTACATCTGGGAAGGGGTACATCTTTTATGTCAGAAAAAAGGTGTAATTTTACCTCTGGAAATGTGTAATTTTACCACTTTTCTGGTGTAATATCACTTTTTCAGTCAAAATTTAGGAATTTTTTTTCTGTGTGGTTTAATCGACTTAATCAGTATATTTTTATAAACAAAAGGATGCATTGCCTTTAGAAAATATGTGTGTACATGAATTTGTGAAAAACAAGAAAATTTTTCCACATTTTCCAACAACATGTATGACGTGTCACAAGTGTGCACAATCATTTTCATGATAAATTGGTCTATGTCACAAGTGTGTACTGCGATATCCGGGAAACGGAAGCGAGTTTTCAAAATCGGGTTAAAGCATCTTGTAGTGTTTGTTAAGTATAGCAAAACGTCATCATTAACTCATTTTCGACCAAAATGGTCTATGTCACAAGATAGCACACAGCTGACGATTTGCTATATTTTATATGCCTATGCCTATGCCTTTACGCATGTTTCTACAATCCAAATGATAATCATTTAATAGCGGAAAAATTGAAAAACAGGCAAAAACTTGAAAAATGACCAAAGGTAATGATAGAAGGTGGTAGAATAAGCCGAATGCTATCAAAAACAAACATAACCGACTTCGGCGGTTGAAATTTCGGTAAAGTTTGGATCGGTAAACCATACTTTCAAAATTAACAAAATTTTACCGAATGTTGGTTATACGATGAACAATAATAAACTTATTGTGCCGAATTTTGGCAAGTTGCAGTTGAATATTCGATAAACTTTACCGAATTCGGTAAAAATAAATAAATGTGTAAGCGTGATAAATGCAATTAAAAAAAGCTAAAAATGAAACAAGAAAAACATAAAACAAGGGAAGTACTTTTATTCAGAAACACGATGATGATGAAAATTAAGCAACAATTTTTATTTGCGTACACACTTAGTTTCCGGGACCGTGGTGTAGAGGTAAGCGTGGTTGCCTTTCACCCAGTCGGCTTGGGTTCGATCCCAGACGGTCCCGGTGGCATTTTTCTAGACGAGGTTTGTCTGACCACGCCTTCCGTCGGATGGGGAAGTACATGTTGGCCCCGGTCTAACCTAAAGGGTTAGATCGATAGCTCAGTCCAGGTGTAGGAGTCGTCTCCCTGGATTCTGCCTCGGTGGAGTCGTTGGTAGGCAGTTGGACTAACAATCCAAAGGTCGTCAATTCAAATCCCGGGATGGATGGAAGCTAGGTGTAAAAGAGGTTTGCAATTTCCTCAACAAAAAAGCCTTCGGACACTTAATTTCGAGTAGGAATCTCGCAATCGAGAACGCCAAGGCAATGCTGTAGAGCGAATTATTTGATTTTTTTTTTTTGGTTTTATTATAGAGACTTTACACCATTGTGCATTCATCTCTTCAAGGTGGATAGTGGAAGAGGAAAGATTACAGAGTTTTAAATCACTTGTCTGGATATATTTCAATAATTGTTACCATGCCTTTTTTCTAAAGATTTCTGTCTATGTTTCAAATATTTAGCAGAAAATTTTGATCTTAAATTATCAAGTTCTTCAATTTTATCTTCGTCCTCTTCCTCCAGGGATTCAACAGTTATCTCATAACACTTATTCCTATAATATTTTGCTTTTATGACATCTTCGTCTTCTTCATCTGTTGATTCTTCTTCAGCCATCTCTCTTCGTTTTGTTGTCAGTTCGTCATCCGCGTCCAAATATGCTTGTAAGCGCTTCCGGGTTTTGCGAGTGTGCTTAGAAAGCACGGTCTCGAATCCATCGTTGTCTTCTTCGTCAATTTGACTTGTTTTCTTTGGATGTTGGTCTGATTTACTGTTGTTGCTTTTACTGCTGCTGCTGCTATTTGACTCAGGTTCAATCGGTGGTGTACTGCATTTTTGGTTCACCTTTTTAGTTGAATCCGCACATTTTTTGTTCTTTGCTTTGAGTTTGCAAAGCGATTTTTTGCCTATAATCGTCACTGTTGCAGCAGCATTGTTTACAGTGATTGATTTCGGCGTTGGCTGTTTCAGCAACATCCGCAGGGTTCGAACTCCATTTGGGATTCCTGGGAAGAAGTTAATCCAGCGGTCGTTGGCGATGGTCAAAATTTCGCCGTATTTACTCATCACTTTTACTACGTCGTCATTGCTTATGCCTAGAGGTAGGTCAAGCACACGAACTTCCGTAGCGTTGTTGTCCAGGTAAATCGGGATTTTGCAACCCTGATATACCAGAGGTTTGTCGATGATGGACGAGGCCACTGCTGAGTCGGCGAACTGCAGCACGGCTATTTTTCTTCTATTGCATAATTGCAATGCTCGCAAGTTTTCTTGGTTTACTTGGAGGTCTGCGAGGAATTTTTTTACAAGCTTCGGGCTTGGTTGGGTTTGGAGTTGACAAAAATCCAGAACCACACTGTTTTTGTCTACGGTGCACATTTTAAAAAAAATGCGGCGACGCGCACACAAACTGTGGACTGGCGTTGATAATGCGACTTGTAGGGTCGGCGGTTACTTTGCAACTGAATTATTTGATTTGATTTGACACACTTAGTTTTCTTCACCGAACTCGGTAGTTGAAAAATCGGTAAAGTTTTGATCGATAAACCATCTGTCACACTGAACAAAATTATTGTGAAAATCGGTAGTACGATGAACAGTAAAGAAACTATTACACTACGGCAAACAAACAAACAAACTCGCACTTTTTGACAGTTTGCCTGCCCTGTTTGTTTACCTGGATTTGTTTGTACAAACGTCAACCTGCATACATTTTGCCTTGTTTGTGAGTTTGCCGCAAACTAGTGCAATGGCTACTTAATGAACATCATTATCGAGTTTCGGAAAGATTTTACCAAATTCGATAGTTTCAGTTTACAAATCGGTAAAATTTACCGAATTCGGTAAAAATCTAAGTGTGTAAAACATACTGAATATTAATTTTGATTTAAAAATGGGCTGCGTCAATCGATTTCATCAATTTTCTTCAAAATTATTCCTGGATCAACCTTTTACGATTTGTTATACCGGAGATATCGCAGTTTGAAAATACAGGGTTTTCACATTTTTGGCAAATGCAAATCAGAATTCTTGATTTTTGATAGCATCAACAGATCCCCCAAATTCAAGGTTAATAAGAAAAAGTTAAATTAAATTTTGCACTTTTTTGTTAACGATTGGGGTACAATGACCCAACAGGAAAAAGGACCTAGCTTTGCAATGGTATAAGGAAGCTGTAAAAGGAATCTAGCAGGACAAAAAATATAAGACTAAGCAACATGTAGTCGTTTCATGGTGATCTCATCGCTAGTAAAGTTTCAAGGGTTCGTCGCTTTTCAATTCCAATCGGAATTGAAATCTTTTATCCCGTTTTCCCGCAATCAAATTGTCACTACTAAATGAATATAAAAAAATCTTCTAATATCCTCTAAGAGAACACTTGATGATGCTTTAATTTAGTTCAAGAAATTCTTCTTATAGTGAAACGTCTTCGATTTTTAATAGCAATAACTAGTTTAATATTTCGCAAATATAAAAGAATAACAAAGAGAACTTTACAAAACGACACGGTACTACTAACGGCACTTTTTAAACGGTAATTTGTACAGACACACAATCTTCCTCGTTTTAGGTGAATAAAATTCGACAGAAAAAATCCTTCCGAATGCCTCTGAATCTACAGCAATATCACACACTCCCTTTGCCTTAGGTTCGCGCCATCGACGACTTTTCCTTCGCCTCCCAGCACTCCTCCCAAAAGTTGGCCAACCGTTGGTCCTTGTTGGCGCAGAAGTCTTTGAAATCTCGCAACATCCGCAGCTGGAACAGTTCCTCCGTTTGGGCAATCGCCAGCGATTTCCACTTTTTGTTCGGAATCATGTGGTTCCAGGACCAGAGGAAGCCCGTCCGGCGGATGAAATCGCATTCGTCCTTGTTTTTGCTGCCGGTCACGTGACGCGTAATGTACGCCTCGTGGGCCGCCGAGGAGATGTTGTTTTGGATCTGGGACTCGTACGAGGACGAGTAGCGGTTGATGAAGTTTGTGGGCTTCTTCATGGTGCTTCCACCGGAGGCGAGTCTTTGGCGCGATTTAAGCTCGTGGTTGGGGTTCGGGACGAGGATGAACATGTTGCCGGTGCAGTGCACGTACTGGTAGTCCAGCGAGACTTGGTTGGAGCCGGTTTTGGTTTCGACGGCACACCGCATGAAGCCGAACCGGGCCACGATGGCCTCTTGGAAGAGGAGCAGACGTTTTGGCCAGGTTTCCTTTTTGAACTCTTCAAACAGAAAGCTGCGATGTTGCTTGAGGCAATCGTAGTCTAGTGGGACGAAAATTGGTCCACGCAGCGGGTCGCTCTTGTCGGTGAATGGTTCTGCGAGTGGATCTGCCGGGATTGAGACTAGTTGGAAGCCACATCCCTGCGCTCGCCGGGACCAACCGTTGATCAAGTCGCAAACAATCGGCCCGGAAGCGGTGATCCACTGGACCACGATTTCGTACGCGTGACTCGGGATCATTTTCTGGTGGTACCGAGCGTGACCCCATTCCGTTCGATCGGATCTACAACAGAGAAGGAAGAGAAAATAATCACGAAACCTTAATAGATAAATAAACTGCCTAACCTGTTGTTGATGTCAATCTCCAGGTGGGTCTGCTTGTACAACGATCCGTCGAAAAAGTCCTCGCCAAGGTCGATCGTTTCTCGCAGGAACACGGGCACACCAACGTCAATCGGATCAACGGGTTTCACCAAATCCGGATGCTGCACCTCCACCTCCATCCACTCATTCTCGAACGCTTCCAAATCACCCAGCGGAGGCGTGTAGTCGCGAGATTCCTTGTCCTGCATCATGATGTAGTACAGATAGAAGCCCGGTACGACCGGCTTGGAGTATTCTCCCGAGGCATGGCAAATCATGCGCGCTCTGAGGAACAAAACCAATTAGTTCAAATTTAAAGAAATCCAACATCAACCCCCAACCAACCTCCTCATATCCTCGAGAATGTCCAACGGATGGCACGGCCCGTCGATGTGGCTCTGCAGCCAGTTGATGGCATCGTACGCGACGAACGTACACGACGGCATGCTCTGGGCTGGCCCCACAAAACCCACCCCATGTACGGGATTCTTGAACGCTTCGAAAATTTCCGTCAACGTCGCCGTCTGCTTCAGCTTGCTCGTCTCCGTGGTAAAGTCATCGCTGTCCTCCGGCAAACCCTGCTCCGCTGCGGAATTCAGCGTCGAAAGGGCGACCCCGTCGACGGTTGTTCGACCCGCTGGAGAGCTGAGCTGGTTGGCCGTAGCTACGGCCGATGCCGCCGCCGCAGCGTGAATGTTGGCTTTGTCCAGCACCTTGGAATTGGACCGGGTCAGGATGCTTGACGTGGTGGGAGGTGAGGTCATAAGGTGAGTAACTGCTCTAAGTTCACGCAGCTTACACTTTACTACTAAACATGCAAACCAGACAACAAAAAAGCTCTAAAGCCAAACTAGAAAAGCTATTTGAGTGCGGCAACTCGCTCTACTAACCTGTGACCGTTACCGACATGATTGCGTTCTTGATACACACAATTAGTGCTATGATGACCGTTGCCGTTACCAATATAATACATTTTAGTGCAAACACCGGACTGCAAAATAAAATAAAAGTGGGGATTTTTTGTTTTTGGGTGGGAAATACTAAAAAGCTAGCAGTGCAAAAATACAAGAAGCAGTTTTGAGGGGTACAAACGAAACCATAGCAATTATAGAAAAAGTGCAGAGAGGGTATGTGCTCCGGGTGGCCTCGAGGACTTACAACAGTGCATTCACCAAGGATATTTGTTTAACTGAAAATCATGAATAAATTTAAAAAAGTAAAGTGCTTCGATTTGGTTCAAAGTTGGAGTGCGGGTTCTTTGGACCAAATACAGTACATGTTCGGTAACCGGGCTGAGAACGAAACCCAGTCACCGAATGCTGCTCGCTAACTGGGCTGAACGAAAAATAACGAGGGGACTACCGATTATGCAAATAAAATATAAAATAAAAAAACCTAATTTACAATGCTTACTTTTCATATTTATTTATATAATTGTGAACTGAAATTACAAAAAAGTTTGAAAAAGTTTTTTTTTATTACTATTGAACATGCTTCTGCATCCATTAACCCCTCGGTAATTTCGGTTTGTTTTGGTATTTTGACGTTTGTCTGCTTTTTAACTGGGCTACGGCCCAGTTATTGAGCGCCCAGTTAAAAATCAGCCCAGTTTCCAAACAACTACTGTAATAGTCCCGTATTTATTTTTTGCTTGGACATTAGGGTGAACTTCGCCGTGTTAGGGTGGACCGAAAAATGACAATTTTCGTCAATTTTCACAAAAATTCAAATCATCAAGAAAAATTTAACAAAAATACCGATTTTAGCTACCTTTGACCTTTGACCCTACTTTGAAGGGTGATAAGTTTGACTTTCAAGGAAAAATAGTTTGGAGTTTTAAAAATCTAGCCAAACATTTGAAAAAGTCGTTTTGACGGTGTCTGAACCAAAGAGCCTATATCTGAAAATATTTTTATCGGTTTCCTTGGGAAATTTTACGTAGTATGCTCAAAAATAGGAAAAGTTAATTAACAGGATTCCGAGTTACGATATTTTGAAAATTAAATCTGTGCCACGATATCTTAATGATATCAATTGATATCAGATCTACTAAATTTACTGAAATTTGGGGTGAAAAATCTCAATACATATCCCATGTGTATAATAATGCCCGATTTATATTTTTTTTAAATACAAAAATCAAAGGTAGACGTTTTTTTCAGAAAAACATAAAAATATTTTTTATCTTTTTTTCCCAACTTTTACTTGCATTTACCCAAAAATTGATTCGATTTGATTTAAGTAGTATTGAGTCTTCAAATTTTGTTAACAGTTGAGAATGTATATTTAAATGCCCTGAAAACATGTTTACCTAAATAAAGTTTAAGTGTGTTCGCATACCAACCCTTGCCTTTTTTACCCTAACCATTTTTAAAATACATGAAACGAAACTATTGGCACTACGCCCCCCGGGGCATGGCCTTCCTCTAACGTGGGATTTCTGCTCCAGCGCCTCTGACGAGACAGGAGAAACCGGGACCGACGTTTTACTTCACCATCCGATAGAAGCTCAGTGGATAAGGCGGGAATCGAACCCGCGTCTCATAGCATCATCGGGATCGGCAGCCGAAGCCGCTACCCCTGCGCCACGAGACCCACTTTAAAATACATGTTTTTCAGTAAATTGCAGCTCGTAATGGTGATGAGATTAAACTTTGCTGTCAGAGGGATTTTTTGTGAAGTTGGATGCTCGATTTGCTAATTTTTGAAGGTCAGTGTTATTTAACATTGAAAAGCAGACCAACAGTTTCCGAGTTTCAGTTGAAAATCACAGGCTATTTAGGTGACACTTACAAAATTCAATTTCATCGATTTGAATTATTTATGAGGCTGTATCTCAGAATTTCAAAGCATCAAAGAGAAAATTGTAGGGAATTTTTTGAGCTTTTCAAAAATATTTTTCCAGGGGGCTTTTCTTTAAAGAAGTATCTTTAAAAACCAAAAAAATGAAAAGAAATCGTTTTTTTTTACCTAAAAGTATGTATAACTTGAAACGCAATAGGCAATTTTTAATATTGTGTTCGTCCATGTCATATCATATCAATTTGTATAGTGTATGAACAAAAGTTATACTAAAAAGTATATAAATTTCATAAAAAATTAAGCACTTCTTTGGACGTAGTATTTGAACAACCTAAAAATCTTAATATTTTATTGTTCCCCGTTTCTCACTGGCTACTCTGTCATAATACAGTTTATCAAAATATCAGACTATCACTGTTTACATTTTGAGCATTGTGAAGTACAGTAGTTGTTCGGTAATTGGGCGTTGTTTAACTGGGCTGCTTTTTAAGTGGGCGCTCGATAACTGGGCCGTAGTCCAGTTAAAAAGCAGACAAACGTCAAAAAACCAAAACAAACCAAAATGACCGAGGGGTTAATGGATGCAAAAATCATATTCAATAAATACAAAAACTTTTTTCAAACTTTTGTTTAATTTCAAGTAACAAATATGAAATATGAAATATGAAAAGTAAGACTTGTAAATAAATTTGAGTAACTTTTAATTTTATATTTCATCTGGAAAATATTATTCATCGGTGGTCCCCTCGTTATTTTTTGTTCAGCCCAGTTAACGAGCATAATTCGGTGACTGGGCTACGTTCTCAGCCCAGTTACCGAACAACTACTGTACCTACCCATAAATAACTGTTACGATTCATAACCTTTAACCAATTTCTCATTTTTATGATAATGTTAGCCACAGTCCAAACTACGAACCTTTCTCACAAAATATGAATCTTATTTGTATTGTGCCATAAAACCAAGCAAACAAATGCGAGTGCAGCAAAAAATAAAAGCAACAATCTCAAAAGCTTAGCAAATAACACCACCAACCAAAGCATTTTATAAAATCAAATGACAAGAACCTTAATCTTGGTTTCTCCGGCAACCGGTTGCTTCCGACTCGCTCCCGGTAGGGAGCCATTTGCGATACCTTTGGGGGAAGAGAATCATAACACGAAGAAAAGGGGCGGGAAGAAAACAACACACGATTAGAACGACATTCTCGGTAGGATTTTTTCAAACGAACTAAAGGTAAGATGTGCAAATGTTGGACTGAAATCATATAAAAGGTAACAATTAAAGGAACGATCCCAACACCGGGTAGCTGACGGAATCTAAACATTAAAAATACCTTAACCAAATTTGTTTTAGGAAAGTTTTAAGAAAACAGGAGGGAAAGCAACTAACGAAAGGAAAAGTGAGTAGAGTGTCAAAGGAGTTTTCAATGAGCAGGTTGGCGAACGAAAAGTTGAAGCATTTGATGAGATTGAGATTTTGCACACCTGGTTAGGTGGTGGCCTGGATATGATGCTGGTGCTGTGTCTTCTTCTGGTCAGGTGGGTTTGCAGTGGACATCCCTGGAAGAAAATATTTTGGTGTGGCGAATCGATCGCACAATTTTGATGATGATTGTGGACGATGGGAAAGGGGAATGTAATTGTTCGAATAAGATAAGTTGGTAAAGGTGGTAGAAAAATAGATTTATCTATTCGCACATTGAAATTATCACGCTGTGACTGTAACGGATATTTTGTCTAAGACGTGTAATGTAGTAGCACTGTCACTACAAATCGATAATTTAATTGCTGCAAAAATACTGGTTATTTAACGTAATTAGTATCACAAAACAGTCAGTTGAAAGGACACAAATTGCCTCAACAAAATCTGCAGCCGAAAGTCGATATCTGCAATTCAACAAAATAAAACAAAAATCAAACGTTCAACTTACCCGCGGTTTTTTTGAGGCAACTTTTTTAATTTTGTTCAGGTTGATTTCGACAAACCGAACAAACTCGTTACATAGGTGCTGGTCCGACTGGATTGGTTTGTCCTCGGTGTAAATGTCACACCGCTTGGCGGACCCGTCCAAGATTTTCTTCATCGCGGGATCATCCCGCGGGAGCAGGTACATCCGGTAGCGCCAGTATTTCATGTTCTGTAAAGTGTATTTAAAATGCGATTAGGCCAATGCCAAATTTTAAATCTTGTTTTTGTGCTGTCCCTTCTTTCTTTCCACAAAACAAGGTATTCAAAATGGGCACTTTAGGGTTATTTTAATTTAGATTTTTGTGAAACAGATTGAACGTGAAACTTAAAAATGAAATATTAAATTCATGATTTTTTTCAAATTTTTTGGTAGTAGCGTAAATGTTATAAGGCTGGTACAAATTTTATTCAATGTTTGTGTCCCTCGGCTCGGGCCAAGAGTCGAGTTATGCTACTACCGAAATTTTGCAAAATTTCTATGAATTTATGAAAAAAACGTTACTTAATCCACCTTTAGGTGGTTGGTGCCTTCCTCTCATAACGTCATGATTCGAAATCCGGACACTTAGTACCATATTATTTTTGTTATAGCTGGCAAAAAATCATGTAATAAGTTGGAAATGTAAAAATATCATCAGGATGTAGTATAAACAGTCAGTTTTAAGAGAATGCATGCAAAATATGTCTTATCTAACAATTTTTCATCAGAATTTGAAAATTAAAATGACTTGTTGTGCTTCGAATTCCGGACACTGTTAAAAGCTGATTCGAAATCCGGACACTTTTGCTTCGAATTCCGGACACTCGATTTTGCTTATGAATCGCAAAAAATTGGACTGAAATGTTAGTGAATGGCATTCTTTAGGTCTCAAATAAGCTGTTAACATCAAAACAATCGATAGTTTATATAAAAAATGGCTAGAATTTAAGAAAATCAAAAACATAACATTCTGCTTTGCCTTCCCGGTGCTTTGGACGCCTATGAAATATATCCGTTTAAATGTTTCACATTTTTGGTAAACTTATAATTATATTTTATTTAATTGTTTTGGCATTAATTACAGCATTCAAACAAACTTTAAATGAAAGTTGATGTTATAATCCATCAAATAACATAGTTTTGACATTCATAATGCGAACTTATATCCAAATAATTGATAAAACAATTTGAAGTGTCCGGGTTTCGAAGCGTCCAGGAATTCGAATCATGACGTTATTTTTATCAAAATATCTGAGATCCGGCCTCAAAAAAAGTTCATTAAAAACACTAAAGCACTTATAACTTTTGATAGGTTTGCCAGATCTTCAATCTTTGGGCTTGTTGGAAAGGTCTTTTGATTACCTATCCAACGATGGGTTGCATGATAGATCCGGACAACTTTTTCATCAAAATATTTGAGATCCGGCATCAAAAAAGTGTATAAGTACTACTTAACTGCCGTTCTACGCATGATTGTCCCATGTTAAAAAAAATAGCAACTGAGAAAAACGCGATTGAAATTTTTCGATCGATTTCTGTGTTTCTACGCACAATTGTCCCGTGGGTCCCTATTCGCCCTATATGTCCCTAATCACCTCGGTTAACATTTTATCACCCTTATTTGTAATCCTCTTACAGCTAAACAGGTAAACGAGATGAAATGCTTCTTAAAACTCATGATTTCGTGATAGAAAATACATGGTGGGACAATTATGCGTAGAAGTTCAACAATGGGACAAACAGACTTGGTGTTGTTTTCAATGATTTTCTGAACAAAGTACTAGATTTTATGTGTTTTTCTGAAAATATGCGTAAAATTAAGCTTAAAAATGATAAAAAGTCAGGATCGTCCAAAAATGACATGGGACAATTATGCGTATAACGGCAGTTAAGTGCTCATAACTTTTTATGGGGTTGTCAGATCTTCAATCTTTTGAACGCGTTGGAAAGGGCTTTCAAATACCTTTCTAACAATATATAGCAAAACGGCTTTTCTTACAAAAACACCCTTTTTTACAATATTTCAAACTCTAGCCAAATCGTTTTTTTTTAGCACAACTTTTGAAGTACTTTTCTAAATTTCATAATATTAACTAGGGTCTTGTGGGACTTCAAGATGGATCGAATAAGACCAAAACGGTCCAAATCGGTTCAGCCAGTCCGGAGATAATCGTGTGCATATTTTTCGGTGCACGGACTTACAGACATACACACGCACAGACATTTGTTCAGAATTTGATTCTGAGTCGATAGGTATACGTGAAGGTGGGTCTACGAAGTCAAATAAAGAAGTCCATTTTCGAGTGATTTTATAGCCTTTCCTCATTGAGGTGAGGAAGGCAAAAATCTGAGCTTTTTTTTAATTATGCAAAAAGTTAAAGTGCCCTTTTTGATCAAAAATACAAAAAAACGAATTGAAATTATTTAAATTGAAAAGATCAGCTAGTATCATGAAAGTTAATATCATAAAAGTTCCAGAGAGAAAATTAAAGAAAATTTTCTCAGCTATTCCAAAATAACAATAAATAATTACTTTCAAGATTTATTTTTGAACAAAAACAATCAAAAATATATACCTAAAAGTTGCTCTAATTTGAAAACGGTACACTTTATAAAAAATGTTAAGAGCTTTTCGGAGTAGTGCGGTGCCTGTGTGGACGCTCAGTCCTGTTTTTTCGTGTTATTTTCCGTTTCTTTTATGTCGCTGTTCGAGTGCATGGGGTGATTGGTCATTATAATTAAATAATGGCATCAGTAGTGCGGTGCCTGTGTGGACGCGCAGTCCTGTTTGTTCGTGTTATTTTCCATCTCTTTTGTGTCGCTATTTGTGTGCATGGGGTGATTGGATTTCTTCTGATTCGTGTTGTTTTCATCTCTTTTGTGTCGTTGTTTGTGTGCATGGGTTGATTGGTCTTCTTCTTCTTCATTTTTCTTTATTTTTAGTTCGCGCGTTCGTTGGCCAATGAGTTTATTTTTGTCCTCTTTACATAGTTTTAGATAGAAACGATCCGAATTATTTTTTTTCGAGACAAGCAAATCGTATTGCTGGATTAAGTCCTTTCTATATCATCGATGATCGGAAGGCACGCCGACGAATATGTTTTAAGGCTTATGATATAAAATCATTTTAATGAATAAAGCCCTTCTTACATCACCGTTGATCGGAAGGCACGCCGACGAAGAATTTCTGGAGGATCGCTGTCGAATTAATACTATATTTAAAATTCTAGATAGCTATCTTTCGGATTCGATTGTGAGTAGCGGGACTTCGCGGTTACTATGCAACGTATTTTTTGGAGTCTTTTTATATTTTAAATTTTTAAGTCCTTCTTTTATCATCGTTGATAGGAAGGCACGCCGCCGGTTAAGTTCTTTTAAGTTATTGTTTTAATTTCATTACAATCGGTTACGTGGTGTCCTGTTTTCTTTTCGTTTATATTCGATGATCGTAATAATTTATTCCAACTGGCAGCTTTAGTATTAACTCATCTACTATTTTTGACATTTGCTCGCGTTATCTTAATTGTACCAACAGTAAAAATATACTGATAAGTCCAGCCCATAGCGCTACCGCTCGGTTGGCACGCGTTCGATTAAAACAAACTTTTTAAATAATCAATTATTTATCTTTCCGCAGCCGGCTGCCTAAGATTTAAAATTTCAACCGATAAACAAAATGCTCATGGTCACATCACTGCCACTCGTGAATCCTGACCTCATACCCATCTACTAACCCCTCAAAACTCATGTGATACTTTGTCGGAGAAGCAGTCGATTGGGCGGTCTCTATCACTCAAGTATCGGACTAACATTCCCATCCACTTCCCCGTGACCCTACCACTGGTCGTGGCCGGCGCCGGTATTGATCAGCATGATAGGGGCCTTTGAGAAGTTGCGAAGCGAGGAAAGATAGCACCCACTTATCTTCCACGGCTCGTGGATGTAACTTCTGGAGGTCCTGGTCAATAACGGAGTAGCAACTGCGGGTGGGCACCTATGCTTATGCTTATGCTTATGCTTAAATGTTAAGAGCTTTTCGATTGCAAATTCCATATTGCTTTAAATCAGCGATTCTCAACCTTCTTCTAGGCTGGTACCCCCTACCATGTAAATCAAGTAGGCCCGGTACCCCCGTTGAGAATCGCTACTTTAAATCAAGATTTTTTATAATTTTTTGATAAGATTTTCGATATTTTCCAAAAAAAACTTAATTACTCAAAAATTTGTAATTCCTAAACCAGATTTTGCACCATTCGTACTATGGTTCAAAAGATGTATTTTTTTAGTTCCCTTAAACATAATAATTAAAAAAATACGTATTTAGGAAATTCAACTTTAATCAAAAAATGATAAAACAAAAAATGGGATTTTTTTCTTTGTGCCTTTTTTTCTAAAATTACTAATCATAACCTACAACCACAGACAAACAGACGTGATTCTCCATACAAATTATTATTGAAATCCATCGCCCCTCATCAAACCACCAAATCACGGCGACGCCAGCGCTGCCTGGTGAGCTGATGCCGAAGCGCAGCCCAAACATACCAATACCCTTCACTGTCATGTGTCAATGTTTGCGTGAGACAATCAAGCCATAACGATTGTATACATAATCAGCTGATCGAAATAATTTTGTTGTTGCTGATCGTCAGTACCCGATGAAAAACATAAAAATCAACACCGATGGCCGAAGATGACGGTGGGTCGGTTCCACGGTTGGTTCCGTTTCCAATGGAAGAACCTCATGTGCCAAATCATGCGGCAGCATCAGCACCGACGCAACACAACCGCAACGACAGAGAATAAAAAACTGGTCCTCCCGTTGCTTCCAAGTTCTGTCGAAGATTCCTCCTCTACCGAAATCTCAATACCCCTGGTCACGAAAACGCCAGTAGTGACCGCTGAAATAGAAAAAATCCAATTCAAATCTACCAGAATTGGTCCCCATGATGGGCGTTTGGAAACATCCGCGGGGAACGTGTCCAAGGAGCAGTTAAGTTGCGCCAAACAACAAAAGCAAAAAGTCGCAAAGATTCCAAAAAACGCTACCACAAAATCATACATCGAAACAGAATCAAAGAAACTCAACTGTAGAAGAAGATTGAGTGGCGCCCACGATCGACGCAATATCGCCAAAAGGACGACCAGCAGCAGAAATCTGAGCAGCAGTCCACGAAGGATAAGCATCAGGTTGCTCCGAAGGAGTTGACTCCACCATAGGATCCGGCTTCCTCCGCAGTATCGTGCGCCTCAGCAGCAGCCTCAACATCGGCGGGCTGTTGAGAAGTCCTCCCGGGTTAATAGTGGGGCAAAAGGTATGTCTTCGTTAGTCAGCCGCTCATATGACCTTGACCAAGACTGCCCCAATCTTGTCCAGCAAAGCCTGGATTGTGGATCATCGTTAGAATTCTTGAATTCCATCATAATTGTTTTGTTTTCATTTGCTGCCTCACACGTGCTCAAGCTCAACTTAAAACACACATCACACACACTAAGAAAAGACGGGCGAGCTGTCACGACAGCAGCGACATCAGCGCCGGGTGAGTGGATGCCGAAACAAAATTGTATTTGAAATAACCGTTTTAGAAGGACGATGGTTTGGCACTCGAGTGACCCGTCTGTTTGTCTGTGCTACAACATTGCCTTCAACTCCTGTAATTCGAAAATCTGTATCTTTTGAAGGAATTGTCTAATCGATTTGGTGTCTTCGACAAAGTAGTAGGACTTAGGTAGGCTTAGGACATCTCTGAAAAAATATTTACGCTCTGTTTTTTTTCAAATTCGGTTTTTCACATTCAACAATTGATCGCGCAAAAGAAATAGGTAATCTTTATGAATGTTAGGGCTGGTTTTAAAATGTTGAAAATAACCTTTATTTTTCGACATCAAAAAACACAGCAAGCTGAGAATAACGCAAGGCAAGTTTATTCCACGCATTAGGCTAACTACGTGTTAAGTTCCCTCAATAATGTTGGATTTCCAGATTTCTACAACAAAATACTGGATATTTGTGGATTTGGAGCACACGATTTTGAACCAAACTACATCAAAAACTCAAAAGTGTTAAAATGCATATGCGATAATTATTCAACAAAAAAAAACAATCGAAATATAAAAATACAAAAATTGAATTACCAAAAAATGCTCATTATTGGGATAACTGTTTATAAAATGTTAAAAAAAAGAATACAATTATTTTTTTTAATTACCTCATGAAGCTGAAAATCGGTATCACCGCGAGTACAGATGTACTGGTCCATGTAGTTCCAGTTGAAGTTCTCCAGCTTTTCCGTGGTAAAATTCACGCCGGAAACTTCGTACGTGTCATGCTGAGGAGCATGGAATCGGTATCGATAGTCCACGTTTATCGGCGGGTACGGATGTCTAAACGAATGAATATAAAATTTAAAAACACGATAAAAACGAAAAAATCAAAACATACGCACCTTGGCCGATACCGCGTGACGGTGATTACGGAACCGCTCAGCGAAATCTTGTGAAATATCCGGCCAATCGAGAGCAGATACTCCTGCGAAGGTTCCTGTGGCGGTCGTATCCGCAGTACGCTAGACTGGTACGAAGACTGCAGTTGTCCTCCGCAGCACGGTGCCTGCTGCGGGTTCATGATGGACTTGTCCGGCAGCACAATCAATTGGAAGCCCTGACAAAAAAATAACCAACCTGTTTTACCCCAAGCCAAAATCGAGATCAAATCCACCGCCCAACCTGTGCGAGCCGTTGCGACACCAACTCCCGGAACACCTCGTCCGTCGAGAGTGGCTTCTTGTAGATGGCCCGGTTCTGGGCAAATTCGGCGTTCACGTCGTCCGGCAGCAGCGTGTAGTCCGAGACAACGTAATCGTTGTGCAGGGACCGCTTGTCCGGGAAGTAGTCGGTCGTGATCGGCAGGCACGCCGGAATGGTCAACGATTTCCAGTCCACCCCTGGGCGCGCGCAAAATAAACGGTATTAGCAAGTTTATCCTTCGAGGCGCAATTTGTGAGTTAGTTTCGTTACTTTTTAATACGTGTTACTTGCTATGTTAGGACCAACGGGGAAGCTAAATTCTATCTACGTAAAACAAATTGGTTCAATTCATGCATTGGACACTAATGTTAGGACTCACAAAAATAAAAGGAAAATAAACATGCACTTAAAAACTATGTTTTAAGCAGATATTTCAGGCTATTGAATAGAATGAGATGAATTTTCGGATTTTTTGGCCTTTCTTACTAAAGAAAGGTACAGTCGACTCTCTGGCTGTCGATCTTCTCGATATCAATATTGCTCCATCTATCGATGAATTCTTCAGTCCCTTCAAAATGCATACTTCGATTGGCTTTATTCCTCGATATTTTCTCTTGCTTGAAGGATCTCGACGGTCCCTTGGATTATGTTTGCTTTAAAAATCTCTTCAGATTGTCAATGTTGTCACTATCTCATGGCTTGCATAGACATTTTTCTTTGCGAAACGAAGCTTTGAAGGGTGTTTGACATTAGTTTGTTTTTGTTTGCTGGACGTTGCCATGATTCTCTCCCATATTTGGGTACCAAGAAAAACAAATTTTCAATCGAGTCTTCATTTTGCGTCGTTCTGTAAACTGATGATTCTCTTCCTCGACGGTCCCTTGGATATTGACAACCAGAGAGTCGACTGTATAGGATTTGCGTTTGACTATAGATCACTCTTCGTGAACCGATTATTTATTTAATGAAAAAAACATCCTTATCATAATTGAAGTAAAATTATTTCCTTTGACAACATTACTCAGAAAAAAATGGTAAAACTTTGTAAATATTGTTCAATAAAATACCATAGACATAATAATCGAGCCACTTAAGAGCAATTCCAGCTCAAACTGTCCTGCAAAGCTGTCAAAGGCAAACTTATGGGAAATTGGACGAGCGTTCCGGTAAAAATATTTTCGAGACTCAAAAATCAAGTCTGTCATATAGAAAATGCGAAAAACCACCAAAAAGCTATTTTTCAACATTTTAATTTTTAAAACCGCTGTAACTTCTCAAGGATTGGACTTAGAACAATGGTCAATATGGAGACTTTTATGTAAAATTGTCTGGAAAATCGATTCCCACTATCGGTTTTTGAAAATTTTGAGGTTTAGACAACTTTTCAAAAAAACAGTTTTAGTAAATGATTTTTGTATTTTTTAGGAGAGACATACAATCCTGCATTTTCGTGAGTCTTTTTGTAACATTTTAGGCTATTTCTTCAAAAAAATTGAACGAAAAAAATCTTGACTTCAACTTAAAATTTAACTTTTAAACATAAAAATTGAAAAAACCCATAAAAGTTGTGTGTATTTTTCTTTCAGTGTATTTTTTTCAGGAAGCCGTCCAATTTCCTACAAGTTTGTCTTTGACCACTTTTTCGTACTTCGAGATATAGTCATTTTTAAATTACAGAATACAAAAATATCTAAATAACTTACGCCCTTCTCAAATGTCATTTTCGAGTACAATTGGCTCCCTATATACAAAAATGGCTTATATAGGCCTAGGATAACATGTCTACAAAGTTTCATTGAAATCGGAGAGGGTCGGGTACAAAAGTACCAGAAAAAATCCTGATTTGAGCTGGAATTGCTCTAAGGAGTTATAACTATTTATAAGTGATTTTGAGCCTATTTTCAAGCTGCTATGTTTTCAAAATGGCACATTTTGGCGCAAAACGAGGTGATAAAAAATGGCCAAAAAATGAGGAAAACACTTTATTTAGATATGGATTCAATATGAAATGTTGTTTTAGCCAAACATGCTTTCAGATATCATTTGAGATCATAAAATTGAGTTGTCAAACGCGTTCTGACCAGAAATCCCGTCGCATTTACATCGATTTTCAGGGTGTGTCAAGATAGCACGAGACGGAACTTCTTCCATACGAAAAGTGACAACGAAAGGTGAGGCATTGTGAGCTGCACCAAATGGCGTTCTTAGCTCAATTTGGCCCAAAATACACGTGCGACAAGCTATCACGACAGCGACGAAATGAAGAGCATAGGGTAGTATTGTTTTTCTGTCGGTTTATGTATTGGAAAAAAAACTTCGTTTTGCGAAAAACAGTGACACTTAGTAGACGTTTAGTCACAAATAGCTCAATTTTAGTCACACAACAAAGTCGATACAAATATACCTACATTGAGTAAAAGGGACGAAAAGTGCAGTAATCTACAGCAACACAAATTACAAGGGAACACGTAAAGCGACGTTTTTGACAAAAATTAAGAAATTGTTTTCTTTTTGATACCATTCGCTACTTTTGCTAGGATACAAAAACACAAGTACGATACCGGGATAAACAAAGGGGTGCAATTTTGTGCAAAATTTAGTAGTGGAAGGAGAAAAAAGACATTTACACAGAGAGGGGAAGTAAGATTACTCAAGCCATATTTAACAACGGTGCAGTGGAGAAGAAGGAAAGAAACATTGAAAAGCACAGAAAAAAGTTAAAAACATAAGTGTGGATTGGGCTTGTAAAACTAGAGTGAAGGTGTGGTGTAGAAAGAGAGAGTATATAAAATTGTTTAAGAAACTAAAATAAAACTGCTTAAGGTCCAACCTATAATCACTCGTCCGGCTGCAGCAAACAGAGATAGAGAGACCACACACAAAACACGCGCGCGCGCACAACAACAATTAGAGAGGCCGCGAGTCGGGTGCGTGGCGTATTTTATCGTATTTTTTTTTTTTTTGCGAAATAGGAAGAAAAACACATTTAGCATAAAAACGTTCATTAGGTTGGTAAGTGGTAGTACGTTGATTCGTGACATGTGGATGTGCGTGTGGTGATTGGTGTAGTAACAGTTTGGTAGCAGATTTGGTAGCAGTAACAGTAGAGTGGTAGCGCAGCACAGCAGCGAATAGTACTCGATCGTGTGGAGGTAATTGTTTTGTTTTTGGTTTGGATTTGGAAACCGTTGTCCGACGATGTTGGCGGCACGTTGGTTGTTGTTCGTTGATAATCGCGTGTGGTTTGTCCAATTTGGTTTTGGTAACGTTCGTTTGGTAACCCACCGAAATCAAGGGTTTCAGTTTTGGTAACGCGTTTGATTAACGATTTTTTACGCAATTGCGGTGGAAAATTTTGAGTAAAACATCGACAGTTCGTTAAATCAATCGGATCGATGGGATGGAACGATGAAAGCACATGAAACGTAAAAATATGGATTAATTTGTATCATTATTTGCTAGAGAGCTAGATTAATATGAATGAGGGGTGATGAATCATTAAATTATTGAGTCAAAAGAGAGAACAAACAAATTACTAATGGCAGTCTGGAAATTAATCGAAAAAAAAAGTCGAGAGTTCGATCGGATTGGATGAGAACGAACGAGCAACGAAGGTCGACAAAACGGACATACCTGTGGTCAGTGACGGAGTCCACTCTTGCTCACCGGTAACTCCCCACAGCAGGGTAAGACTCTTGGACGGAGTTACCGTGACTAATGGACCCGCAGCGGAGTGCAACACGCTGGATTTTTTGCGAATACCTGCAGAAAAAATGTTGAATAAAATATGTCTTTCAATTTGTTTTATTAAAATGAGAAATTTCTCCCTTCACCTTTATTTTCGACAATACACCGCAAATCGCTATCGTTGAGACCACTGTCGAAGGACGCATTGCTGCCGTTCCGGCCCCGTCCGCCGCCGCCGCCACCACCCCACGTACACGAGGACGTGTGCGCATACTCACTGCTCGAGTCCAGATCGAACGCGGCGAAATTGTTTGGCTTCGTTGGCATCGGGACCGCCTGGTAGTGGTGCTGCTGGATGAGAACTCCTTGTGGACCCTAACGAAAACAATTTCCAGTTAATTTCCTCAACCTTCTTCAATCTGAATTAAGGTGTGACAAACCTTTGGAAAAATGTGCGTCCACCGACGTCGATTCGAAGTCAGCTTGATCGTAACGTGCGACGGATCAAACGGGTTTATCAACGCCCTTCCAGTTCGCACCATGGGAACGCTGGACGCGCCAAATGACCGACTGCCGGTATCGCCCTCATTCCGTACCTTATCCGTCGTCGCCGTGTTCGGCGAGCTGCTGTGCGAAACGATGCTCAGATTCATGCTGTTGTTCAGATTGTGATGAATGTCCGGATCGCTCATCTTGCGGCGCAAATCCGTCGGCGACGACAGGCTGTCCCAATCGCGATGGTTCCCGTACGTCCCAAAGCCGTCCAGACTGGGCACGGACGTTTTTTTGGTGCGGGCAACGCGCTGCAGCGAGCAGGTTCCGTGCGCCGATGGCATCTGGAAAATCTGATCGTCGTACGCGTCGTAATCGAACAGACAGTTGTGGATGTACTCGTTTTTGCTGTCCTTTTTGAGCAGTTTTAGTTTAAACGAGTCCGGCGATTCGTGCATGGCAGCTTCCGATGCGACCGGGGGTGGTTTTATTCGGGGGATGAACGAGGAGTACGCCACCTTCTTGTTGGTGGAGTAAAAACTGAGATTGATCCAGTGGGGCATCGAATAGTCGTCGATCGATGTTAGCGAATCTTTGTTGTGGAATTTCAGCAGTGGGACCGCATGCAGAGGTTGCTCGCCCACGCACACCAAATCACTCCCGACTCCGTTATCAATTATTCGCTGTTTGGTGATGTTCGTTAGTTCACGATCCACTTCGAACACACCCACCCCGGGCGTGATCACAACCGACAGCTGACCCGTCCGATCAAAACTTCGATCCAAATAATGCTTTTCAAACACGTTCAATGAAATGTTCAACACTTCCAAGAAATTCCCCTGAGCTGCCGTGGAGTTGAAAGCAATCGGAATCTTAACGTCCAACTCCGGCCGATCGTGGTACTTCAGCACTACATCTCGATATCCGGTAAACAAGCGTCTCAACTGGACCAGCGTTGAACTCCAATCGTCGCAACGTTCGTTTTGAATCGCCACCCGATAAAAGTCCTCGTAAAATCGTCCCTTGTAGTCCAACTGGAGGCAGTCACGCATGTGCAACGGAAACTCCTCCAGACTCTTGGCCGCGTAAAACGTCCTCGAGAACATGACGATCGTTACCTCGTGATTGCTGCCCAGCTTTTTCCACTTGGTGTACAAATCCGCCAGAAACCCATTCACCGCCTTCTCAAAGTACAAATCCCCGTGGATGTCAAAGTCCCACATCTCCGACGACATCTGAATAAACAGGTAAACCATCGAAGTGTTGCTCCGAAACACGACCTTCGTATCCTCCGTAATAACCCCACACGCAACCCGATCGCCCTGTGACCACATCTCGTACACCTGGCACCGTATGCACCCCTCGCAGTACTCGATCTTCTTGTTCAAATACACGCAGGTGTTCGTCAAGCACGTCTTCAACCGCCACATCTCCGACCGACCCATGTACTGATCCTTAAACGTAATCTCCACCGAATCCAGCGCCACCTCGGCCGGATCCATCTTGCGCACAAAAACATCCTTGTACGGCTTCAAATTGAACGCCGCCGCCACGCTGGCCTCAACGCTGATCGTGTCCCGACAGTTGAGTTCCTCCGTAAGATACGTTACCTGCAGCAGCAAACGGACGCCATCCCCATCATCCGGATGGTAAATCTCAACGATATCCTTCAGCTTCAGATCCGGATGCTCCTTCGGATTCAGCAGCAGGTCTTCCGCTGCAAAAGCAAGCAACCCCTTACAACCTGTTCCGCGGTTCTCGAAAAATCACAAACCTACCTTTAAAACTACGCGTGTGCGTTATAATCTTCAACAGCCGCTTCATCTTGCTTCACTGTTGAAACTGAACAAGAAATGCAATGGTGGCCAAATTCAGCAGAAGCAGCGGCAGCAGCAGATTGTGGTACTGATTGTCAAGCTATTTTCAGGACTCATTATCACTTGGGCATTATCGCGGACGAAGAGCACTACGAACTGTTTGAGCAAGCTAGCAACTAGAATTATTTGCCCTGGGCTTATCTCCGTTTGTTTGCTGATTGATCGAATTGAACCGATACCTCCTGAATCACTCTCAAATGATTAAAAACACTGCAATTTAACCGAAATATCTTTAAACTTCTTGATTTTAACACGGAAATCGAATCACTAGCGTGCCAAATCCACCAAATCGCAACTTGTTTTGGGAAGGGAAGTTTGACAGCTGATCAGCTGATTGGTGCTTGTTTACGTTTGCAGGGGTGGGATTGAAGCACAGAACGAAGAATCTGCACAAATAGTGTGCATATCTGTAGCGCTTGGCAATTACAGATTTGTCTTGATGAATGCAGATATTTTTCACTGCAGAATGCTGATAAGTTTGCAAACTAACCCCAGTGAGAAAAGTCGATCCTATTTGTAGGATCTTTTTGAAATGGCAAGCAAGAAATTTAATAATCTCGAATGACTCAAAGAACAAAATACTGTAGCATTAAACTGCCGTTCTACGCATAATTGTCCCATGTTCAAAAACGTGCAAATGAGAAAAACGCGATTGAAATTTTTCGATCGATTTCTGTGTTTCTACGCACGGTTCTTATTCGTCCTATGTGTCCCCAATCCCCCCAGTTAGTAGTTTATCTTTGAGTTTATGTATCCAGGTTTTTAAGCGAAGATGGCGTTCGAATGTTGAACGTCCGAAATGTAAAAATCGTCAAAAAATGACATGGGACAATTATGCTTAGAACGGCAGAAAAGTAGTCTACTCTTATCGTAAAAGTTTGTCAAATTACCTGAAATTTTGGACATTATATATGATTCTTTTGTTTTAAGCGGTATAAGCACTTGGCTCTGAGGGTAGAAAATTTAAACATAGCTGGAAGCAAGAAGAAATCATCGAGTGTTAGCAGTTCAAAAGCAGTGAGGAAGAAGAGCGCAACCGGAGCTCATCTAGATCCCAAAGGTTAAATACTTGATGTCAGCGCCGGTCTCCAAACTGGTTAGTGCGCGATTGACGAAAACTGTTTTGTTTGTTTTAATTAAATGCATTTGATGCCTTTCCATGTGTTCTCCGTCGGACACGTGGCGTCGTGGTTTTCATCAAACCGTCAGGGCACATAAATGCTTTTAAAGAATGAATCGATTTTGGAGACACCGGACGTCGGACCAATGCGCACCTTGGAGGTGGAATGGACAAACCTATGTGTTCATTGGACCATCTACTACAAACCTGTCTTTATCCCGTGTGAATTCATATTGTCCCCAGACCTGTAGGAATGATTAAAACAAAGCAGAAAAATCCATAGTAAATAATTACCGTGCAAATATCAACCCTATTGGAACAAGCCAGTTTTCAATCAAATGGGCTGATATTTGGCATGAGAGTCTCAAAGAGTCCCGAGAGAAACTTTATTTTTGAGTGAATCACCCTATTGGATATCACCAAAATAAAAATAATAAAAATGTGTAAGAATGCACCGTAACGTATCTTTGACAAAACTCAAATTTTCACAGAACATTGTATTTTTTAAATATTTCAAAACTGCGCCATGGTTCAAAACAGTAATATTTTGTAAGGATTATCACTGCAAAAAGCGTTTTTGGTGTTAACATTTAATGTTACCACAAAATACCGAAAACGGTAGAGGGTAACATTAAGCTTTTTCGTGATAAAGTAAATATAAAAAAACATGATTTACAATATTTCATATTTATTTTTACTGATTTTGATTAGTGCAAACCAATTTTACAAATTAGCTCAACGAGGCAACCTCAATAAACCGATACGCGTCTATGCATGGCAACGTACTTCTACTTTTGTTTGTGGTGTCTTTTTTTTTTTTTCTTCTAGCAAAAACTTACATCACTATCGTATATATTAGCATAAAACAATCATCTTGGTTTCTCCGGGATCCAATCTCTGGATAACTTTTTAGTGGTGTTTTTTGTTGTTGTGTGTAATAATATGTATCTCTCCTGGTTGGGTTTATTATAATCTACTGGCACTGCAATTTCGCCTAGCTTTGGCTTTCATCTCGGATGAAATCTTTTCAAGACAGTAGGATTTTTGTAACATGTTTTTAGTTCGGGAAAGCAGACAGATTTGAGAAAGGTTGATTGGGGCAGTTTAAAAGGCATGCAAATTAATCCAGGGTTCATGCAAAGGATGGAAAGTTTTTTTTTTTTGTTGGGAAAATGCGATTTCAATGCGGTAGAAGGTGAAAAATGTGTGATGTCCGGGGAAGATATTCACTCCTTCAAATAGGCAGAAATTCCTTCCAAGTCACGCTTCAACCACTGCACGTTCAGCCGAATGGTTTCGATGGATTGCGACACGGTGCGTTCGGTTCCGGGGAATTCATGCTCTTTGAAAAACTGTTCAACTTCCAGCGCGCGTTCCTCAGTGGAAAAGTTCTCCGTCAGATATTTGATCAACCGGGATAGCAGGAAGCCACCCTCGTACCGATCCAGCAGCACTTTCCAGTTCTCTTTGAAGAAGTTCCAGGTCATGTCGCGTCCTCTGGGGTTAATCGCGACCGACACAATCACAAACACCGCGTCCTGGGAGCGCACTTCGTCGGACATGGCGAAATCAATCACCTTGCGCAGAATGTCCACGTTGTTGATGCAGCCGAGCGCGCGCGAGATGCGGTCCTTTTCCTCGTGCAGGTCCGTCGCGCGGTACAGACGCAACATCTCGTCGAACGTGGCCTGATCGCCGTTTTGCAGGACGGCCTTGTAGCAGGTGCTTCGCAGGTCAGCCGGCAGCACGCACGTTCCCTTGGCGTGCTCGTGGAATCTGTTAAAAAAGACGTATGAGTTAAGAGTTGTTTTGCGGGTGTAAGCAACAAACCTTTTTCTGGCCTCGGCGAGAGTTTCCGGGCAGCGGAACGAAACCAGCCTGCTCAGGATCAGCGGACGCAGCAACGTGTCCAGGTGATTCTCGTCGGGTTTGACGGCCCAATCGAGCTTTTCCGCCACAGTTCGGTAGAGACGCACACCGTACTGGTTCAGCTGTTGCTCGACGGGTGAGTTGGCCAGCAGCAGTTGCAGCTTTGACAGGAAATTGGAAATTGACGACCAGACGGTATAGTCGCACTCGCCGCGGCACGCGTCCATCACTTTGAGGGCCTGTAGGAAAGCAAATTTACGTTTGTAATTCTATGTTGAGGGGAAACCAAAAAATCTTACATCAACTGTTGAGCTTCTTCCGGCTTGTACCAGCGCAAACAGGTCGTCCAAAAGGCCGAGCCGGTCCAGGGCGTGCATTTTGTTGCAGCTGATCTCCGGAATGAACTGGTCCAGCATGGCGGCCGTGTACTGCGTTCGGTAGTACCCGATGGAGGCCGGATTGAGCTTGACCCACTCGCCTGCTTCCACGCCATCGATGGTCACTTCAACCGTCTCCTTGTCCATGATGAATTTGTGCGCGTCAGTGGCCTTCGGGGTGGATACGATAATCGGGATCATCCACAGGGACTGTTTCTCCGGTTGGCATCCATCGGCGCAGAATTTCTCCTGCTGCAGCTTCAGCACTCGCGCGTTGCCCTTCTGTTCGGAGGAAAGGATCTTGACGACGGGGAAGCCCATCTGTTTGATCCACGTGGGCATGATGTCGCCCACAGGTCGGCTGCTCGTTTCCTCAAACGCTGCCCACAGATCTTCGGTACAGGTATTTTTGTACTTGTGGCGAGTCAGGTAGAGGTGCATTCCCTTCTTGAAGTCAGCGTCACCGAGGTAGTGGTACAGCATCCGAATGACGCTGGCCCCCTTGTTGTAGCTGATCTCATCGAAGATTTCGTCAACCTCAGCCGGATGTCCGACGGGAACTTCGATGGGATGGGAATTTTAAGGCAGTCCAATTCTAAGGCACGGGTGTACATGTCGGTGATAAACTGGTTCCAGATGGAGTAGCTGGGGAACAGATGGTTGACGCAGAGGAACTCCGCAAACGAAGCGTATCCTTCGTTGAGCCACAGATGAGTCCACCACTCCATAGTGACTAGATTTCCAAACCATTGGTGAGCGATTTCATGCGCCACGGTCAAAGCGATCGACTGCTTCCGGATCAGTGATGTGTTCTCAGTGTCCACCAGGACAAACGTCTCACGGTACGTGATCAGACCCCAGTTCTCCATAGCACCGGCCGAAAAGTCCGAAATGGCCACCAAGTCCATTTTTGGCAATGGGTACGCGATCTCAAAGTACGCATTGTAGTAATGCAGCACATCGATGGCCACGTCCAGCGCGAAACTTCCCTGTCCCTTCTTGCCGATGGGAGTGTACACGCGCACCAGCACGCCGTCCTTGGATTTACCCTCGACGTAGTCAAACTCCCCAACCACAACCGCCACCAGGTACGTGGACATGATCGGCGTCCGGTCAAACTTGAGCTCCTTCAGCCCATCGTGGCCACGTTCCCTCACCACAGGCATGTTGGACAGCGCCACGCGATCCTGCGGCACCTCCAGCGTGATGTCAAAAGTGGCCTTTATCGCCGGTTCGTCCCAACAGGGAAAGCATCGCCGTGCATCCGTCGCCTCAAACTGCGTCACCCCGGCGAACCGTTCCTCCCCCGTCGACGTGAAGTACTTGCTCCGGTAGAAGCCCTTCATTTTGTCGTTCAGCTCACCGGTGAACGCGACCTCCAGTGTGGCCGCACCCGCCGGAATCTCTGCCGGGAAGACGAAGCATGCTGTCTCCTGGTCGGCACAGAACTGCGTTTCGCTGGCCGTGAGCGTCGTCCTGGTCGTTTCCTCTCCGAACGCTACCGTCGCCTTGCTGATGGTCAGATCGAGCGCGTTCAACGTGATACGATCGGTGGGAGATTTTACCTGCAAACAGCGAGAGCAAATATTAGCGCTGAAGATAACACAAAAGTCCACAAAGAGGTTCACATTTTAGAAAGGCACCACGTTGCAGGAAACCAACATTAGAATGTAATCACACCACTCGGGCTCGAAAAGGTTAATTGGTTGAACATTTCTTGTGGTACAACCCGACGGGGACCCGTTATAAACAACTGTTACACAGTCAGTACGCCGTGGTCGCAGAAAAGGTGAAAGTAAATGTTGTTTTTTTCTCTCTCTCTCTCTCTACTTCTTTGCAAATCAGCGCAACTCTGTCCACGCTTTTAAGGCGGCTTGCACTGTGAAGTCACTTAGCCACGCTTAGTGAGAGACTTCTTGGTTCCCTGCAGAGCCGTACCTAGGTTCCACGGCGCCCTTGGCGAAGCATCAATTTGGCGCCCCTCCAAATTTTTCATCATTTTGATATGTTTACTTGAATTTTCAGCGATTGCTTCAAAGAGTTTCAGCATTTTCCTGCATTCCTGAAAAAATAGTTTAACTGATTAGAAAATGGACTCCTTTTCAAACTTGTTTTTGGATGGATTCCTTTTGAAACTATTTTTTTTCAATTTATTTATTTTTGAAAACAATATTTCTCTTCTCTGTGACTATGTTTTTTTATTGATATAAAATTCCTAAAATTTGTTTTTTGAAAATTCATAGCTTCAAACAAAGGCAATTAGTTTTTACCTTTTTAACACATTGAAATTTGTTGTGTTAATTTTTCGACATCCAAAGTTTCTTAAAATTTTGTATAAAAACCATTACACTCAAATAGAGGGTGACGAGCGGGAATTCCCGGGAAATTGACCATTTTTGGACTTCTCGATTCCCGGGAAATTTGGTCGAAACAAAATTTTATAAACAAATACAAAAAAAAGTTTGAAAATTCGAAATTGTTCAGAACATTGGGTGTTCAATTTAAGATGTTCAAGTTCGAATGAACCAATGCTTCTCTTATCTTCTAATTCAGAAAGTGTAAATTTTAACTTGTTAAAAATTCCAATAACTATAATTGGGAAAACTTAAAATAATGTGGACCCCAAAATTAAATTTAAAGCATACTTAGCAGTTAGCCACAAGAAGAAAGTCTAATTTTTTTTTATATTTTTGTTCATTATTTCTAAGAGTATAATTTTCATATCCTCTTTCAAGCATAGCAATTCTTATAATCCATTTTTTTTATTCTTATTATTTTAATTTCGCTGTATCAAGGTAATTTCCTTTTTGATGTCATGGAGTAATTTTGTGTTTCGCAAACCTCAATATTAAATTATATCTTAGAAAAAAACTCTGGAAATCTTTGTAAAGTCCGCCAAATGTGAACATTCGGGTTTTCCGGATCACTATTTATTCAATGCATATTTACAGTTTTAAAAAAGAAATAAAAATATTAAAATTGTTGTTTTGAGTCGCTTTTTATTATATTGTAAAAATCCCGATACTGGGAAAATATATATTAGCTATTTTGTTATTTCACAAAAATCTAATAACCAGTTCATACAACAAGTTGTATTGCAGAAATTGAAAATCACGAGAATAGTCACCCTCTACACCCAAAGCTTTTAGAACCTTTTGTGTAAATGTGAAAATTTAGGCGAAATTACACTGGATAGCCCAACACATGGAATCCATGAAATAAAAAAATATGTGAAAGATAAGCAACTTTATCCATTCCATTAAAACATAACAAAACAAAAATTTTCAAGGAAAATGTTACTAACATTCTTCAAATAATTGACCCTAGAAGCAAAATTAAGTGGGTTTATGTTTTCCCAAAACATATTGCTGTTTTTGGAGTTGGAATTTTGCTTTGGTTTAAATTCTAATGGGTCCACGATAATAGTGTTTCTGCAAATCAAAATTATACAAGAAATTGTATAATATTTTACTTTTACGACTAAAAAGTTGGTGGGCATGCCAATCTATGCAACTTTGTCGAAGATACCCAAATTTTACTGTTTCTCTCTCTACAAGCAAATGAATACAAGCAGCAGAATATAATATATTTAGAGCAATTTATGTGCTCTTAAAAAACCAACCTTTTTTATGTTGAAAAAAAAAACATTTTGCTAGAAATTTAACAAAAGTCAAAGCATTTTTTGTGTTAGAAATATTCAATTTAAACACTTCAGTATTTTGAAAACGTAGGCCAATCTCAACGCACAAGTTTGCATTTAAAACGATAAAAATATCTCAAATGCCATTTTCTTTAAACTTGAAATATCTTATTCTTTTTATTTCAGATTTTCAATAGAAATGTGTAAATTTCAATTAAATAGCAGATTATATAAAAAAAAATACTTCAAAACATAAAAAAGCTTGATGGTTCCTGATGCTGGAAAAAATGGTGAAATTTAAATTGAATTTTATATACTGTAGTTGAAATATAAAATCTCTAGCTATTTCAAAGAACTTGCCACTTGAGCGCCCCCTTTGATAAATGAATTGAGAGAATTTAATTTTAAATTTAATTCTGGTACAATTATTGAAATAGTTGATTTTGGCGCCCCAAGTGTTATATGTAATATTTGTAATATTCCAACCAAGATTATCGAGTTATTTTGTAGTCCTACTTTAAAATTAGGCGCCCCTTTTGTTCTGAATACCTTTCTAGGATTTTATAATAACATGACAAATTTGTACAATCATCGTTTTCGGCGCCCCCCAAGGGCTGGCGCCCTTGGCGGTCGCCAACTGCGCCAACCCCTAGGTACGGCGCTGGTTCCCTGCTATGTACTATACGTGACTCGAGTATATCGTGTTACAGAGCTTGCAAACTTGAAATGCGGCACCGCGTGGAACGTGCCAACATTTCCCATGTGGTTTGCACCAACAGCTGGTGCTACTGCACTGCACGCCCCCTTTTAATGTAGGTGTTACATTTCAGCTTTTTTTTCTGGCTCTAAAGGGTTCATTTTATAAAGACACTCGATTGTTAGCCACTAGCTGGAGTTTAAAGATAACATACATATTAATCAAGCAGTTTGTTACATTTCAATAAGGCGTAATATTGAATGTTTTACCCTTTTGAATTGTTAGTCTTGATTAAAAAAATTAAAATATTGTTTTCGAAAAGATCGGAAAATTTTACGAATCTTTTATAGTCTAACATTGAAAATCGGACTATTTAGTTGCTAAGATATCGACATTAGAAAATTGTGTTTTTTTGGGTTTGACTTAGGAAACATCAATTTTCGTGTTTTAAAATAGTTGCATGCCAATATCTCAGCAACTAAGGGTCGTATCAACAAAGTTCAAAAAAGCAGAATATAGAGAATTTTCTCAGCTTTTCAAAAATATGTTTTGAAATGTGGACAAACATGGGCACTAATTAAAAAAATTAATAGCTGCGACAATATTCAAAAAAGTTACCTAAAAATGGCTATAACTTGACAACGGTGCACTTTCACTAATGTACTTTTTGATTGCAAATTCGATTTTAGTTGAAAAATGTTTGCGACCAATATTTGGATTTTTTTAAATCAGTATTGATTAAAAAAATTATTTTTATATTTAATTCATTCTAGAAATTTCTGAAAAGTTGGCATTTTATATCAGAAAACAAAAAAATAAAAATAGTGTTTTTTTTGCAAATCAAGTTTTAGTGACAAAAAGTGAAATTTAAAATCATAACATTTTTTTTAAATAACCTGCATTATTTTTTTCAGTGTAGTCCTATGGTACCTATGGACTTTTCCGAAGACATCAAATCGATCAAAACATCCTTCAAAAGACACAGATTCTTCAATTATCATTTATATTTTTGTATGGACAGCTGCCAAATTTGCATGGAAAATTATATGGACAAACTAACGATGCAAAATGGCTTCTTTAGGCATACCGAAGGCACCAAAAAAATTTCAGCTGGAACATAAAATACAAAAATTAAAATTATCAAAAACACCGATTTCGTAGATGTTTCCGTCTCAAAAATAGCAAGCTGAGAAAAACGTAAAGCAAACTTGTCCTGCCCATAAGGCTGCGTGCATTTTCATCACTTTTGAGTTATTGATGCAGTTTGGTTCAAAATCGTGTGCTCTTTCCAAAAAGCCTATAACATCTAGTACTTTGTTCTAGAAATCAGCAGGAAATCCAGTTTTCCGTGAAAACTTAACACGTAGCCTTATGTGTGGGACAAACTTCAAATGCGTTTTTCTCAGCTTGCTGTTTTTGCATATGGGACATATATGCGAACATGGGCAGTACGGTATTCTGAAATAGAGTACTAGATTTTATTGGTTTTTCTGATGATTTAGAACCAAATTGCATGATAAGTAAAAAAAATTGTGGTCCAATTTGAGCTCGGGAGGTTTCATCCGGTCTGGTTAAGTGTCCAATAGGTCACAATTGATTTTTTTTTTGAGAATCTTGCAGACTTGACTCAAGTTATGTGATATTTATGTAGTTTATTGAAGCCATATCTAACTCATTTGTATGTAAACAACTTCCGGATCCATCATTCGACCCTTCGTTAGTTAATAGAAAACACTTTCTAACGAGTCTAAAAGTTGGAAGATCTGTGAACCCTGTATCATGAAAGGGTTACTTAAGAGATTTTTTTTTGCTCTATTTATACTCGACGCGTTTTAAATTCAAATTGAATTATAATTTGATCTTTCATGCGAAGAAGGCGCAAACGTAAGAGGTGGAATAGGTTAGTTTACTGTGAAATCGACGCTAACTTTTAGAAATTTTCTTACCATCAAAAATTAAGTAACAATCTATACTTTTGTTCAAAAATGTAATAAAAAGATTTGCAAACAGAAACTTAAAATGCAGTTCTTTATTTTTTTTAAGAATATGGTCCTAAACTGCTCATGTTCGCATAAATGTCCCATATATAAGCCTACGTGTTGAAATTTCATTGTTTTGAAAATCCATTTCAAACCCGTGTGGTCATACAAAGGGTCATTGTATGCAGAAAAATAAGATTAATCATCTTATCAGCAATTTGAGCTTAATTAAAGGACCCAGTTCAAGGTGAATCACAAATGGTTAGTTCCTATCGCTTCAATAACGAGAACTAACCATTGCAATCCGGAATCACAAGAAATCAGATACCACAAACCAACATGCCCTCAACAACTCTAGTATGACGAGGAATAGTGAACGGCCACCGCAGCAGCAGCCGGGAAGAAGATGGAGCCAAAACAAACTAGTATAAATAATAAAACGTAACGGTAAATCGCGCGCGAATTAGCATAATAAAACAAACGCCGGCCGACGCCGATGTGAAAGGCGGCCTTTCAGTTGGGCACGTTTGATATCAACACACGCACACATACAAACAACATCATTGCGCGAACACTTTTCTGCAACATATTCAGCATCCAGCAGCATTTAACGCCGGATTAATGGACAACATAACATGAACAAAATGAAAACTCAACCTACAGAGCTCTTTGAAGTGTGTGTGTGTATGTGTTTCGTGCGATATTGGTAGGCATTTTTTGCGATTGGAGAAAGCAAAACTTTTGCACGTTTTGTAATAGGGGAACTATGCCCTTTCTCAGCCTATTTCTATTATCGGCCTATCAGCACTTTGATCATGAATTACAGCTTTTATAAAGTGTTTTTGACAATTCTGAAGTAATAAATAGCTCAAATAAAAGTGAGCAAGCAACTCTCCATTGTTGATACATCTGAAAATGTTGATTTAATAGCGGAAAATGGCAAAAGTGATGAGAATGGGTCGAACGGCTTAGTGTGATTAAAATGGGTATATTTCCCCTAGATGCCTCTCAAGGCTTACGTAACAGACCGTTAACCCTTTGAGTTCTATTTTGGATAAATATTTACTTTTTCATACATTTGATTGCTATATATAAATTATACAAATTATTAGGTCAGAGATGGTCTCTATAACAGGGGTGACCAAAGTATGGCCCGCGGGCCAAACGTGGCCCGCGAGGTGATTTTTTGTGGCCCGCGGACCCATTTTGAATGATCACGTAAAATGGCCCGTTGACCACTTGTAACATGATTTTATGCTTTTAAAAAAATAAAGGTTTATTTTAAACATTTTTATGCTAATCTTTTATACTTTTTGTTAATAAAAAATGCTAATGACTTATCAGTATTTTGATCCCCATTTTAGGACACACATATTTTCACACGGTTCAATGTGACTGAAACTAATAAATATCGTGAAAACTTTCATCAAACATTTTTGGAAATATTTATAAAACATTCAAATTTGACTTAGGTAGAAACCTGTAATTGTTCTAAAAATATAAGTATTCTAGATTAATTTGGAAGTCATAATGACCCTTTTATGAACTGACCCTCAAACTAACTTTACACTTAGAAACCGGGATTTGAACTCATGACAGTTAAATAACGAATCTGATTGACTACCATCT
The DNA here is from genome assembly GCF_015732765.1 of Culex quinquefasciatus. Classification (NCBI taxonomy): domain Eukaryota; kingdom Metazoa; phylum Arthropoda; class Insecta; order Diptera; family Culicidae; genus Culex; species Culex quinquefasciatus. The sequence goes on along the minus strand of NC_051863.1, from coordinate 144,749,146 downwards.
AATTCAGGTAGACACAATTTTGAAATCGGAGGATCGCGGCTATTGCAAATATTTTACAAAGCTTTTGTCGAACGACCCTCCCCTTCCCAATTATTAAAAATTGCCTCAAAAACAAGGAGCAAAAATATTTATAAAAAATCGAAAAATCAATGGAAACTTAGGTACGCTCAGCAGAAATCAATTTAAACATGAATTCCTCTTCGTGCAGAATCATTTGAGCATGTTCGAGTTTATTGAAAATAAATTTTATTTTTGTAAATTTTCGATGATTCAATGTTTTTTCGCCAAAAAAAATCGTCGATTCTTTTTTTTTGAAAATAATGATTGAAGTTTAACTTTACGGTTGCTTAAAACATTTTCTATCATTGAAATTCTAGCTCTAAAAGATTTTTCATTAGTCACACAACTCTGAAATATACATACAAAACTATTATTTGTAATTACCGAAAATGTTCAAAAAATTAATAAAAAATCATCTTATAGATGTATTTTCTAGTCTTTTAAATTAAAATTATTTAGAAAATCTGGCCCGCAAGCTCAACTGAGCTTTAAATTTGGCCCGGGCTCCAAAAACTTTGAGCACCCCTGCTCTATAACGAAACAAACCAGTTTAACTATCATGCGTCTCCATCAACACTACATTTCTACAACTATCATTCAATGGAAGCGCATGGTATCTAAATTCAAGTTTAAATACCGTGCGTCTCCATAAATTGTTTCTGGAGATTTAGTTTTGATGGAGACGCATGGTAACTATTTTGTATGCTTGTAATTAGCTATTACTGCTCATTACTTGGTTGCACCCAACCGGACCCTAAGATGACAGGTTTCGTGAGTTGCGCGTATTCACCGTATTCACCGACAAATGACAAGTGGGCCTCGTCGGAGTACGGCCATCAAATACGCAACTCAACATTTGCATAGGAAACTTTTTTTTTCGTGACGGCTTTTGCGGCTAATTAGAATCAACTGTTTTATAATAATATTTGAACGTGGCGTATCTCTAAACAAGTTAGGCCCACTAGGCCCACAAAACGGGGTGTGCTCAGTTTGTATGGGAGCTGTCAACATGCTCCCGGGCTGGTTGCACCATACAATTTCAAAAATATTATTCCAATAATTGATTATTGTTTGGTTTGAACTAGAATCACATCTCGCAACAAATTGAATTACAAATTTTTCAAATGTTTTTTCAATGTTTTCAAAACTAAGCCAAATGTGGTAATTCCCAAAATCATACTCCAGAAGACCGTTATGCAGCAACCTACTCGAGATACAGTTAAATGCCGCCGGGCCAGAACGGTACAATCCGACCTCACAAACACCGTAATCAGATCAAAATAAGGGGTTTTAGTTCAAACAAAACAAGTTGCTTCGCAGGAAACCTCGAATGGAAACAACAACAAAAAAATGCACCAGTTGAAACAACAGAGCCAAGAAAAGCAACAAAAAAACCTTCACGACGACAATCCGAAAGATAAATGGCCTGCAAGGCGGTGACCTTTTTCTCGGAAAGTGAAATTTCTGAAATCGTTACCGTTGTTTTGGGTTTTGCACAACAGCGATTGACCGGGCACCGGTTGGGTTCAATTTACGAGATTTCAGCCGACTCTGTTTGGTTTATTTGGCGTAAATTTGCGTGCGACGGGAAATGGGACCACAGTTGGGCAATGTTTGGAATCCGTCGGGTGCGATCGATCTGTTGGTCGAATTTGATACCCATGGAACGTGGGATTCATTTTTGTTTAATCTGAATAGATAAAGCCATTGCTAGCGAGTAGGATACTTTTGACGAGGAACTTCGTCTTAATATTAAACGATCAACTTCGTAGTGAAATATTGAAAAAATGATTTTTTTTACAGTTGATTTCATTTGAAATTAATATAATTTGACTAAAATGAAGACGCAAAACTTATATTTGATGACAAAAAAGATAAAATGAAAAAAATATTTTAGCAGTTCTCTGCGAAATCGATCTTTTTTTATGAATTTTAATTTTTGTATTTTTTTATTCCGGCTGAAACTTTTTTGGTGCCTTCAGTATGCCCTAAAAAGCCATTTTGCATCATTAGTTTGTGCATATAATTTTCCATACAAATTTGGCAGCTGGCCATACAAAAAATATATAAGAAAATTCAAAAATCTGTATCTTTTGAAGGAATTTTTTGACCGATTTGGTGTCTTCGGCAAAGTTGTAGGTATGGATAAGGACTACACTGAAAAAAATGATACACGGTAAATAAATTGGTGATTTTTAATTTAACTTTTTGTCACTAAAACTTGATTTGTATATAATATTTTTATTTTTTTGATATGTTTTAGAGGACATCAAATGCCAACTTTTCTGAAATTTCTCAGAATGGGCAAAAAATCTTTGACCAAGTTATGATTTTTTTATCAATACAGATTTTTTCAAAAAATCGAAATATTGGTCGCAAAAATTTTTCAACTTCATTTTTCGATGTAAAATCAAATTTGCAATCAAAAAGTACCTCAGTAAAATTTTCATAAAGTGGACCGTTTTCAAGTTATAGCCATTGTTAGGCAACTTTTTTTAAAATAGTCGCAGTTTTCCTTTTTTTCTAAATTAGTGCACATATTTAGTCACTTTTGAAAAAAAATATTTTTCAAAAGGGCCAAACATTCAATATTACGCCTTTTTGAAATGTTAGTTTTGATTTTAAAAAATTGAAAATATTTTTTTCGGAGAGATCGGAATATTTTGTTACTGAAAATCGGACAATTAGTTACTGAGATATCAACGTTAGAAAATGGTGGGTTGTTTGGATGAGACTTAGAAAACATAAATTTTCCTGCTTTGTAAACCTTTGCATGGCAATATCTCAGCTACTAAAGGGCGTATCAACAAAGTTCAAAAAAGCATAATATAGAAAATATTTTTTTCAAAAGTGGGCAAACATCTACACTAATTTAAAAAATGGAAAACTGCGACTATTTTCAAAAAAGTTACCTAAAAATAGCTATAACTTGAAAACGGTGCACTTTACGAGAATTTCACTAAAGTACTTTTTGATTGCAGTGGCAGTGCGTGACCGAATGGTTACGCTGCCCGCTTTGTAAGCGGATGATTCTGGGTTCGATTCCCATCTGCTGCAACCTTCCATCGGATGAGGAAGTAAAATGTCGGTCCCGGCCTTGGTTGTTGTTAGGCCGTTAAGTCATTCCAGGTGTAGGAGTCGTCTCCATGCCATAAGTACAAACAACACACCAAACCAAGCCTACTCCGGTGGAATCGCTGGCGGCGTTTGGACTCGCAATCCAAAGGTCGTCAGTTCAAACACTGGGGTGGAAGGTTCCTTGGAGTAGAAAGAGGTTTGGGTGCTCTCCCCATTCAAGCCTTCGGACTCCTAGGTTCGAGCAGAAACTTGCAATAGAGACCACAAAAGACCCGGGGGTCGTTAATGTGGATGGTTTGATTTTTAACTTTTTGATTGCAAATTTGATTTTACATCGAAAAATTAAGTTGATTTTTTTTTGCGATTTTAAAATTAAGCATGAAATTTTTAAGTTATGCACCGCATCAAACGGGATTAAGTTGTTGTTGTTAAAACTTTATTTTTGGCAGCTTTAACCTTTGCGGTCATTCCAATTCCAATATCTAATAAGGTTTGATTTATAAAACATCACAAAAGCACGTTGATTTCGTATGGAACTGCCGAATTGCTTCCACCAATATAAGCATCGTTTTTTTTACATAAATGCATAACATTTCTTAAATTCTCAGTAGGTCATGCCGTTGCCACAGGATACAGGACACCTCAAACGGCCATAACCAAATTCAACCCAATTTCCAAACAATTGAATCTAAATCACGTTGCCTTGCCAGACAAGAGAGAGAACGAGGAGGGGTTAAACCGGCACGTGGGTTAAGCTATATCGTGGACACTTACCCGGATCTGGACCACGGTGCTGCCCTCGAACGTGAACGCCGTCAGGTTCGGCTTCAGCCGCAGCTCGTAGTGCTCGGGCACGACGTTGGTCGGCAGTCGCTGGAAGGCCGGCTTGGACGATGACATGCTGCTGCTGAGCGGATGCTGGAGGTCGACGGCGGCGGCGGTGGCTGTTCCGTGGGTCCTGTCGTCTTCGTTGACAGCTCTTCCGTCACTGCTATCACCGCCACGAGATGACGCGAGCCGATGCTGCACACCACTTTTATCTCGAGCTGACAAGCCGTCGTCGTCACTCACACACTCAGCCGGCGGCGTGGCACTCTTTGATATGGTGCAAAAGCCGGACCAGGACTTTATCACTGTGCCGTGGCTTGACCAAGCTGGACCGTGCTTCTTCAGGTGATCCTTCGATATGCCGGCGTTACAGTCCAGTTGCAACAACTTCTCTGGACAGCAGACGGCAGTGGTCCTTAGGTATCGACTGCGACTGCGCTCCAAAATCGAGTTCCTCGCACGCAAAAGCACCCACGACGACAGTCGCCACGGAGACACCACTTTCGACGACGATGACGGGACAGAATTATAGCAGCGGCTACTTTGACGACCGAGACCAAATTCTGCAAAATATCGTTTTTAGGTCAAAATCTGCGGAATTCTTGCCACACACACACGCGCGCACTATGAGATATGGGTCAAAATCGCAATTTGCACACACATCCGCCAGGAGAGATTCGCTTTCGTGGCGCGCGGTCTACGTTCAACGCGGTTATATGGTACAGACTCGAACGACGACGATGTTCACTGCTGAAGGCAACCCGATAGACTGTCGGCGGTGGCGAGCGTTGTGAGACCCTTTCCCAATGTAGGTAATCTGGTGCCGTTTTATTCGCGAGTGAGAACGGCGTGCCGTGCAGTAGTGATGGTGCGCGCGCGGAACTTGCGAAAAATTGAGCGTGGCCGCGCACAGTGACGGCGGGTTTTTAGTAATTTTACAATTTGTGAAAATAAGTTGTTTTATATTATATTAACTACATCTAACTAATATTGATTCGGTTATTTATTTCAGGGTTGTTACGGGAGAGTCGAAAAAAAATCCGCGCCAAATCCGCGCCGACCTAAATTCCGAAACCGCGCGAAATCCGCGCCATATAAAAAAATATCGCGATCAACATTAAAGAAATTTTATTTTTAATGAGGAAAAACTAATACAGAAAGTATTTGATAAAAAAACTCGGTTTATGTTTAAAAGCTCCAAAAGAATGAAAACAATAAATCCATTTTTAAAAATACCTAAAGAGACGGTAGAAGCAAAGGTCATGAAAAATCTTCAAAATAGAAAATACAATATTTAAAAACTTAAAAATTTAACTTCAAAATATAAGCTCAAAATAAATCCAAATCTAAAATTATAAGTAGATAAAATTTTAAATTTCGATAGTCTAAAATTCAAAATCTACGAACTTTTATACAGTTTTCAATCCAGAATCCTCGCTAAAATTTCACTACGAAAGAAATTTAATTTCCGATATTTAAAATATTGTCTTCTCATCATTTCAAAATCTCTAACAGAAAAATGACTTCAAAATTGTGGCATTCAAGAATTTAAGAATTTAATTAAAAGCTTAAGAATACTAAAATTAGATTTTTTTTTGTTTTCTATATTGTTTTGAATTTGTTATTTTTTTTTTTAAATTTCAACTTTTTAATTTTGATTTTTTTAATCTTCAAATTTTTGGTATTTTGAGTTTCAGATTTCTAAAATTTTGAATTTAGAAATTTCAGATTTTTTAAATTGAAATTTTAGAAATTTCGAACAAAATTGATATGTATTTTGATTTTTTTGTTAAAATCGAAAGAACTTCAAAATTTTAATGAAAATAAAAGTCAAAGCAACTAAAAACAATCTAAAACGCATTTTCTGCATGTTTGTCAATACTTAGGTATTTTGAAACTAATGATTGCAAAACAACTGGACAGGTGTATAATGCATTTTTAAACACTTTTTCATTCAAATGTTCAAATCGTGGCTCGTAAATTCAATTTTAATTTCCCATTTTTGCCTCCTCGACTTTGGTCAGAGTTGAGGGACATAAACTTCAAAAATAATTGCAACGGCCTAAAAGTATTAAAACAAAAAAGTTTCGATTGTTTGAATTTCAGAAGCTTTGAATGTTCTGATCTTTTATTTTCGCCAAGAATGTTAAAATCTTGAAAAAAATATTTCTACGATTAAATTCCATCTAAAATTTTAAAGTGGAGGTCAGCTTCTGTTACGTTCAATCAAGCTCATATTTGGCGCCCACCAGAACAAGCCCCAAAATAGTTTTTGTTACACATTCTAATTTCTATATCTTCGGGAAAAGTTTGTAATATTTGATTTACAACGTTAAAAATTTAATAAATTCAGTATAAAATTAAAAATAAATAAGGTTCAAAATCATTACTCAAAACTTAAAAGAAATGAAATATTCAGAGCCGGAGATGTTAAGAAATGACAAGAAACATATAAAAATAATTTCTACATAATCTTCATCTTCATTTTTCCACGTTTCGTACTAAGAAAATACAAACAAACATTTTCAGAAGAAAATTCAATTAATAAAAAATATGAAATTCTTGCACTCAAAGGAAAAAACAAATTATCGTAATTCCTGACAATATTTTTCTTAATAACTTGAAAGAAATTCTATCTCTCAATTAATTTATTTATCAAAATTGCCATCCGCGCGAAATCCGCGCCTGAGCAAAATTAGCCAGCAAATCCGCGCCAGATCCGCGCTATCCGCGCGAAACGCGCCATCCGCGCGATCCGCGCCGTCCGTAACAACCCTGTTATTTTTTATATTCGAAGTAGGGGAGAGTGGGGATAGTGGGGAGACTTGATCCCCTTTTTTGTATCGCACATAACTATGTCAATTTCTCACAAAACTATAAACTTTTTGCATGAATTGAAAGCTTAAACATTCATCTATGTTTGGCTTATAAGGGTATTTCATCAGATGAACTCTCCGAATCATGCCAAGCGTTTTGCCTTCCTCACCTTACTGAGGAAAGGCTATAAAATCACTCGAAAACTGAACTTCTCAATTAGACCTCCTAGACCCACCTTCATGTATACCTATCGACTAAGAATCGAATTCTGAGCAAATGTCTGTGTGTGTGTGTGTGTGTGTGTAGGGATGTGGGTCTGTGCACCAAAAAATATGCACTCGATTATCTCAGCACTGGCTTAACCGATTTGGACCGTTTTGGTCTCATTCGATTCGTCTTGGGGTCCCATAAGTCCTTATTGAAAATTATGAAGTTTAGTAAAGTACTTCAAAAGTTATGCTAAAAAAACGATTTTGACTAAAGTCCGGAAGATTGTAAAAAGGGTGGTTTTTGTAAGAAACCCCAGCATATTATACATTTTTAGAAAGGTATTCAAAAGACCTTTCTAACGCGTTCAATACATTGAAGATCTGACAACCCTATCAAAAGTTATTAGCAATTAAGTGTTATTTATGCACTTTTTGGAAGCCGGATCTCAGATATCACGATGAAAACGTTGTCCGGATCTATCATGCAACCCGTCGTTGAACAGGTAATCAAAAGACCTTTCCAACGCGTCCAAACATTGAAGATCTGACAACCCTATCAAAAGTTATAAGCACTTAAGAGTTATTTATACACTTTTGGAGGCTAGTTCTCAGATATTTAGATGAAAACGTATTCCAAATATATCATGCGACCTATCTTTGGATAGGTAATTTAAAGACCTTCCCACGAGCGTGTCTATTTTGGATAGCATTACCCTTTGAATGAGAGGAAGGCACCAACCACCTAAGGGTGGATTAAGTTACGTTTTTAAAAAATATTTTAAACTGGCATTTTAAAAATGATAGGGGTAAATTGATCCCCCTTTCAACATTTTGAAGAAATTTTAAGCAAAATGTTTCTTATTCATCCAAACTTTTAATTTTCTATAAATTACAGCAATTTCACATAAAACCTGTACGTTTGTGTTCAAAATATAACAAGTTTTAGTATGTAAAATATTTAAAAACCTAAAATATTATTTTTTAGACCAAAATTAAGCATGTTTGCTGAAAATTTTGTTTTACAAAACTTTTGAAAAAGGTTCAAACTGCAGTAAGTTATGTACACTATACTAAAGGAAACTATGTATGAAAACCCAGTAATTAATTAATCTTGAGGCTGATTCCAGTGACTGTAAAATGCAGGGATCATGTCTCCCTAAACGTACTTTTTTGAACAATTGATTGTAAAAATAGTATGACGATAAATTTAACATGAAATGCGTAATGGGTTTGGAGTTGATAAGTTTATCAAACAATTCATGTACAAAAAATATTTTTTTGAAAAAGTTTTTAGTGTTATGCATCAAAAAAAGAAAAAAAGATCTCTTTTAATTTGTTTGCAGCTCGTTTTAGAAAAATGTGTGTAACTCAATCTAAACATTTTTAATTTTTTTCTTTGTTTTCTACAATGAGTTTTAGTTAATTTCGCACAACTTTCTAGAACAAAGCTAATTGTTTTACCCACATGCTGACGAGATACAGGCTTGAGATCAAGTGTCCCCGGGGATCAAGTCTCCCCACTCTCCCCTAATCCATGTTTTTCAAAATACTGATAGTTGTTAACACATGTTTTACAAAATACATATGTTTTACAAAATGTTTTACATGTTTTACAAAATACTGATAGTTTAATTTTAATGGAGACGCATGATCTTTTGGCTAAGCACTTAGCAGCCTTAGCCTCACAAAAAATTACATTTGGCATAAATATTTATAGTTTGTTAAAAATCGTTCGAAAATATCCTTCAGGAACAATATTCTAAATTTTTTACAAAAAAAAAAATGTGCAGGCCTTCTCAAAATAACAAACATGACACTTTAAAAAAAATTGGTCGCAATTAACTGATAACAATTTAAAATGCATTTTCTTGAGTTGATAATTACTTTTAGCATAATTGAACCAGTTGAAAAATATTTTTATTTAATAAAAACAAATGAAGTTTTGAAAATATCTTTGCATCGACGAAAAAAATCTTCTGGAAAAAACTCGGCGGAAACACAGAATTTCACAAAAATTCTAAATAATTTTAAACAAAACTCTTAATTAAACCAATACATTCCATTATCCATGTTTTCGTTTTTTTTTTTATTTTCTTACGTCATAATTGAGTTCTACCGCCCCATTTTAGTAATGTTTGAATATTTTATTGCCTACTCACGGCGTGATTTCTGGAAAAACTTAAGGAGAAAAAATAGCCATCGCTACTTTCAAATGTGTCTTATAAGAAATTTTCTCAGCTTTCCAATGCTTCTAAGAGCGAAATGTTTCATCGTGAAATTTCAGAGAAATCTATATTTTATGTTTTTTTTTATTTTAAAATATATAGTAATTTATTAGAAACTTTTAAACAACAGTCCAGGAAACTTGTCAAATTATGTGTTTCATGTGTCATTTACTCATCAAAATGTGCAAAATAAAACAAGAAACAACTCTGTAGAAGGTTGCAATCCGCTAAACATTTTAAAAATGAAGTTTTAACCGGAATTTCGGAGGTATAGGATTTATACAGAAATTAAAATCATAAAACTGTAATGAAATATGATTTTTACACCGGTATGCTCTGATTCAGCTTGGAATTAGCTGATACAACCGACATTTTTGCAGGTTTGAGATTGATATGGGAATTACTATATATTCATGAATAAATATCATATTGCCAGTTGCATGTTCATATTAAACAGTTGCATGGATACAAAACATGTTTCATACTTGAACTGCAAACTACTGTTGCAAGCTGTATAGGAGAAATACTTTTCATGAGAATGAAATGATTGTTTTAGTTTTTTTTGTATGCAATGATCAAGGAATTCGCAATATTATAAAAGTCTTATAAATCTCATCATTTTAATATATATACCTTGATTTTTGTTCAAATCGTTTGAATGTTTCGAGTTTTATTGCTTCTTTTAAGTGCGTTTTCAACAGTAGCAATTATATAGAATTTTATCTTTATTTTATACTCATGAAAATATGACTTTTGAAGCTTGCAACAGTAAAATGTAGTGCATTTTCTCTTTTAAATCTTGTTTGAATGTATGTTCCTGGTTAATGTTTGCTTAAGAAAATATCAAATTTATTCATTTAAATCCCATAATACCATTAACAATCACAAACCTGCCAAAAATTTCGGTTGAGCAGCCACGTGATATTCGTACACAAAAAATATGTAATAATCGAATAATTCTTGTCAAAAATATATTTTAACAAGGTCTTATGCTTATAATTTCTGAACAAATCCCATAACTACAAAAAATCGGTTTAAACTTCATTTTTAATATGTTTAACGGATTGCAACCCTCAACAAAGTTGTTTCATGTCTTATTTTGCACTGTTTTGATAAGTTTTCTGAACTGTTTTTTTTTTAAACAGAAGTAATTTTGATAATATAAATGATGTGGCAACTTTATCCATTTTAATTTCCCTATTTTTATTTTTAAATAAATGCACCGCCATGGTGAAGAATGAATACATGTTTTGTTATCAACTAATACTGTTTCAAACTGTTCACTCGAAAACGATTCGATAATATGTACGTACCAATGTTTCTGAATGATTGTATACGAACTAGGCACCGTATCCGCAAGGGATGAGTTAAACTTGCACTGCTCACCAACATTGCATTACACTAATCGAAAAAGATTATGGAAAACGTTAGAATCCAGTTAGATTATGTAAATCAAATCATTCGGCAGCACAGATGTGTCAAAACAAGACGATAACAAGAGAAACCCGAAAAGGAAACTTCATTCACTTGATGCTGTTCACTCGAATCGACATTTGTTTCTTTCAAATGTTTCATACAAGCTTGCGTTCAACAATTTTCGCTCCATTTGAAAGTCGTGCACGGCTTGTTTGATGAATTTAAAAATTTGTGGTTTGATCACGTTTCGAATTGAATTTGAGCCCACAGATTTTTCAAAATAAAATATTGACATATTATTATTGATAATGTGATTTATCACTTAAACATAAAAAAATGAAATGTTCGTTTTCATAATCATATATTTTATTTACTTACTCATTCTTTTCATTTAATCGTAATATATAATTTGCTTTTAGTTCAATATATAAACAATATTTTCATGTATTAAAAACTATTTACAAAAATACAAATTGTAATTTCATACTCCAACTACATCAAGTTTTTTTCCATTCATTTCTGTTCAATTTCAGTTTTAAGTTAGGTTTTGTGTGTTTCTTGTGAAGAAAAACCAGTCCACACTCTCAAATATTTTTACATTTGAGAAAAAGTGCGCCCTTATAGCACACCAGCCTGCTGCGACACATCGCAGGTTGAGTTTGGATAGATTCCGTTGTAAGTTTTATTTTGTAGTCTCTCTTTCCGTCCGACCATCTTTTCTCCGACACGCGCGCAAACCGATAAACGCAAATCGCTGAAAGCGTTCGGTAGATATTTTTTTTCTAAATCAACACATTTTAACTTAAATTTGCGTGAGCGTGCGCGCGCTCTCAAGTAAACCGCTTGGTAGAAAAAGTTCTTACAATTAGATGATTTCCACATTTTTTTTTGTTTTGTTTCGTTTTTTTTTTGTTACCTTTCAGTTATCTATGGACGAAATTTTATGGGATGGGACGTGCGTGCGCTAATTTAGCATAAATTTTCGCTGCATGCAATATTTTGCTTCTTTTTGTGTCTTTTGTTTTACGCGAAACGTGCAGATTTAGTCTGTGGCATTCTTTCGGGCGAAAAAGGACCTTTTGCTTTCGCTGATGCTGTTAGAGGTGATGGTGAGTGTTTGTATTTTTTTTTTTGGTTCCAATTTTAGTTAGAACTCAGTTTGCTAAGAAAGAGAACAAACCAAAGAAGTCTACTGGTCAAAACTGCTCAACTATTGCTGGTCGCGCAAAGAATTTACTTGTGTTTGAAAGTCTCTAGTTGGTATTAATTTGCTGTCCATTATTTTTACTAATTTGTTCTGCTCTAAATTGGATCGAAGTACTTGTAGTGATTTGCATGCGTTTCGTTAAATGCTAGCTGCTTTGATTTTGTTTAGTTGACTAAGACCGTTGTGAGTGCAAATTTAATGCTGTGCTGATTGTTTAATTTGTTCCAATTTAAATGATTAATCTTTTCAATAAATCTATGTCTTTTTGACTACGTCTACGTTTTTTCTTTTTTGTATAGTTTAATCTGGATATTATTGTATGTCTCTATTTGACCGTTCAATTTCACTGAGGAACAATAACAAAAACTGACCTTAGCGCTAGGCTAAGTAAAAGCATCTTTGCTACCAGATGAACGCGTAGAATTAAAACTATACCTCGAAAACCGTTTTACTCATGATCAACTGATACCTTTTTCTTTTTGATTGTTTTACAACTCTTCCTCACCATACAAAAAGCAACCGTCTTCAATAACTCGACTCATATTTCACCTTTTTTCTTCTTTATAAAACAGACCCTTAATCCAACCATACATAACCATTCACAACGATTTTTTTAAGTACAAACATGAATCGATTCACCGACTTTACTTAGATGCTGCAGTTGCAAAAAAGTTTTCCCTTTCGATGGATTTCGCAGCTCTGTCCGCGTACAATTTATTGTATTTACAGAATTAGTTTACGTGGTGTAACTTTGGGTTGCCACAAAATGTTAAAATGCTTTCTTTTTTTTTACTTTTTATTCCTGTGTGTTATAAAACGTGCTAGTTTGGTTTTGTTTTTGTTTTCTGCTTGCATATTTAAGGTCACTATAGTGACTCGAACGCTTTCCTAACATATCTTTTTTTCACGTTACAAAGCTTTCGCCATCGCCGTTGTTAGAGAATTAGTTAGATTAGAGTGGTACTTGTTATAAATTGTTGTAGATTTGTATTTAGGGTCTTGTTGTTTGTTCTTACTCGTATTTAAATATAATTATGTTATCACATTCAATTCAGAACGAAATCAATCTTATTAAACTATCAAAAATTCAAACATTTATACATCCAAACTTTTCTTTTTCCTTCGATCGATTTGCATTACTTATCTCGTTTTGAGACTGGTTTTCTTTATCTCGATGTTTCACAAGCAATAATGTTCAATGCATGATGTTTTTGAAAGTGTTCTTTTGTTGTTGTCAACATGAGGCTTCAAATAATGTCGAAATTCTGAAAGCTGATTTTGAGATAAATAAAGCAATTTAAAAAATACCTGTTTGAATTCGAGGGGAAATAATTGCGTTCCGTTTTCTTGTACCACATATTCTTTATATTACTTGGTCAGATTCTAGGTTGATGTCCACAACGAACGAAACTACTCTTTTCTACTACCTACATCAATTGTTTTCGCTATCATTTGCTGAGGGGTTGTATTCCTTCGCTCTACTTATTTTGATTTCAGTTAATTGTATTTTGTTTGCTTTACTTTTCTATCGTCACATTTCGATTATCCCGAATGGGGCCTAAGGGAGGAAGTTTTCTGAACATAACTTGAGCAAAAACGCAAACAGTCTGTGTGCTAATACAATGTCAGAGAGAGAGAGAGGGAATAGTTCGTTATTGATCTACTAATGGTGCTACAGCTAAGAAGTTCGTTTCTGCAACCCTTTAACGCTTCTGTCTTGTTGTATTCTAGTCTAGTAGTTGATTGAAGTTAATGTACGGTTTTCGCTACGCTACGAAATAGAGTGTTATTTTGCAGTAGTCGCCTAGTTTTTTTCCGTATTCGGTCACAAACATAGATCTTTCTTTTTTTCTGTGACTGAGCTGTCCATGAGTGTTTAATAAAAAAAAAACTAAATGATATCTCGAAAACAGAATTAAAAAATCGCTAAAATTTCCATTCTCAAAGAACACATCACAGTAAATTAGAACCAAAAACTGAAAGAGTTTTTTTTAAAGAACGAAATCCTCTGAGATTAGAGACCTGCTTTATTTTTTTTAGCAAACCTCATTGTGAAACTGCCTACTTTTCCTAATATTCACGAATGATGATACAGCCAACTTGTTATCGCCAAAAATAACAATACTGAAGTCCTTTTCAGTATCAATTTGAGTGCTGAAAAAATCCACTTTTCAGAACTTCTATCAAAAAGTAACACCTTTAAGTATTGATTGTGGGTTTGACATTTATCTTGACAGCGAATATATTTTTTTGCGAACTTTTGCATCCACTGGCACTACCCAGGTCCTGGAGTTTCAATTAATTGTTAAAACATATCTGGAGTTTTTTTTTAAAGGTCCAATAAACCAAATTTTCAGTTTTTGCTTTTTGGGTGTTTTTTTATACCCCTGACTCAAGGCGGTTTCAAAAACACCCAAAAAGCAAAAACTGGAAATTTGGTTTATTGGACCTTTAAAAAAACTCAGATAATTTTGTTGAAAAGGGGGTGTGCCTCTTCTTCAGACCCTCCTTGTGCAGCCAGATGTTGTCTTAGGAAGGGTTATTTTATTACGTAACGCAGGTCCAAAAATCATGTTTTGCGTTACGTTATATAAGAACGCTTCCTTAAACTTCTCCACGACCAAATCAATATTCTCAATAGTCCATCGCCGCCATATTGGCCGTCATTTTGTATTACGACATCAGTATGGGGCTAAACGAATCAAAAGGTAAAAAATGTCAAGATTCGATTACCCGAAGACATGATTATCCTAACTGCATTTTCTTGCAAGGACATGTTTTATGAAGACTACTTTTAAATTGAAAAATGAAGTCTAGAACTGAGCAGTTCTCTAGGATTTTCGTCATTCGATTTTTTTGTATTTTTAATCCGAATGAAACTTTAGTGCCTTCAGAAGTAACTATCATTTATGATTTTGCATCATTAGTTTGTTTATATAATTTTCCATACAAATTCAGCAATGTCCATACAAAAATGATGTATGAAAATTCAAAAATCTCTATCTTTTGAAGGAATTTTTGATCGATTTGGTGTCTTCGGCAAAGTTGTAGGTATGGATACGGACTACATGAAAAAAAATACAGTAAAATTTGGTGATTTTTTATTTAACTTTTATCACTAAAACTTGATTTAAAAAAACACTATTTTTAATTTTTTTTTTTTTGATATGTTTTAGAAGGCATAAATGCCAACTTTCAGAAATTTCAGGTTGTGCAAAAATCACTGACCGAGTTATGATTTTTAATCAATACTGATTTTCAAAAAATCGAAATTTTGGTCGTAAAAATTTTCAACTTCATTTTTCGATGTAAAATCAAATTTGCAATCAAAAAGTACTTTAGTGAAATTTTGATAAAGTGCACCGTTTTCAAGTTATAGCCATATTTAAGTGACTTTTTGAAAATAGTCGCAGTTTTCATTTTTAAATTAGTGCACATGTTTGCCCAGTTTTGAAAAATATTTTTGAAAAGCTGAGAAAATTCTCTATATTTTGCTTATTTGGACTTTGTTGATATGACCTTTAGTTGCTGAGATATTGCAATGCAAGGTTTAAAAACAGGAAAATTGATGTTTTTAAGTCTCACCCAAACAACCCACCATTTTCTAATGTCGATATCAGCAACTAATGGTCCGATTTTCAATGTTAATATATGAAACATTTGTGAAATTTTCCGATCTCTTCGAAAAAAATATTTTTGGAATTTTCAAATCAAGACTAACATTTCACAAAGGCCAAACATTCAATATTACGCCCTTTTAAAATGTTTGTCTTGATTTGAAAATTCCAAAAATATTTTTTTCGAAAAGATCGGAAAATTTCACAATTGTTTCATATATTAACATTGAAAATCGGACCATTAGTTGCTGAGATATTGACGATAGAAAATGGTGGGTTGTTTGGGTGAAACTTAGAAAACATCAATTTTCCTGTTTTTAAACCTTTGCATTGCAATATCTCATCAACATAGTCCGAATAAGCAAAATATAGAGAATTTTCTCAGCTTTTCAAAAATATTTTTTTCAAAACTGGGCAAACATGTGCACTAATTTAAAAAAATGAAAAACTGCGACTATTTTCAAAAAGTCACTTAAATATGGCTATAACTTGAAAACGGTGCGCTTTATCAAAATTTTAGTAAAGTACTTTTTGATTGCAAATTTGATTTTACATCGAAAAATGAAGTTGAAAATTTTACGACCAAAATTTCGATTTTTTGAAAAATCAGTATTGATTAAAATTCATAACTCTCAGTGATTTTTGCACAACCTGAAATTTCTGAAAAGTTGGCATTTTATGTCTTCTAAAACATATCAAAAAATAAAAAAATTAAAATAGTGTTTTTTGTAAATCAAGTTTTAGTAAAAGTTAAATAAAATCACCAAATTTTTTTACCGTGTATTATTTTTCCAGTGTAGTCCGTATCCATACCTACAACTTTGCCGAAGACACCAATCGATCAAAAAATTCCTTCAAAAGATACAGATTTTTAAATTTTCATACATCATTTTTGTATGGACAGCTGCCGAATTTGTATGGAAAATTATATGGACAAACTAATGATGCAAAATGGCTTCTTTGGGCATACCGAAGGCACCAAAAAAGTTTCAGCCGGATTAAAAAATACAAAAATTAAAATTGAAGAAAAAAGACCGATTTCGTAGAGAATTGCTCAACTACAAAACTGTGCTTTTTTGCAAATTTACTTCTTTAGTGTTACGAGAATAAAAAATAGTGTGTGATAGAAAAAAAACTATCATTTGATGATTCCTGCATCAACATATCAGGGAGTATAGCGACCGTCACTATAGTTTGTAAATTATCTTATTTTATATCATGATTGTTAGAAAAAGTATTCGCTTTCTATCATTTCTTCTCGTTTCCTGATTCACGCATACTCGCCGAAGATTATTTTGTATTCTCAGAAAACCGCAATGAAAGAATGCAAGAGGGGAATTGGGAAGTGACTACGGATTACGTCCCGTTAAACTGCGTTGGAAAATTTTGTTTTGTGGAGGGATGATCGCGAATGCGGAAATGAGAGAGAAAAAGAAAATGTCACTCGGGATTGTGTAAACACGAGATAAGGATGGACGTTTTTTAAGGAACAACATATGGAGAAATATGAACCAAAATCCGTTAAACATAGCCGAATATTTGATAAAATAATTAATAAAACGAACTCACCTGTTCAACTAATGAAACCAAAGAAATATTTTCAAAACTGAGAAAACAATTACTCGTGGACAGCACAGCACTTTGAACTTGATGGAAGAGTTAAACCTACTCGAATAATCTGCGAATTAGAGCTGGGGTTTCACGCTTTTGTTCCCACAAATCAATCTCTTCCTTTTTTCCCAAGTTTAGTGACTTTTTCCGTTTGTAAAACACACGATAAAACGTCAATCGTGTATATTCGATCCCTGAGGAGTTGGTTTGTGTGTGTTGCCTTTGGGTTGAAGGTTCATTCCAACATAGTTTACGTTTGGTAAATTTTTTCGCTGTCTTTGCGATACTCTGTTTGAGATGAAAATGAAATGAGAACATGGTTAAACTAAATTAAGGAGTCAACAAAAGCTTTCGGAATGCTAGAAAACAAAAGTAAAGCGTGTAAACGAAAAGTGTGTATAAATGAAATTATTTGTTTATTCCGTCGTCCAATAGAGTTTCTTTCGCTAGTTTTTTCTTTTCATTTTGTCCTATAAAAACGTTCATCGCTCAATTGCATATAAAATGACCTCACTTTCTCGCCCTCTTCGCTCTCTCCCATCAATCATTCATTCCACTATCTTTGAATCTAGAGACCTTTGCTAACGTTAATTTTGCCTGAATTTCAATATTAAAAAGAGCTGTTCAACAGCTGCTGCCGAGCCAGTTTGAACAGAACAAAAAACGACTCTAGATGCGAAAACAAAATCAAAAAGAGGAAAGAAAATGTGTGTGTGTATTAGTCTTAACTGAATATAATATGCATATTTGAAATCACGTTTTCTTTATTACATTGCTTTCCTTATAGCCTTACACTTCCGACTCCTGTTCCGCGCGGGGCGAGATCTCAACTCAGGAACTGAACGGTACCTGCGCATTCACTGTTAATTCTTTCTTCACTTTCTCTGATTTACCTAAAACATAATAAACTTTGCTTCGCTTCATTCTAATACATTTTCCCTATCGCGTGAAATAATTCAAAAAATGGGTTTAAAACTGCTTTTTTTGCTTTGTTACTAAAACTAAACTATATGCGGGATGATTTTATGAAACGAATAAAAAAATAATAGGATAATCCAACGGTTTTTTAATACAATTCTCTCGAGTTAAAAGTTAATAGAGAAGAACGAAAACTATGCGTTGCTGGAAGATGAAAGAAAAAAAAATCTAGAGCGAGTGCTGCTCAAAACATGCGCGTTAGTTTGATTAACACTGGAACAAACTGCTTGGCCGGGTACGTGCTCTCCTCCGTAGTTTGTTAAATTCCATTTTTTTCTTCGCGCGAATCCTTCTGTTATATTTTTGTTTTTGTTTGTTTCTTTGATCACAGAACGCAGAACGCAGGGGTGTGGCACATGGTGCACGTGTGCTTGTATTAGTTCAGTATTTTAGTGTTACCTTAAATCTTTCTTGTTGTTTTACTCAACTTGTTTTTTGTTTTACTTGTTTTACACGCTCTCACCCTCGTTGCCCTCTCCCTCCTCCTCCGCCTCCTCAAGCAAACAGAGTGAGTGTGGGTAGGATGAGGAAGGGGGGACAGGGGGCCGAACTACTATGCATTCACTACTAACAGTAATAACGTATTGCATCTAGGGTTTTACTTTGTCTTAACTCTCATTTATGGTGGTGACGGTTTGGCTCCGGCTGAAGGTACACACCCTCGACGGTGAAGATGGACAGCTCTGTGAGAAAGAGGGCAGAGAAAGAAAACAATGTTTTGAGAATAATATGATCATTTGTGTTACAACAAATTGAAATGCATTTAGGCATACCACTTGACATGTAAAAGAAATAAAATTATTATGAGAAATGTTCAGTAAAGATATATTGAATTCAATAACAAAATGGTACATTTGTGAACAACTGCATGCAAATATTGTGAATATTCAAAAATCTGTCATTTGTCTGGGTTTGCTGCTGAAATTTGTATGACTCACCCCCCGACCCAATGTCACCCCTGATATCGTTACTGTTGAATCACAAAAAAATCACCCACTTTCAATGCATTTTATCGTCACATGGAAGCCAAAATAAACTTTCTGTGATCTCCCAACTTTTGGTGCACGCTTAAAAATCGCGGAACACTTGATTTTACAACAAAATGTATAATTTTAATATGCCCAAAATGTTTCAAAAAGTAATCAATTCAGTATTTAGAAAATATGTCACGCTTGAGCTTGAACATAGCTGTACACTTTATTTATGTTTACAGCTGTGTTGTAGCTGTTGTAGTGTGGATCATTCGGAAATCACGTTACGCATTCTGTCTTTTCAGCACCCAGGTTATTAAGTTTAGGCTTTTTTTTTCTAATCCTGTCAATGTCAATTAGGTTCAATTTTCGAATACGAATTTGTTTTCGCAAAAAAAAAAATTTTTTTCCAACAGTAGTGAAGTAATAAAATTACTTTTGAGTATAATTTAAGATTTCATTTCGTTTTTTTGCATCTTAAAAAATACTTCTTGAAAGAAAAAAAAAGCTATTTTTGAATACACTCAAACCCCGATGGTTTGGCACCAACTGTTGTCAAACGAACGGGGTCACTTTTTAGTTTGACACCCCTTTTACACGGAGTTCACAAACACAACCAAACGTTTGTTTTGATAGTGTGCGTGAGCGCCGTGTAAAAAGTGACAGTTCGTCACTTTTTAGTTTGACTTTGATCAACCAGCGGGGTACAAACTAAAAAAGTGTCAAACGAAAAAGTGACCCACCACCGGGGGTTGAGTGTAGCTGAGAAAATTTCCAATAATTTTGTTCCAGAAACTTTGAAAATCGGGCAATTAGTTTCTGAGATATAGCCTTACAAAGAATTCGAAGTGATAAGCCTGTAATTTTCAACTGATCATATTTCGGAATCTATTGATCCAATTTTCAAAGTTAAAAAAATAATACTTTTGCGAAATTTATGATATTTCAAAAATCTTAAATTTAAAATGACAAATAAGAAAAAAACTATTTTTAGAAATTTTCAATAATCCAGCTAAATTTTAAAATTTGGGATTTTTTTAATTGAAAAGATCAGAAAATTTCACAATAGTTTAAGCACGAAAGATCGGTAAGAGGAATCTAAAAAAATCATCATCTTGGTTATTCGGCGGAACATCTTTTTCAATACTACACTTGTAGGTGTAACGTCACACGTCGAAAATGACCTGTCACTTTTTATAGATGAACAATGTGTGTGAATAAAACATAATAAATTATTTAAAGAAACAACATAATAAGACATTCACAAAAAATCTTCAAGTGATTGATTTTCTTAAAGAAGTACTGGCGCGATTTTCGTTTGCGTGTTTCGTCTCTTCTCTCTTTCGCGAGTGAAGAAAGTTTGCAAGCGAAAAAGATTTTTTTGCGATTATTCCACGCCAGGAGATGGAACAATTTTCCAATTCTCAACTGTAAAAAATCGTGATTCATGTTAATTTAAGGGATATTTTATGTTCTTATCAAAATTATAACAACCCAAAATGGTTTGTTTTGTTTGGAACATAACTTTTTTTGAAATTTTATGTGTTTTAACCGTGCGTGAACAATTTTTCAGTGTAAACGAGTTGTGCAAAGTTGGAGAGCTAATGTCAAACATTATTTATCCATCACAAATTTACTTATGTTTCGATCGAAACTTTGGGATCATTTCTTTCGTTATAAGACTTTTAATCAGGGTTCCAGTAACATATCCATATAACATGACATAAGAAGAAATGTATATTTTTGTCAGTTGTTTGGTCATGCTCGGAATACACCAAAGTCAATATGATTAGTGATTTTTCACGGCAAAAAAAATCGATATTACGCGGCATGTTAGTTTTTGAAACCACGGATTTTACGGCAATTTCACGGCACTCTAAAATCTGCTCAAAATAAACATTTAAATACTTTGTTCAAGCATAATTATATACAGCAAAGTGTCTAAAAGAGTAAGCAGTAGTTCAAGATACAAATAAAACCACCTCACACATAATATTAATTTTTCCAAAAAATATCGGCTATTTTTTTTTTGAAATTATGCAGAATTTACGTCAGCCAAATTATGATTCCTGTAAAACCTAAAAGTAGAATCAGCAAAATAAATGTAACATAAATAAATAAAGATAATTTTTGCATTCAAACAAAGATCAGGTAAATTTCATTTGCAGCATTTATTTATTTACATTATTCCTAAAAATGATGATACCATAAAAAGCAAAGCAATCCACTTTAACGACCCCCGGGTCTTTTGTGGGCTCTGTTGCAAGTTTCTGCTCATTTCTAAGCGTCCGAAGGTTATGTGTGGTGAGTCACCCAAAACCTCTTTTACGCAAATGGACCAACGTTTTACTTCCCCATCCGATAGAAGGCCAGAAGGATAAGGCGGGAATCGAAACCACGTCCCACAGCAACTTGGGGATGGGCAGTCGAAGCCGCTAACCACCACGCCACGGGGCGATGATACCATACAAAATGCAAATTTTATTTCAACCTGTATTTTATTTTAACCCAATTGAATAAAAAACTTAATTTATAACCAAATATAAAAATTCTCTTATCTTCAAAATATAAAACAGATATTTATGTTTACTTTTTCTTTTACTGTTGTTTTCAATAACGTTATTTTACATTCTTTTCGAATTGTGCGAAGTTAAGAAATTTTGTTAGAAATTTTCAGTTAATTATCTGTACATCAAAAAATATTGTAATGAACAATATTTTCAAAAAAAAAAATCTAAATTTGCCTTGCATTTTTGTTTAATTTGGGAACTTGTAAAGCGTACGAATAAAACTAATCAATGCTTTATTGCTCTGAAAAGTGATTTTTAATAATTATTTCAAGTTTCGTGGCATTTCACGGTATTTACTAAAGTTCACGGCCAGGGGCAAATTTCACGGATTACGCGGCTTCCGCGAAATCGCGAAAAATCACTAGCCCTAATCATAAGCCAAGAAAAAATATTTATATAATGTTAAAATCATAGAGAACTATTGCCCTGTAGGAAAAAGTGCAGTACTCACCATCCGGAAGCTCGTACAGCTTTTTTGGCAACGGAGCAAAGTAGGGGTGCCGGAGCGCGTCCTCGGCGCTTATCCGGTTGTCCGGGTTCAGCTGCAGGAACGCACTCGCCATCATCTCACCCTCGATAATATCGTACAGCCGGGGAAAGCTTAAGCCTAGCTTGCGGGGTTTGAAGAAGCCTAAAAAAGTTGAAGTTGAGGTAATCAGTCATGATTCGAGGTGAATTGTATCGTGCGACGTTACCTAACATATGCAGCTTATAGCCCGGTAAATGCGTTACGCCCTGCCACGACTCCTCCGTGGGCGTGCCGAGGATTTTGAAAATCTTGTCCAGCTGGTCGTACGTGTCCCGGATGCCCGGGAACGTCGGCATGCCGGTGATCATTTCGACGAATATGCACCCGACGCCCCACATGTCCAGCGAGGTCGAGTACTCGGTGCTGCCCAGCAGTACGTCTGCAATGGATTGAAAATTTGAAACTGAGAAAGTCTGTCATTCATTTACGGTTATGGGAATGTTACCTGGGGGTCGATACCACAGCGTGACCACCTCGTGCGAGTACGTGTGACTTGGAACACTCTTGGCACGGGCCAGCCCGAAATCGGCCAGCTTCAGTTCGCCCATCTCGCTGATGAGCAGGTTCTGCGGCTTCACGTCCCGGTGCAGAACGCGTCTTTTATGGCAATAGGAGAGGCCTCGCAGCAGCTGGAACAGGAACAGTCGCACGTTTCGGTGGTCCAGGCCGCCCGGATGCCGCTCCATGTACTGCGAGAGGTCGGTATTCTGCGATAGAAGAAGAAGGAGAAGGAACACAAATTACTATCAATAATTCAATTACAAGCTGATACCGGATAGCGGCAGGTCCGGAGAGGAGAATATGCTAAAAACGGTCATAAATTACAGCGTCGTTTCCTC
Organism: Culex quinquefasciatus; assembly: GCF_015732765.1. Classification (NCBI taxonomy): domain Eukaryota; kingdom Metazoa; phylum Arthropoda; class Insecta; order Diptera; family Culicidae; genus Culex; species Culex quinquefasciatus. The sequence goes on along the minus strand of NC_051863.1, from coordinate 144,726,191 downwards.
TTCCGTGCACACGGTCTTGACCGGATGCTTGAGGGGTTGGGCTCTAATTATTAATTAAATTCAATAAATCGTCTGGTTGGCTCCACCGAAGCTCAAACCGGAAGTGGACTCGAGTAACAATCCTGTTCAAGAGTTCCTGTATACTCAACAACCTTTAATCTCAAAGTTAACCTTACCACTACCGAAAATTAATACTAATGACCTCAATCTCGGGGGTTGTGTTGTAACACCTGACCCAAAGAAGCTCGATAACGATCTTGCCTTCTCCAGCAAGGAAGCCAGCCCTTCGCAGTTTCGCAACACAGACTGCTGTACTGTGTTTTCGCATTGTATCATAATTGTGCTACAACACAACACACAATTGTTGCGTGTTCCGGTGCAGATGCTCGTCGTCGAGGTTGGTTGTAATTTATGTACCGAACATACAAGCCCCAACTACAGCGATACTGCCTCCAAAGGGCTTTTCCACTGCCCTACTCTCGCACTCTGTCTTTGAGCGCATTTCCACAAGGATGAATTTGGAGGACATGGTGCCTGCTCGAACTATATATTTGTTTGACCAAATTGTTCAGGCATTTCAATTTTTGAGTATTAATTTTGAGATAGAATTATTGAGCTTCCGTGGCCGTGAGGTTACGGGTTTCGCCTTGTAAGCGGAAGGTGATGGGTTCGATTCCTGTCTGGCTCGGCAAAGTCAGATCCCTTCAAAGAGTAAATCTGCTCACTGGGAATACTGACCGGTAGGGGACGGTTTTCGACTAACGGCGTGCTGGATTTCCAATCCAGAGGTCGTGAGTTCGATTCTCGTACCGGGATGATGAGTAGACACCATGAACAGATTTCCCCAACTCTAGCTAGAGATGTGGCCCTTTCCTTTCCTGCGGAAAACCATCGTCCTCCTATAATACACTTGCAGGTGGTGCGAAAATCTAGGACACAAAGCACGCAAAAGCCGGCAATAAATCAAACTGGAGTGGAAAATTGATACCATTGCCCGAATCAGGTGCGTGAAGCGAGAGAGGTTTCACCACAGTCGAACCGGAAATTGTAGGGATTCTGTTGTAAAATTCATGACGCGCTCGCGAGCGTACAACATGCGTTTTGTTTTACAAGCAACCCCTCCTGTTTTGTTGTCTCTCGTGGCACTGAATCCTCAACACAGTCGAAAGGTAATAAATAAAGGTAGTTTGTTTTGGGAAGGGATTCGTGGTACTCGTGAGACGGTGGCCACCCCGGAAGTTGAGTTGGTTAGAGGTGTAGGATTTGGCCCTGTTGCCAGTGCGGGAATATGCGAAGCAAGTGGTGATAATTGAAATAAAATAGATTGACGGCTTGAGAGATAAATTTCAAAGTCGAGCAGAGTGCAGAGCGTCGATTCGGGGTGTATTGTTTCGCGTTTGTGGAAAAGATTTATGAGGGTTTGATAGGAAAGGTTTTTTATTTGCTTTCAAGCAATTAATCTGCTTAAATGGTGTGCTTTAAAAACACGATGTTATGACAGGGAAAGAATAGATGCATTAAGTACCAAAATGCAAATGCGGCAGAATTGTAATATAACTTAAGCCCAAGGCGAATATTTTCAATGAACAATCTAACGTTAATTTTAATTCCAGGTTTTTGTTCCTCTCTTTCAAATATTCGGCAAAATTTTATGGAACAAAAAAATATTGCCGGGAATTAAAATATTACAATTATAACATTTTTAAATTGTTTATATTTGTTTTTTGACAAATTAGGCACACATTTTGAATTTTGGGACCACAGACCGGCAAAAGATAACATGTTTATTCACAAATTTAATGATATTTTTATAATTCTTGACAATAGTATAACTCAAAATTTTTTTAAGGGCCAATTATCAATTATCTGGCACAGGGTAGTTTTAAAACACAAAAAGGTAGTTTTAAAACACAAAAAATATTTTAATAAAGTTAATGAAACCTTTTTTTAAAAAAACTAGTATGAGTTCTAAAGTTTTTTTAAAGGTCCTTTAAACATATAAAACACAATAGCTTTTAGGACCTTTAAAAAAATAACCAAATAAACTCATCATTAGTTCGACTACACAAGTCTCCATACAATCAGCTATTATGCAATTTCAAATTTTATTTAAAGTTTTTGTTCTCTCCTTCACTTCAGAATTTCCCCAAAAAACGAGGGGGCAAAGAAATAAATATAAATCATAACTTGAATTTTCAAGAAAAAAAGATTTTAAAAAAAGTTGAAACCATAAATCCGTACAAAACGTGAAAATTTAAGAAAACAAATCATACATTTTCAAAATTTTTGGCGAATGCTCAAAATATTTTTTTATTTTTGTTTTCGAAAAAAAAACTTTTTTTAACTTGGAAAAAAGCTAACTATTACTAGAAACTATTTTACCTTTGTTTTAAATACGGGTCATTCCAGGTCAACTGGGTACACTTTTGGACTCGACCTTCACCGATTTGGACCAAACTTGGAGGGAACGTTCACCTATCGATAGTTAACAGAAATCCCAAGTTTGGTGCTGATTGGACCATCCCTGTATTTTTGGCACCGCCCTCTTTTTTGACGATTTTCTAAAAAACTTTTTTTTTTTCTTTTAATCATAACTTTGAAACTATTTGAGCAAAAAACTTTCTACAAGTTGCATTTTATAGAAAATTGTCCAAATAATTCGATAAAAATAATATTATATTTTAACATTTTAAAGTATTAAAAATTAGTTTGTTTATCACCATCGTGTTCCCCGGCCAATTTTACATAAAAATCAATGTAAACCTCAAACTAAAATGAACTTTTGGTGAGATACAGTGATTTTACTGAAAAAAGTTTGATTTTGCGCAGCACTCGGAAGAACATGGTGTACTTTTCAACAAGAAGGAATGAATCCTGCATAGTTCGTCATTAATATGTTTAAAACTTACTTCGGATTTGAATTCATAGGACAGAGTGCTACGCAAAATCACATTTTTTCAGTAAAATCGCTGTATTTCGCCAATAGTTCGTTTTAGTTTGAGGTTTACATTGATTTTTATGTAAAATTGGCCTGGGAACACAATGGTGATTAAATTAAAAAAATAGAAGTATAAGGAATTGGTCAAAACTGAATTTTAATACTTAAAACGTTAAAATATAATATTAGGGGGCATTTAAGGGTTAAAATTCTATTTTCATCGAACTGTTTGGACAATTTTCTATAAAATGCTCCTCTGAAAATATGTTTTACATGCATGTAAATCGGCAAAACAGGACACTTAAACTTTTTTTAAATCTGTTTTCTGGGCATTAAAATATACATTTTCATCTAGCTAACAAAATAAATTTGGAGACATTTGGTTGTATCATTGTTGAGATATGAAGTTAGCAGTTTCAAAAAAAAAGTCAATCATCCCTATCCTATTATATGGTCAAAAATGAGTGTTTTAGAGTTTAAAAAATCTTCATTTTTCCTGTTTGCTTTTAAGCAATCATTGCTTCAATCTTCAATATTTTTAAAGCAAATTTATAGAAAATTTTCTGATTTTTTCTAAAATTCGATTTTACATACAAAATAAAATCAAATAAAAAAGGTTTTTCCTACTCACCACAAACTCAAACACGAACGTGAGCGTTTCCCGCGTGTGGACGATGTCGTGCAGCGTCACGATGTTTGAATGTTTCAGTTCTTTCAGCAGGGACGCCTCCCGGATCGCCGTGAACGGGGCACCTTCCTCTTCCTGTAACCGGATTTCCTTTAGCGCCACCACTTGATTTGTTAAACTAAAGTAGAGAGAAGAACAAGAAGTAGAAGAAAACAAGCGTTAGATAAATCATCACCGGAAAAGTGGCTGAGGGCTTTCCGTGTTCGTTGCCAAACTTTAATTCGATTAAAGCTCCTCCAGAACAAAGGGTCCGTTCGGTGTGCGGGGAAGATAAATTGGAGCTTTTCGCAATAAACAACCGCTGGGACGGAAGGCGAAACAAGACGAGTAGGATGTGATGGATTTGTCCCACGCGATCTGTCCATTTTGGATGGACAGTTTTGGGGGGAGTAAAACGATACCGTAGTTAGTGGAGGAGGCGCACAGTTATTTACGAGCAGGCCACGTGGCTGAGACGAATTCTCAACGGAAATAAAGTATAGTTGATGTAAACTTGAAAGGAAAAAAATAAAATTAAAGCAAAAAGATTGACGCTAAGGATGCAAGAAATAGTTTTGAATAAAACTTCAATAGTTTGCATAGAATTTCTCACCGACAACCAGTTGAACCATAAATAACTGTTGATCGACGTCGAACGTATAGGTCTGGAAACTCTTTTCCGTCTTTATTTGCCTGTACAGCAATGCTGTTTGTTTTCCCGATATTGTTTTCGTGACAATCGTCCAAAGAGTTGGCTCGAGAGTTGAAATCGAATGACAGACGTAAAGCTGGGCACATATCTTTCCAAAGTGGATGTCGGAGTTAAGGCGACCGTGTTGTAAATTAAATTGAGTTTATTTTTAGCCACGTTCCGCTAGAAAAATTCAATTACATTTTCCTAAATGTGAAATTAGTTGCAGCGAAATGGAAAGCAAACTTTATCGTCCCGTACCATCTTTCAACGCTCGAAGACGCTGCCCCAAGAAAAGGGTTTCAAATTTCTCAAATTTGGCTTCGGAGCGAAAAAGGTCTTGAGCCGATGCCATCACAGTTCAGCAGCTCATCACCATCAGACACATTAACCAACAGAAGAAGAAGCAGTGGAAAAAAAACTGTCGAAGCTGTCAAGAAAATGAGCCAGCGGAAACTAATGATGATGATGATGGGAAAATCTATGGCAACGCTTGAGGGAAACCCCCCGAAGAAAAGCATAAGATTTTCGTCGGTTGTCCCCTACTTTGGGAGGTCGTGTCTTCTTGCTCTTTTTTTTCTAACAACTTAATTATAGCTACACAAGATTAAGATGAAAAAAGCTGAAAAGAGTTCGTCTTACAAATAGAAGAGTGCAGCTGAAGGGATATTTACCAAAAGTCGGGTTAAATATTTAAATGCGTCTTATTTTATTCCGGATACTTTTGAAAAAATCGAAAACAAACAGTATCATAAGCCACTTTCAAATGTTACCCTCTCAAAAAGTGCTATTATTTTTGCGCCACGTCTTGAACAAACAGAAGGCAGTCTTCTTCAGTTTTCCTCTAAGGCGCCTTGTGTTACGGACTGATGAATTTGTCCAAAAGCTGGGAAGCAAAGAGAAAAACTTCTTGCGGTTTGTGGTTGCTACAGAAAACGTTGGCAAAATTGATGGTCGGAAATGCAAAATGATGCCACTGACGGTCTCTTCCGAGCAATTAAGTCGGTAGCGCTGGAAAATCGTACGAAGATTGTAATTTTTCGTTAATTGGAGATGTTGAGATATCTAAGGATTTGATTTATACAATTAGAATAGGTTTTGCGATAGATTTAAATACCTATTTGTAGGAATTTGATTTTTAGTTTTTCATTTGTTTCAGACAATTTTGCAAAGCAAATAAATTCCAGCAAATATCTCTAAATTGGGTCCAATACCTATTACTGACCTATAATTCAATAAAAAAAGCTATAGCAAACCAATTTTTTTTTGTATGGATATAAGAATTAACAAATCGATGTGGGTAATTCTCCACCAACTCACACAGCAGTTGCCCCGACCCCTCTTCGACTTGCGTGAAATTTTGTCCTAAGGGTAACTTTTTCCCTGATCACGAATCCGAGGTCCGTTTTTGATACCTCGTGACGGAGGGGCGGTACGACTCCTTCAATTTTTGAACATGCGAAAAAACGTAATTTTCATCGAAAAACACTAAAGTTTAAAAGTTTTTAAAACTCTGCCATTTTCCGTTACTCGACTGTAAAAATTTCTGGAACATGTCAATTTATGGGAAATTTATAACATAAGGGGTTTGCTTATAAATATCACGAGTTATCGCGGCAACATGGCCGTTCATCGTCACTCGCGACAGACACGGACAACGAGACAAAAAGAAACGCAAAAAGTAACTTTTTAAAAACTTTTTTTCGTAAAATCGCGATAAATCGTGATGTTTATAAGCAAACCCCTTATGTTTATGTTTATTTTGTAATTGTCTGTTCTACAACTTTGTAAAACATTGTTACACTCTAAAAAAAAACCCTGCAAAGTTAGAAAAAACACGAAATTGTAAAATGAAAATTTTTGTTCTAGATGGAAAAATGACCCTTCTGGGTCAATGTAGATTCGAAAAGTACATTGAATTTCCCATAAAATGACATGTTCCAAAAAATTTTACAGTCAAGTAACGGAAAATGGCAGAGTTTTTAAAACTTTTTTAGTGTTATTTTCGATAAAAAATACGTTTTTCCAAAATTCTGAGTACGCCACCAAATTGGGCGTCTAATTTTACATAAAAGTCTCTTTGACACCAAATTTCTATCTCATCATCGTTTCAGGCTGCAAATTATTGAAAAACACCTCTTTTTTCGCATGTGAGCAATTCTCTACCAAAACCGGAAATGAATTTTATTTGTATTTTTGATTTGGCTCAAACTTTGTGGGGGCCTTCCCTATGACCAAATAAGCTATTTTGCGTCATTGGTTCACCCATACAAGTCTCCATACAATTTTGGCAGCTGTCCATACAAAAGTGGTATTTAAAATTCAAACAGCTGTAACTTTTGATGAATTTTCTGATCAATTTGGTGTTTTCGGCAAAGTTGGAGGAAATTTGGACTGTTGAGAAAAATAGGTACACGGAAAAAATTGCAGATTTTTAAAAACTTTTTCACTAAAACTCAATTTCCCAAAATACGTATTTTTGTTTTCGAGATTTTGATATGTTTTAGGAGTTGATTTTCCGCAACTTTTGAGCCATAGAGAACATGGTCAAAATATTTTTGCCGAATTAATTTTGAAAATGTGATTTTTGAAAAAAATTGAAGTTTCATGCAAAAACAAGTTTGACATTATTTCAATAATGCAAAGTTGAATTTGCATATCGAAAAATATTTTGAATTTTTTAAATCAGGCTCCATTTTAAAAGCTAAACATTGAATATTTGATTTAAAATGCTAGTCTTGATTTTCAATTTTCAAAATATTTTTTGAAAAGATGACCATTTCTATTTTTTTATTAAAATTAAAAATTTGCTATAAAATTGTCTGAGATATCGTATTAAAAATGGACCTTAGGTTGCTGAGATAGAGCCAATTTAAGAAAAGAAACAGAAAATTGAAGTTTTCTTAATATCACCAAAACAACCCACCATTTTCTAATGACCGTATCTCAGCAGCCAATGGTCCGATTTTCAATGTTAATACATGAAAAATTCGAAAAAATTTCACTATCTCTTGAAAACGAAAAAAATATTTCGAAAATTTTTATTAAAAATGTCAAACTAGTTTTTTAAATATTTTAAAATTCTATTTTTAAAATTCATAATAATGTTTCCATGTTTCTCTATGGCTCAAAAGTTGCGGATTTTTGTCTCGAAAATAAAAAAAATACGTATTTTGGGAAATTGAGTTTTAGTGAAAAAAGTTGATAAAAAATCTGCAATTTTTTTCCGTGTACCTATTTTTTCAAAATTCCTCAACAATACCTACAACTTTGCCGAAGACACTAAATTGATAAGAAAATTCACTCAAAAGTTACAGCTGTTTGAATATTTACATACCATTTTTGTATGGACAGCAACCAAAATTGTATGGAGACTTGTATGGGTGAACCAATGACGCAAAATAGCTTATTTGGTCATAGAGAAGGCCCCCACAAAGTTTAAGTCAAATAAAAAAATACAAAAAATAAAAATGGTCGAAATCGGCCGATTTCGTAGAGAGTTGCTCATGTTTAAAAATGGGGTCGTACCGTCCCTCCGTCACGAAGTATCAAAAACGGACCTCGGATTCGTGATCAGTGACAAAAGTTACCCCTTAGGACAAAGTTTTACGCAAATCGAAGAGGTGTCGAGGCAACTATCCCGATTTCGTGTGAGTTGGTAGAGAATTACCCTTGTTTAATTTAGTAAAACTTCTCTCCGGAGATAATCCTAAAATAAATTTCAAGTTTTTCTTCACGAATGATTTTACTTCCACCGAACAAATATTGTATATTCAAAAAAGGATGAACCAATTTTCTTTCGATTTTATTTCCCGCGAAAAGGTATATTCATGTCGGATTATACTGCTGGGAATAAAACGGATTATTTGTATTCTTTTCAAAATTTCATTTTTGCCTAGCATTCGAAAGGAGAACGACACAAAATAGAACTAGGTTGCAGGAAAAGAAAAAATCAATAGCAGCCAAATACATCGGAAAAAGTGCTGTTTGAAAACGCCGGAACTGAATCGAAATTGGAAATGGGAGAAAATCGATCCCTTCCTGCTGAGCTTTCTTTTTTATGTGTCCCCCTTTTTCCGGGCGGGAATGTTGTCTTATGATCCGGAAACGTTTTAACGCTGAAATAGATTTCAAAAGCTACAGTTGAACGACGACGCCCGAACTCTTTAAAAAGTGATGCCACCCTGAAGCTGTGGGTTCAACTTTTGGAATAAACTTTCCCCGTTGGTAAAAGGGATTGACATGCCCGGGCGAGGAACCACTTTGGGCCAGCATCAGGTTGGTTGAAAACGTAACCGGGCTTGCGGGCGAGGGAAAACTTTTTCCCAAGGACATTTTCATACGCCAAAGTGTTTGATCCCCGCCCGGTCGGTCGTCACTTTCCCAGCGGTGTCCACAACTTTACCGACCGGCGCGGATCAAAATCTCTATCGCGCTAAGCTCGGTTTGGAGAGTTCTAACAGTTGCGTAATAAACCCCTGTGGGAGGAACGTAACTTTTTGGCTGAAGCGCTCCGCACGAGGGTGAGAAAGTTCAGCCATGAAATTAGATTTGAGCAAAAGTCACCGATTTGGTGGCCCCACAGCGTGACACGAAGCGATGACACCCACCGATGCTGCTGCTGCTGCCAGCAGTGGCAATAATTGTGACCGATAATGGTGGTCAACAGCGGCGGGTACACCCTATCGAGCCAATCTGTCCCTCGTAAAACTTTTGCTGACCTCTGTAGTTTGACTTTTCACTGTGTTTTTATGCTGAGCAATTTTCTGAAACTTTGCGAGTGATTACTCTGTGACCAAAAATACCATTTTGAATATTTTATTCTACCATACAAATTTTCATGATATTTTGGTAGCTCTGCATACAAAAATGATATAAAAAGAGCGGTTTGCTGATCTTTTCAACCAAAAATGCATATTTGATATGATGCTATGAAATTGTTATATAGCTATCGGATGGTGAAGTAAAACGGTTTCTTGTTCAGATCAGAAATCCAAGTTAGCCATAGCCAATAGGTTAGTTTCGGGTTTAACACATTTTCCCTGTGTTAAAAAAGTAGTTAGATGTGTTAGATGTAAAATGAATTTAATTTAAAAAAACTCAAATATTAGAAGAAATATACCCTTTCAAATCAAACTCCTATCTTCGTCATATGAAGTATTTGATGCTCGATTAAAGCTTCAAAAATACTTTTTAGGCTATAAACTTACCAACATCAGCACCGCCTCAAGTAAGCACGCAAATTTATGCTATTTACTGGCCAAAAAGATCAAATTTAATGCACTTTTGATCATAATTTCTCTTTTGCGAGACCATTTCTCATCATTTTGGTGGCACGCACATCCACACGCAAGATGAGAGGTTAACTGCTTACCTGCGCAAACGTTTTCAAAGCGCTTAAGATATAAAATAGCTTTCAACTACCGGCAACATGTTTTTTTGCACATTAGTTAGTCACTCACTTGAAAAATAATCCCGAAACATGTATATAATTAGCAAGCGCCATCAAAAAAACAAATGCGCCAAGTCTTTTGACGTTTGAATTTTGACGACCCATTCCAATCGAAGGCTGAAGAAAACCGAGCAAGAAGCGAAGGCAATTAAAGAACAAAGGGTGGCCACCAACACCACCAGCAGCGCCTGTTGGAGTGAGCTAGTGATGCCAGGAAATTTTCTCTATAAATGCTACTAGTCGTGAGTGTTTGCTTAACGATTGAGTGCATCACCCGGGAACTTTTTACTAAAATTCAAATTTCTCGAAAAGGTTTAAAGTTTTCGCAAAACTAATCCCGACATTTCAGAGTATGTCTTGTGCAAATATGAGCTTTGTTGGTAATCTTTGCTCATAGAAACATGTAATTTGTAAACAACTTTTGACGAACGTAACATTTTTGCCAAGTTCCCCTTCGTGTAGCAGAAAACAAAACCATTTTTTGGGAAAACTGGTCCCGACAGGTTCTAGTTTAGACAATTCCCTTCAATTTGATGTATAGAAAGTATAGCATTGTATACCAAAAACTTACAGAACTATCCATTTTGTAAAAAAAAAATCAATTTCATTTATGTTGGAATTTCATCAATTTTGTTAGCACTAAGCAAACCCAAAAGAACGCTGGAACAAAAAAAGAACTAAGCTGAAAATAGGAAAATGGGCGCAGCCTAATGCACTCGACTGATTAGAATGCATTTGGGAAATTATTTTTTTTATGCTTGTAAAAGGAATAGCATAACTTTTAATAAAAGTGAAAATAAACAGAAATGTTGCTATACTCGTTGGTGTACTTGGTTTTAGTAAATTTCAAGAAACACTTCAGGTTATCCAGCATCATTCAAACACGACCGCTTATTAGGCTTAAAACTATTCCGTTTCCACGAAAGAGCAAATGATTGATCATTTCAAACTTTAAATTCGAGGATAGGTGGTTTATGCACGATCGTTAGTCTATAACAGTTAAAATTTCATAAACATAAAAAGCATTTGGCAACAAAAGTACTGATAAAGAAGGCAAATAAAAGAAAATTTCTTAAAAAATTGCAATTTTTGACGTCAAGCTATACATAATTTAAAAACCGAAGGAGAAGCGAAGGCAATTAAAGAAAAAAGGGTGGCCACAACAAACCATGAGCGCCTGTTGAAAGTGAGTCTTGATTTGAAATTTTCTATAAATATACTTTTCGTGAGTGTTCGGAAAATTTCATCAATGTTTCATATTTTAACATTGAAAATCGGACCAAAAGTTGCTGAGATATCGATAGAAAATGGTGGGTTGTCTCGAGATTAGAAAACATCAATTTTCCTGTTTTAAATGCTTGCAAGGAATATCTCAGCAACTAAGGTTGGTGTACTTGGTTTTAGTAAATTTAAAAAATATCAGCTTTTCAAAATTATTCAGAAGAGAGCAAACATGGGCATTAATTTAAAAATGAATAACTGTTACTATTTTTGAAAGAGGCAAATGATTGTTCATTTCAAACTTTAAATTCAAAGGTTGGTTTATGCACGATCATAAGCTTTTTAAAACAGATGCTAAAATTTTTTAACATTAAAAAACACATTTGGGCATTTAAAAGTATTGATAAAGTTAGAGGTATTTGAAGTTAGCAATTTCAAAAATTGCCCATTCATGGATTGTCAAGCTATAAAAATTTTAGAAAAAGTTAAATGGTCCCATGCATGACGAAGGCCGATTTTCAAAAAGTTTATTTTTAAAAAGATAAAAATATTTTTATGTTTTTCATATAAAATGAAGTTTTTGATTTTGTATTTAAAAAATGCAAAATTTCAAAATCGCGCTTTCATGAAATTTGGATATGTTTGCGAGATACCCAAAATTCAGCCAATTTTGTCTATGCATGTCGAGATATCGTGGCACCCGTAAATCAATTCCTGCTGTTTAAAAAAACGCTCGCAATTTCTCAGTTCGCTAAGCGCATGGCAAAATTTTCAGCTAAAATCGCCTGTAACTTACTTTAATCAAAAATATCTTCATGAAACTTTCAGGAGTGATAGAAAATCATCTTTTAAGTTGATTCAATAAATTTTCTGTAATACGAAATTTTGTGATTTTCTACATGTATGTAACCAAACAACGGTGCACTTGATCAAAATTTCACTGTAGTACTTTTTGATTGTAAATTCAATTTTACATCGAAAAATAAAGTTGAAAATTTTTTGCATCAGTATTTCGATTTTTTGAAAAAATTAGTATTGATTCAAAAATTCATAACTCGGTCGAAGATTTTTTGCCCAATCTGGAAATTTCAGAAACGTTTACATCCCCTAAAACATATCAGAAAATGAAAAAAATAAATAAAAATAGTATTGGTTTGCAAATCAAGTTTTAGTAACAAAAAGTGAAATTAAAAATCATCAGAAAAAAAATACCGTGTATCATTTTTTTCCGTATAGTCCTTATCCATACCTACAACTATGCCGAAGATACCAAATCGATCAAAAAATTCCTTCAAAAGATACAGATTTTTGAATTTTTGTATACAGTTTTTGTATGGACAGCTGCCAAATTTGTATGGAAAATTATATGGACAAACTTATGATGCAGAAAAACTTCTTTGGGCATACCGAAGGCACCAAAAAGTTTCAGATGGATGAAAAATACAAAAATTAAATTTTATGAAAAAGACCGCTTTCTTAGAGAACAGCTCATGGGACTTCGGATAATCAAATCACGAACAAAAAATCGAATTCGATTAAGGTTTTAGGGTAGCTTTTGATTGTTAAAGCTGGTGAAAAATCTTTTATTCAAAAACGTCTTCTCGTCAGGCTTAACTCGGATCGTTTTGCGGTCTTCGACAAAGTTGTTTGGCCTTTCCCCATACATTTTTTCAAATTTTCCTATACAAACTTTAACGATAAAAGCGACCTTTAACTCTTAACCGAATTGGCTCAAAATTGGCACAGTAACTTTCCTAAAGAATCAAGCCAGGGAGTATCGCTAAAGATTTTCCAAAAAGATTAAACTTGTTCTTGTCTCCCTAATCTCCATACAATTTTGAGTTCTGTTTATACAAAAAATGCACGTGAATGTTCTAAAAGCTGTATCAAGAAAAAGGATTTTCTGATCGATTTGATGTCTTGGGCAAAGTTGTAAGTTATGATTAGAACTTTTCAGAAAAAATGGTCCACAGAAAAAAATACCGATTTTTGATTCAACTTTTCAAAACATGAAAGTTTACTCCTCAAATTATATATATATATATATATCTGAATTTTGGAAAAAAATATTTTTGAAGGCTAAAAAGGCAAGGGTTTAAGATGCTGTAACGCCTGGTACCGGAGTATACCTTTTTGAGAAAAAGTGATTTTGGAAAAATAATCGAGAACATTGCTAAACAAAATTTCAAAACTCACTTCTAGATGCAAAATCACATTTGCAATCGATAATGTCGAACCACATTTTTTATATAAAAAACACATTTTCCAAGATATTAACATTCTAAGATGAAAATTTTCGATAAATGTTCAGTTTTTGTTAGAAAATTAAATAGATTTCTTGAAGAATAACTACCTTTCAAAACATATTTTCGAAATTGACGTATTCAGGTTGCTAAGAAATACAGCTTCTTAGATTTTATTTTATCTTGTGAAAAATAAGTTGCTTTCTGTGTTTAAAACTTACGTGAACATTTTTCGAAAAATAGCATAAAATGCCTATAACTTGAAAACTGGTTTTGTTCACTGTCATAAAAGATAGCCCCAAATACGGAATTCAACTTATTGATTATTGATAAAGAAGTCAAATTCCTTTTCAAGATACAGAATTTCGAACATTCACATTTCACATGCCCAGTGTGTATGGAAAAAACAATGATGCAAAATGGCTTCTTTTGACATAAGGAATGTATAGACAAAGTTTCATCTAATTCAAAGATTCAAAGAAAAGTCGATTTGCGAGAACGTAAAAATTTACTTTAAGATATGCTCTACTTGGAATTCCCTTACAGTGTCAAATATAAATTTGATAATTAAATTACCCTGGGTCCTGTCTGCATGACCTATTTTGGGAGAGGAGCAAGTGAGATCCTTCTTTGCTGAAATTCATTCGTTTTTTATACCTATGAATTCCTGCCTGGCACGAGACAAGGAAATCTTCCGGGAATAAGATATCTTCCAGGACAATTTTGTAATTTATCTAGAAGTTTTTTCACTTGACACGAGAACATCCCCCACTGGCAAGACGAAAAACTGAAAACATTCAATCTTGCTCCCGTTTCGAGCAGGGAAAATAACTTTGCAAAACAATAATTTGCTCATGAAATTGAAATTGAAACTTTGGGCAAGCCAACACCCGGCCAGAGTGTGAGTCCCAAGTGATAACAATTTCCATCAACACTCATCACGGCCACGCGAGAAAAGCGCGTGAAACTGCGTCGCCGGGGGTGAGAAAATTGAATCAATTTATAACATTTATTTTTCTCATTTGGCACGCTTTTGTTGACGTTGAATTTGGTCTGCGAGATGGGGAGGGGGGGGGACGACACCAAGGGATAAAAGATTGCCACCAATTTATAGCGCCCAACACGCCTTGTTGAGGTGTGTGGTTGACACAACGTTGTGTCAACAGAAATGACCTGTGCTGGGACGCGGAAGATAAGAGGTATCCCTTAGATACCGCCGTTAGGACCTGGAGGAAAAACAATTTTAATTTATTGTCATTCCAGTGTTACTGCGGCGGACAAGCGCCGGAAGATGCTATCACTTCCGGGGCAGTAAAAACTTAAGGATGCCGGAATTAGTAGAGGATTATGGAAGTGCTTACGGACACGTCGAAACGGTGTTTTCCTCCGGTGTTCCGGTGAATTTCCCCTTTCCTTAATCCCCATTGTTGGCTTTCTTTGGCTGTTTGTTATGTCTTAAGCTCTCTTGCTCTCTTCACTCGAAGGTTCTTTTTCTTTCTAGTCCCCCTTGCTAGGGAGGAGTGAAGGATATATGAGAGCATTTTTGAATTTATAGGATCCGGCGAAATTTATGGTATTTCTTCGTACCGGATTCCACCATGCCACGAGGACGACATCGTCCTTGTGAACCACTTCGCTATAGGAGATTCCGGCAGGACTGAGGAAATAACAACAGTTTTGTAGTAGAAGACGTCCAGAAGAGATATCTGATGGTCTACTTGCCTCCTGAATGTCGGGCCAGAATAAAGAATGTGGGCATAATTTATCACATCACATAAGGACAGTGGGGGATTTGTTTTGAATAATAAAACCAAATTGTTGACCAAAGGTGGTCACTATCCTGTGTTTGAAAAGTTTCAACAGATGATGCATTTGTCTAATCCTACCAGAGCCCAGCCATTCTTTGTATAGGTTTAAAAATAACTTTTATTTATCCTTAGTTAAGAATAATTTGTCTCCGTCCGATAAACTTAGGAAAACGTTCATGGTCTAATTTATTGACGTTGCAAGTGAAATATTTGAAGTTCTTTTTACAGTAAAACCCTCCGGAATTCCACTAAATTTCCAAACATAAAATTTCACGCACCCCGGAAGTCGACAAGAAATTCTACTGTCATTCAGCGTCGACCATTGACATGTCACGCTACGACGGACCACGGACGGGTGTGACGGCAGAATGAACGAAAGAAAGCTAAAATTTGAATAATTTTATTGACGAGACCGGCTGAGCTCATAAATTATGCAATAAAAGAATTTAAATATTTTTTTCGCCAGCCACACACCAACCCAACCGGAAGTCAAAATTTTCCCTCGTCGTTTTCGAGTGAAAAAAAAAGTTCGCAGGTTTCCGCGTTGATTGATTCTAAAGCCGACGTGTTCAAATTGCTCCCAGCAGGGACATTTACGACGACACTGTGCGAAAAGCGGAAATGGGTTCGCACACCTTGTTGCGACCGTTTCTGTTCTGGAGGAGCTGTTAATTTTACGGCAGTTGTTGAGGATTGAGACCGGTGGGAAGAAATCCGGCAGAGTTTCAACTTACTTGCTATAACCCTTGAATACCGTCGCATAAGATCCTTCGCCGAGCTGCTCGAGTTTGATGTATGCTTCTGTTTTGCCGAACGGAGAGTCACCCTGGAAAAGGACAGAAATAAACGTTTAGGTTAGATTAGTTTTGAACAATTGGAATAGTAAGGTTTTTAAAGATTTATTTGTTGGAAAATTTAATGAATATATTACTGCAAGATATTATTAGACAGTAGTTCATGCAACAAGTTACAAAATGATGGTTTTTTTTTTTAAATACGAATTCGTACATTCAACCTCTGCTGAGTGCTATAATAGATCTTTTGCAATTCCGTCGTGAAGCTACTTACTATTCCTGTCATTCTCGAACGACGAAACAGCCTACTTTTCCCTACCAAAAATAATAGAATCGAATAGTAACCCTTTTCAAAACAAATGCTGAAAAGTTCTACTTTTCAGCACTGAAAATGGATGCTGAAAAGTTGAACTTTTCAGCACTTGTTAAGAAAATTTATACTTTAATACATTTTTTTGATTTGAACGATTCATTGACTTAATTCATGGACATTTGACCATTAATTCTGTTCAAAAGGTGTTTTCGGAAAAAAATGTTTGGACTCGTTGCAAAACTTGATTTTTTCAGCACTCGTCCAATTTATTCGTTATTTATTACTATTTTTTTATTTATCGTATTCATTATAAATGTACGACTCGTGCTGAAAAAATCCTCTTTTTGCAACTTGTTGCATAATAGTAGTTTATGCAACAAGTTGCAAAAAGAGGATTTTTTCAGCACGAGTCGTACATTTATCCAACGAGGTTCACCGAGTTGGATAAATACGAAGAGTGCTGAAAAAATCAAGTTTTGCAACGAGTTCCATACAACATTTTTTGCAATTCCAAAAAACACACACTGAGTGAAATTTTTTGTCAAATTTTCATGTATTTTGTCAATAAATCGTTTAAATCAAAAAAATGTTGAAAAGTGTTACTTTTCGAAACAAGTGCTGAAAAGTTCAACTTTTCAGCACCCATTTCAGTGCTGAAAAGTAGAACTTTTCAGCATTTATTTTGAAAAGTGTTACTATTCGATTCTGTTATTTTTGGTACAGAAAAGTAGGCTATTTCGCCGTTCAAGAATGACAGGAAAAGTAAATAGTTTCACGTCGGAATTGCAAAATAGTAGTTTATGCAACAAGTTGCAAAAAGAGGATTTTTTCAGCACGAGTCGTACATTTATCCAACGAGGTTCACCGAGTTGGATAAATACGAAGAGTGCTGAAAAAATCAAGTTTTGCAACGAGTTCCATACAACATTTTTTGCAATTTCGAAAAACACCCATTGAGTGAAATTTTAAGTCTAATTTTCATATGTTTTGTCAATAAATCGTTTAAATCAAAAAAATGTTGAAAAGTGTTACTTTTCGAAACAAGTGCTGAAAAGTTCAACTTTTCAGCACCCATTTCAGTGCTGAAAAGTAGAACTTTTCAGCATTTCCCGAGCAGACGGAAATAACGTGGGAATAACATTTTTTGTTATTTGAAAATCCTGGGCCAATAACATTTAATGTTATTTATAACAAGATTTGTTATTCGCCGTTATGATTTTTTTGTTATTGGATTGTTATTGTAATAACAGACTAATAACATTTTGCGTTATTCTTCGAACAAATCTTTGTTATTCTTTTTTGTTATTTTAACAACTAATCCGATCATCCCAATAACAGTTCGAGTTATTCTTCCATAACAAAAAATGTTATTCCTAAGTTGTTTTGACTTTCAACCAATATCAGACCAATAACAAATTTGGTTATGATAACATAAACTGTTATTAGGCTCTCATGCAAAAATGGATTTTGCAAGAATATTCCATAACATTTTTTGTTATTTTAACAGTATTTGTTATTGAAATGGCATGAATTTTGTTATTACCGCCTGCCCGGGTTATTTTGAAAAGTGTAGCTATTCGATTTTGCTATTTTTGGTACAGAAAAGTAGGCTATTTCGTCGTTCAAGAATGACAGGAAAAGTAGTTTCACGACGGAATTGCAAAACTACTATTTCACTACTATTATTTTTGCAACAACACGGAGAAAAAACGTACCATGAAATTTGAACACTTTGTTCGTGGTTCCCATTTTCATGAACGCTTGCTCACGATTTTGGGAAATTTTCTCCGTGAAGTTGCTAAAAGACGATTTGTTCAGAGTCAGGTTTACCGAGTTAGATCAATACGACGAGTGTTGAATAAATCATGTTTTGCAACGAGTTGAATACAACATTTTTTACAGTTCCAGAAAATGTCCGGAATTCCGGAGCACGTCTTTTTTCAATGAAACGTTTTTTTCCCGCTTGAATGTTCAAGCCGTCAGAATAAGTGTCAAACTCCAAAACAGTACCGAAAAGTATATAATAGTAGTTTATGCAACAAGTTGCAAAATGAGATTTTTTTTCAGCACGAGTCGTACATTTATCCAACGGAATCACCGAGTTGGATAAATACGAAGAGTGCTGAAAACATCAAGTTTTGCAACGAGTTCCATACAACATTTTTTGCAATTCCGAAAAACACCCATTGAGTGAAATTTTAAGTCAAATTTTTATGTATTTTGACAATAAATCGTTTAAATCAAAAAATTTTCGAAAAGTGTTACTTTTCGAAACAAGTGCTGAAAAGTTCAACTTTTCAGCACCCATTTTAGTGCTGAAAAGTATAACTTTTCAGCATTTATTTTGAAAAGTGTTACTATTCGATTCTGTTATTTTTGGTACAGAAAAGTAGGCTATTTCGTCGTTCGAGAATGACAGGAAAAGTAAGGGACCATCCATAAACCACGTGGACACTTTTTTGAAAATCTCAACCCCCCCTCGTGGACAATTGTCCATACAAAAAAAAAATTGTTTGTATGGAGCGTGGACAATCGCCATAACCCCCTTAAGTGTCCACGTGGTTTATGGATGGTCCCTAAGTAGTTTCACGACGGAATTGCAAAAAAGTACTTTTCGAAACACGTGGTGAAAAGTTGACCTTTGAATGCTAGTTTATGCAATAGCAAATAGAAGATTTTTTCAGGACAAGTCGTACATTTATAATGAATACGATAGATAAATAAATAGTAATAAATAACGAATAAAAACGACGAGTGCTGACAAAATCAAGTTTTGCAACAAGTCCAT
Source organism: Culex quinquefasciatus (assembly GCF_015732765.1). NCBI lineage: Eukaryota > Metazoa > Arthropoda > Insecta > Diptera > Culicidae > Culex > Culex quinquefasciatus. Next base: position 144,707,276 of record NC_051863.1, on the reverse strand, counting down.
AATTTTTTTTTTGCAATTCTGTAAATCACCCTTCCAAAGGAATTATACGTCAAATGTATTTAGTCAATTGACCGTTTAAATCAAAACAATGTTGAAAAGAATTACTTTTCTAAACAGTTGCTGAAAAGTTATATTTTTTCAGCATCCATTTTAGAGCTGAAAAGTAGAACTTTTCAGAACTTGTTTTGAAAATTTACTAAAATGCAAAAAATGTTATTATGTAATTAATACACACACGATCAAGTAGCTCATCTGTATGAGAAACCTTCTTCAACGATAAGTCAAACTTATCAATGTGCTTCCTACAAATATTGTAACGGCCTGATAGCCGTGTGGGCCAAGGTGCACGTTTCTATAGTGCTGGCTTTAATTCTCACAAGTTTCAATTTTTTTGTAGCAACAAAAAAAGAACGGTCGTGTAATATTAAAGTGATTTTGCTGACGAAGATTTCATTTTTGCTATGAAAAAACACCAGAAAAAAATAATTGCTCAATCATAATGTGTATTTTTGATTTATTCATGAAAGCCTTTCACAAGTTAGTCCACGATACTCACATATCACTTCTCTAAAGAGCGATGATTTACACAAAGATTTATCCCATGGTTTCACATTCAAAGTCTGGGGTGTGGTGGTTCCATGCATGGAAATCTCACTATCCCTTTATGCAGAACATTTACTTTCCCACCGTGCTGTGAGCATGACATATTTGCGCGTGGTATACATATTGCATACCTCCCAGGCGCGGCGCCAACTTATCACATCCCATTGAGTCGTCGTCGTTGTCACAGCAGAACAGCGTGTTTGAGTGTGTTGTGTTTGTGTGGGAACGGCATTGCATAGTACAGTGCAACAATAGGAACTATCAGAAGAACAATTCATAATCATAACCGTCATCCTTTTTCAAATTCTGAACATTATTAGGAGGTGGGGGGTGAAGAACTGCAGCGTGGTGGTGAAGTATGCTTTTATCAGTGTCTGTACAGTCAGTGATATCTGGATTCCCGCAGCGTTCAGACTACAGGTGGGCTTTGCTGAACGGATTGAAAATTGTTATTGAACACAAAATGTTAGTTTTGACGATTAAAAAATAGCTGATTGATTTTGGACCGAATTTGATTTCTGTCGAAATTGAAATCAAACTAGCAAAGTCTACCTGTACGCGGAAAGCCCCACGTTTTCCGCATTGTAAAATAGAAAAAGCATAAAAGTCCCTCCCCACACAGTGCTGGCAGGTTTCTCTTTGTACAATGAGAAATATCCTTCCTGTGTGAGCAGTAAACTTGCATAACAACAGTCAGCGTGCACTGCACTTTGGGGCTTTCTTAATATGAAATGGCGCTCGTTGCCATTCCCCCCTTCCGCACAGACAATGAAGAATTGACTGCAGCAGCAACTCCACAGCAAGTTCAAGTTCTCCGAACCCTCCCATGCTGTTATCGCTCCCTTTGCATGATTTCGTTATTTTAAATTTTGCCTTTTTCTCCGTCATCTTTTTAGCTTTGCGACTGATTACACCCGGGAACAACTTCTTCCCGGACCTTTGACATTATCCTGTCGAGATTGCTGCTCTCTGTCACACACACACACTCTCACACTCATGTCACACGTTACATGAATGAAAATGGAAGCATGACGGCTCTAACAAAGTTCAAAAGTGACATTTCTTCTGCCATTGTGCCTGTTCCCCATAATTCCCACAAAAGAGAGGATATCTTTAGCAAAAGTTGAAAACTCAACCGTCACCTTCCGGGAGCCAAGGAAATTTGGGGTCGTTCAAAAGTGCCGCATCGAATGTAGTTCAAATTTCCGAGCGCACCTGCTATGGACGACCCCTGGAAGCCGAAAGTTGGCCCAGACAGCACATACCTATGGGTTTGCTTTATGGTTGGCTGTTGTAACAGAGAAAAGAGAGGGAATTCCCGGAAACAAAAGAGCAAACAAGTGATATGATTTATGTGACGTTTGAATGTAAATTGTCTCCGGGAGCATTTTCTTTTTGTAACTCAGTGTTTTTGATGTTGAGGGAATCGTGGGGGTATGTAAAAAGAGGGTATTTTCACAGTTGCGTGAATCTTTACGCTGTAGATATTTTTGTGGGAATTTATGGTAGAGTTGAAAAAAAAACCTGTCTTACTTTCCTGTTTTAATTTGTTGTTAAACGTATACTGGGTTTCAACATAGTATCTGGTTTTAACTCACAAAGCAGGGTTTTACCCCTCTTCGATTTGCGTGAAATTTAGAATAAGGGTAAATTTGTCCCTGATCACGAATCCGAGGTCCGTTTTTGATATCTCGTGACGGAGGGGCGGTATGACCTTCCATTTCGAACATGCGAAAAAAGAGGTGTTTTTCAATAATTTGCAGCCTAAAACGGTGATGAGATAGAAATTTCGTGTCAAAGGACTTTTATGTAAAATTAGACGCCCGATTTGATGGCGTACTCAGAATTCCGGAAACGTATTTTCATCGAAAACACTAAAAAGTTTTAAAAATTCTCCCATTTTTCACTGACTGTAAAAATTTTGAACATGTTATTTTATGGAAAATTTAATGTACTTTTCGAATCTACATTGTCCCAGAAGGGCTTTTTTCATTTAGAACAAAATTTTTCATTTTAAAATTTCGTGTTTTTCTAACTTTGCAGGGTTTTTTAGAGTGCAATGTTCTACAAAGTTGTAGAACAGACAATTACAAAAATTTTGATATATGACATAAGGGGTTTGCTTATAAACATCACGAGTTATCGCGATTTACGAAAAAGTTTTGAAAAAGTTGGTCGTCATCGATCATGGCCGTTCATGGTCACCCGCGACAGACACGACGACGAACAAAGAGAAACGCAAAAAGTAACTTTTTCAAAACTTTTTTCGTAAAATCGCGATAACTTGATGTTTATTAAACCCTTATGTCTATATATCAAAATTTTGTAATTGTCGCTCTACAACTTTGTAGAACATTGTTACACTCTAAAAATAACCCAAAGTTAGAAACACGAAATTTTAAAATGAAAATTTTGTTCTAAAATGAAAATGACCCTTCTGGGACAATGTAGATCGAAAAGTACATTAAATTTCCCATAAAATGACATGTTCCAAAATTTTTACACGAGTAACGGAAAATGGGAGAATTTTTCAAAACTTTTTTAGTGTTTTTTCGATGAAAAATACGTTTTTTCGGAATTCTGAGTACGCCATCAAATCGGGCGTCTAATTTTACATAAAGTCCCTTTGACACCAAATTTCTATCTCATCACCGTTTCAGGCTGCAAATTATTGAAAAACACCTCTTTTTCGCATGTTCAAAAATGGAAGGGTCACCTGCCCTCCGTCACAGATATCAAAAAACGGACCTCGGATTCGTGATCAGGGACAAAAGTTACCCCTTAGGACAAAGTTTCACGCAAATCGAAGAGGGGTCGGGGCAACTTTTCCCGATTTCGTGTGAGTTGGTAGAGAATTACCCATCTTGATTTTAGCTGACAAAGCAGAATTGGATTTTACTCCAGCATTCCACACAATGGCCGTTGCTCAGATATTAGAATAAAGGTAAATATTTGCCTGTTCCGGAATCAAATACGAGAGCACCATGAGCGAGCACTTCAACGTCACAGGACGAAGACAGGCACAAAGTTGACAACGATGCAGGATGCTTCAAATCTTCGAGCACCATGCGTCTCCTTCATCCAAGAGGTCGGTTCTTCTCACATAAGTTTCTCTGTAGCTGAGCCACTCCCAGCGGTCGACACGCAGGGTAGCCTTGTCCCGCAAATGTTTGCCCAGATATTAACGCTCAGAGATATACGGAGCAATATTTGTGTTTGCTCTGTACCGTTTCTGGGATGCTCCTTGCTGCTGCCCACCCGAGCCACAGTAACTCCGGGAACTCAGCGCCTGCTTCCAGGAGAGCTTTTTAACATTATTTGCTGTTTTCTTCGCTTTATCTTGGGCTGACAGTTTGTTTACTGCCAGTGCTTTCCAGTGAGGTATCCTATATTGAGGCCAATGAAACTCGTTAGAGAATTCTGAGGAATTTCTTCCAAAATAAGGTTCCATGATCCCGATCGGTTGATTTTCCTTCGGGTGTTGTAAATCATTTGAAACACGAAACAATAAACAAACTCCTAATCAATCCTCCAGGAGCTGTTTTCCGTTCGGCGAAAAAGGTCGTCGATGCCATAACCTGCCGTAATTTCCCGTGTTTCGTAACAAGCCGTGTTAGCCTTCGTTCCGAGAAGCTGACGAACAAACAGCAGTGGAGCCTCATGAACAGTGTATTTTATTCGAGTCTGGAAAATCCCAGACCCGTTCTTTTGTGCGCAAATAAACTTTGGGATATTGTTGGCTATCTAAACATTTCCATCGTTTTCAGGCAACTTTTATCCTCTCGGAGCAGCGAGGAAATCCACTTTTATGTCTCGTTGTTCCAGCAGTAACGCTGTACATTCCATTTTTGGCCTGTTGACCTTTCACCTCTCGGGTCGAAAATTTGGTAGCTCAAGACTGGAACATGGGTCTGTTCTGGTCTGGGAGGGGAAAACGCAAAGGAAAGAACAGACCCATTAACAACCACAGCAGCCGGACAATCAGGCTAAATTGCTTTGATGTGGGTTGAGCTCTGGAACGACGGTTCAGGATCGTCCAAATTTACGAAGGAATAATTAGGGCTCGGGAAATTGAATTCGCACAGGATTCAACCCTTCATCAAAAGTGCGCGGGCAAAACTTTGTGCTGGAGGAATTAAAGCACCGCACAAAGTTTTGCTGGAGTAAATTCATGCTTTTTTCGTTTGACAACAAAAATCTAATAAGAAAAAGATTTTAATATTAGTAAGTCTTGCAATTAATACACCATTTCAGTACTCTCAAACGTTAAAAACCAACACCAGTTCGATTACCAAAATGCATAATGTGTGTGATCGTTGGATGTCTGCCCTTTGCGTTTTTCCACTCCGAACGGACGTATGTCACACCAAACCAAACCAAACGTGACCACCGATGACTGGCCGTCAAATGGGAAATCCAATTTCAAATTTTGTGGTTAGGCTACGCGCTGCTAGCAGTTGGTCCATTCCAAACCAAAGCTGTGCTCCGGAGAATTAGCCAGTTTAAATTGTACACCCAGTTGCAAAGATTCAGTCCAAATGAAAAAGTCCTAACTGTTAACCTCACAGCAAAAATCCGAGGGAATGCAGCATGCACATCAATTAGTGAAAAGTATGGCATTGTAGAGAAAACGTACACAAAAAGCATGTACGGAAGAAAAAAATAGATTTTGCACACCCCAAAAATATCATCATTCCGGTTAGCGTCATATCCAGATTACCATGTCCGCGCCCCAACCAACTCGACAATCTTGCCGTCTTATGTTTGTTGGGTTTCGACGCCAATGTACCAGTAGCTTTCCCGTACGTCGTATACTGTATTAACTGTATACGATGTATGAGAAACTTTCAGCTACACCAGTATTGATCCAGACAATTTCACAGCAGCGAAATAGCCAAGAGTGTTGGGGCGCAGATTTGGTAAGCTGGATATAACCTCACTGATTGATGATATTTTAGGATGTGCATAATCATTGTTGTTTCTTCCACATGGTTTTTGTGTACACGTATTCTCAATATTACATGTTTTGCCTACAAGGTGATGTGCATGCTGCATGCAATTTAGATTTTTACTGTTGTGAGACTATTCTTAAAAAGATAAATAAAAGCAAGGTAATCTATCAAATATGGTAGTGGCGTTTCGTTATGGCAAAGTTGACAGATCGTTAAACTTTATGCTTTATTTTAGAGTTTTGTCGAATACACAACTCGAAATTTTTAATTTGATGATAATAAATTTCGAGCTGTGGTATCTATCAGACTTAACCCTCTAACGCCCAGAGCTGTTTGCTTATCGTAAAAATAGTAAATGGCTTGATTTTGGTACAATAATGCAGGAAATACTTTACTTTGACCCACAAACATCGAATTGGGGCAAACAAGTAGAATTTGAAGTGGTGCACCAGAGCACCATTAGGAAGATGAGCAACTTTTTTTTAAACCACTAAATCTCGTTTTCTTCAAATCTATTGGTTAATTTGTTTGAAAACGCTTCGAAATGTGTTAAAAACTACTTATTCTTTGCTGTAAGACCATATTTCTGAAGCATTAACTACAAATTCTAAAATCTCTGCATTTTTAGGTTTCTTTGATTGGCTCATGCAAAACCCACAAACAACCATTTTCATGAAAAATGAGGAAAATAATAAAACTATCGGGCTAATAACAATGTTTTGTCTTGTTTATGAATAGTCAAACGTTTATAAACTTTGTTTTGATAAAATAAGCTTTTTCTGTAATTTAGAAAAAGTGCTCCTGAATATTTAGTTGCTATATGCCTAGCTGGTGCTTGCAAATGAAAAAGGTTGAAAACACTTAAACCGGTCCAAACTCACAATGTTATTCAGGGTTCTTGTCCGTTCAAATGATAGCAAAACATTTTTTGTTTCATAAAATTTTGTGTTTGGTAATTTTTACAGGCTTTCGAAGACAGGTCTTATTTATTTCCCTAAAATTGGCCCATTTTTGTTTACATCACTGTAACTTTGCTTGTGCTTAACCAATTTTGATGAAATTTGGGGAGATGTTAGTATACATTCTACATGAACACCTGCAACTTAAAGCACCATGAAAAGTTGTGTCAGTTCCGAGATATTTGAGTACAAAGTTTTGGTGCTCTGGAGTAACCATGGGCGGGAGAGGGTTAATTATTTGTATTAAAATCTTCAAAATTTAAATCCCTCGTTATTTCTATTTGTGTTTCAATAGTTCTTAGCAAGGTTGTTCAATTTTAAGTTTGAATAATTCAAAAAAGTTTTATTTAGGAGAGCAATCTCTACGAAATCGGTCAATTTTCTTAAATTTTAATTTTTGTATTTTTTTATCCGACTGAAACTTTTTTGGTGCCTTCGGTATGCCCAAAGAAGCCATTTTGCATCATTAGTTTGTCCATATAATTTTCCATACAAATTTGGCAGCTGGTCATACAAAAATGATCAAAAGGGCGAAACATTCAATATTACGCCTTTTAAAATGTTAGTCTTGGTTTAAAAATTTTGAAAATATTTTTTTCGAAAAGATCGAAAAATTTCACGAATGTTTCAAATTTTAACATTGAAAATCGGACCATTAGTTGCTGAGATATCGACGTTAGAAAATAGTGTGTTGTTTGGGTGAGACTTACAAAACATCAATTTTCCTGTTTTTATACCTTTGCATGGCAATATCTCAGCAACTAAAGGTCGTATGAACAAAGTTCAAAAATGCAAAATATAGAGAATTTTCTCAGCTTTTCAAAAATATTTTTTTCAAAAGTGCGCAAACATGTGCACTTATTTAAAAAAAATGAAAAACTACGATTATTTTCAAAAAAGTCACCTAAATATGGATTTAACTTGAAAACGGTGCACTTTATCAAAATTTCATTAAAGTACTTTTTGATAGCAAATTTAATTTTACATCGAAAAATGAAGTCGAAAAATTTTTGCGGCCAATTTTTTGATTTTTTGAAAAAATCTGTATTGATTCAAAAATTTATAACTCGCTCAAAGACTTTTTGCACAACCTGGAAATTTCTGAAAAGTTGGCGTTTGATGTCCTCTTAAACATATCAAAAAATAAAAAAAATAAAAATAGTGTTTTTTTGCAAATCAAGTTTTAGTGACAAAAAGTTAAATAAAAAATCACCAAATTTTTTTTACCGTGTATCATGTATGATCAATCAGTTGTGGGTTCAAATCCCACCTGCACCAAGTGGAATCTTTTTCGCCATCTCTGAAACATTATTAGCAGTTGTTGTAATACTTTAATATCGTTGCTTTTAAACAAAGAAAATTATATGGACAAACTAATGATGCAAAATGGCTTCTTTGGGCATACCGAAGGCACCAAAAAAGTTTCAGTCGGATTAAAAAATACAAAAAAAAATCGAATGACCGAAATCTGGGAGAACTGCTCAGGAGTCAATTAACGTTCATTAAACATCTCTAAAAATATGTTTTATTTAACAAAACTCGTTATGGGCACTCAACTTTAAACAGGGTTGCCAAATGCTACTAGGTCTAGGGTTCAACGAAGATGAGCATTTGTTGAAAGAGAAATTATAATGAGGTCAATTTTCTCAAAATATTGGTAATATGACAGCCCAAAAATCGATTCCGAGATTTTCTGGAGAAATTTTGATCTTTTTGAATTTGGTTTGCACATAAACCTTGTCACGTCGCGAAAATGTTCTTTTATTAGGCGACCAGTGTGAAATTAAGCAAATTCATTGATGATAGGGCAAATGACAGAAAGATTCAGGAAAATATTACTAACTGTTTTCTTTCGAGAGTTTAGACGAAATGTTTTACGTGTTTTATCTCAATTCGATAAGAAAATTTCGCTCCTGACAAATAAGCAACTGTATTGCTATAAAGAAATCAATCTTTTGGAAGAAAACTTTTTTTCAAAGCAACTGAGTGTAGCTACCGAAGGAAACTCCATCATCAGGGGGCACGAAGGTAAATACCAGCGGTAATTAAAAGCGAGCTGGAAAATCTAATTAATCCCGGGTTTACCCGGGGACGGCTCCGGGCCTCGGTCGACTTGCTGGAATTCACTCTGAATTCCGGATTGATTGGCTCTCGGTTAGGTTGCTGCTCGACGATTGGTAGGGGGCCAGAAGTGACGTTTAATTTAGTGTCAATGGTGGGACGATTTATTGCAAGCTGCCCCGGATGGTGCACACAAGTGGCGAATAATTGAAATTATTCAAAGTGATCCCTTGGGAATTTTCAAAGCAAGTAAATTTGGCTGCATCATACAGAATTGCGAAATCGAGATTAAACTGTTGGAAACCCTATACGAATTGTTATTTTTTTTTTACAAATCATCAGAAAAATTGCCATTTATAAAATATTGCATTCAAAGCTGAATAGAGTCAATAACACAATTCTTCCTACAAAAGAAGTAAAAACTTCTCTTCAAAAAAAAAAATCAAGCAGGAAATGTTCCCCGCGAATTTGGCCAAGGAAAAAAATAAAGAAAACTTTCACAATCTCTTCCCGCGCAACAATCAGAGCAGAGGAAATTGAATGTTGCTCCAACAAGAGAACAAAAAAATTAACTGGGAAGCTAGAACTTTCAACGCCGTTACTTCTTTTTTCATTCATACTTAAGCACCAGCACAAACTTTTCAGTTTGTAACGAAATGTGTTTTTGTTACGGTTTGCGATAGGGTGATTTTCTCGTAGAAAAAAAAAATTGAAATCTAAAAGACGCAAATTGTTCCATGGAAACACCCTAAATTAAACCTAATCCCTCCTCTCATCCATCTATTACGATGCTGCCTTTATTTGCGATTAGGGTAGATTCTTAAGAACGTTGCCGATTCTTGTGTGGGGTGTTGGAAAAATGCTCCCACACTCACACACAAGCGCCGTTCCAGCACCACGTTGATGATGGGTGCTAATTCACCTGCTTCAACGCCCTACTGTTGAAGTTCTACCCCCTCGAGCCAGTTTTTCTTGTGTCTTATGCTAATGCCGGCTAGTCAGTGCGTACAGGCACGTGAAAATTCGTTTGTTTCGATGGAAGATTATCGGAATGAGCGCACGGGGGAATTAGCTGGAGGGGATTGCCGTATTTTTCTTTATTATTTTCCAGGGGCTTTGGGGTTGTTCTTGTTACTGGCGAGAAAATACGGCAGCATGCGAGGGGGAAATTTTGCCTCTGTTTCTTTTCTCGTTAATGGGGGTTTCCGCAAAAACGTATGCTTTCGTTGATACGAAATCAATATTTACCATCAAACAAAGGTTAATGGGTCGAGGTTGTTTTTGGAATTTTGGAACAGAGAAAGCGTTTTTTCTCAAAACCTCGCTCCACAAGCTGAATATTGTTCCTTGGACAATTTTAGGACTCTGGGCCAAATATGAGCAAAATAGGTCCAAAGCAAGCAAATTTGGCTGCATCAACATTTACCCATTGATACTCAAAGGTAAAGTTTGTATGGGGAAAATCGAAAAAATGTATGGAAAACCCAATTTTCTTAAAGGTTTGGCCTGTACGTTGGCGCTACTTTCATCCAAATATTCCCAAAAGTGAGATTCTTATTGGAAATTTAATGCTCTACAACTTTGTAGAGCATACCAAAGCTGTAAAACTCGAACCTGAAAAGTTATTAGCGTTACGTACCTGTAGGTTTTTCGTACGTCGTATACTATTTTAACTGTATACGATGTATGGGGAACTTACAGCTATAGCATATGATCCAGCTAAATTCGGAGCGGCGAGATAGCCGAGATGGATGCGGCGCGGACTTGGTAATCTGAATATGCCTCTCACCAGAGAGATGTTATTTTTGGGGTGTGCAAACTTTTCTGCAGTTGTAAAATTTATAGAATTCGGTAGAAAAAAATATTTGTGAGCTTTGCAAAAATATCAAAATATATTGCTTGTTTATGTCTAGTCAGAACTAGTCAGAAAACGCTTCAGTTTCGTCAAGGTATGATTGATTTGGGCTCCCTGAAGTGAACAAGCTCCAATCGACAAAATTAAAATTTATTAAATTTCCTGCGAAAAATAAAGTTGTAAATTTAGAGTACCGTGCTAAGAAACCGGTCGCTTCAGTGTTTCATTCAACACAAAAAAAAAATCAATGGAGGCGCTTGGTTTCTCAGAATGATTCCACAGGATTTATACCTTAAATTAACAACTCTTTCGCAAGAAATTCACTTAAATTCAATTCTGTGTTCTGATCCGGGACCATGGTATCGGGGTAAGCGTGGTTGCCTCTCACCCAGTCGGCTTGGGTCCCGGTGGCATTTTTCGAGACGAGATTTGTCTGGCCACGCCTTCCGTCGGATGGGGAAGTAAATGTTGGCCCCGGTCTAACCTAGAGGTTAGGTCGTTAGCTCAATCCAGGTGTAGGAGTCGTCTTCCTGGGTCCTGCCTCGGTGAAGTCGCTGGTAGGCGTTTGGACTTACAATCCAAAGGTCGTCAGTTCGAATCCCGGGGTGGATGGAAGCTTAGGTGTAAAAAGAGGTTTGCAATTGCCTCAACAATCAAGCCTTCGGACACCTAGTTTCGAGAAGGAATCTCGCAATCGAGAACGCCAAGGCAATGCTGTAGAGCGAATAATTTGATTTGATTTTGATTTGATTAATTTTGTAGATTAGAGCTTGTACACGGAGCCCAAATCTATCATAACTTGACGAGACTGAAACATTTACTAACATCAACATCACAAATGTCGAGTTGTGTTATAGATTTAAACAAGTCTTTATGAGTATAATTTTGTGAAATTATACAGAATTTCATCAGTTGAATTTACAATTCCGCTATACTTTCGAGATGTCAGGTGAATAAGTGAAAAAAAGTTTTTTCATGGTTTTCAGCAAAGGAAAACCTGAGTATTTAAAAAAAATTGAAAAAAATCCAATTATTGCGGGATTTTTTTCAATATTTGGTATTCATAATCCAAAATAAGACAAAAATAAATTGAAATAAGTCAAACTGCTTTGCTTTTTCTTTTATTGAACTTCAAAAAATTATCATTAATTTTTTGAAATTGTGTGTGATAAAAAAAACAATGTTTCAAATTTCGCGGCGAAAACTAATTTCACGGATCATTGTGAAAAATCACTAGCCCTTAATATATGGTAAAAGTGTGTATTTCTATCGGATGCACCATGTTGAATTATCAGTACATATTTAAACCATTGTTTATTTTTCATTTTTAAATTCGCATTAAAATGTTTGTTTAATTAAGTGTCTTAACATTTAATTAAATCCATGTAGGACGATCAAGGCACCCCTCGGTTCCTAACCCGAAGTCCAGAGAGATTTTTTTTTGCTGCCCTCGGCAGTGCTTACTGCTAACTCGACCGCGTACCGACGTAGACGTGGAATAAACCGCAATTAAATCGGACAAATAAAGCTACGTTTCCTATTTCCCATTAATTCTAAACTCTTCCCTTTTCTACATCCATATAATATTGAGGGGTTTATACAACTTTGTTGAAAATTCAATAGTTTTTATCTATAAATATTTAAATTTTTATTGCTATAAAAACTAATTTTGATGCATGATTCGTAAAATTTCTACACTTATTAAAAAGTTTGATCAACTGAGAATGTTGATATTTGAGTATATTTTTGAGTTATGATTTATTTCAATTTAATTTTATTTGTATAAATCAGGACACTTTGTAAGTAATGAAATAATCCTTTTTTATCAGCGTTTTCGTAATCACCATAATCATACGTCTCGAGATACTTTGAACCTTTCTCTGCCAAGCTCAGTAAGATTCTTTATACTTCCGTTCGTATTTAATTCATATATTTAACTTCGCAAAAAAAAACCTTCAGCTTATTGATGTTACCCCAGCTATCAATGTCACCCCGGTTTACGGTACTCATATTTTTTTTCTTTTCAGCAGCAGACTCTTACCCCAAATGCACTGAATCGTTTCCTCCTGGGATGCGGGTCGTGTTTGTTCAGGAACACCTCGGACTTGGGCCGGGGCGGCTTCTTAGGTCGCATTATCACACGTGTTTCCTCCCGGATGTCCTCGTCGAGCAGCTTGCTGTCGGAGGACACGGACAGCTGCCGGTGGACCCGCTCGTGGTCGCCGACCCGATTCCAGTCTAAAAGAAGGGAGAAAAAAACGGGATTTGTTATTAATCGAAACTCGACGGTCAATGTTTGCTTTTTTGTGAGTTTTATGGCCACGATAACGCGTGCGGTCTCGTATTTGCGTTAGAATTTCATTAAATCCTGCCAAGTTCGTTCTGAGAGGGTGGTGCGCGGCCTTCGAACATAAATAAACGAAGCTTTTATGGCACAACAACTGCGCGCGGCGCGGCACACCAAAGTAGAGCACAAATATTTGTCTTACAATTTTAGCGAAAGAAATTCACTCAGCTTAATTTGTTTGCATATTCAACGGCGGTGGCACTCACAATCACACCCACACACCTTAGCTAGTGGTTGTTTTCAACCTGGAAGCTCTTTGCGTCGCGAATCGGGTGAAACCAGAAGCTTTTCGCAGCCACTCCACACCCACCCTGCCTACCAAGGTACACGTCAAGTGACGGAAATGTGTCTGTTACTGCTGCAGTCAACGGAAATTAACGGAAAAAAATCAAAATTTTTAATTTGAGATAAATAGAAATTTTTATGGAAATTGGAACGAAATTGGAATTTTCAATTGAAAAAAAAAATATGAACTTAACTTTTTCCGTGCCAAGTGGCGCAAAGAAAGACATCAACAAACATTTGCAATTTAGCTCGGTGCAGTCGGGAGAAGTGCACTGAAGAACCTTAAGTGGATTGCAAATAAATGGAGAAAGTGTATTTGTACTTTTGCCACTTGGCTTCCCGACTGCGCAATGTCTTCGTCTATTTTTGCTTCATGTTATGCAAAAACGGTATCAGATATAAATTCCAGCACAACATTGTAACACCAAGATTGTAGAGTGCCCTACTCCCACACCAAAACAGCAGCTATTAATTCAACTAATCAGCGTCGCGTAACACTCAATCAATTTGACGTAAAGAGTACCACCATCAACGAGCGCACGTCAAAAAGCGTCTCCAAAATGGCTTCCAACGTAATTCGATTGGAAAAGCTCTCGCTAATAAATGCTATTATGAAATCCTTGCCGGGTATTTTGTCGTCCTCGGTAGTCGATGCCTGAAATGGAACACCATTGGGCTATCTTTTACTATAAAGTGATTTCAAACCATGCTTAAATTACAACACGCGAATTTGTAAAAATAAGTGTTCAACCGAAAGTTAAATTTAAAAAAAGCGTCAAGATAGCACAACGGTGGCGAGTACTTGAAGCTTGCTGTTGAAAGACCAAAAGTTGAATTAATTACCGGTAAGAGTCGCGCGAAAGATGAACGCAAAGCTGTAGGAGCTACTGCTACACTTTGTAATTTAATTAATTAGGAACGAAACGAAACCGTTACATTAACAAAGTGGAACATTTTGGGGACGCCTAATTGGGGAGCTCTTCATCCACGGAACAGGATTGGTTGCTATAGCACGATCAGCTGGCCAGCTGATAATTATGATATTTAGTAAAATTGACTTAACTGATTTTTTCAAATATTTTTTGTAGCCCTCTCCTTTTGTTTATGGATGGTCCCTAAACACTACAATAATGAGAAAAAAATGAACAACCTTCATCTAAAAAAATCGTGTACTTCACCATATTTCCAAAAAAATGTCAATGGCAAATTCTATTTTACATATTTCAAGAATATTTTCGATAATTCCAAAACATATTAAATTGTTTCAAAAATTCATGAGGCAAGCTTAAGTTATTCTCCTTTTTAGAAATTTTTCCAAAAAGTAGGGGTCAAAAAAGCTTTATCGAATCCCGGTTATTTTAATATTTGTTGTTGTTGAAATTTTAGTGTATAGATCCGCAACAATGTAATTATTTATATTCTTTCGTTTTCGTTTTCGTTTTACGGAGCAAGGTGGGGGACGCGGCCTCAAGTCAGTCCAAATCCGGTTTCTTGTGGAAAAAAGGGTAGTGGCCGAACTAGTATTGCATACAAAATGAGCCCCACAACAATGTAATTATTTATATTTCTGAAACTAAAAGACTGGGTATATTTACGTAAACTAATGATTTTTTTCGAAAAACATTTTCATATTTTATATTTTTTCCTTTCAGAAGCGAATCAAGGACAAATGTAACGAATTGGGACAGCTGTTGAAGCAGCATTTTTGCACAATGACCTGCAGACAAACTTATCTCTCTTTATTTATCTTTCAGACAGTATCAGACACAAATAAATGTATTTTCAATTTATTAATTTATGTATAAGAAACTAATATAACCTGAATCACATTGAATAAACAATTGTAGCTTATCTAAATTTCAGAGCACAACAAAATACATTTATTTAATCAAATTTAAGTAGGGGAAATATACCCATTTTAATCACTCTAAGCCGTATGACCAATTCTCATCACTTTTGCAGTTTTCCGCTTTTAAATTAACATCAACAACGGAGAGTTGCTTGCTCACTTTTTTTTGAGCTATTTGTTACTTTGGAACAGTCAAAACACTTTATGAAAGCTGTGATTCATGATCAAAGTGCTGATAGGACGATAATAAAAATTGTATATTTCCCCTACTTTAGTTATTTGGGTACCGTCAGTGGGGGTGACATTGGGTTCTAAATTCTGTTAAAAGGGTTGTGTAGGGGACATCTTAAGCTGACTTCGCTGAAAAAATCTCGTTCCTAGAACAAATCCTGTTATTTTGGCAGCTGTCTGAAGTTGAGGTACGTTTTTGGCTAAAAATGACATCTCGAAAAATCATTTTTCTAATATTTTTGTTGGGATTGCTCGAAAACTACCCAAATGTTTGAAAATCTCAGATTCAAACATTGTAGCATGTCAATACGACTCCCTCGAACAAGAAACACTGTTGGATGACTTGTTTTTACCATATCGTAGTATTTGAGCATCATTTATGTTTCATTTGACCCAATGTCAACCACTCTAAGGGGTGAGATTGGGTCAATTTTCAAACTATTGGCATTTAAGGTAGTGTTCATCAAAATCCACCATATTTTGGGAAAATGTTATTAAACTATCTAAGAACAAATCTACGCTGAAAGATTTTCGATGTTATTTAAATTGTTTTCGTTATTAAGAAATTACGATAGGTGTATAGTTTTTTGACCCATAGTCACCCCCACTGACGGTATCTAAAAACCTGTATCCCTGTTTTGTTATTTGTTTCGTTTCCCAAGAAATTAAAAACCTGTGAAAATTGGATGCCCTAACTTTACTTATTATAAATATTATAGGAAGAAAAATGTTGACCGAAAAAACGCAAGACTTTTATTAGAAATAAAATAGCATTAAAGCCAGATCAAATGTTTAAAAAAGGGTTTCATGATCATTTCAAAAATATCCCGGGATTCCGGAAATTCCCTGGATTTTCAAAATATTTTCCCTTTTCTCGGGAAATAAAAAAAAAACCGGAAAAATTGGACACCCTAGTATTATCTATTTTATAGTTAAGGAACAATTTCAAGATCAGAAAAACTAAGACCTTAACAAAAAAATATCATGAATTCATGAATCATGAAATATTTTGTAGATTTTTACCAGCAACAAAAAATATAAAAAATAAAGCATTTTGTGAAAGATTTAGCCAGAATCCGTGGAGAAGGGGTAAGCGTGGTTGCCTTTCACCCAGTCGACCTGGGTTCGATCCAAGAAGGTGGCATTTTTCAAGACGAGATTTGTCTGATCACGCCTTTCGTCGGACGGGGAAGTAATTGTTGGCCCGGGTCTAACCTAGAGGTTAGGTCGTTAGCTCAGTCCAGGTGTAGGAGTCGTCTCCCTGGGTCCTGTTTCGATGGAGTCGTTGGTAGGTAGTTGGATTCACAATCCAAAGTTTGTCAATTTAAATCCCGGTGTGGATGGAAGCTTAGGTGTAAAAAGAGGTTTGCAATTGCCTCAACAATCAAGCCTCCTTCAGACACCTAGTTTTGAGTAGGAATCTCGTAATCGAGAACGCCAAGGCAATGCTGTAGAGCAAATAATTAGATTTTTTTTTATTTGAAAGATTTTAAAAGAATTTTGAGAGTTTTTAAATAACATCTTCTAAATGCCACCATCTCCATAGGAAAACGCCACGACCTTCCGCAAGCAAATAAAGTTTAGCTGGGGATACCAGGTTTTAAGGCCCAAGCTCAATACAAAAAGCTAGAAATACACATTTTTTCCACTGAGCAGCACAGTTAAACTCATTTTACGGGCCAAAGTTTGCGAGCCTCCTGATTCTGGGAATGTTTCTCGTGTGCGATTTTGCCTTTTCGGGAGAAGTGGATTTATTTTTGGAGCTCGAGACTTCCTTTTCCCGCGTTTCGTCCAAAGGAAAGAACAGAGCAGCATGATTTATTCATGCAAATTGTTCTTTGGTGAACAAAGTTTTTAATTAATTCCAGTCGAGCCCCAGCGAGATGCGAGGGCCCTGGCGGCTTCACCTTCGTAGAAATTAAGCAACTCGAGAGGCGGATGGATGTGTGTACTCTCGGAAAGTCGGATGGAAAGCACCCTGTGTGGGCCTGGGAAAAAAAAAGGATATATGAGCGAAGAGCTCTCCGGAACATCACTCAAAGGCGGAACGAGACAAAGCCTGGCAGCGCGGAGGCAAAGGTCGTAAAACAGGAAGCTGTTACAGCATAGAGTACGCCTTCTCCTCTGCTCAACAGGGCGCGCTGGGGAGACCTAGTGGCAGTGGTTCCTTAAACACTGGCATTTTCTCAGGTTTGAACCATTTTTTTAAAATTTGTACCTTTTTGGAATTTTAGTGTGCAATCCCAAGACTTCTGCTTTGCTGTTAAATGTTTAAGGTACCTTTTTGTTATGTAACAATTACAAAACAAAAAAAATGGAACGACTGCACTGCTGCTACTCCAAAGCAAAGACCAGGCCTCTGTAATGCATTTGTTATTGAGTTAAACTTTGGCTGGTGCACTTTTTCATCTCGACTAATTTGGAAGGTGCACATTATAATCTAGAGGTACGCTTCCTTGCTGTCTAATAAACTCATTTTTCGCGGAGGAAAGTTTTCCAGAAAAATTAGCTCATTTTCTTTTCACCTCTGCAACCTCAAAGGTGGAGAAGCGCCGTACTTCATATTTCCCAGCCACCCTGCGTCTCCACCAAACTGTCAGTAATTTCTCATTAGCCAACCATGAGCTACGAGAACGGTGTTCAGCAGGTCTGTCTGCATCGCCCCCTAGAGTAGACGGAAATTGGGTCACCAATGCCGGTTCTCCGCGTGTCTCCGGTTACGAGAGCGTACGTGTTGTAGCAGCCAAGGATGCTGCCCGGCTGCCATAACCATCTCCATTCATTGGAATTGAGAGGCTCCGTCGACTCTCGTTATGTTCATTCTGCCTTTTTTTGTTTTGCCATTTCAGTAAACTCCACACTACACAGGGGAAAGTCACATATTAATGTTTTAGATTTATTTTGTCGAAAAATTTAGTCTTATTTTTACACTAGTGAGAACGATTTTGTATTTTTTTTATGAAATTTGTACAAAATAAGTCGAAAACAGCCCAGTTTCCCCTGAAAGCCGGCCGGGTACAAGGCAACGGCGTCAACCGGCGACACTTTATGGCCTCCATGTTCTAGTATTTTTTTTTTTTTTTATTGTTATGACACGTTGCCGCCCCCACCTTGGGGGCGCTGCAAAGTTTCGCGAGCGCGCTGCGTTTTGTCTGTACCGGCACTTGGACGACGTCGACGGCGGCGGCTTGAATGTACTGTACAAACAGGGCACATACAAATAATGGATCATACAGCGAATGGTACTCAGGAGTGAGTAACATATTCCTTTTAATGGGACTTTGTTTCTGGTGCATACGAATGACGCCCGTTGTGAAGGATTTAAAACTTCAAACTTATGGCCCTTCAAACAATTTCACTGTTACGATTGCAGAACTGGCGAGAAATGCGTTAATTTTATTTGCGGGCTTCATAAATTTAAGCTTTATTTTGTAATTGATTGAATAGATTGCGAATACCAGAATTTGAACTAGTTTGCTTTTGAAATTATCTCTTAGTAATACATACATTTATTCGTAGTTATAAACAAAACCTTTGAATTAATTTTTCAGCCTGGCAATCTCTTAAAAAAATACATGGATTTGGAAACACACTAAATAAATTGAACATTTTACAAAAAAAAAATCTTTGTTAGATATAGCCAAGAAATGATTGAATGATTGATTTCAATTTATCATAACAAACTAAATTCAACATCATAGCAAATAGGTTGTGGGAAAAAAGTACAGACTGGAAGACTAGGCAAAATGTCACCAAGAAAATTCTAACTGAGCAATTCTCCGCGAAATCGATCTTTTTTTAGAATTTTACTTTTTGTTTATTTTAATCCGACTGAAACTTTTTTGGTGCCTTCGGTATGTCCAAAGAAGCCTTTTTGCATCATTAGTTTGTGAAAAAAAATCATACAAAGTTGGCAATATTCAATATTACGCCCTTTTAAAATGTTAGTCTCGGTTTAAAAAAATTGAAAATATTTTTTTCGAAAAGATCGGAAAATTTCACGAGTGTTTCATATTTCAACATTGTAAATCGGACCATTAGTTGCTGAGATATCGACATTAGAAAACGGTGGGTTGTTTGAGTGAGACTTAGAAAACATCAATTTTCCTGTTTTTAAACACTTCATGGCAATATCTCAGCAACTAAGGGTCGTATCAACAAAGTTCAAAAAAGCAAAATATAGAGAATTTTCTCAGCTTTTCAAATATATTTTTTTCAAAAGTCGGCAAACATGTGCGCTAATTAAAAAAAAAAGTGCTACTATTTTCAAAAAAGTAGCCTAAAAATGCCCTTAACTTGAAAACGGTGCACTTTATCAAAATTTCACTGAAGTACTTTTTGATTGCAAATTTGATTTTGCATTGAAAAATGAAGTTGAAAAAGTTTTGCGATCAATATTTCGATTTTTAAAAAAGTCAGTATTGATTTAAAAATTTATAACTCGGTTAAAGATTTTTTGCACAACCTGGAAATTTCGGAAAAGTTGGCATTTGATGTTCAACCGAAATCTGAGAGAACTGCTCAACTATTAAATACTTTGCTCGAAAATCTTTGCTAGGGAAAAATAAGCAATTTCCAAATATTATACGTATTTTTTTAGTCAATATTATTTCAATTCGGTAGATTACTAAATTATTAATCATCTTGAATTTTTTATAACCGATTTTGGTGTTAGAAAATAGGTAGAGTTTAGATTCCTAAATTATTTGTAAAATTAACAAAATAAAAATAAATAATAATAAATGTAGAGATACGGTTGTAGCATGAACGATAATGTAATTTACTACCAACTTCCGGTTTAGTTTAACCGAATTTGTGAAATTAATATTTAAAAAGTAACAATTACATAAAAAACAAAGGGTTTAGGTACATAAGATATTTGAAAAGACCTTAACAATCAAATTAAACTTTATTAAGCTTATTTCAATCCTACGATTCACCGAGGAATGAATCAAAATGAGTTCAAAAATAACAATTTAGTTTTTTAATAACATTGAATTGAAGTCTCAACTTATACACGGAGAGACTGTGCCCAGAAATTTTAACAATTAAAATTGTTGATTTTACTTTCGTAAATTTCACAAAAACGTACTTGTTACGGCCAATTTTCAGTTGAATCAACCAAAATTCAGTAATAATTTAATAACCTGTTTGTTGAAAATGCTAAAGGCAAAAAGCTAACAGATTTCCCGAACTCGAATGAACGTGCTCGACTGGTAGCTTTGGTTTTAGAAAAATCAAGATTTTTTTTTGGTTAAATGTAAATATCAATTGGTTGATTATTTAAAAGATGAACTTGGGTTTGTTTACGTTTGTCATTTGAAGTCAGGATTCGAACAAGAGCGGTCGATTAGTTGAGTTTGTGTTGTTAATTGTGAAGTGAGAGAATGTGAAAGGTGAAAATCACACTATTTGGCTAATGTTGAAGTGCAAATCGAAGTGAACACTGTTGCAACTGTGGAGGTGCAATTGGTGAGTAAGTTTGTTGATGATTTCTTTGCAGGTGATAAACTATGAAGAACAAGACGAGGACATTCGCAATGAGGACCTCTGATGCGAGGGGACTTCATGACAATGTTTAAAGGAAAGGGAAGGGCAGTGAAAGGAAGAGGCGGGCGAACTCTTGCACGACAATACTTGCACGGGCAAATTTAACAAAAGGTTGGTTAATCTAAGTAAGTATGGATTTATTTTTACATAACAATTTATATGTTGTGATTTTAATTAGAAAACTGAATAATCAAAAACCTTCGTGCTTACGATGGATACAATTTTAATGAACCATTTTTTTCAGAATCATCAACCATAAAATATATGGAAATGAGTACACATAATATCAAAATAAAAATGAGATGATGGGAAATGTCTAAAAAATAAAATTTATAAAAGATATACAAAAGAAGATAGAAATATTTTAAAAATGCTGTTAATAGAAGACTGCTAAATAAACTGGTAAGTTCTGAATACAACACTTAATTTTATACAACATAATAACTTACTTGGTGAAATATCTTCAAGGAATTCACGAGAAATTAAACATCTTTTATAAATATGTTTAACAAAATTTGTAATATGTTTTATTATTATTTTTTTAGATTTATGCAACGTATTTTTTTCAAACTTTAATCAAACTTTACATGTTTTATAATAACAGATAATAAAAAGTTTTGTTTTGATGCTTTTTAACAGTAATTTAATAACTTCATGCAAAAAAAAAAAAACAAATTAGTACAAAAAGTTAAAATTTTAGGCAGAATAAATGCGAATATAAAAACACCCAGCATTAATTTGTGAGGCATTATTATAAAATTTACTGCAAATTCAATAAAAATATTGCTAACAATAGCTAATTATTGACTACATGCACGAATGTTTTTCTGTATTTAAGTAAGACATTAGTTAAAATTATAGCTAGAAATTCAGCCCGGCCTGTATCGTTAGATAATTAAAGAAAATATATATCGACACTAACATAAATTATGTTTAATTAAGAAATGTTTTGTTATAATTCACTAATAATTTGCAGCATGCAAAAATATTTCAGTTAATAAAACGAAAAAATTGTTGAAAAATAGTTGAAAAGTATGGCCCAACCTGTTTTTACAGAATATTCCACAATATTTCAGCTTAAAACAAAAAAAAATTAGTTAATTTTCTGAAAAAAATATTCTAGCAGTCGACTGCTAGAATTTTTTTCGGCCATTTAACCAACGAAAATGGCAATTCCAACTATTTTTTTAGTTAATTTTAGTTACTGGTGGTCAGCAATTTTGGGTTAACAAAATCAACAATCGATTGTTGAAAAAAAGCTGTGTAAAAAATTAACCCATACTTTTAGTTAAATTAACCAAGATTTTTTTAGATTCGCCCTGGCCGGTCTCTCCGTGTAATGTTTGATTTTATTACACGCAAAGATAAAATTTTGTTGCTAAAAATATTTTTCTACATGCACAAGAAAATTAACTGAAATTTCAAATTGATTTCAAAAATCAAGCTCAAAGTAGTAATCTAACTGCGTGAAATTCTATGTAATATTACACCCTTAAACATGTAGCTCATTAGTATGGGATACCTACTTGACCTTAATGCCAAGCTCATATATACGTTAATCCTGTCCATTCTTCATCGGCCTAATGGCCGAGCGGGCTAAGGGGCCAGTCCTCACAATTGGTGCTGGATTAGAGTCCCGTCGGTTGCAACTTTTTTTTTTGTGTTTACAAAAATTGCACAAATAGGTGATGTGCATGCTTTTACATGCAATTTTTCCATCGGTTTTTTTTGCTGCGCAGCGCACGGTGGTCTAGATCGCAAAATTAAAACTAAAATTAATTTTCCGAAAAATTGTGCGATTCTCAAGATTTGGTGTCTTATGAAGAGTTGATGAAAATGAGATGGTGCAACTTTTGGCTAGATAGAAAATTAGGGTGGTTCACACTTCACTGCCACTTCAGCTAAAGGATTGTTCAATACTCAGCCAATAATAAGAGTGATAAAAACCACAATAATAAAATTTTATTGGTAGTAATTGTCTCCATTATCTTGCTTCCCGAGGGATAAGAGTCTCGAGAATTAATTAAATTGTATGGCATTTTTATCGTCACTTGACGAGATAAAATGATAAACAAAATGCTTAGCATCATGAATCGATGAGTGTTGACGCGAAAAATAAATTATCCAATAAAATCAAAGTTCATCTCAGCACTTAGCGCCACGTGAATCTTCTCGCCTTAATGTTTCCCGTTGGCATCGTAATACTTTAATGGAACTTCTTCCCCCGACGACACCTCTTCATAAAAGTAAAACGAGCGTGAGTTATTATTCACATTAATTGATCATTTACCCCGTCCCGAACCCCCTTGATGACTCGTTGCTGTGCCGAAGGGTCATAAGTTAATAACGTGAAGGAATTCCAGTCCCAGGGGAAGAAGACGAAGAAGCGTTTGCAAAGGATTAAATTTCTGGACGGCGGCGGTGTGGCGTTGACCCACTTTCTTTTCTTTGATGTGATAAATTGCGGGACGGGGAAAAAGCATCCCTTGTCATACCATTGGACACTTGTGGCTACACACAGCTTCAACAACCCTTATCGATCGTTCCGCAATGTCCTGGCCAAAAAACTCGAATGAAGTATTCATGTTTCGAGCAAGATCCTTGCTTTCTTCGCTCCCAGGATCATTGTTTTAAATGGAGCAATAAAATGGTCCCTTTTATGGTCAGCCTCTTTCCTTTCTTTCCAAGTTGCGGTTTCCATAGGCCAATCCGTGTAATACGAAAGGACTGTGTGGTTGTGGCGATGCCGCCAAGGATGATAATCCCCCCGGGCGATGAGCGGAAAATGACCATCGTTTCCAGGCCATTGGGGGTGTGGGAAAAGCGGCAATTTAAATGAGCCCGAAAAATGAGTTTAGGACCGACGCAGCTGGCCCACAGCAGACCCTGCTCCAAATGGTGCCCGTTTAAATTAAATAAACATTAGCAGGGTGAAAACAGTGGGGCCGACGCTCGAAGTGTCATGTCCACCCTAAATTTTGACCACCACCCAAGATGAGACCCTCTTCAGCACATCATCTACGGGTCATTTGGTGGAAATTTTCGCCCAGGATTTTTCCTTCGCTTGCTGGCTCGCTGACGGAATGAAGGCAATAAAGTGCAGTAAAAAATAATGGCCCACTCCAAGGACATCCGGACGTTTACGCGACCGAGGAACGGACGATTTTTTGGCGCAGACGATACCAAGTCATTCCGGGGGGATCAGCTACTGCTGCCGTTAATGTCCCAGTGGGGTGGCCTGACCAGAGTTCTACAATACGGTGATTTTTAAAAAATTTCGAAAGGTTGAAGCAAAAATTGCACAAAAAATTGAATCCGTTCTGCGGTCCCAAAATTCAAAATTTGTCAAAAGCCTAACAGTAACAGAAAAATACGATAAACATTGTATTTCAAATAATTGAGAATGAAATGCAAATTTTAAATAAAATAAACAGCTAACACGGTTAAGTTTAGTTTGTCAAACATATACAAACTATGTATTTTTTTTACATTTTTTTTGAATATTCAATCAAAAACGTTCTTGTAAACATATCACTCATTGAAGTAATTTGAAGCAATTCCAGCTCAAAACAGGAATTTTCCGAGTACTTTTGTACCCAACCCTCTCCGATTTCAATGAAACTTCGAAGACATGTTATCCTAGGCTTATACAAGCCATTTCAGAAAGGCGTAGAGTATTGAAATATTTTTGCAAAGTGTTAATTGAAAAAATTTGCAATTTAAAAATTAGGGGAAATATACCCATTTTAATCACTCTAAGCTGTTCGACCAATTCTTTTAACTTTTGCCGTTTTTCGCTATTAAATCAATATTTTCAGATGTTTCAACAATGGAGAGTTGGAACAGTCAAAAACACTTTATGAAAGTTGTAATGCATGATCAAAGTGCTGATAGGCCGATAATAGAAATAGGTTAAAAAGGGTATAGTTCCCCAACTGTAGAAAAAATATACACTGAAAGAAAAAAACACGCCACTTCCATGGGGTTTTTTGACTATTAAGATCCAAAGTCAAAATTTAAAAGTGATGTCACGATTTTTTTTTCGTTTAATTTTATTGAGGATTAGCCTAAGATGCTAAAAAAATCTCAAGAAAAATGTAAAATAAATTGTCTCTCCTAAAAAAAAATAAAAAAAATATGAAAACTGTTTTTTAAAGTGTGCTAAACGTAAAAATCCAAACCTTTTGAAGATGCAGCGGTTTTAAAAATAAAATTTACAAGAAATTACATAAAACAATAAAACAAAACCTAAAATTGTACAGAACGCTTTTCTACACATTAAACATTTGTCACATTTTTAATAAATTTAAAACAAATGAATTCTGAGCAGAGAATTATATTTTTTTACTGGTCACCCTAATGTCCAAGCCATAATTCTGTTACTATCGATATAGCCCGGACAGTGTCGTAGGCAGTCTCCTTCTGCTGCTACTGTTGGTATAGTAACTGTGAAGGAAATCGATGGTATCAGGGGAGAACATGCTGCATTTTCATGGTTCACGTCGACTGAACCTCGAGAAGGAGACTTTATTTGTTGCGGCTCCAACGAGAAGGACAAAAACTGTGGATAATGATGCCATATAGTTACGTGGCTTTGTTCTATGTTATTGTTATGGTGACTTTATGACAGAGTGTATGTGGGGGAGTTTGTTATCGTCACAAAAACAGTTGAGGATTTGCTCGCAGTTTTGGTAAGTTAAAGCAACTTGAATTTTATATAAGTAAATTAAACAAACAAGAAAATTTAATGATCCTTTGATGCAGCATTTTTCCTAGCCAAATGATCCAATAAATTAACTCCCAACAAAAGCGATGCCCCCTAACCACAGATATTTCAAACGCGAATTTCAAAAAGGAAAAGAAGAAAAACGAATTTGGAATAAATTTTCCCTCAACCGATCGAAGCGTCTGCTTCCTTTTCCACCAAATTTCTCACTCTTAGTCTACGTTGCAACGTTCAGTTCAATTTATTGTGACAGCTTCGTCCACCGCGCATTTATTATTCATTAAATCAATCTTTATTAATACGAGATTTTTGACACATGATTAGAAGTAAATTCCATTTCCCCCCAATCCACTGAATGTTGTGCACATTGATGGAGAAAATCGAAGAGGAAAAAAACCTCGTCAAATCACAAAGACCACCCAACCAAAACAAGACCCACGCGCGAACCTCCCGTTTCTACCACGTGACGTTGGGGGAAAAATGAAAATGTGATTGGAAAATTATCGCCCACTCGTATAGGCTATTTCGGCGCACCGAGAGAGAGAGACTCGCACAAATGGAGCCGTTTCGATTTTTTTAGAAGAGATTGGACCGTTTGAGATCTGGTCACAAACATAAAAGCACTCGTGATAGGTACTAAATTGGAATTGATAATCACTTCACATAGACGCCCTTGTTTGCATTACGACACTTGAGATAGAGGTCTTGAGGACTGAAAATTAAGGATTAATATTAAAATAATCTCAGAAGTATGTGATTTAGAAGCTGAAACAAAATGATACTTTGGTTTTGATTGACTACAAAGACGTTCGGATTTCAAGTATATCAAACCATTCTTCCACATCACAGACCACCTTTCGAAAAAGATGGATTTATTCCGGCTCGCCGAAATCGATTCCGAGCACTGAGCGCACACGAAAAAACGTGTCACTCTCGAAACACTTCCAATCCAAAGGACAGGTGTTCCAGCCCACCCGGATCTCCAATCTGCTTTTGCTCGCATGAATTATCTCGTCGTTCGTGACGTGACAAGACGGAGGCTTTGGACGGAGCAGTCCCTAGAGGAAAACCCCCCAGCTCTAGCCGACACGCACAACTGCGGATGTTGAACACCTTATGTTCAGGAACGCGCGCGCTATACGTATATGTGGCATCAGGCTTGTTCGACAGAACAAAGCGTTTGCCAATTCTTGATTGATCCCCAGGTGCGAGAACTGACGTGCTGCAGACACGACGGATGTGCGGTGCTCAATGCTCCGGGGAGGTTCGATTACTTAATCGAATTTTGGCCTTCGAGAGATTCCAGATGGGAGAAAGGACTCTTCGTCTGCACTCTATAGTCCGGACGGATGAGATAGCATCACGCAGAGGCGACGCGTGGCCAAAATGGTTACCTGTTCAAACAATCTTTTCAGTAATTTTCAAGTTTTTTAGCTCAATTATTTTTGAAAAATATCTTTAATACATGATAAAGAGAAATTAGATGATGTTAGCAATATTGTTGTGAGAATTATTGATCACATGATTTTTATTGAAATAGTAACTTTTTCAAATTACAGCAATGATCATCCTTTAAGAAGTGTAAAATTGAAATGGTTTTTACATTGTAGTTTTCTATAATTAGCTTGTTTTGTAAATGAATAAAAAACTAAATCAAAAGTCAAAAATGAGGCGTAATCCAACCACAAGTTTTTCCCTGGAGTTTTCTTTAGAATGACTTCTCTTATGTTCCAAAAATTATTAATTATTTTCAAATCTCACTAAGCAAACCTTCCGGATGTTGACCATTCTAATCTTGAAATCACGTGTTCTAGTTTCCTGACCAAAACAATTAGGCCATAAAGAATGTATTTTACGTTTCTCTTCAAAATTTCCCTAAAAAACTAAAAGAGAAAAAATTAATATCGATGATAATAAAAATTTTCATCTAACAAAAACTCGTGCAATCGATTGGACGTTTAACCTTTATTTTTGCATTGATTTTCAAAATGGGCTTTTTAAGCATATAACAAATTTAGAATTGATAGCCACAAATAAAAAATAATTGCCATAATTAAGTATAAAAAGTCTGAGATTTTTTGTTTTTTTACTGCGTCTCATATCTCAATATAAATCCATAAAATAAAATAAAAAACATCACTTTATAAAATTTTCCGAAAAAAAAAAAAATAAACGATCAAAACTCAAGAATTCAAACCAAGTAGACATAATTACGACAGCTTATTTAAGCTTTGCTTTGATTTTTGTGTTTGTACAAATAACTTTTGAAGTAAATTATTGTATGCTTGGTAGGTTAAAGATTTTGTTCTATTTTCTTCCAAATTATTTTGCAAATCTGTCGATATGAACTTGCTTGCTCACTTTTGACAGAGCTATTTATTACTTTATTTCAGTTAAAAACGGTTTTTTGAAGCAACATGCCGTTCTACTATTTATAACAATTTAAAAAGTTTTACTAAAATATTTGAGCAAGCACGCCAAATCGTCTTGGAATCATGGAACAGCCAAGCGCATTCGTGTCCATAGAGCTCTCAATGAAAATCTAACGCGCACTGAAAATCCTCCCAAGCAGCCACCAACCTGTTCGGATTTCTCCATGCACGAGTTCCCATACAACGCATCCAAAAATACACAGAAAGCCGCCCCTATACGTACACGCTGGACGGTATGAATGTGGTAGTTCAGGGTGTGCATGAAAGCTTTTGCACAGTCGACATAAAAGCGCGCGAGCCGAGACACGAGCAGGGAGAGAGCAAAATTTGGAGTTTTTCTCTCTCTCTTTGAACTTTGCTCTCTCCCTGCTCGTGTCTCGGCTCGCGCGCTTTTATGTCGACTGTGCAAAAGCTTTCATGCACACCCTGAACTACCACATTCATACCGTCCAGCGTGTACATATAGGGGCGGCTTTCTGTGTATTTTTGGATGCGTTGTATGGGAACTCGTGCATGGAGAAATCCGAACAGGTTGGTGGCTGCTTAGGAGGATTTTCAGTGCGCGTTAGATTTTCATTGAGAGCTCTATGGATTCGAATGCGCTTGGCTGTTTCATGATTCTAAGAAGAGTTGGCATTTTCGTTCAATTATTTTGATGAACATATTTTAATTCTTTCTTCATAAAGAAATCAAAATGATCCACCTGTCCTATGAACAGGTTGAACAGGTGGACGCGACGCCTCTGGCATCACGCAATACGTCTTCATAAAATAATAATTCAATCAATATAGTGAGAGTGAGCTAGGTTGGCAGCTTCTCCTATGCGAGATGATTTCAATCAGTGAGCAAACTCTTTTGATTAGGTCGAAGGGCGTCACGGCTCGTTGGGTGTTCGGGACGAACCGGATTGGATGGGCGGACTTCTCGGACGAAGTCGTTTCCCAATTACCCGGTTATAATAACTGGTACTTGCGAAACCACATATCGATGCAATCCTGCTCCCTTTTGTGCTGTTGGAGCAGCTTTTTGGGGTTGTAGTGATTTGGGGATTGAGAGTAGGGGGCTGTCATGCAATACTAGATTTGATGCTGAATTGATGGCAAGATTCATCCGAATCATTATATGGAGCTATGGAGCATGATTCAGAATAACTATAGATTTGAAGATTTGAATGAAAGCATAATACATTTTTTTGACAGTGAGCAAAAGTTCTACAATAATTTTACCAGCACAAATGCTTTAGGTTAAAAAACTTGTCGAATTTCCTTGTCAACTGCATTCCAACAAGCTCTCTCCAGCAAGAAGAACAATGAAGCAAACCCGGAAGAACTTTTTCAATTTTTATATTCCATAATAACCGTTGATAGCGATGGTTCAGCATCGTTGAACGATGCACCACAAAAGTGCCACTTGTCCAGACTTGAGGATGATAATGCTGCTGCTGCTCAAGACGGCTCCTTCCATTTGTATCCATTCCGTTGACGGCTCTTTGAGTAATCCCCCTCCGGACAAACAAGAGAAGGGAGAAAATTCCGTGAATGAAACTGCAAATAGTATTGCAAGTTGAACATTGTACTATATCTGAAGGATCATCCCGGCTGACCTCCAGCAGAATGGTAATTGGATCTTTGCCGGTATAGTCCGGAATGGCACCGCACACTAGATGTCATCGTTGATGTGATTACAACCGCATTACTGTGCCGGAGACCATTTACAAATTGATTTCCTGGCCCGTACCAGGGACCACTTCAGCTCCAGAGCCCGGGCTAGTCTAGACGATTTTATTACCCCTTTTTCAGGAGGGGATTCTTTTATGTACGTGTGTCACCACCCCATAAAATTGTGTGTTCCATTTTCACCCCTCGTGTGACGACTTATGCTACCTTTGGCTCCATCAACCGTAAATTGATACTTCATAGTTGTGAACTTTGCTCGCGTAAAACCCCCTTTACAATTCAATATCGGAAGCTTGCTGCAGCATACAATTGGCTTCCCCCAGCACACACACACACTTGCTGCAAGTGCAGAAACTTTTCCCTCTTTTCATTTTGTTGCAAAAGTGATGCACACTTGTTTCCATTCTTATGCACAGTTGCCCCGTTTTTCCTTGACAAAGTTTCCTCAACAATGCATTGGTACTTACATGCAACAAAAGTAAACGGTAACGTCGCACTGAACTGGAAGGAGTTGTAATTGAATGCCCAGCTATTCCTTGAAATGGTATTGGATCGAGATCTTACAAGTTCCAAGTATTTACAGAGGCTTGCATAAGAACAAGTTGTGGTATGACACAGTTCACTCATACTTTGAACAACGATTAGTTTTGCATTTTGATTTGTCTCAAACTTTGTGGGCCATTTTAAGTTATTATTTTTCAAAACAGATAGTCCTACAATTTTGTTTTTATTTAAGGAGTTATGATTACGATTTATCTTTTAATATTCTAACTGTATGCAGAGAGTTAATTTAGTTAAATGAACTTTATTTCCAGTATAAAGGCGACCTCATAATTTGCAAAGAGTTAATTAAGTTAAGTGAACTTTATTTCCAGCATAAAGACGACATGTACTACCTTACAATTATTTGTTTCTTTGCCGTTCCACGCATAGTACTCATCCCTTCCCTAATCTCACGGGAGTTAGATAATCATAGTTTCTAAAGCTCCAGCAATAACATTACTACAGCTCCAGCATACAGACAGACCAAACCTACAACCGAGCCGAGGATGGCGCCTTTTGTCTAGTCACAACACCCATTTGGGGCGTGTGTCCTCCCGTACCCTGTCCCGTTGATTCGATAGTTCTACGCGCTTACTCTTGGCCGCCAAATCCACGTATTTTTGGCCACGTTCCATACTACGCCAGAGAAAAAAGCTATCGGCGCGACACCGCGCCCAAAAGTATACTTATATCATAAATTTATGTATATCCACCAGAATACCAGAGCCCTCTATTCGCAGGTTGTTCGCTCGCAGCTTATCGATCGACGGCGAACGCGCGCGTTGCCAGAACTTGTTCCGAATCTCCATAAAACGGTTTAAGGGGCAGCCTAATGAGAAAATTGAATTTATACAGCCACCACTCTACTCCGGTGGTGGAACTCTGACATCAACGAACGTAGTTCAATTGTTGCCAATTTTCCGGCCGGCATCAATATAAATCCAATTTCGGTTGGGCTTTCCCCGGAAGTGTTTGTGTGCCGTTTTTGAGTGATGTTTCATTGCTGCGAAGCCACAAAAGACCATCCGGGCTGAATTAGATTGACTTTACGTTTGATGTCAATAAAAGTGAATTGGACTTTTTTATTTCGTTACACAATTTTGGTTTTTTGACGGATGTCCTTCAAATATAGCGGGATTTTTTGTCTGGTTATTCTGGAGATTCTGTGGATTCCTCGAGTTACACAAATAAGTGATTCTTTGATACTTGAATGCTTTCTAAAAATTTGTTTGCACAACCAACCACAAACTGGAGAACATGACCTCCCGTAACGAGCCTATCGTCACATTCATTACAGCCCGGACCCGCAAAGAACCTGATTGCGTTGTTTACGGGCCCCCCTTTATTGCTGCGAGGTCAATTTGGCAACCGAGCGAGCGATAAGAAGGCAAAAGTTGAAAGCCCTCCCCCTCAGAAGATGATATTCCGCCCTGACGAGCCTGCCCATCAACCTCCATGAAACCACACACACAGTTTGTCTGGAATTAATTTACTGCCTTCCTCTTTGCTGGACCCGGATGTTCGGATGATGATCCCTTTATTTCCGCATCGCCGTACTCAAATTGGACTCTGTGGCTTGGTGTACAAGTCAAAGCCGGTTCACACAGGATTAGAGACTTGGTATCTACCGTTATCGGAGAATCCTTGGGGCTTTTGGCAAAACAGACCCATTGACTGGAATATCTATCGGATCTGCCTCTCCCCGCCTTCCACCTCTTTATCGACATCGACACAGCTGACTTGACAGGTTGATATTTAATGCTGTGGTGGTTGGTGGCAGGAGCCAGGACCGTGTTCCGGTTGGCTAGCTCAAATTGCGGAAGAACGGAGCGTCGTGGACGAGTGAGTTATTGGGAATAATTCTGTAGATTAGGTTACGAGATTGTAGACGGATAAACTTGGTGCTTAGCTCGTAAACGAACCTAGCGATGATGAAACTAATCTCTTGTTGACAAAAGGATATAGAGGAAGTCCATCGATGAATTATGACATTGTAAAATGTATCGTTTTACAGTCCCTTTCAAACCGGTGATGCAACAATGTAAAATCCGATGTAATACATCATTACCGAGAATTTCCCTTGTTAAACTAAGGTCAAAATTTAATAAATCACAGCGAATCTTCCCAGGATTTTCAGCTCATAAATATTAAAAAGTTTATAAATACCTTCCCCTTTAAAACTGCCCAATAATTTCTTCCAACGTAAAAAGGCATTCCGCGAGGTGTAAAACGCACCGGAAAAGCCCAAACGCCATTAACTGTTTACAACGACCGAAATAGGATCCAACTAAATGGTTCATAAATCTTGGCCTTAACGACCCCGCGCGGTAGCCCCTCCACCGCGTAAACCAACGCGCCCGTGGTGATGACAACGATTTACATCTTGCCTCTACCTTTCGGAGATTTCCGGAGAACTACACCTCCCCCGACACGACAAGGTGTGAAAGTACTGTGCGTTCAGGAGGACATTTTCATTTGTTTGGTTATGGTTGATAACTTTTCACCTTATATATTTTAGACACTTTCAGAAATATTCAGAAAATATTTGGTCAATTTGGTGTTAAGGAAGTTGAATTATAAATAAATCGAAAAAACCCTTTTTCAATCATATTTTTATGAACTTTTAAAGAAAATCACCAATCATAATTATTTTCAATAGGGACTTAAAGACTGGGACAAAATCCGTTTAGCTACACAGAAAAAAATAATGTAAATTTGGAAGCTGTAATTTTGGAAGGTTGAATATTACCTCTTTTATGATGTAATTTTACCTCAATTTAGACTGAAAAAGTGACATTACACCAGAAAAGTGGTAAAATTACACATTTCCAGAGGTAAAATTACACCTTTTTTCTGACATAAAAGATGTACCCCTTCCCAGATGTAATATTACAATGATTTTTTTTCTGTGTAGAGCAGATAACATTAATTTACAAAAAAGCATGTCTACAGACACCCACCGACATTAACATTAACAAAAAGTCAAAGATTATGATTTTGTTCCAAAAGAAACAATTTATTTTGAAAATGGGACAAAGAATTATGAAATTGTCAAAAAAAAATATAAGAAATTGACAATAGATTCTATAAATTGTGAAACATTATCCAATTAATTAAGGCCGATGCAAATATTTTTCAAAGTTTTTGTCTCTTGGCCGGGCCGGGGTCGAGGGGGGCAAAATAAATTAAAAAAAATGAAATTACAAGCCAAATTTTCCACATTTGAATGCAAAAATTATTTTAAAATGCATTTTACACTAGTTCAGTTGTTTTACAATCATTAGTTTTCAAAAAAATTAAGATTTGACGAAAACAAAACAATTAGCGAATTTTCATTTTTTTTTTTCTAAATGTTCAAAGAGCCGGTGAAGTTGCATTTCCAACTTTTTTGGCCCCGTTGGGGCTACAAGTGTTAAAGTCGAGATTAAAGAATTTATAAATTCAATAGCTCAAAAAATTAAAAAATTCAAAACCTGAAAAATTTCAGAAATTTCAAGCCAAAATTTCAAAAGATTAAAAAATCTGAAATAAAGAAATTCGAAATCACATATTTACGAAAACCCCGAAATTCTAACAATCAAAAACTATATTTTCTCAAAAATTCAGAAAAAATAAAATTCCACAATTAAAAATGTGGAGTTCACATATTTCAAAATTTAAGAATTTAAAAATAACAAAAAACAATACAATTAAGAAATTTTAGAATTAAAGAATTAAAAAATTAAAGAATTAAAGAATTTAACAATTTGAGAATTTAAGAATTTAAGAATCTTGAAATTGAAGAATTTAAGAAAAACTATTAAACCTTTGTACCAGCCTTATTTTATAATTTTCTTTTTTTAATTACCTTACTCCCTAATTTCCTAACATCCAAATTTCCTTATTTTCTAAGTTCATAATTCCTAATTTCCAAATTTCCTAATTTCCTAATTACCAAATTGCCTAATTTCCTCACATCCTAATTCCCTAATTTCTTAATTTTCTAATTTCCTAATTATGCTTATTTCCTAATTTTGCTTATTTCCTTATTTCCGAATAAACAAATTTACTTATTACCAAATTGCCTAACTTCCTTATTTCGTAATTTTCTGATTTCCTAATATCTTAATTTCCTCATTTTCTAATTTCCTTAATTTCTCAATTTCCTAATTTTCTGATTTGCTAATTTCCTTATATCCAAATTTCCTAATTTTCTAATTTTCTAATTTCCTTAATTTCTCAATTTCCTATCAATTTCGTTCCAAATTTCTTTATTTCCTTATTTCCTAATTTCTTAATTTTTTTATTTCATTATTACATAATTTCATGATCTCCTAATTTCTTAATTTCCTACACACAAAAAAATATTTCCGAATGTTACATCATTTATGATGTACCACTTTTGCACGTCATTAAACATTTAAATTTAAATGCAATTTGATGTAAATTTGCAACAAATTATACGTAAAAACGTGATTTTACGTGTGATTCGACCGTTTACGTCGAATCTCAAGTTTACATCAACTGAGTTTACATGTGATTCATTTTTTCCGTGTCGAGTAAATTCACATATTTTTTTCTGTGTAGTTACCAAATTTCTCAATTTCCTAGCTTCCTAATTTTCTAATTTCCTTATTTCCTAACATTCTAGTTTCCTTATTTCTAAATTTTCCAATTTCATAATTTCTTAATTTCCTAATCTCCTAATTTCCTAATTTCCTAATTACCAAATTTCCTAACTTCCTGATTTCCTAATTTCCTAACATTCTAATTTCTAAATTTTCTAATTTCATAATTTCTTTATTGCCTTATTACCAAATTTTCTAATTTCAGGAGCGGCCGTGGCTGACTGGTTACGGTGTTCGCTTTGTAAGCGAATGGTCCGGGTTCGATGCCCATCTGCTCCCAACGAGAAAGTTAAGAACACATAAATTTGAAATGATGAATATGACCGAAAAATCAAAGTCGCTCGAGGCGGAGTTCGAACCCCCGTACTTTGGATTGGTAAGCAAAAATGCTAACCACTAGGCCATGTCGACTTGGTGAGCGTGGACTGGAATTAGGAATACTGTTACAGAGAGCGAGTTGTGGCGCTATAACCACGGCAAATAGTGTCCAGGGCATTCGTGGAAATACAATGTCCCATCCCAGAGGGTCCCGGAGTACCAAACCTTCTTAGCATGGTGCTCCCAACGAATACAACCAAAATCTCGGAGCGTATGGTGGTGTGTCCCCACGCTTCTTCCTCCCCTGTCGATTCAGAATTGTGTTGTTGTTCGAACACTCCGTGCTCAAACTCAACCCAATTACGAGTCATCTCTGCGATACGGCTTTACCCAGTAGGCCTGGTCGCTTTAACGCTTGTGATGTTTCAATGCATTTTCAATGCAATGGCGCACTACAAGTGTTAATAAATGACAAGAAGAGTGCTAGGCGTCATCTAACCTAAGGCACTCTCCAGGATCCCTTCGAAAGATTAGCTGCGCTAGGGTCTGATTAGATTAGATTAGATTGGATTATTACCAAATTTCCTAATTTCCTTATATCCATAATTCCTAATTTCCTAACTTCATCATTTCTTGACCGCGTTCCTTCCGATCTGCATACCGTACTTAACATCGAAAATTTTCAAATATTAAAAAGATGTTTAATTCAAGCCAAACATTTTTAAAATGATTTTAAACGCAAGGGAATGCATTTTAAATCAATTTAAGCTGATTGCACTTAAATTTCCATTGAAATGTAGAAGTTTTTGAAAAAAACATTTGGGGGAAGCTTTAAATAAAATTTGTACCTGCCTAATTTCGTGAATAAAAAATAGTGAAAGTCAATTAAAGATTTAAAAGGGAATTCCGAACCTAACTTCATAAAGATATGCCACTACAAAGGTAAATGCAAACTATTTCCACTTGCAAACACATTTCTAATTACTTCCAAAACCATTGCCTCTCACCATCATCGCGTCTGTCCAAAGAACGACGTCCCCCTTTCCCGCATCAAACTGGTCTCCAAACAGCAGAAAGTACACAGAAAAAAAACTGTAAATTTACCTGACTCGTAAACCTTGTTTCAGACGTAAATACGGTTCATGTAAATTTGAAAGTCGATGTAATCGGTTGAATGCCACTTAAAGAGCCATATTGTAAAATCAGATTCTACGTAATTGGTAAATCTTATGTAAACGAACAAATTGTTTATCAAAACCAGCAAATTTGAATATATGAATAGCATGTAAACTGAGAAACACATTTAAAAATGTTTTACGTAAATTTAGAAAAACTGTAAAATTACAAAAGATTTGTCTGCTTTTGTGATTGACAGCTAGCAAAATCAAAACAATGTTGGGCTGCCGCAGGCCGCTTCGGGTGCTCGTATTCGAAGGTGTCTTGCGGCGGGTAACTACCAAGATAAAATTCGCAGTATTCAACGCGGATGGAGACATTTTCGGTCGGTTTTCAGCAAGACGTTACTGCCCCCGTCTGGTTCTGCTGGAGAAACTAAAAACGGGGAACCGTAGACAAATTAAAGTTTCGTGTAGTGAAGAAAACTGTTTCCGCAGCAGATCATGTAGAAGAATGTGTTTTGTTTGGTGTCAGTCACAAAGCTGTGGAAGAGTAGGGTCTTTTAGGAAAGCTGGAGGGAGTTGGACTCGAAAAGATTTGAAAAGTCGGGGTCCTCAAAAAGCTTTCCCTACTCCGCAGCCTTGGTCAATCGCATCAGAATAGGTTTTTTGCCGTAACAAAATCATAAGGGTAAGTACTTTAATATACTTGGTGTGTCTACTGTCCATCTTTGCAGGTTCCTGCCCTGAGTTTGTTGATGATGGGCGAGCTTCTAGATTCTAAGCAATGACCAGCAATTTTCCGGAACATGCCTGCATCGATTCAAACACGTAGAGTACTCACTGCCAGAGCGCCAATCGTCCCAAGGAATCTTTCGATCGACAGTCAGGGCAGCTTTTGTAGTCTGTTTCTAACTCGTCGAACTTTCGTGAGATTCCCACCGAAATCTGTAAAATAACGGTTTCAATCATTATTTCTAGTTCACAAGAGTACAATAATTTGTAATACATATTTTTATAAACTCACAGTTCAAATCACCATCACCATTACAGGTAATATTATTTAGGATTGAGTTGGCCATCGTTGAATGAAATTTAAGCTAAATTTATAACCTTAATTATTAAATATTATTGCTCACACTTGTTTTTTTCTGGGATTCACGATAATTTGCGGAAAAGAAACTTCTTTGACGATGTCAACTCTGTCAACTTGACAGTTGCAACCACGGGATCTTGGTGGATTAATGTGATGCATTACATAGGTGAGGCATAAAAGGAGTCGACATAAACCACAACAACAAAACTGGGACGTAACTTTTCAAACGGGCGTAACCCTGGATTTAAACAAACAGTCTATAGAGTTATCTAAGCCCGTTCGCACGAACACTAGCACGCCATTTGTTTTGCTGGCGGGTACAAAATTTAACCTCACTTTATTTCGTGTACGTACACGCAATACATGCGCACGTAGATAACTCTATTCCACTTACGTAAAGTTTACGTTGAGTGTGAATGTAGTTTCTGGACTCATATATGGAGCCTAACATTTCATTAGGGCACAAAACTTTAGTAAACAATAGTGTATCCCTTTCACTCAAATGCCAGTTTGCATAAGGTGAGAGAGGATACACTCTTGTTTACAAAAGTTTTGTGCCCTAATGAAATGGAAAGCACGATATATCACAGTATTTAGAGATTAACATCAATGTAACATTTCTAGGGAATTCATAAAAATCATATTTTTTCTTATTTCGTTCTTTAAAAACAATGCAGAATTCAATGGATGGAAATGTTGTAAATGTTGTGTTATTTATTTTATTATTTTATTACCGTTGCAAATATTTTTAAAGTTTATCTTCCTTGTCTCGGGTCAAGGGGAAGACCAAAAAATTGAAAAAAAAACATGACAAATAAAATTATTTATTAGTTTTGACATTTCAATGAAAAAACTATTTTGTTGTTGTTGTTTTACAATCACTATTTTTTTTTGCGAAAAAAAAACTATACTAACAGTGCATCGAAATTTTATGAAAATGATTATCAACGCAGGAAGCTGCATGTTTTATTTCATTGAAATTTTGATATTTTTGAAAAATATGTTTGACCCTGATTTTTCAAGCCAGGTTTTGCGACATAGACTTTAAAAATATTTTCAGCGGCCTAAAGTTTTATCGTGGGCGTCTATAATTAGAGTTCGCGCGCGCTGATATGACCGCAGGATAATGGCCACATGACAGCCGCAGAAACAAATTGTTGGCTGTTGTCAAAGGTTGCCTTGAGTTTTCAGCTGACTTTTGGAAAATATTCAAAACAAATCAAGTTGACAGCCAAATCAACGTAGAATTTGAGTTCAACTTGCTGATTTTCACACTGCGGTAGTAAGGCGGCTATAATCTCCTGTCAGTCACAGCGAAGGAGAAACGTGATTTTATCTCGCTATAAGCAATACTTTTTTTTAGTAAGGAAGTAAGGCCGTTGCAAATATTTTTCAAAGTTAATGTCGCACCCCTTCAAAATTTGTCCGAAAAATCTGGGAGCAAAAAAATATTTTTTCAAAAAACTTTAAAATTTTAATGAGAATAGACGTCTGCATTGATAATCATATTTAGCATGTTTGGGCTGGATTACCAATATTTTGAATTTTTATGAAATTCCAATGCACAGCACCGCAGAAACTTTTTTTTTAGCAAAATATTGAATTTTCGTCAATACTTAGATATTTTGGAAACTGATGATAACTAATGGTGTATAATGCATTTTAAAACACTTTTTTCATTCAATTGTTAAAACCGTGGCTCTTAAATTCAATTTTCAAACTATTTTATTTTTTAGGCCCCCCCTCGACTTTGAACAGAGGCGAGGGACAAAACGGCCTAAATAAATTTCATCGATTAAGTTACAAATGTATCGATTATAAACATTCTTCAATGATTTTTACTTTATATTTATCAGTAATTCTAAAGTATTTCCTATTTTCACCCATGAAGTTAAATTTTCTGTCAAGCTTCTGTAAAATTAAACATGACGATTGTAAAAGTTTCACTCCATGTCATCAGATGACATCTATAGTTTCGTTCAAATTACTTATTTGAATTCCGGGGGGACATATATTTCTTCATTTGTTAAATTTATCAAAACTTTATTAAAACTTCTTTTAGAAGAACTTTTTACACTTCTCTACAACGGTCAGTATGATTCTATACATTTTCGTACGTATTTATTTTTTACTCCTCAATTTGCGGAAAAATCTCAAACCTATCAAAGTCACCCCGTCACAGCTCTCGTGCTTTGACTGGTACCGTCATCAGGAGTGACATTGGGTCTGGGGTGAGATTGGGTCATACAAAATTGCTGAAATTTATACGACCCAATTTCACCCCCCAGACCCAATGTCACCCCTGATAACGGTACCTTTGACTTGAATTGGCTGAACTTAAAAAAATCCAGTTTTTATAATGCAAATTTGTCCTAAAACCACTTTACAGATTTTTTCGATTCATGTATACATAAATATAGTTATACAGATTTTCAGCGCTGTTAATTTCTGGAGCAACATTTGAAAGGGGCGGTACGACATTGCTCTTACGGCCTTTCATTGCACGCGTTTAAATGGGACGAAATGCAGTAAAAGCAATGTCGTACTGCCCTTTCAAATGTTGCTCCAGATTTTAACCAATTCCAATATGGCAACACTGTAGTCGACATTCGCGAATTACGACATAAACGCCCGAAATGTCAAACGTGTTTGTGTTTTTTTCTACAGTTTCTTTCATCTGTTTTCGCGTTTTTGAAGCAAAATCGTGAACATCCATCGCTTGGAACTCAATTTTGCAGGTTTGTTTTAGTTTTCCCCCGTACTTTTTGTGATTTAAAATAATTTCCTTACAGCACAATGCTCATACAATCGCGGCTGGACGGCCACATCGACCCGAATTCTGACGTCCAAGGCAGCGCCGGGAGAGCCGCAAGAACGGCTAGAATTCCTGGAAAGATCAAATTCAAGGCCGATCTGGATGGCCTTGATTTAAGTGGATATGGTATGTTTTTATAAATTAAGTGTTTTCCACACATTATTTCTGGACCAGCACGAGAAAACATTGGAATTAATCATATTTAATGCTGACAGTTCTGAGTATTTTTTTTCTACAAAACATAAAGTGCCTTTCAACCATTGCTGTGTTCAAAAAAGTAGTTACGCATTGTCTAATGATTTGAGACATGGTTCCAGCTGTAACATTGCTTATGTGCCGTTTTCAAATGTTGCATTAAAATTATAAAAAAATAATTAAAAGATCATTAGAAAACTCGTTATTTTGTACTTAGAATTCCTCTACTTTTTCGTTACAGGGATCGAGGCATTTTTGTAAAGGCAAACACGACTGGAAGTACCGAGAATTATGCTGACATTGTGATTTTGGCATGCACGAGGTTACATGATCACAAACTGAACGACTAGGTTTGTAAATACTTCAAATCAAGCAGACCATGATCAAACTATTGGCTCAGCAGTGTAAATCATTCATATCTTTCGGTTTGATAAAACGGTGAATTTGGCACGTAGGTTATTTTTTTTCCAGCCCTTATTTATGCAATAATCGTTAGATTAGCATCTACAAGACTAGTTGTTCCCAGTTTATTTTGTATATTTCTCTGTTGGATTTAGAATTTGACATTATTTACAAATTCTTTGCCTTTGACAGTTTAAATGGACATTACAGTTTTCCTTTCTGGTCAAACAAACGTACTTTTGAATATTTTCAGGTGCTAAATTTGACCATAAAGTTAATCAAAGGTGTACCTTTTATGCTTCGTAAGGCTATAAAGTATTTGAAAATTACATCAGATTCTAGATTCAACGGAGCAAAAAAAATTTTTGGTTGGGTAAATTTACGTAGATTTCATCGGAAATTTACATGTTTTCGTGACATTTTTGTTCGGCGCGTTTACATCGGATGGCATTTAAATTTCCGATGAACTTCATGTAAATTAGCATCATTAATGACGTGCACTTTTGGTACATCACAAATGATGTAAATTTACCCAATTTTTTTTTTCTGTGTAGTGCGTTCATGTGCCGCACTGCTTCTACCGTTATAAATTAATTTGTTTACGCTAGCGCACACTGCCATCTGTGGGTTATTCCCATCATCACCATCATTTCCCTCCGTTTGAAGTGTCTGTCGACAGACACTTGCAGAACTTTGTCTTGTCTTCACCCTTTTCAAAGGCTGGTATCCGACCTGGTACCATCCAGTCGAGTCCTGCCTGGCCAGATCTTGCTCGACCTATTCAAAAGTTAATTACAAAGTTTTTTAATAATTAATATTAAACATTGTACTCGCAATTTTCAAGTGCCTCTCATAAAGGAACGTGCCAAACTGAGCATCTTCTGGGAGCGAAAATGCTCTCAAGAGGTGGTGTGGGTGCTGTTTTCCGGTGGAGTTGCATCCGGAAAGTTCACTCTTGAACTTGGTTGGTACTTGCTCGCAGTTGTCCACCAAGCAGGAGATACTTTGCGCGCACTTGCGGAAGAACTTTTCCCGGCAGCTGCTGAATGGATTATGCTTAGGGCGGAATGAAACGGAGGACGCCACACCTTACCACTTTTTTTCCATTCTGAGAGGTTGACCCCGGCGGGCAAGGAAACGAACAAGTTGTAAATTGAAATTGAATACGGTGATGACCTGCTCTTGTCACCTTCGTCCTTCCGTTGGATGGCTTCTTGCTGGAAAAGCTGGTTACTTGAGCTGGAGTTGCTCGTTTTCTTTGCTTGTTTGGGAGTGAAAATTGCATTTATTCTGGTGGGTGTTTTCTTCCATTCCTGTGGTGAAACTTTTGTTTGTAAAGGAGTGCTAAACATGTACTTTAATGTTAATTTTATTATCAGACCGCTTTACGTTTTATCCACAATTTTTCATTTCGAGTGAAACATCCGCGATAATTCGCAACATGGTTGACCCTGCAATACGCGCACTTCACACGCGACTTGTGTTTTCGGTGTTTTCTAAAAGCTTCACACATTATCCTTCCATAAACCGACTGTTCTCGCAGCACATAAAAGCAAACGGTTATCATCACGTTCACCCCATGTTTAGATGACAGTTAGCTTTAGCTGTCACACAAACCAACACGCACATCTTCGCCGATTGCTGGTA
Organism: Culex quinquefasciatus; assembly: GCF_015732765.1. NCBI lineage: Eukaryota > Metazoa > Arthropoda > Insecta > Diptera > Culicidae > Culex > Culex quinquefasciatus. The sequence goes on along the minus strand of NC_051863.1, from coordinate 144,665,012 downwards.
CGTGTGCTAATCTATATTTCTTCCGGTGTTTGTTTAGTCCCTTTCTCCAACTCCTACTTCACCCTCCCCAAAAAGCTCACAGGAGAAAAAACTTCCATATTCATCAGTGGAGGAGTGGGCGAAAAATAACATCAACAGTCACCCACAGCTGGTGTCGAAAATGGGTGACATCTTGACGACGGGGTTACTTGGACACACCGGCGGGAAAAGTGGCTGCTAATGGTCATTGTTGGCCTTGGGTTACTCCTCTCTGGGTCGCTTTTCCGCACCATTTGTAACCCATTTTCCCAGTTTTGGAACTAGGGTGGATTCTTGGAATACTATTTTCGTGAAGGAAAACAAGGCCGTCTATATGAAGTGTTTCTACACCGCATTCTCATTCTGGTAAACACAATTCAAGTAAGTTTTCTATATTTCTGAAATTTCGAATATCCAAATAATCGAATCGAACCACCCTAAACCAGCAATCCTTCCTTTCATAACACCTTCCAACCCCGGGTGATTTGCAATCTGGTCAAGTGGAATCGAGTACCCTGAGGGGGTACGACGGGAGGAAGTTCGTTATCGATTTGTGCCATCTTAATAGCTTGAAGGGCAAAGTTTGTGTGTTCCCATGGCCACTTTCGCCGCACTGCATTTCGTTATAATCCGTTTGAATATCCTCCGCCATTCCAGGGCTTAGATTACAAATGTGCTCTCTCCTCGAGGGGCTACAGAACTGAACTTCGGCGAAACTTTGGAGCAGAACGAAAGTAATTAAACTTTAATTGTTGGCAACCGATAGTGGAGTCTGAGTGGTTTGTGTTCTGACAGAGTAAATTTTAATAGTTTTGCAGGACTTTTGCTTGGTGAGGTGAGCGCTTGACGTTCGGGATCCTCGAACGACCTTGACGACTTGACTTTGAGTTATTGGAAAAGTTTTCTATACACTCACGTTTATGGTACGTCTGCTTATCGGCCGGAATGTTTCCGTTCGGTTCCAACCGGTCCAGATACTCCTCGGATGTGTAACCGTTGAAGGGCACTTTACCGCCACGATTGTGGCCATGTCCGTGGTGGTGGTGGTGGTGGTGCGGCAGATGGTGGTTATTGTGTTGCGTGCTGTCGTCGTTATCCTCCCTGGATATAGCTGCAAAAAATTGAGAAAAAAAAAAACATTCTGATTAACTCACAAATCAACAAAAATGTTTGCATTTATTTGCAAACTTTCCGCACTTCATCAAAAAAAGCTCAAACAGAATTCGTCAGAACCCAGAAGCAGCGCCATAATCCGCTGATAAAATCGATATCAATTTCGCACGGTCCATTGGAGAAATGCGAAACGCAACTCACCAGACCCAATTTCGACGGAATTTGATGAGTCAGTTTGGGTTCTGTTCCATCAGCTTTTATCTGCATGAAAAGGTTATTTTTTCCAATTCGCTAACGGAGAACCAATAGGGTTGATTAAACAACCTCCAATTGGAGCGATGAGTAGGACTTTTCGAAACCGAATAAAAAAAGAACTCAATTTTCCAACTCGAAGAAAAATTTGCTCTGCTAATTAATTGCCTGTCCAAAGTTCACATTGCCCCGCACTCAAAAGACGACAAGTCATTCTCGGCACCAAAGTTGACAGTAATTTAATTTTCCAGCTCAGTGACAAGATCAAAGCAGGACTACAATATAATCGATATCAAATGGAGCTTGCACAGATAGACACTCTAATTAAGTTTGGTTTGGATATTGCACATGCCAGTGTTTGCTGTCTGTTCAATTGTGTCCAGTAATGTACTGCCGAACGACTTGAGGCTATGTTTTGGAAGTCACATCACAAGATTAAATTGAGTGATCTAAATGGCAAATGGAGCAGATGTCGAGCTTTTGATGTGGAGATTTCAACAGAACTTACTCTTGTATCGATGCTGTCCTATGTTGAGAGCGATTTTATCAAGAGGGCGTTTTCTTTTGTGAACTACAAAAGATGTAATTTATTTAAATTTCCGTAGTGCAGACGATACGCAGAAACATTGCCGCGTATTGAATGCGCAAACTGCGACAATTGTAGCTTTTTCACCCAAACTACTGAGCAATATCTCGCGTGAAATGTGCAAACTGTGAGGGCAACTACGCTACTAACTCTCGTAGCTTCAATGCCTCATTTATCTATCGGAGGTTTCGCTACAGCTTAAAAACACTAGTTTCACAAACTCGTTTAACAAATCCTGTACACCACATTATGATGATCCTGTACGAACATAAAACAATCTCTCCGATAATGCTGATACGGTCCTTATCCATTCCCTACAAGCCATAACCAGCTCCTCAACGCTTTCAAATAACCATCATTTCCAATAGCCACGTGCTAGCCAGTGCAATCAAAGTTCATTCTTCGGAACAACTTTACCTTGTGCACGCGGCGCCGCGCCCAAGAATGAATGCCAACGTGTGTCCTTCATTTTCCAGAACCTTCCCCCCTACCTCCCTCCCCATTATCGCAATCTGATGGCGCTCAAGCTCTTCAGCTGGTGCGCTCCATTGCACTTGGCTTTCGATTATCTTGAACTACATTCTCGTGTTCCCGAGTAGTGCACTTGCTTCGAGGTCGATCCTTCTCCCCTTCACCGCCCTACCAGCCTTCAACTTTGAAAGAACATCGACCAAACGGCCGATGATGAGACGACGACGGTGGGCGTAGAGAAAAAGGTGAACCCATGAATGAATAATCATCTCCACGGGGCAATCACGAGTGCTATACCGTATCATCGTTACGGGGGCCGCCCTCCTTCCCATCGAAACTGCGGTGTGATGTAGCCGCATCGGTGCTAAAACTAAAACAACGCTCAAATTGCCATATCATCTCTATCCGGTAGCTTCTACAGCTGGTCCTGGCAACACGGTGTTCTTCGCCGCGTGTTCTGGAAGCCAGCTTCGGCTACTGCTGCTGCGGGTTGGATGATGGGAAAACTGGGTCAATTACTTGCATAAACTACGCGGTAAACTGGCTGGATTTTATTCTCGTCTTCTTTTTTTGCCCACCCATCGTCAACATTGGCCTACTGGCTCGTGCAAGGATGACAGGGATGTCATTTTCCGGGAGGGGAAAGTCGCTGCGAAATCGGTAATGCTTGTTTTTGTTTGTAGCTATTTTAAATAGTCAATATTCTGTCATCCTAACAGGTAATAACCAAAATTTTGACAAGCGGAGACTACATCAAGGGCAAATTAGGATTCATTGGGAAAAATAATGTTTTAAAACTACATATTATCTTTAAAACGAATCAGATTTTTTTTAAGCTACCTAACAAAAAGTCCAAAAATTAAAATTTTCATGTCCTTGAAAACATGAAAGTAAAATAACACAATCCTACATGATTTTTGCTCTGAGACTAGTATATAAAATGCTCAACAAACCTGGGATCGCTGGACCAAGTTCCGATTTTTTGAAGATGGTGTCTAATATGACGCTTTAAAACAGATTTTTGCCTTCCTCACCTCATTGAGGAAAGGCTATAAAATCACTCTAAAAATGAACTTCTTTATTCCAGCGATTCTCAACCTTCTTCTAGGCCGGTACCCCCTGCCATGTAAATCAAGTAGGCCCGGTACCCCCGTTGAGAATCGCTGTTCTAGACCCATCTTCACGTATACCTATCAACTTAGAATCAAATTCTGAACAAATGTCTGTGCGTGTGTATGTCTGTAAGTCCGTGCACCAAAAAATATGCACACGATTATCTCCGGACTGGCTGAACCGATTTGGTCTCATTCGATCCGTCTTGGTCTCCCACAAGACCCTAGTTGATATAATGAATTTTAGAGAAGTACTTCAAAACTTATGCTAAAAAACGGTCTTAGCTAAACTTCGGAGGATTGTAAAAAGGGTGGTTTTTGTCAGAAAACCTGTCATGCTATATATTGTTACAAAGATTTTTGAAAGACCTTTCCAACGCGTTCCAAAGATTGAAGATCTAACGATCCATGAAAAGTTATGAGCATTTAAGTGATACTCATACATTTTTTTGAGGCCGGATCTAAAAAAAATGATGAAAGAGTTGTCCGGATCTATCATGCGCAGCCATGCCAGAAATAAAGATAAATCTGTATTTTACAGATTTTTCGATTCCAAAAATCACAAAAATCTGATTATACAGTTTTTTTTAAATGATTATATTTAAAAATTTCAACAACTGAGTATTTGAATTATGCTTTAATATGATTAAAAAGCTTAAATCTGCTGTTGAAATTTTAAAATGTCTTTTACGGCTTCGAATTCGAAGAAAATACAGATATCTCATAAAATAATCCGGCATCGTTGGTCATGCGATCCATCGTTGGATAGGTAATCAAAAGACCTTTCTAACGAGCCCAAAATTGGAGATCTGACAACCCTATCAAAAGTTATAAGTACTTTAGTGTTTTATATACACTTTTTTTAGGCCGGATCTCAGATATTAATATAAAAGTAATTGTTATTTAAACACTGTTTAGAGAATTCAGTAAATGAATGTGAGAAAGGCATCAACCACCTAAAGGTGGATTAAATAACTTTTTTTCATACAATGTCACTTGTTTGTGATTTAATTTACCAATCTGGAGTTTCTGACTCTGATAACGGTTCTATGACTACGTTTGTTTGCAAACAAAATTTAGATAGCGACTATTTCAAAATTGCAAAAATTGTGTTTTCCAAAGATATGAACAGGAGGGCAGTACCTCCTGGCCAGTTCCGCCAGGGGAAATGGACACGGACCTCAAAGCGGTAAAAGGATAAAAACGAGAGTAATTTAAATTTAAATTGGACCTAGCCGGTCACTGGGCTACCCAACAACTCACAGATACCTACTCCTCTTACACGGCATACGGCGTGTGCGGTTGGCAGATATTATATACATTGCGGTTGGATCTGGCCACACGGCCATTTATTTTTAAATTAGGCACGATGACTCTCGGATGACGGTCCGGTCGTTTGCCTGGAGCTGTGTAAACCGGAAGGGACGGATGTAGATCATGGTTGTTGGAGGAGGCTTGGGAAAACCCTCGAGGACGACCCCGGTGTGGGGCTTTATCTAGTTCATGGCCCTTGATACACACGACCTGGCCCTGGAGATCCTCTTGAGATTTTCCGGACCAGGTGAGTATCATGGACCGCACCACGTATGGTGAAAGGGCACGAGAAATATGTATGCTCACGTAGCAGCAGCTCTTCCGGTGTACAAGAAGCCCCTTTCAGAAAACACTTGAAAAGTTGTTCTGATTCGTTTACCACGCATAAGCAACTTCTCGGGTCAATTTCGGAACCCGCTCTGCTGGAAGGTAAAATCCGCAAACCGCACAGGTTCTGCTGATTGAAATTTGCTTTTTAATGTATAGCACACGTTAACATGGCTTGTACACACGGACTGTCAAGAATCACTTGTCGACCCTTTACCGTGTAAAAATGTCTTCAGTTGGAGAAATTACGTGACCGGAAATATGGTACGTGTTTTTGGTTTCGTGTGCCCTGTTTGGAAGGAGGCGGTTGACACACCTCCCGAAGGCTGACGATGCACACACCTTTCAACTCAATCTTGTACCAGGTTTCATCTCAATCACCGCACCATTGTTCTTCAAACAACTTCAACAATCAGGAAGCACTTTGCGGCGACAGAAAAAAACGTGCAAAATCCTGGATGGAAAGTGCACTTTCATTACACTCGATGCCACACGGATTGTGGGACCACCTGGGGAAGGGGCAACTTCCGGTAACAATCACCCGCCTCTGATGAGGTTAGATGGTGTGAAAAATCACCGATGATGATGACCGTGTTCGACGTTTTACCTTACAGATGAATGATTCGGTGAACAACAAGCCAACACTAATATTAAAAATTTGTGCAGAAAATTTCTTCGTAGATTTTAAGGTTGGTTTGATTTGATTTTTCTTCAAAGCTAAAATAATACAAGAATTCCAATAAAATGTGTTGAGATATAGCTCCTAATTTTTATAAGTTTCTGTAATTTTCTAGCTTCGATTTTGGTCAATATATGTCTACTGGGTACACTTTTTAACTCGACGTTCACCAATCTGGACAAAACTTTTAGGAAATTTGCATCTATTGACAGTTCTAATTGAATTGAATACACCTCAATTTTCAGCACCACCACGTGATTTCGGTACAATGTTGTTTTTCCACTCTGCATTTAGTGTTTTAAAAATTTCACATCGGATATTATTAAGCAGTTGTACAATACTAATTATAATACTTAGCTGAAAAAAACAATACAACAAGTTTTTAAAACTGTATTATCAGTATTTGAAAACCCTGACTCGGATCACTACCATTTGGTCAAAACTCTTATCATAAGTCAACCAGTAAAAATTCCTGCGAAAACGAAACGCCAACTTCCTTTCCCAACGCAAAACTCTCAGGCGATTTGTGGTGGCTGCACAGATGAGAAAAAGCCAAAAAAACGAAACCAACTTAGCCATAAAACGGATCAAAGAGGGCACCCACGATTCTGGGTTCACCAGGAGCAAAAAAAAGTTACTCTTTCGGGAAATATTTTTCGGGACTTTCACCAGCACATGTGCCTGCGCCACTCGTTAGAGGTTTTGGGTTGTTGATACGTGAAGAATTATCATATTAGTAGCACATGTTTTCATTTTCGAAACTCGCCAAAATGATGCCCGTTCGTCCGTTAAGGTGGCTGGGTGGTTGACTGACCGGAAGTGAATGAAATGTGGGATATCATTTGCCGGGGAAATGTTGTGCTTTTACGACGGGGTTGAGCCTGGACGGAGTAGGGAATGTGGGAAAAACTTTTCCGGACGTCACGTCAATAATTTTCACAAGCTGGCTCGTAAATAGTCTGGCCAATTTTCTCCTTTGTCCAAAAGTCTTGGGGTATTGTGGGGTGGTCCAAAATGTATTCAACAACTTTAACTTCTACAAAAGCGATTCAAAATGGTTGTACTCAATGAAATTGTATTTTTGTGGGCGAAATAAAATTCTTTTTTTATGACCTTATTTGATCATTTTGGCATCTGCAGCAAAACAAGATTTTTGAGCACCCTATGCAAGTCGAGCTTTTGTTACTGCCAGCACCTTTACGGTTGACCAATTGAGCCCCTTGAGGCTGCTGCACTCTGGTAGAACCTGCTGTGTAAAGGGTAATGCAATAGATGTACTCTGTCTTGTTTAATAAAACATGTGAGGGTGGTCAGAATTTCGTCGGCATCTCCGGAACGTGCTTCGACTGCCAAAACGAGCAACAATGTCTGGACAGACAGAATCGATTCACTGACCCTCAGCATCCACTTTGCTGTTTCGTTGCACCGTTGAATCTACAGGATAATTTCTGACAAATAAGTCCCTCGAAAAACAAACAACCCCAGCACTTTTGAAAAGCGCGAAAGATGCCGTAAAATTAACTTCCTTACGACACCGAACTGTCAAACACAAACGCTGCCAGACAACGCAAATGATCGCATTTTAATGAACAATCTCGGAAATGTCTGCAAACTGCGCGCCGTAACAGCAGCAGCAGCAGATGCCAAGTTCACAATCATTAGATAACAAAACAGCCCATTGAGTGGCAGGAGAACTACTAACGCCGCCGTTGTTAATTCTTGACATATTTGACCTTTTATGAAATTATTAAAAACACGACTTTTTTGCACTTATTTGAAAGATATCATCATGGATATCATACAAATTTCAATCGTTAAAAAAGTTGAATAAGGCAACACAGCACCATCGCAACAAATTCGAGGACGACAAACTGCTGCAGCGGCAACAATAGGGCGTAAAATTTAATAACAGCCACTATCCCAGCCTTGGTTGCAGTTTAGTTCAGTAGCAAGCGGCGGCAGCAGCATCTGCTCTGCTGCCCTCAATGCTAATGATGCTGATGAGTGGCTCCGAACGAAAGTGAAAGTAATTAGGTGCGCAATGGAACGTTTTGCAGCAGTAGCAATTGCACCGGGTTTAAGCTAGAGCAAGAGGAAGTTTTGCTCATCACAGCCAAGCCATGCAAGCAATCCGGAAGTTGGACGGTTGAGAGCACTGTGGGAGTGATAACGGGAGCTGAAGATGTGCAGCAGATTACCTTGGCATAGTAGTTGTTTGTTGTTTTCACTGACAGTTTAATGGAGCGATTGTCGAGTTCTCACATTGGAATGTTAAACAGGTTTTTTTACGAAAAATATTTTCATTCTCAGAGTTCTTAAATGTCTACAGAACTACTTTGTAATTCAAATTTAATCTATCTAGTCAGAAATATAATATTTTGTCCAATCAAATCAATCATCTCTTTTTTCAAAAAGATCGCAAAATAACACGATTTTTTTTAAGTTATATCATTGAAAATCATAAGATTCTGAGATATTGGTATTTAGAAAAAATTTTTTTTGGGTGACCATTTGAAGAATCATTCTCTGTTTCTTCGGAATATGTATTTTGGAACATTAGTATTAAATTTTGGTATAGGCTGCTGCCAAATTTGCATGGAGACTTGTATGATCGAACAAAACAAAAAGCTAACTGATTATTATGAAATTGTCCGACTTGGAAAGCGTAGTTCATTTTTTTTCATCCCTTCCCAAGGATTTCCAGAAGCGTTTAATACTTGCCAGTCTGCCAATTAATTACTCAAATTACTGGTCAAAATTTATTAATTACATTACATTACACTATGATGAAAAAATATTTAATTGAATATTTAAAAAAAAAATATTTCTACGGTTCTAAACTAAAATATTTATAAATAGCTCATTTGATAGCTCCTTCAAAAATAAAACTTAACATTCCAACACCCAAGGCTCCAAAAAAGTTGGAACGGTAACTTCAACTCGCTGGTTCTCGGGCATAACTCACCCAATTAAGATGATTCTTTTTTCCAGTGATTTGTTAGGATGTCTAGATGATCCTAGAACTTTGCAGAACTCAATTTGATCAAATCTGTAATTTTTGCGATCAAAAACATCGTTCCAACTTTTTTTTTCGCGTGTAAAAAAAAAATCGCCAAAAATTCCGCGGAGGCAGTCTTTTTGAAAAAGTTGGAACGATGTTTTCGGTCGCAGAAATAACAGATTTGTTCAAATCAAGTTCTGCAAAATTTTAGGATTATCTAGACATTCTTACAAATCCCTGGAAAAAAGAATCGTCCCGATTGGTTGAGTTATGCCCGAGAACCAGCGAGTTGAAGTTACCGTTCCAACTTTTTTGGATGGCTTGGGCGTCCGTGTAAGTTGGACATGCGTTGGGCGTTCCAGTGTTAATAAAATAAAATAAAAACATTTAATATCAAGCAAAGGACAGACAGTATTATTTTCATCAAAGTCCTAAATTTTGCTTTTTTATTTATTTATTTTTTTGTGCCAATCTAGATATTTTGAATTTTGCGTTTAATTTTTATTGAAAATAGCAGAATATTTCACGAAAGTTTCATGTTAACATAATGAAAATTTCCTCCCACTAGAGGGTGCTGAAACTTGGTCAGTTTATTGCAAGTCGAATGCAATTGAAATATTGAAGTTGTTTTTTTTTTTTTTTTGTAAAAACGTTTATTCAGACTTTTGAGTTACAGCATCATTTCATACATTACAATCTAAGTGGAAATCAAGTGCGGTAATTGATAGCGAGCTTTTAGGGTCTAGAATGAAATTTACATAATTTATAAATGTTTTCAGCGCCTTTTGTTTGCTCCTAACTTCGCAGTGTTTTAGCTCTGGCAAGAGAAAATTTTTAATTTGAATCCTTCTACCTAAAATTGTCCCCAACTTTAAACGAAGGTGACGCCAAAGATGTCTTACCCTACTGCACGTTGCGAACTTATGATCAAGATCTTCAATGGAATTAGGACAGTGTTCACAGTTCGGATTCATGGCTCTGTTTTGTCTGAACATTAGCGCGGCGTGAGGGATCTTTCCGTTGACCAAAAGGTAGTAGGTTGATCTTTCAGCTGAGTTGAGTGCTTTGCTTCGGGTGTTTCTCCATACTCGATTCCAGTCAATGTTGGGGTTCTCCTCCATAACTTTCGGTACTCGCAGGTTCTCTCGATAGTACTCATGCAGAGTACTCACCGACGGGTTCGCAGTCAGGTTCGTGGGGATGTACGGGAGCAACTTGGCCACTACCTTCAAACACGGGTAGAGTGCAGGGATACCCATTACGTTAGGTGGGTTGGACATTTGCTGCTCAAAATTCCGTGCAAGGGGTGTACTCTCGATCGGCGATGTACCGGCTGACCAACAACGCCTTGCACTTGTGCACAGGGAGATGCAGGTTTAACCCTCCTTTACAGACGGGTAACGCCAATTGCTCCATTGCTATTCTGTGTGGGTATTGTGTCCAGATAAAATACCCAATTTGCGAAGTTATTCTAGCGATCATCACATTTGTAATACTCAGAACGGAGGCCAGGTACCATAGCCTCGACGTTACGAAAGTATTTACTACGACAACCCTCTGCAAGAGAGTGAGTGACCGTGGCTTGTACAACCACATCAGCCTCGACGTCTTCCGGACAAGCTCGTTCCAATTATGTTTTGTAGTCTCCTTCAGTGAATTGAAAAAAGTCACTCCGAGTATTTTGAGCGACTCTGCCATGGAAGGCCACGGTGGGATCTCACGTGAGCGGTTCCTGCCTATGTTCATCCCCAATGTTTTGTGGAGGTTCAACACAGCTCCAGAGCACTCTCCGAACTCAACAAATGCTTGCTTGAGTGTGTCCAGTATACAATCATCACGAACAATCACGGAAATGTCGTCCGCATAAGCTACTACTAAGTCAGAGGGGTGATTGCAGAGGGAGAGGAGTTTTACTAGGAGAGGATGAAGGTAGAGGACAAACAAGTGCATACTTAATGGGTCACCTTGTCTAACAGAGCGTTCAATGGGAAATTTTTGAGTGAGTTTCCCATTAACGAGCAATCTAGAGTACGAAGCGGACATGATTCTTTCCAAGAGCAGCAGAAATCTTTCGTTAAAACCCATACTTCTCATAACCCCCAGAAGAAACCCTCTATCAACGCGATCAAAAGCATGATCAAGATCAAACGAAATAAGTCTCCCAGCTCTGTTAGTGCAATTAATCTCGACAATTCGGTCTTTGATTGCTTGCACTGCCTCAAAAATGATTCTTTCAGAGTTCGAGCACTTTTGTTCAGAATTCACGAGATTGTTTTCTACCATAACTTTCTCTAATCTTTGCTTCAATATGCGAGAAAGCAGTTTGTAATCGAAATTCAATAAAGAAATTGGTCGGTATGATTTGATCGAGCTTTCGTTTGTCTTTTTCTTACAAAGTACAATTACTCCTTCAACAAGTTCCTCAGAAATGTTTCCTTGGAGCATTTCATTCAAAATTAGATTGAGTTGCGGATGAATGATCTCAAAGGTTTTCAAGTAAAATTCCTTTGGAATCCCATCACACCCTGGCGACTTTCTCAAGGCACTAGATTTTACAGCAAAAAAGATTTCTGATGTTGTTATTTCATCCATCAAACGATCATTTGAATCTGACCCTGCTGGAATCGTCCGATTGCTCGGAAAGTTAACATTTGGTTCTACAGGTTGTTTTGAGTACAAGGATTTAAAATATTCGAACACGTGATTCTCAATCAGAGCGGGATCAGTTAGCTGACGATTTTGATGTTGAATGGACTTTATAAAGCTTGTCTTTTTCCGCCGAGTTCTTTCCCAAGTTGAAAACCAGATATTCTTTCCCCCAATAGTTTGATCATTCAGTCTCTCGTAAACTTTTGAGAAATTTCGTTGAATTTGTAGCATTTGAGATTTTATTCGATTTATGTCTTCCCTTCTACTTGGGTTACCCAAGAGTCCCTCGTAAGCTTCCTTAAGCTGCCGGTAGAGATGTTCGTTATTTGCATTAAATTGCCTGAATTTTTCATTCGTTTTCCACTTGAAGAAACTACGTATTTTGGGTTTTGCACATTTAATCCACCAGCTGACCCAGCTGTTGTAATTTCTTCGTTCCCTCAACCATCGATTCCATCTCAGACCAAACTCCTCGACATTTTCGTTTGTGAGTATGTGTGAACGGATTGACCAGTAACCTCTTCCTTGCAACACTCTCAAATCGGGGAGACAACATCGAACCTTAAAAGCTTTGTGATCAGAGAATGACGTCACCAGGTACTCAGAGACTCGAAGGTGAGAAACAAGAGAGGAGGACACATATATTCGATCAAGACGAGAAGCAGCATTTGAGCGAACGAAGCTGAAAGCTGACTGGTTCCTATTTAAGGAACTCCACGTGTCGTGAAGGTCCAAATTTCCAACTAATGTTTTGAATGATATACTAAAGTTACTAGTACCAGTTGAGTCCTCATTACGAATCACGCTATTGAAATCCCCACCCAAAACAAGGTGCTCAGCAGAATTTTGGAGGTAGAATGGTAGAGAGTTTTGAAAAGGTTCTCACGAGAGCTCACATTTTGAGTTCCAGATGGTGCGTAAATATTACAAACAGTGGTCGAAGTTCCAAGTTTTACAGTGATGATGCGGCTGTCCAAGCTACGCTGGACGTTTGAATAGGGAATGTTTGCTTTTATTGCAATAGCTGTACCTCTCTTGGAATCGTCAACGTTCGTGAGAACCTCAAACCCCGGGATAGTCAAATTTGAGTTCTCGACTTCTTGTAGCAGTACAACATCTGCATCTGTTTGGCGGATAAAAGATCGCAAACTTTCAATTTTATTGTTATTTACAATTGCGTTAGTGTTGATTGTGCAGATATTATAGCTCATTGTAGGATGGTTCATGATTAGTTTTGTGGGGTTGAATACTCGCAACCGACTCGAGATTAGTAAATGGGATAGGTTAGTAGGGATGTTTTAATCGATGTTATTAGACCGAGTCAGTTCTCGGCTTCTTCGGACGACCCCGACCGCGTCTTGGTTTCACTTTCTGAAACTCTGACCCTTCAGCGGACGACTCGTCGGATTCAGAAACACTACTATGCACTTGTTTGATAGGGAGAGGAAGGGGAGGGGATTTGAACGGACTCCCTGACACATCGACAGGAGAGGTAGCAACGAATTGGGCTGAATCATCATACCCACGCTGCTGCAGATCTTGATCCATTAGCTCCGTCTCGTTCGCGACCGGTACGATCGTCTCGTCCGACATCGAGTCGTCTTCTGCCACGGCTGGAGTGATTGTTGAGGAGGAGGATTGCTCGACTCCATCAGTTGCGGTACTCAAGTGCGAGCAGGACGGCTGCTGCGCTGTGGTGTCGAGTTCCTTTGTTTCGACTCAGAGGCGGCTTGGTTGAGCTGGTTGAGGTTGGTGGCGACGAAGTTCGGCAAAAGCGAGTTGATAATAGCGGTCCCTTTGTCCACAACGGTGGCGTAACTGGTCGAGTCGGTTGACTGCGCGGCCTTGAGCCGATCACTCAGGTCACTCTTCTGTCCCACGAGTTTTTTGTTGTCCGTACATGTGATTCCGGGATGCGACAGACGAGAACAATGGCGGCAAGTTTGGGGTTGACCTCTGTAAGTGACCAGGGTTTTCTCCTGCTGGACTGTCACGAACGATTGGATATGTTTCCTCAGTGTCATCCTCACCACGCGAATGCCGGAAGAGATGCCCTTGTACGCAAAGTTTTCCCCCCACACCAACTCTTTGATGCAGTGTACGTCCCCATAGTGTCGCAAGAAACCAATAAGCTCCTCGTCACGCACGTTCTCTGACAGGTCGTGGACCTTGACCTCCACCGTCGAATCGTCCATCTGCAATCGCACCTTGTATTTCACTTTGTTTAGCTCAATCTCGTGGCGTCCATCGTGCTCCTCGACAGCGTCCTGAGCGGTCTTCAGGGTATCGCACTTCACGTGAGCAGCATTCTGCACGTGGTTCATCTGCAGTCGTTTCACCTGGTCGATGCGTAGTCCCATAACATCGTGCACAAAGGAGTGAATTTCTTCGAAGCTTGGGCGCTTGGGGAACACACTGAGGTCAACCTTGAAGGTATTTTACCGGGGTCGCACGGAGGTCATTGTCGCTGGCAATTGTTTGCTGGTAGCGAGAATGAAAGAGAAGATTTTCCTCACACCGAAGTGTGGCTGCACACGGGCAAAAAAAACAAACTTTTGCAGAACGCGCGGTAAATACGTCTGGTCTGGGCAAAAGCTTGCACCCAACTGAGTTTAAAAGGCCCCCTGATTTTCGAGCAAAACATAAACTTTGAAAAAAAAAACTGCGGCTCTTCATGAAAACTGATTATTCCATTGACAATCCTAAAAAATCCTTTACCAAAAATATGGATAGTGTGTAATTTGTAAATGACACATTGATTTAATTTCGCCATATGAATATTAGCCAATTCTAATTTCACTGAGTTTAGTTTTAAACAATGAAACATTTGTTTCAGAAATATTTTGATTTTTTCTGGAAAATAGTTAAGCTCTTGAAAAAGAGATATTACAGAATTGTCAATTTCTGTACATTATGGTAAAACATAAAAAAATATTTTTATTTTTATTGATATACGTTAGGCCGATGCAAATATTTAAAAAAGTTTTTGTCCCTCGGCCCTGGCCGAGGTCAAGGGGGGGGGGGGCAAAAAAATAAAAAAAAAATATAAAAATTTAAATAACAAGCCATAGTCTTCACATTTAAATGAAACAAGTGTTTTAAAATGCATTTTACACTAGTTCAGTTGTTTTGCAATCATTAGGTTTCAAAAAATCTAAGATCTGACAAAAACAAAAATTGTATCGAAAAAAAAAAAATTGCATCGAAAATTTTCAAAAAATCTTAAGATTTTTTAATAAACCCAAACATGCTAAAAATGATTTTAAACGCAGGAGAATGTATTTTAATTTGATTTCAGTTGGTTGCACTTGAATGTTCATTGAAATTTTGAAGTTTATTGTAAAAATATTTTTTTTGCCCCCTGATTTTTCGGGCCAATTTTGAAGGGGGGGGGGGGGGGTTACAAAAACTTTTAAAAATATTTGTACCAGCCTTATTACTTAAAAATTTCGCATTTATCATTGATAATTAAGTAAAATTTGGTTTTAAATATTTGATCCGCATAAACTTCAAATAATTTTGACCGCCTATTAAAAAGATAAGCATAAAAAATAACCAACTCGTATGTAGTTCTAGCAAAAAAAAAATCATATTTCTCGATTTTTTTAGGTCCATATGAAAGACAATAGCTTATAAGTCCTTTTTAAAATAAACTCTGGATTTTTACAATTATCTAATAAAAATGAAAAGATTTTGGATTCATAAAACATTTTTCAGTGAGTAATATATCATGGCGTTGCCTTTTGTTGTTTATCAGCTTCGCTAAACAACAAATTTTAGGAAAGTTTTAGGAGAGAAGTATGGTGAATAAGGCCTTCTACATACAGAACCAGTTTTTTTTTAAATCGTTGTGTGACACTCTTATTTGAAATAAGTTTCGTTGAAAAAGTGCAATATGAAAAAAATACTTTAATTACTCAAAAATTACTATAATTAATAAATAATTACTTTAAATTACTCTGATTACCATGATATACTAAGTAATTAATGAATTACCTACACAGAAAAAAATCAATTCCCGTAATCGTGAATTAAGTTTCCGAATGTGAGATCCACGAAGGAATTTATTCATGAGTATGGTGCATTTGCACCATAAACGTGAATATATTCCTTCGTGGTTCTCATAATCGTGAACTGACTTCACGGTTTCCAGAATTGATTTTTTTTTTGTGTAGTTACCAGCTCAAAATCAAGGTTATTATTAATTACCTGCCAGTCTGTGGCATTGCTGGAAACCCTTGTCCCTTCCTTTTTTGTACTTCTCACAAAAAATATTCAAAGACCTGTTAACACTGTTATGAGATATCATGAGATATCTAGACCTACAAGTAAATCGAAAGAAGACAATGTGAGACAATTTATATTTTCAAGAAAACATCTTCCAAAAAAATATTCGGCCTTTTATGAAGTCTAATCATCTGGCAACCCTGCAGTGAGTTTGTTTAAAATACATAGAAAAACTAAATGTTAAGAAGGTTCCAACGCATACAAGTTGATTGAAGGACCTTTCTATTTAAGGAAAGAATTCCAAATATATTTCATTCCAAACCATTAATTTTGAACACTTTTAAGCCCCATACTCAAACCACAAATTTTACAAAGATTAGAGCAGATTTCACAACACTATTGCTTCGTAGGCGCTACACACTTCCATCACGCTGAACAAACTGAAAAGACTTCCAAAATTTTCTTTCAGCAGAATCCTACCAGACAAGATTTTCCACTCTCATTTATCCCACACCCGAGAGATGGATGTTTGTGGTTTCCTTTGAGCAAGATACGTATTAAATCGTGCCTGACACGCTCTTAATATCAGATACGTTGCTGAATGGAGAAAGCTTTTCCATAACTTTGGAATCCAGTGTCACAATTCGTCGTGCATTATCCATGGGGATTATTTCGGGATTCGGAGAAAGGATTCATTAAATTTATTTACAGAACCGAGCTTTCTTGAACGATCTCACGTGGTACCGCAATTAATCTTACAGGACTTATTTTATCCCTGCAAAATTGCTCTGCCTGAAGAAATTACCTAGTCCGACAGTGCAGTGAGTCATTTGATACTTGGAGAAACCACAGCCCCAATAATCATCGCACGGCTATCGATTTGCGGTTGAAGAAAAAGTGCACATTTCTCACTTTCAGGAACCGACCGTGAGCGGTGGACTACGATGCTGTACACTCTGTTGCAGAAAAAAGTTTAAATTGACAGTTTGTACTAAGAATAAGTTTCGTTTGCTTAAACTTGAAACAATTCATTTAAGATTCAACGTTACGACAAAATGTCGGGGTTTTCGAGTCAAAACTCAATTATTATTTTTAAACTAAACTGTGTGTAATTGCAACCATGTGCATGGATGCTAGTCTAGAGAGATGCATAGCAATTTGCTCTAATTGCAATTAGTTTAATTACGATGGAAGCACGCGCGGCTGTGGCTAGACTTGGCGCCTCCAATATCGCTGTCAGCAGCACCGGCAGCACGTGTGAGTGTGTGTCAGTTCATTGATTTGAGCACGAATTGCATGTGGTTTTGTTTGGCTCACGGGATAGAGATGCTGTGTGAATGAAACTACCGTGAATGAATTTGTCACAAATGCCACCTCAGGTTTATTTGCAAATTACCACTTCAAATATAATTGGAATGTGCAATTCTATTTCTAAATTTCAAATGAAACAAAAAAACACGAAACCATTCAAATTTAATTCGCTATAATCCAGTATCAACAAACGCTCACAAAACCGCAACTGCACGTACCAAACCACAAATCAAATAATAAAGCTGTGAGTCCGATAAATCCCGTAAATCTTCTCAAACAACAAAACGGCAAAAGCCAATTACCGACCAAAATAACGGTGCTAGTTACAACCCGAGGTGTCCTGCTGTCCCCGAGCACCCTCGTAGTTAATTAAACTGTAAACCTCGAACCACCCAACAACAGCAGCAGCAGCAGCATTGCAACGTAAACACCTGCACTTGGCTGTACTACAACCCAGTACCTAACCTGCACGAGCAGCAACATGTCCCAGCGAATAAAATAGAGTGTTTTTGGGGCCGGATTATGGAAAGTGAAATAAATCAATTTTCGCCAGTGACAGATCGGTTTTGTTTTTAGCTTGGGTATGCACCCGGGTTTTGCGATGGCTTCATGTTGGGACAGTTGTTTTATCGCTCACGCCAGTGAAATAACATGTGTAGATTTGGCGAACATTGGCAGGCCGATGTTTGGCAATTTATGCGAAGTGTAATGAATCATGCTAATTCCGCGTTCAGTTCAGAGTTAGCGAAATTCCTCACAGATAATCATGATTTTAATCATACTGTTTCGAAATTCAATATAACGAGTGACAGTAGAATAGGGATACCCCGTGTTTCGATTCCTCAAGCAAAAAACTATAAATAACTTTGCAAATTTTGAGCGAAATTGGTCATCGTATCGTTATCGTAAATGTTGGTGAAAAAATTCTTTTCATAGAAAAACGTATTCTTAAAAAAGCTAATAACTCGTCAGGGTTAACCCGGATCGTTTTGCAGTCTTCGACAAAGTAGTTTGTCATAAAATTTTACTCAAGAATCTCACACTCGACAATGATTTGACGCATTTAGTGCCACCTTTTGGTTGAATTTTATTTTTTTTTTGTATTTCCCCATGCATTTTTGCGGTTTTCATAGCATAGCATAGCATAGCATTGGTGTCTACCCGTAGCTGCTACTTCGTTATTGACCAGGACCCCCAAACATTGCTCCGTGGACCACAGATGAAAAGTAGGAACCAATCATCACCCCTTCGCAATTTTCAAAGGTCCCTATCGTGCTGATCAATACCGACGCCGGCCACGACCAGTGGTAAGACACGGGGAAGTGGATGGGAATGTTAGCCAATACTTGAGTGATGGGACCGCTAAATCAGCTGCGTCTCCGACAAAGTATCACATGAGTTTTGAGGGGTTAGTAAGATGGGTATGAGGTCAGGATTCACTGTGGTAGGTGATGCGACCATGAGCAATTTGTTTATCGGTTGAAATTTTAAAGATCTTAGGCAGCCGGCTGCGGAAAGATACCTATCTAGGGATTTAAATATAGTATTAATTCGACCGCGATTTTCCAGAAATTCTCCGTCGGCGTGCCTTCCGATCAACGGTGATGTAGGAAGGGCTTCATTCATTAAAATTATTTTATATCATAAGCCTTAAAACATATCCGTCGGCGTGCCTTCCGATCCTCGATGATATGGAAAGGACTTAATCCAGCAATACGACTTGCTTGTCTCAAAAAAAAAATCGGATCGTTTCTATCGAAAACTATATAACTGCCCATAATTGAAAATTCGGCTATTATGCCAAATCAAGTATTCCGAGAAAAATGCGTTTTTGTGTTTGTCACAAAATCTCTGTCAAGGCAATTTCCCATAAGAGTGGCATATTAGCCGTTTGGTTTTCCGCATCGGCAGCCAAGTCTAAACACTATTTCTGTGAAATTCAAGTTCCAGAAGATGCGTTGGAACATCCTCTACCACCTGGAGCTAATATCTCGTTTTTGCCAAAAGTGGATATTAGCCGTTTTTCAATGGTGGGCAGATAAGGAGAACAAAAATAAAATTCATCGGCCAACGAACGCGCGAACAAAAATTAAATGAAAAAAGAAGAAGAAAAAATCCAATCACCCCATGTACACAAATAGCGACACAAAAGAGACGGAAAATAACACGAAAAAAAAAAACAAGACTGCGCGTCCCCACAAGCACCGCACTACTCATGCCATTGTTTAATTATAATGACCAATCACCCCATGTGTGTGTGTGTGTGTGCAACCAACCAAACGGGACCACGCGGTCGCTTCTTACAAATTGAGTTGTTTCCATTTATTTTTAGATCTTCATTCTATACATACAAATAACTCGCATAGGCATTTGGAAGGTGTTAGCTCTGCCGAGCTTCGGTGACCCATTTCTACGCTGGCTAGCCGAGCGCGAGTCCCTCAGCTTTATCGACAAGCCCCGCCCTGAAGAACGTTTGCACCAATCGGGTTCAAACGTTATTTAGAACTTCGAACCCTTGTCAAATGGACAAGGACCCAGCGCGTATATAGTTTGATAGTAACAGTATTCCTAATTCCAGGCATCGCTCACCAAGCCGTGATGGCCTAGTGGTTAGCATTTTTGCTTATCAATCCAAAGGACGGGGGATTGAACCCCGACTCGGGCGACTTTGATTTTTCGTTCATGTTCAGTGTTTCAAGATTAATATTTCCTATACTTTCTCGTTGGGAGCAGATGGGAATCGAACCCAGGACCATTCGCTTAGAAAGCGAACACCGTAACCAGTCAGCCACGGCCGCTCCGTTTATAATGACCAATCACCCCATGCACTCGAACAGCGACACAAAAGAGACGGAAAATAACACCAAAAAACAGGACTGCGCGTCCACACAGGCACCGCACTACTGATGCCATTGTTTAATTATCCCCATGCATTTTTGCGGTTTTCCCATACAAACTTCAGCGATAAAAAGCGACCCTTATACCTTAACCGATTTGGCTCAAAATTACCTCAGTTAATTATTTTTACCTACAGAATCGAACCAGTGGATTTTCATTTTTTCTTGTCACCCTGCTGTAGACTCAGGGTGGCCACTCAAGTCGGGAAAGTCAGGAAAAAGTCGGGAATTCGCCAAAATCCGCCAAAAATCGGGAAAAAGTCGGGAAAACTCTGGAATTCTGAGCATACTTGATTGAAAATTATTTTTTAACTCTTGAATAATTTTGTAACATTTTGTAAAATTTTCAAATTGAATTCACTTATTTCTGCTTTAGTAACTTAATTTAAATTTAAGGTTCTTTTCACTATTTCAATATATTTGAATATAGAAAAGCTGTTAAAGGCATGCAAAATCTTAATGAATATTGGAGTCTTTGACACAGATTTTCATAACATTTTTAATGAATCAAATGATCGCCTTAATTTTTGTTCATCAAACAAAACGTAAAAATAATGAAAAACTAATATAAAAATAGAGCCTAATGGCCAGCTTAGAATTATGATTCTATTTCATTTTGTCACATAATTGGATATTTGGTAACAGATTCCAACTTGAGTTTGGCAATGGTTTTTTTTTTTTGTGAATATTTTTAATTGTTTAACTGAATTCATTTAGTAATTTAAAAAAAAATTCCAAATGTTGCCCTTGAACTTTTTTTGTGAGTATGGGTAAATTACCTACCATAGATAGAGCTTGATTTTCAGTTTTCGGAAATATCGAATAAAAACCAAAATTGAAAAACTTTTTTACGTTTTGAAAACATAAAGAAAATATTGAAATTGCAAAAAAAAATAAACCAAGATTTTTTTAGTTATTGCAAAATTTTTTAAAAAATTGTTTCTTCAATTATTTTGCTTCAAATAAGTGGGAAAACATAAAATCATATAAAACTTAATTTTCATTCAAAAAAAAAAACAGTTAAATACTGACCACTAGATAAATTAAAATTGATTAGAAAATTTAATATCAAAAATTACAATATTAAAAATGGAACTTGTCAAAAATATTTTTTATGAATACCTTGACATTTTTCTAAATCTTTTGAATGCATAATAACAGCAATTTTGTTTCAATCATTCATTAGGAACGTTATTTTAAGTTCAGTTATCTTTAACTTTTTGTCATTTTCATTTGAAACGAAGTATCAAAAACTATACGTTTGCCAATTTAAAAAATAACATGGAAGTTATAAGTATTGTTGAACTTTCGAATATTTTTTCAAAGACTAATTGTTTGTGTTTCTACTCTGAATCATAATAATGAATTTCCATTTTTGAATTGTTTTTTTCCATTTATTGTTTAGTTTTTGTATTTACAAAAAATGCCTGTATATAGATTTTTTTTTTAATTCATTGTGATTTTTTTTTCGCTGGTTAATATTGAAGTTTTTTGTTTGAAATCATTCTTTAGATAAGAAATGCCTATTATTTGAGCATTCTGGAAAAGTCTGGAAAAAGTCGGGAAAAGTCGGGAATTTGAAAATGGAATTTGAGTGGTCACCCTGTGTAGAGGAAGGCAAAAAACCATGAAAATAGTAAATATAAAAAAAAAACATGCATGAAATATGAAGTTGACAAAATCAAAAATCGTGTTGTAAGTATCTGAATAAGTTCCCATTTTACCAATGCTGCAACTTCAAAGTGCAAACATTTGCTTCACCGAACTGGATTATTGATAACATCGAAAAGCTGGGCATGCGTGAGATTCGAAGCAGGTGTTTCAAGAATGTACCTCTTCTATATTGGGGGACTTACATTTTGAATGCTACTCCACATTGCCAAGAGAAACTGACATGCAAAATTGATCGTAATGAAATGGGGGTGTGTATCTGCGAGCATTTACATAGCATTTCGAAAAAAAATATAAAGGTATGCGATTCTGGTAAGGTTCAGTTCAATTTGGCATGAATTTTCTAGGATGATGAACGTTTTGTACATCGACAGCATTTAGGCTACTTCTGTTACAAGTGTATTTAAAGTGACAATATTAGGACAAATTTCTTAAACTGGGAAAAAGCAGCACTACAACGCAAGCCTTCAACTGTACCCACCCTCGATGGCAAAGGAATGCGATAATCCCAGATAACGTAATCGTAATAAAAATTTAATTACGTGATAATCGTACCTGCTGGGCTGGAGAGACGGCACGGGGACCGAAAAAAACTTCAAACAAACATTCTCGCAGCGCGAGAACACACACAGAACTTTTGCTGATAAGCATTTTGCTTTCGGGCGTACAGATCTGTTTAGATGCGATGCGATGCGATGTGCTGATATTTTGAACGAGCGTGGTGGCTTGAGGTAAGAGGATTTGTCCATTTGGTTTTAGCTAAATATCATTTAGAAAAGAACAACTTAGAATTTTTTGACAAGTTTAATACAAAAGAAAAATTGATGATTTTCTGATTTAAACTGTTTTCCCATCAGATTTTCTGCAAACAAGCTCAACATGACAAAACTGTCATTCAACTGAAATTTGTTTGCAAAGAGGGGACTCCACTACAAGGGATTCCAGAGGTGCCAGAAAACAACTTATAATCTACACACTGCGTGTCCATCAAACTCCAGCCTGAGCAAACAAACGGCAACTTTCAAGAAGTTTACCGAAGGAGCAGCAGCAGGGGGTGGTTGTGTTGTTGGCTTCAAAGGGAAAATCCAAACATGAAAAACCTTTTCGAGATCTCCCGCCATAGCAATTTGTCGCCACACTCTCCACGAATCCACTTGTGCTGCGAAAAGTGGAGATTGAGATTAAAACTCCCCAACAGGGGCGGGTGACGGGGTTTGTTTGGAAAGTTTCCCTTGTTTCAAAATTTTCCACCCTCCGCCAAATGTTTAGAGCGTCTAGCCTAGAAACGCATAAAATGGCACAAAATGGTATCATTTCAAATCATTTACTTCCACCCTTGGAGCGGGATTGTACAGGGGAGAGGCTGTTGACAATTTATTGCTTTTAAATCGTTACGAATAATAAAACGAACAGGCTTAACCGTGTTGCTCAACAGGGGGAAAACGATGATGGAGTTTGTGATAATGGAGTTTGACGGGACGTTAAAAGAACTGTCAGAGTCGTTCTAGTGGTATCGTAAAAATCAGAAAGTGAAGGACGAATTCTTCACAGACAATGTAATCCCTAGTAACGGAAAGGTGTAAAAGATCCTTAAAAAAGGATAACTTCCTCAATCGGCCTCAGCCCAAAGGCTGAGTTTCCCGACCCTAATTATCATAAAATATCCATCCTTCAAAGAAATTACACAAAAATCGTACATCATTATCCTCCACAGGTTGCACAGGAAACCCGTGGCACACGGTCTGCACGGTAATAATCCCCTTTGACTTTTGGACGAAAACTTTGAAAAGTATCTCCCGCGTGAAGGTCGGTTCAATTCGCTCAGAAAAGGGGAGCTAGATTAATGGCCCAGCGACTGCAGTGAACTTTTGCTGCGATAGCAGCCCCGGATGAGATTCTAGGACTTTTCGCCAGGTAATTTATCATCAAAAGCTGTAGCAGCTCTTATCCTCCGCTGTCGGATTGCTCACGCTGTCCAGTTGTTTAATAAAGTAAGGAGGGGAGGGGGATGTTCGATTTGTGATAGATGAAGTGGAAAATAGCTGAGCAATTCTCCAGAATTGTAGCAGCAAATATTTCTTTTTGCAATTGTTGATGGGTAATTCTCTACCAACTCACACGAAATCGGGAAAAGTTGCCCCGACCCCTCTTCGATTTGCGTGAAACTATGTCCGTTTTTTGATATCTCGTGACGGAGGGGCGGTACGACCCCTTTCATTTTTGAACAAGTTTTAATGTAAAATTAGACGCCCGATTTGATGGCGTACTCAGAATTCCGAAAAAACGTATTTTTCATAAAAAAAACACTGAAAAAGTTTTAAAAACTCTGCCATTTTCCGTAACTCGACTGTAATAAATGTTGGAACATGTTTTTGCGCTGCACTCTGTCCTATGAATTCAAATCCGAAATAAGTTTCTCACATATATAAACCGAACTATGCGGAATTCTTCCCTTTTTGTTGTAATATAAGTGGGCATTTAAGGGTTAAAATTTTATTTTTATCGAATTACTTGGACAATTTTCTATAAAAAGCAACCTGTACAAAGTCTTTTACTTAAGTATTTGCAAAGTTAAGATAAAAAGAAAAAAAAGTTTTTTAGAAAATCGTCAAAATAGAGGGCGGTGCCAAAGCTAGAGGGATGGTCCAACCAGCACCAAATTTGGGATTTCTGTTAACTATCGATAAATGAACGTTCCCTACAAGTTTGGTCCAAATCGGTGAACGTCGAGTCCAAAAGTGTACCCAGTTGACCTGGAATGACCCATATTGATGATATTTTTGAAAATGTGTCAAATCAAGAGAAAAAAAACTAACTTAATCAACCTTAAAAATATCAATAGTAGTCATTATTTGAAACAGGGTTGCCAGATCTTCAATCTTTTAGATACGTTAGAAATGTTTTTGGATTACCTAACCAACGATGGATCGGATGATGGATCCGGACATAGTTTATATACATTTAAGTGAGAAGCGGCCTCAAAAAGTACATAAATATAAGTGGTATTTATGTAATTTTTGAGGCCGCTTTTGTGCTCTTGGGGCCTTTCTTCCCGATTTAAACACATGGAATGAATGGCCGTAAGAGCAATGTCGTGAGACCCCTTTCAAATGTTGCTGCAGATTTGTTCAGTTTTCGATTCTGAGTCGATAGGTACACAGAAAAAAAAGTTGAATTTTGGAATGTTGAAAATTTGGTAGGTTGAATATTACCTCTTTTTTGAGTAATATTACATAAAAAATGTGTAAAAATGTAAACCTGATGAATATTCATCAAAAACAGATGAAAATTCATAATTTTCTGGGGTAAAATTAATCATTATTTTCGCCACAAAATCTGTCACCATTTCCTGATGAATATTACCATCATTTTTTTCCTGTGTATACATAAACGTGGATCAACAACGTTTTTATAAAAAGTTCATTTTAAGAGCAGGATTAAACCTTAAGGAAGGCAAAAAAAACTGGTTAGTTCAATGCGTTTTTCATACGAAACGTGGAGTAAAGAAAGAAAGATAGTTGTTGTAAAAAACGTCAAAACGCAATTTGATTCAATCAGCCTAGAATGTTTAACGCTAACAACCAATAAAAACGAACTGAACAAATTTCAGCTTAACCGGTACTCTTTTGTTTAATTCTTGCTTGTTTTCAAAAAGATTTATGTATTTGATATCATTTGTGTATGAAGAGCTTGTAATTTGTATGGACGATTTAAGTATTTCTGTGAGTTTATACGACAATTTGTCATTGAAATTTATAAAAAAATCCAGATAAGTGTAAAATACGCAATTGATATAAAAACATATTTTTAGACAATTTCGTTAGAGTGTAATGTTCAAAATTGCAATTTTTTCTTAGAGAATAAAAACTTTCACCTTATTTTGTGATCTGGACTACAATGCTATTCGAAAAATTACTTGTTTGGACACATTTATTTCAAGGTGAATCATTTAGAGTGTTAGAACTCGAGACAAATGATAATCATAATAAATTTAAAACTGATGTTGACATTGACGTGTATTAAAAAAAATCAATGGAAAATGTACACCACAAAATAATGATATTATATGATTTCCAAGATCATCCGCAGTACACATGATCCCGTTGAACTTCTCTCAGCACGAGACTTCTGATAGCGAGTAGAATAAAAACTCTTCTTGGTCGTTGATGCATGCAGCGTTTATGGAACATAAGAGATATGATGCAGTAATCCCAGAAAATGCACTTTTCTCGTTACGCCGCTGTCTGCTCGTGAGCGATATGGAAAAAGTTCCTTTCATCTCGCTTATCCTATCTTTGTGAGCCACTTTCCTCTAAGAGACAACCCCTTTGACAGGATTATGATGGAGATTTTATCTGAAATGTTCTCGGTGCAGGAATCCCCAACCAAATTGCAAAAAAAAATCCAAGTCTACTTGCGCTTATCACTCTGCTTGATTCGCTGAAGATGACACGTTAAACCAGACTTACCTAAAAATAGAAGAAAGAGAAAAAAAATGGTTTAATATTCATTCCCAAGCTTCGTCTCGAGTAATTTATATCCGCTGCTGAGTAGATTGAACAACGAATATCATAATGAAACAATTTCCTTTACAAGAAAACGGTTTTGAACGACGAGCCCCTAAATAATCTGCTACGCTTATTAAGGATCATCTCCTTCCAGCGCCCAAGAAAAAAAAGTTATGTCCCCATCAATAGCAAAAGCCAACAGAAAAGGCTCCTGCTCTGACAGTGCTTCCATAAAAATGCCGAAGCTAAAGGGCAAATAGCTTAAAGTAAGGATATTTGCCTATTATTCGACGAGGATACTCTCCCCCTTGCTTTCAGCCATCGTGTATTTAATCTCACAACATGTATCCCTTATACATTGGAGGGGTTGACAAACAGCCCCAGGGGTGGAATCAGATTTGGAAATTGTTTAAAATGATTGATGGCTGGGTGCTCTCCATGCTGCTGCTGCTGAGGGGGAAGGTGAATAGAATGTATTCGGAGTTTGGGCTTCACCTCCCCCAAGTTGCGTCCAGAAGGTTGAGGCCTCTCTAGGTCGAGGGATTTGGTTTGGTGACCTCTGGGTTATCTTAAGATATTTGTTATCACATCGGATATGGCCGGAACGTAGAATAAATTATTGGAGGCTATAATTCTTATGGGCAAGCAGATCCCTGAATTAAATCATGGAAAGGTTGTTGCCAGGATTATATGAAAAAGAAAATTATTTCTTTTAGCTATTTAAATTAAAATTGAATAATTAAGAATATTTTTTTCATATGAGTTTAAATATTGGAATCAGTCTACTACAGGTAAGCACGGGTGCTATAAGCAAAAGTGGTTCAAACAGTTGCAATCCTGACGCACCAAAATTTCTCATTTGAAGGCCCATTGCCTGCGCCCGATCTCTCGTCCGCCACATAAATCATTCCGATTCACGCAATTTCATTTCATCTACTCAAACCCAGTCATTGCCAGAGACTTCCTAGCGGGGAACCTGCTCCATGGAAAGTTAGACATTTCAATACAAGAAGTGATGCCATACAGAGGGGAAATCCTCTCCTCCTTCTCGTCAAAAACGACAATAACTGATGACTTGGTCGGCCGCCAGCAGTTAAGGTCGTCACGGATTTCCTCGCGCAGTAGGGAACAATAAATCGCCAAGATTCACTTGGCGGCAGGCAGTCCCGAAATCACTTCATTCCGATCCATTTCCCGTTGCGGAGCCGTTTCCGACAGAAAACGCTACCTTCCCCAACGCAGAAATTGGATTACCATTTCAAGTCGTGGTGCCAACGTCGAGCCATTTCTACCGGCAATGTCGGAAGCACACGACGAGGACTTGCGCAAATAAAATTGTGTACGCTTATTTCATCCGTCAGCGACGACATTCCAAACATTCGTCTCCCCCCTTGGAAACGGAACCCTTTTGCAAAAGTGTTGCCAACCCTAAGGGCGAACTCCAAACCACGCGCCAACATTGCCTTCAGCCAGCACCCCCTGCATCGTACCGGATTATCATTTAATGAAGGGTAGTAAAGCCTCATTCCACGTGCGGATTCGAACCCCCAACCCCAAGCTTGCCAGCAACCAACGCGCTGCTACTGCTACCCAAACATCAACCAACAGAGTAGTAGGATTCCACAACATTTTCATCACATCCATTCCCCTCCTGTTGTACAGTGTTGAGTTCTAGGTTCTCTATAGGGCCTGGGGCGTCCTCCCACCACCCTCTTCTCACGATGACATGGAATGGTCCTTATCCGAAACGACACGGGATAAAACCATTTATTACACAATTTTACTCATTGAAAGTTTGCGTCCTTTTGTGGGGGCGAAGGATTTTTTTTATTCGCTCTCTTGAGGAATTTATAGGAGCAGCTCATGATTGCTTATTTTGAGATGCAAGCTTTTCAACGTAAGTACACAGAAAAATAAGTTGGTTTTATAAGCTTGAAAATTTGGTTCAATACAAACTTATTCTGAGTAATTTCAGCGAAATAAAATTGTGAAAATGTGAAATTCAATAGAAGCTGAAGATAATGTTACCTGTTCCTGATTTAAAATTACACTTTTTTGGAACAAGATATGTCACCATTCCCAAATGTAATATTACCATATTTTATTACTTTGTATTATTTAAAAATTCTTTGTAATGATGCTTTTTTAAGTAATAAGAGATATTTCAATGGAAACAGTGCCACCTGCTGAGAAAATCATAGAAAAAATAGTATATTTATACATTTAATTTTTACACGCATAAAAAAAATTGTAATAGAGTACATAAAAGGCCTGGGTGGAATAAAATTTTTATTTGAAAAGTGACTTTTTTGTGTGCCTTTTGTTTCGCATTTTGTCGTGGTGTGCCAAGTTTTCGATAAAAACGATCCGAGTTCGTTAGGTTTATCGTTTAACAAAATTATTTTGATTCATCAAGAACGTCGTGTGGTGCGCGAGTCTTTTTGTGTTGAAAAGACCTTCCTATAGATCCGTAGCTCAGAGCTCGACGTCAGTTATTTGTGTGTTAAGCCTCTCCATAGCATCGTAGCTCAAGGGCAACGAAAATCAATATTATCTAGCTAACAGAAGAAGATCGGAAGGCATTTGATGATTGCGTTCGTCGCGTCTATTCCGTAACAAATTCATGAACTAAATGATTATATAATTAAAATCAGACTACGCTATCATTGCAGCATTGCGTTTAACACCTCATTTATAAATAAATATTATTTGGTTTTATCTTTCCACAGCCGGCTGTCTAAGATTAAACCATTTCATTAAAAATTTAACAACAGTTAAACGGGAAATGTCTCATCCGCAGCAACCAATTGTTTGCCTTAAGAATAAAATATAATACCTTTCAACAAACACTATGATTTTGGGTCGCATCATCATCTTCTATGATGAATCCTGACCAAACACCCTATCCTACTAACAAGTTTTCAGGTTCCTGGCGCTCGTGGGGTGTAAGCACAGAGTAAATCAGCCAAGGGTTTCCAGAAGCGTTCATTACTTGCCAGTCTGCCAATTAATTACTCGAATTACTGGTCCAAAATGATTAATTACACAAATTACTTAATTACTTTTCACTATGAAAAAAAAAAAAACATTTTATTTATATTTAAGTATTCATTTGTACGGTTCTAAACTAAATTATTCAAAATAGATCATTTGATAATTCTTTCAAAAATTATTCTGTTTACTTTGTTTTTCACGTATAATTTTTATTGAAAATAGATATAGACGATTAAACGTCAAAATGTCCCCAATTAGGGCGCTGAAACTTTGAGTGATGTTTACATTATATCCTTCAGCGAGTTAATTGGTTGAAATTTGGACTTTTTTATTTTATTATAAAATTGACATTCGTATTTAATTAAAAATATTCGGTTAAAATAAGTAGCTCAATTGATATCTAGAGTTTTTTGAAGGTCTTATAAACATATGAAACACAATAGCCAGTGTTGCAAATGAGTGATAAAAGCTATCAATAAATTATCCATGCACAAAATATCCGAGAGTATAGCGGCCGTCACTGTAGCTTTGAGATCTCTTCTTGTGTCTCGTGATTCCCAGCGATGTCATTCTCTCTCTATTCTCCCTTTTCTCGACTATGCGCTCACCGCTGAGTCTCAATCTCAAAAACTACAATTAGAGAACGTGAGATGGCGATTAGGAGCCGACCACGCATGACGTCCTGTTAAACTGCGTTTGCGAAATTGGTTTGTGGCGGCTTTTGGTTAAACTCTGTTGCGGTAGCATGATCGTGGAAGCGGGAATGAGAGAGAAAGGAAAATGTCAATCGCGAGTGGGTAAACATGAAAACGTGTTCAAATATGTTCGGCGCTGAGAGTTTCAATGAAGAGAGAGAAAGCAGTTGTATTTGAGGCATGAATATTCAGGCGAGATAATTGTAGTTGCTGAGAGCTGATACTTTGATATTTAACAACCTGACAATAGCTTATAGGACCTTTAAAAAATATCTGGATATGAACAATAATAATTTAATGGCCAATTTAACCTGTTCATTATCTGATTCGAAATTTTATTATGTTTAACGTTTCAATCAACCGAACCCTTATCAATCAATTGCAAATGAAGATTATTTAAATTGACTTACGTTTTTAAAGTCATGTTTGTCATAAGCAAAAAAAAAAATTGTACTGTTTTACTTCAATATATGAATTTAATAATTTTTCAGCTTCCAAGTCGAATGCCATTAATATATAGAATTTGTTGTACAAAAGGCCCCTGATTATTTGAGCTAAACAAAAACTTTGACAAATATTTGCAGCGGCTCTTCTTGAGAATTGTGAAATTCATCAAAATAACGTTAAGTTTTAAAACGTTTTCAAACATTGGTTTGACATTATTGCATTTTTACTCATTTAAAATCTGTTACAAAATACAGATAATGTGGAACGTGACATTAACATTGGATTCAATTGCATCTGAATATTAATCGATTTTAATTTCACTGAGTTTGATTTTACCATTGAAACATTTGTGTCAGAAATATTTGGAAATTTTTCGAAAATAGCTAATCTCAATAGAGATATTTCTGACTGTCAATTTCTGCAGATGATGAAAAATATTTAAAAAAAACATATTTTACTATTATTGATTTTAAATGGCCATCACTTGAAAACTGTTTATTTCAAGGATAATTAAGTACATTTGGTTTTAAAATTTAATCCACAAAAACTTCAAATAATTTTGACTGCGTATTAGAAGGAAAAGCATAAAATTAATCGATTCTTATGTAGTTCTTGCAAAAAATATTTTTATAATAACTTAATAAAAATGAATAGATTTAGGATTCACAAAACATTTTTCACTGGGTAATATATCATGGCCTTTCGTTGTTAATTAGTTCGATAAACAACATGATAAAAATAAATTTTAGGAGAGAATTATGGTGAATAAGGCCTTCTACATACAGAATCAGTTTTGTAATCTTTGTGTTTCACTCTTGAAATCAATAAGATTCTGTTATAATCTTCTATATATATAAAAATTTCGATGGTTTTGTTCGAACGCGAATCAGTTGAACACGGAACGTCGGATCGAGGTGCTTTTGTTGCAGTAGGTTCGTTAAGCTCAAGGAAGGTTTATATGCTAAAAATTGCCACTTTGGCCCTCTGGACCGATTCGGAGCATCTGCAGATTGTATGGGAAAATTTACGTAGAAATCAAATTTTGATCACAGGAGGCTGAACAAGTAAAAACTAAAAACGTCAAGAAAAAGGCAAGACGAAGTTTGTCGGGTAAGGCTTGTAGACTATATAAAAAGTAAGTAGTTTCGTTATAAAAGTACAATTCAAAATCAATTACTGTAATTACTCAAAAATAACTTTAATTACCAATTAATTACTTTAAATTACCCTAATTACCATTAATTACTTAGTAATTAAAGAATTACCTAATTACCAGCTGAAAATCAAAGTAATTATTAATTACTTGCCAGTCTGAGGCCTTGCTGGAAACCCTTGAAATCAGCTGCCCTAGTAGCAACCTGCGCTAACTAACATTCCCGTCCCTTAAAATCGAGATCTACAAACTGACATGGCGGGCGCCGTTGGTGGCCAATGACTGTTACCTATTCGCAACTGATCTTGTTCTGGAAATCATGGTGTTTTATCTTTTCAGCGCATTCATACATGCTGTTGATAAGGGAAATACCACTTGATAGTCGAAGCCTATGATCAGTAGTGCTGAAAGGATATTATGGTTCTGTTCAGCAACGGAGAAGGATAACCATGGGTGGTCTCTCATGCTCATGCTCATGCTCATGCATAAAAAAAGTTGTAATAGAGCTACGTGTAAAAGGCCTGGGTGGAATATAAATTTTTATTTTATGAAATTTTATGTAATATTACACCCTGAAATATGTAGCCCAGGGGTGCTCAAAGTTTTTGGATGCCGGGCCAAATTTGAAGCTCAAATGAGCTTGCGGGCCAAATATAAAATTGATAGTTTAAAAAATTACTTTAAATTCATTTTAATTTAAAAACAATTTAAAATACATCTATCACTTGATGATTATTTTGTTAATATCTGTTATTTGTGAACATTTTCGTTATTATTATTTTCCAGCAATTAGGTCGATTCAAATATTAAAAAAGTTTTTGTCCCTCGATTCTGGCCATGGTCAAAGGGAGGCAAAAAAAGTAAAATAAATATAAAAATTAAAATTATAACATTAAAAAATAGCAAGAAAACGTTTCATACACTCATACAGTTTCATACAGCTGATTTGAAATCAAAATTTTCAAAAAATGTAAGGTTCGACGAAAAAAAATTAAGCAGAAAATCTTGTTGTAATTTTTATTTAATTTTTTTAAGGTTCAACATGATTATTAAATTAATATGAAATACTTACAGTTTTGCTATTTGGCTGTTGCAAATATTTTTTAAAGTTTATGTCGCCTCCTTCAAAATTGGTTCGAAAAATCAGGGCCAATATTTTTTTTTTTCATAAAACAGGAAAATTTTAATGGAAATAGAAGTCTTATCAACTCAAAACCCCTCGACTTCGGTCAAGGGATATAAACTTCAAAAAATATTTGCAACGGCCTTATTACAGTATCTCCCTAAGTAAAAATGTTAACGCTTAATAGACATTTCCAAAATTGCTTCATTTTAATTTTGAGGATAGTTTCACTAGCATTGAAAGGTGTAAAATTATTTCAATTAGGATAAAAAATTGATAAATCATTAGTTTTATAATAAGGGGTTACATACATGTAGAGAATCACAAAATTTGGTAATACAGAAAATTCAAGTAATCCACTAAAAATATGATTTTCAATCACTTGTGAAAGTTTCATGAAGATATTTCGTAGCAGAACTGAGTTAGAGACGATTTAAGTTCAAAATTTTGCCATGCGCAAAGCGAACTGCCAAACTTTCTTAGCGGTTTTGAAAAACATTAAAAATATTTTTAACTTTTTTTCAAATAAACTTTTTGAAAATTGGCCTTCGTTATGCGCACAGGACTGGTTTAACGAGTCTTCACCAAAAGTTTTAGGCGATTTGGTCAAAGCAGTGTTGAGATATCGTGGCACCCGTTTTAAGAAACATCTAACTTCAAATAGCTATATCTCGGCAATGATACAACCAAATGTCTTCAAATTTGTTTTGGTAATAGATGTAAATGTATATTTTAATGCCCTGAAAATAGATTTAAAAGAAATTAAATGTATGCTCATACCAACCTCTAATATTTTTGCCGATTTACATGTATGTAACCCCTTAAGAGAAAATAAAAAATATTGACATTAGCATACATAAAATAAACCTTCATTTTAAAAAAGTATAAAATCACTTTACAAATGGTCAAAGGGCCATTTGACATGACCATCCAAAATGGGTCTGCGGGCCATGAAAAATCACTTCGTGGGCCACGTTTGGCCCGCGGGCCATACTTTGGTCACCACTGATGTAGCCCATCAGTATGGGAAATCTACTTGTCCGGGATGTCAAGCTAATATATGCGTTTATCCTCACCATTCTTAATGGCCGAGTAAGATAAGGCGCCAGTCCTTCCCAGTCAAATCAATCCGAATTCTGAAACGGAATCTAATTAGAATCGTACACAAATTCCGTTTCAAACGCAACAACCGGTTCAAACACGGAACCGGTTGTTGCGTTTGAAACGGAATCGTATACGATTCTAATTAGAAATTTAGGAATTCGGATTGAGTTAACTGGGTTTCTGTTGATGCTGGATTTGAATCTTTTCGGTTGCAATTTTTTTTTTGTATTTACAAAAATTTTACATGCATTGTGTAATATTAAATTTCTTTTTTTGATGTGCATGCGATTTACCATCGGATTTTATGCTGTGTACATTTTTTTCGATGATGTAACAATATTCAGCTTGTAAAGCGAGGTTTTGAACAAAGTCTTTAGTTTTTGTTAAACTGAACTTTTGCTGGAAAATTACAGTTTTCAAATTAAGAATTTAATTAATTTTATTCGGAACATAAAAAATACGACGGTCGTTTTTCAATGCCACCAAATCTAGTTCATAATTTAAATGTTTCCAATTAAGCCACCTCTACAACCTCCTCCCTACAGAACCGTCCATTATTCGGATTGTTCTGTTTCCCAACAACATTCAACATTAATAGATGAGCGTACACGGTTCCCGACAGGCAGGCATGTGCGTTCTCCGCACGATATTTTGCCTAAACGAAATTTATGCGGCAATTGCGCGGCCCAGAACTGGTGCTTCACGCGCGCAAATAAGCAAACGTTTTCCACGCCAAGAAGCGGAAAGAACTCATTTAACACGTCATATATTAGGCGGCACGAAGCTCGCCCAGCAGCAACTCGAGTACACACGTGTGATGGTGGTTTATGGTGATTTAGGAAACATTTGGCTATAATTTAAGTGGACCTTAAAAAAAGTCAGCTCTGAAACTAAAAACTGAATAATTATAAAGACGATACCATTGAGGTAACTTAACAGGGTTTCATAATTAGTTAACATTTAAGATTCAAACTAAAAAAAAAAATAGCGAGTCTCCCCTAAACCGAGCGAGTCCATAACCTACGCCCCAACATCAAACCCCGCTCAACCAATATGCCTCCCTCAAAAGCACCACAAACCACATCACAATTTTGCCCCTCCGGGAACAGCAGAACTTGGCGTTTTAAATGATCCAACCGCGGCCGGGCCCGTGCGTTGATGAAGGCTCTTTCATCGCCGGCGCAAATGTCAAGAACTGGAGCGCCGTTGGCCGACCGGCGGCGGAACGACTCCAGGATGCGGTTTTAATTAAAACCTGGTGCGATTTGCACATTTTTCCACTTTTATCGTGGGAAATCTAAATCTGGGAGTCTCGGGGAGGGGCCAAGGAAGGGCTGGTCGCAACATTGTTGCGCTACGATTTATGATCTTTCGAGTAAGAGGGTTCGCCCTCGGGTGGGACTTCCTCAAATTTGATGGGTTGAAAGTTACAAGTTGAAACAATAAATGAACCTTAATTCAAGAATATTGCACGAAATGTCACAAAAGCATTTACAATACACCTCATAATATACAAATCCACTACCAGCTTAATTTAAATGAAATTAACACCATCACGACTAGGTCAGACACACACCACCCATTAGCTCGTCATGCGATTCACATTTTAAATCAACTTCGACTCCGTTTAAAACTATACCAACAACATTAGGCCCACCCCCGCAGCGACGAAGACGATGGTGGTGGTCTACCACATCATTAGTCACTCGATAGAGCTCAGAAGCAGTTTGGTCGCGTCGCCATCCTACTAAATGTTGGTTTAACCTTCGACTGCCAAGCTTGATTGTAAACTAAGAACATTTTTAAAGAATTCAAACAATAGTTTTTTTTGTGATTGCTGAAACAAATAAAAAAAATTAGAAACTCTCAAAAATGATTATTGGTGTTGTATTGATATAAACAAAAACTAATATTCCCGGAGATAAACAGGAATTTATAAATGAAGAAAAATGTTTCATACACCTGTGTAGATAGTGCCTTCCTCATTCCTTACCAAAAATGGGTCACATAAAAGAGTGAATTTTATGTGACTAATTGATCAAGTGCGTAAAAAGCTCAATTGTTTTTAATGAAAACACCATAATTCCATATTTTGGAGGACCATTTTTGAAATGTATCTCTGATATGATATTGGACACTTCATAGGTTTCCGGGAGTACCTAGAACCGGTTCCGAAGTGGCCATGGTCCAAAAATTGACCTCAAATTAACTTTTCTGAGTTGGTTATTCAAAATCATGAAGTTTGATACCCATATTGCCTATGTTTGATCGGATTGGATACGGGTTAATATCAAAATACCAAAAGTACGTCGTTTATCGACCACCCAGTTTCTCTGGATGACCCACAAAAAAGTTCATATTTTCACCAAATATTCTCCAAGATGTGTACAATAATTGATTGAAAGGGTTTTACGATATCTTCAATCCAAAAATTATAAAAAATCAAACAGTGAAAAATAACCCTATGTGACAAAGTTAATATCCCCTTAAGTGACCATAACTTTTCACATCATCCCGGTACGAGAATCGAACTCACGACCTCTGGATTGGAAACCCAGCACGCCGCTAGTCGAAATCCATCCCCTACCGGTCAGTATTCCCAGTGAGCATATTTACTTTTTAAGGGATCTGACTTTGCCGAGCCAGACAGGAATCGAACCCATCACCATCCGCTTATAAGGCGAAACCCGTAACCTTACGGCCACGGAAGCTCGGCATGAGTTTGCCAGATTTTCAAAGTTTATGAAACATTTGAAAGATTTTTCAATTACCAATCAAACAATGATGTGTCACAAGATAGTTCTGGAACTAATTTTCATCAATTTTACTGACATTCAACTTTGAAAAAGTACATACATTAGAGATGGGCTTTTTTGAGCGAACCGTTCTTATGAACCGGCTCAAGCTAAAGAACGAATGAGCGACCGCTCAGAAAAAAATGAGCGGCGGTTCATTTTGTGAACCGGTTCTTTTCAAAGAACTGTCAAATCAAAGAGCGAGTCGAAGAACGAACCGAACGAGAGCGAATGAACGAAAAGAACGAACGGAGCGCTTGATAAGCGTCGCTCGCGCCGTCGTCGACGTCGTCGAACGGCGTCGTTTTCGCTCACTCTTTCGTTATTTCGCTCTCGTTCGGTTCGTTCTTCCACGCGCTGGTGGTGACGGTGCTGTGGAGAAAAGAGGGGAAACTAGGTTCTCACCGGCCGCCTCATGCAGGGTTACCAGGTCAAAATTAGAAAAATCTGGCAAAGTATTGATAAAAAATCTGGAAAAATCTGGCTGACGAAAATCTACCCATTCTCAATGGTGAAGGGGAGGGAGGATATGAATTATTTAAAAAATTAGAGAATTCAGGTGGTTTAACTGATTTTATGACCTCAACAATGTTTAATAAACATTCCCTCTAAGAAAAATTCATTCAATTTTTGTTTTATTTTTAATTCAATTCGTTCATTTTAATCAAAAAGTTGTTCAAAATCAGCATGAAGTGAAAATTCTGGCAAAATCTGTCAAAATCTGGCACTGAGAAGGATGAATCTTTATTCTGACTAACACTTGAAAAATCTGGCATTCCCAGATTTATCTGGCAACCTGGCAACCCTGGCCTCATGTTCCAACATTATAGCGCACTTTATGCTTGTTGCTAGCCTGTGTCAGGGCGCCTGTGATTTTGAATCAGCTGACTGTCGCCAGATGTTGCATGATCTCATTATGTTAATATCGATAGATTTCTCAAATGTTATGTACATGAAGTTGTTACACGCATTCGAACATAATTAGTATGCTAGTTTAAGGTTTTAATCCATGTATTGGACCGTTTCTGATTTAAAATGTAATTTACCACAGCACATCACACAAACTTGGCACTCTTTTGTGGCAATTGTTCAATAGATTTATTAAGGCATTTTTTCAGATCTTCTTTTTTGACGCTTGTTTTGATCATTCATTTGCTGTCATGAATAAAAGTTGTTCTTATTAAACAAAAAACTGCATTTCAAGACTAATTTATTAAGTGCAGCAAAACGCTACCTCAAATATGCATGTTACTGAACACCAAATTAAATCTTTTGTTTCACAAAATAATGGGAAGATAATTATAAAAACGATAATTCAGCTAACTTTTCATTACTTTTTACTTTTTACGATTGAAAGCAATAATTTGGTTGAAAATATTCACTTCTGAAAAAAAACTCAAGTTTGTTTACCTCTCAATGAAAAAAGTTTTCGATATTTGTGGATTTCAGAGATCAATGTTTTTCTTTTTGCCTTCCTCACTGAGGTAAGGCTATAATCCTGCTCTTAAAATGAACTTCGTATAAAAACGTCGTAGACCCACCTTCATGTATACATATCGACTCAGAACCGAAAACTGAACAAATGTCTGTGTGTATGTGTGTGTGTATGTATGTATGTGACCAACAAACTAGCTCATGTTTCTCGGCACTGGCTGAACCGATTTGACCCGAACTTGTTGCATTCGACTTGGTTTAGGGTCCCATAGATCGAGTTTTATACAGATTGAAGTTTCGATAAGTAGTTCAAAAGTTATGTATAAAAATGTGTTTTCACATATATTTGGATCTCACTTAACTGTATGTAAACTATGTCCGGGTCCATCATCCGACCCATCGTTGGTTAGGTTATCAAAATACCTTTCCAACGAGTCCAAAACATTGAAGATCTGGCAACCCTGTCTCGAGATATGGCCACTTAAGTGATATTGATGTACTTTTTTGAAGCCGGATCTCACTTAAATGTATGTAAACTATGTCCGGATCCATCATCCGACCCATCGTTGGTTAGGTTATCAAAAGACCTTTCTAACGAGTCCAAAACATTGAGATCTGGCAACCCTGTCTCGAGATATGGCCACTTAAGTGATATTGATGTACTTTTTTGAAGCCGGATCTCACTTAAATGTATGTAAACTATGTCCGGGTCCATCATCCGACCCATTGTTGGTTAGGTTACCAAAAGACCTTTCCAACGAGTGCAAAACATTGAAGATCTGGCAACCCTGTCTCGAGATATGGCCACTTAAGTGATATCGATGTACTTTTTGGAAGCCGGATCTAAAAAATAGATGAAACTTGTGTACAGCCATTGTTGTGAGGAAGGCTCCAACCACATAGGTGGATTAAATTAGTTTTTTTTCATATAAAACGTTTATATTTGAAATTCTTTCCAAAAAAGGATAAAGCAAATCGACGGTTTTTTATGTTTTATGGACGATCTCCAATCTGTTCAGAATAAGTGCGATGAAAACATATATTTTTGAATTATCAATCAACAAAAATCATACGAAGTGTGACATTCATGGACACTCCATTGGTCGTTTGAAAAAAAAATCTAAATATCTTGAGCAGTTGTTTCAGCTCATTCCAGTCTATTTTCTGACTGGAAATGGTGACAGATTTTGTGTAAAAAATGTGAACATAGTTTCAAGCAGACATGCATCGGCACTAAGAGCTCTTCTTAACGGTACTCAGCTTGTTCTAGTTGGCATTTACGAGGAGTTAGAGCGGGTGCACGTTTGGTTTCAAGTGATCATAACTTGAACAGGGCTGCCAGATCTTCAAATTGTTAGACTCATTGGTAAGGTATTTTAATTACCTACGCAATGATAATATAATGATAACAGTGTTGATTTGTGACCATTAATGTAACATCCGTGTACATTAAACCAAGTCGAATGCTTAACTCAAATCGGTTCAGTCATTGCTGAGAAATTTGCATCAATTTGGTCGCATAAATACATACACTACACACATAGCCAATTTAATTTCTTCAGTTTTCGAATTCATTTGATTTATAACAGGCAATCAAGCACTTGAATCTGACTAATTGGGATCACTGAACACAAATTTATCGTTAACATCGAACTTGAATGATAATTTCCAAAATTTGGGCTGTTTCAGTGCATAATGAAAAAAAAAAATGGTCACTTAAAGGTTTAAAATTTACCCATCACCTTTCAAGCCGCGACTCTAGTTAGAAATATAGATTACCTTCATAAGTTCTTCGCGATAGATACCCTTCACACCACACACCCGTTCTAACCGAAACGCCCTTAAGCAACACATATTAAGCACATATACATTTCAGTATGCTGCTTAGAAACACCACATACCGTGCAGATCGTGATTAATAGCACCGCACGGAAGTCTTGTCATAAGTCTTGGAAGCCATCGATATAGCAATGAGTAAGTTTCATAACTGCCAAAAGGGAGACCGGGTCGTGTTCGAGAACCCCGGCAGTAATTTATCGCAACCCATTGTTTACCGAAAAGGGATTTCATTAATAATTACGACAACATTAACGGCTGTCGTGATTTCATTTCGCCACGTCGATCGATTATGACCTGCTGCCGACTCAGTTAGAGGAACCCCAAGTGGTATTGGTATAGGAGTTGTGATAAATTTAATCACCACTTTTGCTTATTAGAATCACGACCTTCTTTCGTCCTGTGGACCCAAAAAAGGAGGTAAACGTTGACATTTGATAGGGTATTCAGGACACGTTTGCACGATTATGCACAGTTTGTCGATACTTCAATGGGCGATTTAATTATCGTTATAACGCAGAAAAGTGGGGAATCCACGGTTGGAGCTTGCTGAGAAGCCGCTCCTCGAGGCTAATAATAAGCTTGAACTGGGACGAGGAAGTGCGTCATCAATTGTTATCGATATTGGGTACAAGTCAATAAGCCGATAAAATCAATTTGAATTACCATACGATAAGAATGGGAAACACTCTCTCCTGATTCAGTTACCAACCAAAATGCAAGAAAAACGAAAGCGAGCTTTGGTTTGGTTGTAGCTCAAACTGGGGCTGAATCAAAAAAGGACCTCAAATCCGATGTTCTATCACGGTTCAACGACATCGTTTTCAAAAACCACACCAGTGTGTCGAGTTTTCCGGATTGCAGCCCACTGTTCGCATCCTTCGACCCGAAATTTCCCCCCGATTTCCCAACACGATTTTCCCATGTAACGGAAAATTCTATATGAGCGGTTCACTTCTGTCGGGCTCGTGATGCTTAATGTTATTGTTATTATTATTATGTTAATTTCACGCTAAGAATGCTATGTAACACACTTACCCACCCAGATATACACCATACGTTGTACGTGTTGTAATATGAATGTATGTGTTAGACGTTTTCCACCAAAATTACACGTTGTGGAGCGCCACCCCCAAAGTCAACCGAACCGTGCCTTGTCGACACTGTTGAGGTTGGATTCAGGAAAATGCGAGGGGAGTCATTTTATTTCGCCGAAACGGTTTTCATAAAAGACAATTTTCCCTCTCACAATCCTTAAAGGCCTGACGGTGACGACCGACGGTGGTGTCGGCATTTGGCGATGAATCGTGGAAAATGAATGCAAATGTTTGTATTACGAGTGTTTCCACCCTTTCCACCTGAAGTCTTTTTACGGGTTTTCACTCTTATACTTCAAGGCTAATCGTGAACTCGCTGAATATTCAGCAAGCTTCGGAGAGTGCCGATCAGAAGAGTTGAACATTCCGGCAGGAATTCCAACAATTTTAGCCATTTCACCCCAACCACCGTTAACCAGGTAATAATTTACGCCCTCTAATGGAGGCGGACGCTTTTGCTAATTTGGCACTTGAAACAAAGAAAAACGATCCTTTTACACAGCGCCGGATCCGGGGGATCGAACTCTCACAATGGGCTGTAATTGAATTATACGTCTGCTGTTGCGTGTAGCAAAGGACTTCCCAATAGGGATCTATGGGCCAACTTGAGCGCATTCTTGATGCTCATCTTCCAAAAGAAGTCCCCAAATCCCCAACTCACCGTACCACCCACAGTCATCCGTTCTTGTAAGTGCAAACTTTTCGAATTGGTTCTGACCTGCACAGGATTCCACACGTTCCGGGGACGACGACGGGGAAAAATTTCAACAGGCACAAGGACCCGTATTCTCTTGGCCGCTTTCCGGAGCGAAAGTTGCAATCTTGATTTTGGCAGCAAATTCTTTTTCATCGTCTCCACCTTGCCCCACCCATAGTGCTTCACAAACTTGGGCATTAGGGGAAAACTTGTAAGTTGGATCCCTGAAAGGTTGCGTTTAGTGATACACCTTTCGGAAGATATCAGGAAGGTAACTGTTCGACATGAACGAAGGATCAATGACAAAAATCTTCAATATTGAAGATTAAAAAACTTCACTTTTGTTCAAAAGTTTCATAACAGGAACGTTTTTGTAAGAAAATCTATCAAATTATATATTTAAAGAAAAACATTTCAACATTCGAGAAAAAAAACGGAACTGGCAACCCTAGCCAACATTATCAGTACTTAATGATATTGTCAAATTAAAGCTCAGTACACCTTCCCAACCAAGGAAGGCGTAATCTGGGAACACTGTCAAGTATTATCGATATTAAAAAAAAAGTTATATTATATTGAGGAAGACAGCCAGGGCCGTGCACAGGATTTTCGAAAGGGGAGGGTTTTCTCGAAAGGGGCGCATGGGGTGCTTGTTTAGATTGCGAAAGGGCGCTAACCGTCAATCTTTAAACTCAATAAATAATACTTTGGTATATTTTACATATATTTTGCTGGTTCGAATCCCGCGGCGGACGCTCTAAAATTCTAAGTGTAAATATGGGTATCCGGCGCCGTCGCTCTGTGCCTTACTCAAATAGGGCGGCGAAGTCCTTGTAGTTAAAAGGAAGACAGTGGTTGGTCTAGTACCGGCCGACAGATATAAAGTCAACTTCGTTTTTTTTATATATTTTACATTGGTGCAACAGGAGACTACACTTTTTGAATTGGTGCTGCAAATCGTGTTGAATAGCACCATGAAGGGGGGGCGTTAATTCGGAGTTTGAGCGAATTTGAGATTTTTGCGCAAATGAGAGTTTTGGCGTAAATCGGAAGAGGCATGGGCCGTTCACTTGTGGAGCGTAAAACGGGGTTTTAGTGAAGAAGTGTAGCGGTAATTGCTCAAAACTAGTTTTCATAAGTTTTTTTTTAAATATTAAGAGTAGTTCTCAACGATTTCGCAAATTTTTTTTCACGATTTTTAGCTTTTCATTTTTTTGATTTGGATGAAACTTTGCCATGCACCATGCATTCCATATCGACGTCATCGTGCTATCTTGTCGCACCCGCCATTTTGACGTTCCGAGAAAAACGCGTTTTAATGTTTGACCTTGAATATACAAAAACGAGAGCACGCAATGTAAACAATAACAAACACGTTTTGTTTGGCTCACCATTCTGTGCATTGTCCCAAAGTTTGGTTGAAGTTGGTTGCTGGAGTCCCGAGTTATAATTACAAATGTTTACGGTAGTCTAGCTTGTACGTGTGACAAACGCATCCTGACTTTCCTGGCCTGAAATCCTTTGGCCTTTTGTCGCACTTACATCAATTTTCATGGAGTGACAAGATAGCACGACAAGATTGAAACTACTTTCATATGTAAAGTGACAAAAATGCACGGAGTTTTTTCGGTTTTTGTTGAATATCTCAGGATTGAAATCGAATTTTGGGGATCTGTGAAGGTCAAAAGGTGAGGCATTGTGAGCTGCACAAAATGGCGTTCTTAACTCAATTTGGCTCAAAATGCACGTACGACAAGTTAGCACGATGGCGACGATATGTGAAAAGAAGCACAATTGCATAATTCGTTTTTCTATACAAATGTCCATACAATTCTGGGGCCGGTCATATTATTCATCTGGTTTAGAAGATATGATTTTTTTGAAAAAAAACGTAAAAGTGGACAAAAATTGTTGAAGCAATTTTGTTAACAAAATG
Organism: Culex quinquefasciatus; assembly: GCF_015732765.1. NCBI lineage: Eukaryota > Metazoa > Arthropoda > Insecta > Diptera > Culicidae > Culex > Culex quinquefasciatus. The sequence continues at coordinate 144,621,565 of NC_051863.1, read as the reverse complement.
TACCGTTTTCAGGTTAAAGCTTATTTTAGGACTGCATTTTCAATTTATTTTGGTTTCTTTTCAAGAAAATTTTGTACAATTTTCTCTCTGAAACTTTCAAATCGAGCAATTTGTTTCTGAGATACACAATCTCAAAGAAATCAAATCGATGAACTTGATTTTTCTAAGAGTTAACCCTTTGCTGCCCAATTTTTTTCGATTTTTTTAATTTTTCCCTTGACATTTTGAGCAACTTTTGTTCTACGAAAAAGTTTACGTCTCTTGTTTTTTGTTGTTTTTGTTTCATTTATAGTTTTAATATTTGCATTTATCTTGATTAGTTGATATTTGTTTTTGGTAGTATTTGGCCTATTCTAGCACCTAATTTGTCATGTTTTTACAGCCAATTTTTCATTATTTTTTTGTATGTTTTTAATTTTTTTACTCTAGAACAAACCATTATCATTTAAATTGTTAAAAAATGCTTAGAGGTATAGTCTGAACAATAGAAAAAAAAGTACAGAAAATATTAGTGAAAAACACAGCCAAGAAAAATTTACATTGGTAAAGTCAAATAAAACAAGTCACACGTTCAACCCTAAAAAAAACAAATTTTAAGAGTTCACCTTTCCAATGCTTTTTAAAGGTCGAAAATTGGTAAAAAAAAAAGATTTTTGGCTAATTATTAGATCGAACCCCGCCTAGAGGTGGGGTTGGGTTGTAGCTGGATAAACTGAAAGTGTTCAACTGATCATAACTCGGAAACTACTGGTTTTCAATCGACTTTTCTTTGCATTCCCTATGTCAAAAGAAGCAATTTTGCATCATTTGTTTTTTCATGCACCATAGCACCATAGAAATGATGAACATATTTTGAAAATTAGATTTCAAAGAAAGTTTCACAACACGTAAAAAGAAATAATCAAAAAAAAGTTAGCTTAAGCAACATAAAAATGATAAAAAGTTGCGCCTTGTGATGAAATATTTTTTTTAAATAAAACAATTTGACTACCTTTTTGAAAATAAAATTTCACTAGAGGTGGCCTCATGACAAAATAAAAAAAAATAAAAAAGTAGAGCAACATAAAAAAAGATCAAAGATAAATATTTTAAAAATAGGATTTTACCAGCGGCGTTTTGTTGATAAAATTATTTGACTATCGGCGCTCCTCAAGCTATAAAGACTATTCGAAATTAGTCAAACAAAGTTTGCCAACCGGCGCAAAAAGTTGTTGTAGCTAGAACGCTAAACAGAATTTTTATTTTTTTTATGTTACCGTACGCCAAACTTTGTTTTGCTCTTATTAAAAAGTCTTTATGTTGGTAGAGGGGCGTCGATAGTCAAACTTTTTTTTGTTGAATGTTTTAATTTTGTCATAATAGCGGTTCCAGTAAAATCTTATGTTTAAAATATTTTTATCATTTTTAAGCTAATTTGGGCACTGATTATTCAACTTTTTTCAATATTTTTACCAATTTTTTCCCCACTCATAAGGGCGCCTCCAGTAAAACTTACATATTGAGAATTTACATAAAAATGTTTACGTCATAGGGGCGCCCCCATTCCATTTTCCATATCGAGAATTTGCATGATTTTTTAAGTCGTAGGGGCGCCTCAAATCAAAATGTTCATATCGAGAATTTGCATGATTTTTTTTAGTCATAAGGGCGCCTCCAGTCAAATTTTCATAAAAAATTTGTATGATTTTTTAAAAGTCGTAGTGGCGCCTCCAATTAAATTTTCATAATTTTCATAAAAAAGTTTTAGTCATAGGGGCGCCTCCAGTCAATTTTCATAATAAGAAATTGTATGATTTTTTTAAAGTCGTAGTCACGCATCCATTAAATTTTTCATAGCGAAAATCATCATGATTCATGATGAAGTCGTAGGGGCGCCTTCTGTCAAATTTTTGGTATTGAAGATTTGTTCTAAAAAATTCACAAGTTGAATTTTCATAATAAGAATTTGTATGATTTTTTTTAAGTCATAAGGGCGCCTCAGTCCAAGTTGCCATATCGAGAATATGCCTTTAAAGTCGTAGAGGCGTCTTCAGTCATATTTTTTACATTAACATTATTTTTTTTAAATACATATTTAAAAAAAATAATTCATAGGGGTGCTTCCAGTCAATTTTTCATATCCAAAATTTGCATGATATTTTTAAGTCGTAGGGGCGCCTCCAGTCAAATTTTTAATGTTGAGAATATGTTTAAAAAAAATAAGGTCGTAGTGGCGCCTCCAGTTAAATTTTCGTATTGAGAATTTTCATAAAAATGTTTCATTCATAATTATCATAGGTCACATTTTCATAAAAAGAATTTGTATGATTTTTTTTGAGTCAAAAGAGAGCCTCCATTCATTTTTTCATATCGAAAGTTGGCCTGATTTTTTTAAGTCGTTAGGGCGTCTCCAGTCAAAATTTTATATTGAGAATTTGAATTGGAAAAAATTAAATCGTAGGGGCGCCTCCAGTAAAATTTTCATAATTTTCATAAAAAATTTTTAGTCATAGGGGCGTCTCCAGTAAAATTTTTCATATAGAGAATGTATGAATTTTTTGAAGTCGTAGGGAGCCTCCATTCAATTTTTTATATCGTGAATTTGCATGATTTTTTTAAGTCGTAGGGGCGCCTCCAATTCAATTTTCATATCAAGAATGTTCATAAAAATGTTTTTGTCATAGAGGCGCCTACAACCAAATTTTAATATCGAGAATTTTCATGTTTTTTTCAAGTCATAAGGGCGCCTCCAGTCATTTTTTAAAATATAATTAATATATTTTTTTAATGTCGTAGGGGCGCCTCCATTCAATATTTCATATGGAGAATTTGCATGATATTTTTAAGTTAAAAGGGACCTCCAGTCAAGTTTCTATATTGTGAACTTTTGTTTAAAAAAAATTAAGTCGTAGGCCTCCAGTTAAATTTTCATGATTTTCATAAAAATGTTTAAGTCAAAGGGACGCCTCCAGTCAAATTTTTCATATCGAGAATTTGCATGATTTTTTAAGTCATAAGGGCGCCTCCAGTCAAATTTTCATAATAAAATTTGTATGATTTTTTTAAAGTCGTAGTGGAGCCTCCAATCAATTTTTCATTTCGAGAATTTGCATGGGGCGCCTTCAATTCAATTTTCATATCGAGAATTTTCATAAAAATGTTTAAGTCATAGGGCGCCTCCAGTAATTTTTTCATAATAAGAAATTGTATGATTTTTTCAAAGTCGTAGGGACGCATTCATTAAATTTTTCATAGCGAAAATTTTCATGATTTTTTAAGTCGCCTCCTGTCAAATTTTCAATATTGAGAATTTGTTTAAAAAAATTAAGTCGTAGGGGCGGCACCAAATAAATTTTCATAATAAGAATTTGTATGATTTTTTTAAGTCATAAGGGCGCCTCAATCCAAGTTGCCATATCGAGCATATGCCTTTAAAGTCGTAGGGGCTTCTTGAGTCATATTTTTACATTGGGAATTTGTATTTAAAAAAAATAATTCATAGGGGCGCTTTCAGTCAATTTTTCATATCAAGAATTCGCATGATTTTTTTAATTCTAAGGGGCGCCTCCAGTCAAATCTTTAATGTTGAGAATATGTTCAAAAAAATTAGGTCGTAGGGGCGCCTCCAGTTAAATTTTCATATTAAGAATTTTCATAAAAATGTTTCATTCATAGTCATAGGTCAAATTTTCAATATAAGAATTGGTATGATTTTTTTAAGTCATAAGAGCGCCTCTAGTCAAATTTTCATTATAAAATTTGTATGTTTTTTTAAGTCGTAGGGGCGCCTCTAGTCAAATTTTTATATGGCATATTCGTACTGAAAAAAAATAAGTCTTAGGGGCGCCTCCAATTAAATTTTCATAATTTTCATGAAAAGGTTTTAGTCATAGGGGCGCCTGCAGTCAAATTTTTCATATCGATAATTTGCAAGATTTTTTTAAGTCATAAGGGTGCCTCCAGTCTAATTTTCATAACAAAATTTGTTTGATTTTTAAAGTCGTATGGGCACCTATATTTAATTTTTCAAATCGAGAATTTGCATGATTTTTTTAAGTCGTAAGGGCGCTTCCAGTCAATTTTTTATATTGCATATTCGTATTGAAAAAAAATAAGTCTTAGGGTCGCCTCCAGTTAAATTTTCATAATTTTCATAAAAATGTTTTAGTCATAGGGCGCCTTCAGTCAAATTTTTTACATATCGAGAATTTGCATGATTTTTTTAAGTAATAAGGGCGCCTCCAGTCAAATTTTCATAACAAAATTTGTATGATTTTTTTTACAGTCGTAGGGGCGCCTACAGTCAAATTTTTATATTGCATATTCGTATTGAAAGAAATTAAGTCTAAGGGGCGCGTTCAGTTAAATTTTCATAAAAATGTGGTTGTCATAGGGGCGCCTCCAGTCAATTTTTTTATATCGAGAATTTTCATGGTTTTTTCAAGTCATAAGGGCGCCTCCAGTCAATTATAATAAAATTAATATGATTTTTTTAAAGTCGTAGGGGCGCCTCCATTCAATATTTCATTTCGAGAATTTGCATGATTTTTTTAAGACGTAGGGGCGCCTCCAGTCATATTTTTATATTGCATATTCGTATTGAAAGAAATTAAGTCTAAGGGACGCGTCCAGTTAAACTTTCATAAAAATGTGGTAGTCATAGGGGCGCTTCAAGTCAATTTTTTTATATCGAGAATTTTCATGTTTTTTCAAGTCATAAGGGCGCCTTCAGTCATTTTTTATAAAAAAGTTAATATGATTTTTTTTAAGTCGTAGGGGCGCCTCCATTCAATATTTCTTTTCGAGAATTTGCATGATTTTTTTAAGACGTAGAGGCGCCTCCAGTCAAATTTTTATATTGCATATTCGTATTGAAAAAAAATAAGTCTTAGGGGCGCGTCCAGTTAAATTTTCATAAAAATGTGGTAGTCAAAGGGGCGCCTCCAGTCAAATTTTTTATATCGAGAATTTTCATGTTTTTTTCAAGTCATAAGGGCGCCTCCAGTCAATTTTTATAAAAAAATTAATATAATTTGTTTTAAGTCGTAGAGGCGCCTCCATTCAATATTTCATTTCGAGAATTTGCATGATTTTTTTAAGACGTAGGGGCGCCTCCAGTCAAATTTTTATATTGCATATTCGTATTGAAAATAATTAAGTCTAAGGGGCGCGTCTAGTTAAATTTTCATAAAAATGTGGTAGTCATAGGGGCGCCTCCAGTCAATTTTTTTATATCAAGAATTTTCATGTTTTTTCAAGTCATAAGGGAGCCTCCAGTCAATTTTTATAAAAAAAATTTATATGATTTGTTTTAAGTCGTAGGGGCGCTTCCATTCAATATTTCATTTCGAGAATTTGCATGATTTTTTTAAGACGTAGGGGCGCCTCCAGTCAAATTTTTATATTGCATATTCGTATTGAAAATAATTAAGTCTAAGGGGCGCGTCTAGTTAAATTTTCATAAAAATGTGGTAGTCATAGGGGCGCCTCCAGTCAATTTTTTTATATCAAGAATTTTCATGTTTTTTCAAGTCATAAGGGGAGCCTCCAGTCAATTTTTATAAAAAAAATTAATATGATTTGTTTTAAGTCGTAGAGGCGCCTCCAGTCAAATTTGTATATTGCATATTCGTATTGAAAAAAAATAAGTCTTAGGGGCGCCTCCAGTTAAATTATCATAATTTTCATAAAAATGTTTTAGTCATAGGGGCGCCTCCAGTCAAATTTTTCATATCGATTTGAAAAAAAAAATCTCTTTGGCATTTTAGCAACATAGCTAAAAAAAAATCGGCCCTTCGGGCCGAGGGGCGCATGGGGTGTAACTAACTTAATTTGCCAGGGGGGGGTTAAACCCCTAAAACCCCCCCCTTGTACACGGCCCTGAAGACAGCAGTGAATAGGTAGATTAAGTAACGCTTTCACAATGCATTGCATTGGCATCACTGCCTTTCACAACTCATTCAGCTTTCTCAAGGAGGCCAACTCCCGACAAAATGAACCATCGTCGTTTCACCTCTACGCTCTTCCAAGTACCATCATTTGACAAAAACAGAAGTGCTACTTGTCTCAGCAGCAACAGCAGTGTCGTTCCATTCTAGAACGGAACGAACCACCCAGGAAATATAGAAAATACCCTTCCCTCTTCCGGAGGAAAGCTGACGTGAGTCCGAAGATTGGAAAAATGCGTCCTAAGAGAGGGCACTCTTTACTTTTTCATTAGACGAAAGAATCCTCCGCCCTCGAGCTGTTTCCTCCAGGGCGAAACGGTGCGCGACGACACGTGACCCTGCCGTGTTGTCCAAGGGACAGGAATTTACCACCGCCCTTCTGGAATGAGATGTTACGTACAAAGTTTATCAACAAATTCCAAGGAAGCTGGAGTTTTTGTTTGGATCTTGGGGCAGCTTCTTTTCGCAGTTAATTCGATTTGGCGACACGAAGCGTCCGGGGTTTTCGCAAGTGTTTGGTGGTGATAAGCAAGTGACACAGAAGAGCAATTAGTTCCAGGGATTCTGGGATGTTGGGACAAATTCCGGGGATTTGAGAAACTTTGGATTCTACTTCTGGAGAAGATAGAAAAAAGTGCAAAAAATCTCGTTCGATTTCAACCACCAATTTGAATTTCCTTGTGCCAACTCAGTGCCTTAAAACAAAGCATTCTCTCAAACTTTGCTACCCGACTGCCACCCGTTACTGGACAACTTCACCAACTTGTAATTGAAATCGCAGGCCTGAGGGTCCCCGTAATTTGCATTCCAATTTAATTACGTACCAATCCGAGTGAATGGAACCGAACCGAGCCTCTCTCTGAGATATCACGTTACGGCTCTGAAATTCTTCGAGGGTCCCCGGAAAAATATGCTAATGAACTGTTTTCGTCAGTTTTGATGTCCGAAACAACCAAACGAATGGAGATAGAGGGGCGAAACATTAAATCAAAGAAAAGTTCTTGGGTTGTGCGGTTAACTTCCAGTAAAAAAAATACGACTGTCGCTGGAGAACAAAAAGTTCGGACTCTTGGTCCGACGAAGTGTCACTTGAGATTTTTTTTAACTATTTTGAATTTTCGGCAATTACGCCGAAACCAATCTTTGAGTAAGATCTCAGCGCTTTTTCAATAGAGAATAATTGTCTGACATCATCCTAGTGCTCGTAGACCTTGGCCACCAGCAATCTGCGACTTTTATGTTAAGTGACTTCAGATTTAGTCCACCACGGCCGTTCACATGTTAACCGTATCGTAAAACTATGTTTATCAAAACAGTCTTGCAAATTGCCACCACACACACACACCAAACTGGACCTTACCATAACTGAACTCCGCTCAATGCCAACCGCGGTGTGAGTGACGTCCGCGATGGACGACCCACGGAGGACCACAACTTTGTCTATTGACGGTGACACAAACAGCTGCTGCTGCTGCGGTTTTACGGCGGCGGGACTGTTTATAATTCATGCCGCAACCGCAGTTCAAGTTTAAACGAGAAATCATCATCCTACGCACTTTAACGATCCATCAGCAGTGGAGAGGACATGGGCGAAATCAAATGGGGGCTTGCTTGCGGGAATTGAAATCAGAGCTTTCCGTTTTCTCCTACACAGAAAAAAAAAATCGGGTAAATTTACATCATTTATGATGTACCAAAAGTGCACGTCATTAATGATGCTAATTTACATCAACTACAACTGAAATTTACATTTCTTCCAACGTAAACGTTCCAAACAAAAAGCGCTTCGAAAACATGTAAATTTCCGATGAAAATGATGTAAATTTACCAAACCCGAAAATTTTTTTACTCCGTTGAATTTTAAATCTGATGTAAATTTCAACTGCATTTATAGCCAAATATTGGTTTGAAAGACGTTCTTTTGTAAAAATTTCTAATCAATTTAAGAACTTGACTTCATTTAATCTGTTCTTATTATTGACTAGAAAAGACAAAAGAAGATTCAAACTGATGTTGGCTAAAGTTTGAAAAGTATCAGATTTAAAATTCAACGGAGTGATATAAAATTAGACTAAATAGTTTAAAAGTGTTAGCTTTATGATTCTGCAATTTGTGATTATAACTCTGCGGAATGGGAGAAGAAATTTTAAAAATATGCATTACTTACACGTCTGCCAACAGATTCAAATCTCACAAGTGTCGCGATCCCCTTAAGTGTCTTGTGTCAAAATCCGTCCACTTGCTCCCGCTCGTTGTTCCCAATTTTGGCCAGGAAGTCCACCGCGATCTGCACGTGCTCGAGCAGTTCAATCATATGTTGGAACTAAACTAGTGAGGATGGACATGGACGACCTGCAACAAGAGAATATAAATTCATCAATTTTATTTCGAGTCGTTAAAAAATTTGTCCCACCTGTTAAACTGAAACTGTTAGCTTCATGGAGGTGCCCGTTGGCGCGACAATTTCAAGTTCTTGTTAGGCGATCCAGTGTTGACACTGGCCATGGTGTATGTTTGCGAAGGCTCCATCGCGTCAAGCAGCAAGACGTTCTTCGACGACCTTGGCGGTAGCCAGATCCAGACTGTTTTGAGCAGCCTTGTTCATCAGTTACTAGAATTAAATCATTTCTTAAACCATCATATCGTCTAAAGACAGCAACTTCATGTTGCTAATCTGCTGTTTTGGCAGTTGATATTGTTGACGGATACTTACCAAGTTTCTTTCCAGTTGAGCGACGTTGCCCAGCAGCAGATTTGCCAAATATTAGTCGCCCTCGAGCCGCTCACGCGCTGTGCTGCAAACAGAAAACATTTTTAAACAACTGAAACAGTATTTTCGTGAAGGTTCTTACCTTGGTCGTTGTTTTACGGGTTTCAAAAACCTTGTTCGGCAGAGTACACTTTGCCAAATCGACCACTTTCACGTGAATTCTGTGCTCCAACAGCAGTTCCGTCATTTCATTGTGGCAGGCGCCACTGCGCCAACCCGCCCTTTCCAGAGTTGTGCTCCGCCGCGTTGACCATCTGAACTCGTCATCCGAACGCGGTTGTACCCGGCGGCAAAATGTTACGGATCGCGACTCTTTACCATCATTGGATTGAGGCTCCAGCAGTTGGCACAGCAAATTTCGATTCCGAGGATGAATCCTGCAAGATCTTCGGTACGTTTTCTGTACACAAAGCAGTAATCCGCCGCGGCCGCGGTAATATTTTCACTCGATTTTGTTTTTGTTTTCTTTATGACTACTTTTGACAACAAAACTCAATGACCTGTCATGTTGTAGACTAGTTTTCCGTGGTGGCCCAGGATTTGTGTCGGAGTTACGACTAATCAAAATTGGGTAGGGAAGAAACAATAATTTTATCTTTGTTGGACTCAAACAGAAATAATGATTGGCTGAGTTAGTTTTCGCACTTTTGCATAGGAATTCAAGTGATGAACCAAAAAAGTGCTGTGTCATGGGATAGGATGGATGTCTTGGGGCCTATGAACAAATTTAAATAATTAAATTTTGGTGATATTAGATTGCCCAATATGTTTTATCAATTTCAAGTCAACGCTGCCAACCAGGGTTGCCATGTCAAAATTTTAAAAATATGGCCAAATGCCGGTAAAGAATCTGGCAAGGGTTTGTTCAAAAATTACGTCCACGAATGGGGGGAGGGGGGAGGGGTGTCTGAGGTTTGTGACAGCCCATGTTAAAGGTATCGGAAAAGTGCGTGACAGGAGGGAGGGGGGGGGGGTTCTGAAATTCTCAAAATCATTGGACGTAATATTTGAACAAACCCCAAGCAAAAATGCACCAGACTGGTGGAAGGGAAAGAGGTTGGAAATTTCCAATTTTGATTGAAACAAAGATGGGATTCGTTAACTTAAATCCATTCTTGTGATTGAGTCATTTAAATTTGTTATTTTCATCGACATATTAAAATTTTAAACATTCAACCAACCAACATAACATGATTTTTTTGTGGTTTGCATTTTATTTTTAAAAAAATGTTCGAAAAGGGCTGAAAACTAAAATTTACAATTCTGGAGTTTTTTTTGAAAAGGTCCAATAAACCAAATTTTCAGTTTTTGCTTTTTGGGTGTTTTTAAAACCGCATTGAGTCAGGGGTATTGAAAAACACCCAAAAAGCAAAAAATGAAATTTTGGTTTATTGGACCTTTTCAAAAAAAACTCCAGAATTTTGGTAGTTTTATTGGAAACATTTCATCGCAGAAATTAAATGGCACATGTCAGGCAGACATTTGGTGAAGAAGTGTCAATTCACGTCAAACTTTTCATCGACATGACATGAGAAAACTTACCGCTGAAGTTTTACATCATATTTAGGCCGTTGCAAATATTTTTTTTAAGTTTATGTCCCACGACTCTGGTCGGGGTCGAGGGGAGGGAGGGGCAAAAAAATAAAAAAAAGATATAAAAATTAAAATTACAAGCCAACATTTGAATAAAAAAGCATTTTACACCTGCCCAGTTGTTTTGCTATCATTAGTTTTCAAAATATGCAAGTATTGAATAGATTTTTTTTGCCGAAAAAAAAACTTTTTGCGGTGCTGTACATTGGATTTTCACAAAAATTAAAAATATTTTTGATCGATCCCAGATATGCTAATTATGATTTTAAATGCAGGAAAATGTATTTCTAATTGTTTTCGGTTGGTTAGACTTCTATTCTCCTTGAAATTAATAAAGTTTTTTGAAAAAATATTTTTTTGTCCCCTGATTTTTCGGACCAATTTTGAAAGGGGGGGCGACATAAACTTTGAAAAATATTTGCAGCGTCCTTACTCCGTGCTCACATTTCTCTTTCTAGTTTGGTCCTAAAATTTAGCTTAAATGTATGATATTATTATTAACAACGAGTAAGCTTATTTTTCTGTGGTCCTTTGTAACAACTTTGCACGACCGCAAAGGATTTAAAATGGATTTTTTATTATTTTTATTTTATTTTATTTTTTTCAATTAACTGTGCGGCCCTCCTGACAAAAAGCATCCTACTTGATAGGGACCAAGGGGACTATAGTTGATACATCGTAAAATATTGTTTTGTTACTTTTTTTTGCATTGAAATGGAAAAAAAGTGATCAGAACTGGTTTTCAATCTTTTTTAAAGTTGTTGTACATAAAAATTGGCATAGGGCTTTAGGACCCTATTTCTCGATTAAAAAAGAAAAAAAAAAATTAAATGTACACATTACTTTTGCAGTAGACATACTCAGTTTTGTATAAACGCTCTTCTTGTCGGAGTTCATTTATGGCATGCCAAATTTTGCGTGCAGTCCGAACTCCGACAATCTTGATTCCTTTTCTTCGGTTGCTTTGATTTGGGTTTCAATCTGTCAAACTGATAATATTTGCTTTTGTTCAAAATAAAGATGAAATTTCATTCATTTATGTAGTGTGAATAATCTGAAATTTACAAGTTTATTTTGTGGTCAAGTTATCAAAAGTAAGTAAATTTATTAACAACACATATTTGGTTAAGTATCTGGTGTTTTGAAGCGAATTAAGGTTGAAAATTTTACGCAGAAATTTTCAACTGCTAACCCGGGATGTCGATCAGACGCTTACCCTTGGTGGAGCTACCTTTCATTGCCAATAACGGAACGTCAACGGCGCGGCTGTGGACATTGTCCCTGGTGGATCTTCAAGCTGATCACCGAATTGAACCCGCTTGAGAAGAACAAGGAAGGAAGTTCCGAAATGCCGGCAAGAAGAGTACATAATTATTGTACTTCAACATCCGGATCCTTTTGCTGTTGAAAGGTAAGTTTGACCTGTGGAAATTACTTTTTAAAACAAAGTTACAGCTGCACTTTCTGCAAACGTCTGGTCTAGTGCTGACAGAGCTTTTTACAACCCTAAAATCAAATTTTGAACTACAAACGGTTAACAAAAAACCATTTACATGGGCCAAGGACGAAGTGTAAACATTCTATCCTGCAAGTTCCTAATGTAAACAAAAGCTGGCTTTGTAGTAACGCGGATGAGCATCCGCGCTACAACTGGCTTGAGCACGATAAACTCTTTGTTTACACTTTTTCTTTGCCCCAGTTACATTGTTTTGCTTGAGTTCCAAGCAAAAATATATGTTTACCATTCGAAAAGGAAACTTACCAACAAAACAATGTTTGTGGTTGGGGTTGTTTAAGCCCATTCGACATTTGTCTGACAATCGAAAGCACAAACATATTAAAAAAGCAAACATCAAATCTGGACTATTTTTGATCAGGTCCTAAACTAATGTAAACAGTGAGTGTATCCCGCATATTACGGTGGATACTGACATAAGGTGTATCCTCTTACACCACAATCAATGTTTACATTTGTTCATATATGAATCTATAGAACCTAATAAAAAAAGTCCAGAAATGTTGACGCCGGTACTTCAAAACACTTCCACTCCACTACGCACCAAACACAACAATGAATCAATTCGGTTGAATTCCGCTTTGGCTGTCATTCGCAAAACAAACTTGCAATTAAAATTAAAATGCTTTTTGGTTTACATTCACAAAAAAATTACATCAATCAATTATTTACATGTTTTTCATATTTTCAAATTTCAGATTTTCAAAAATAAAAGCTGATTTACAAGAGATTCGTTCATTACATTCAATCTCATTTTACATGGAGGCTGTTTAAATGCAATACAACACTTTACATTGATTCTCAAATTTACATTGAGCATGTTTACAAGTGAAACACGGTTTCAGTGTCGGGTAAATTTACACTTTTTTTCTGTGTACGCTTTTGTGGTGGGTGAAATAAATGGCTGTCGGGATTTGGGCTTGTTTCGAGACAAATTCAAGTTTTTGGAAGATTTCTACAAACAGAGTTGATTATAAGACGAAATATTTATTGAATGTTAATTTTGTTGATTGGAAAAATGTTGCCAAACTCTACTCGACAGCCCGAAATTCTCTTTCTGTTTCCTGTTTCAAACAGAAAAACAATTTGCGCATAAACCAATCAAACTAGTAATGCTTAAAGCAACCCCGGCTAACATAAATCGCACCAATCAACGAACATTCAAATGTTCTCTCGCGAACGCAGCGCAAATAACGCGTGCAATGAATCGTTTCCTGTGCATGGATTCTAGAAAACCTTTGGCTTATCACTTCAAAATTGAATAGGGGCAGGGGGGCAGAATGGACCATCCTTGGTTTTGGGCTTCAGAATGGATTTAAACCAACTGTAAGGCAAAGGTCTTATAAAGGACGTCAAATAACATCACCACACCGAAAACGACGTTTGAGTTCATTGTATTTTTCGAATTATGAGCAAAAATGTAAATTTATTGACAAAACCACGCAAGGTTACATTCATGTAGAAAATCTCAAAATTTCATATTTACGAATATTTATTAAATTCTTTCAAAATATAATTTACAATCACTCCTGAAAGTTTCATGAAGATATATCATGATTCAAGTGAGTAGAAGACGATTTAAGTTTAATGTTTTGCCATGCGCAAAGCAAACTGTCAAACTTTGTGAGCGTTTTTCTCGAAACACCGAATTGATTTACGGGTGCCACGATATCTCGAAATTGGATGAACCAAATTGGCTAAAATTTGAAGTGAGAACTCTCAAGGCATATTCCGTGTGCATGACGAAGCCCGATTTTGAAATTTCGATTTTTGAAAAATTACAAAAATCAAAAACTGACGTAACATTCGGAAATATTTTTTTGTTTGTATGTAACCCCTTAAATAAGCTTTCTCAAAAGTTAGATTAGGAGCTATTACGAAGGTAATCAAACAACAACGGAACCTTCGAATCATTTAGAGGCTTGGTGGTGGAAGTGTTAAATTGAAATCCACTTGGGGCAGACTGGACCACCATTTTCCTGCCTTAAAAAACAATCAAAAGATATGAAATATTGGTTAAATGGATTATGTCGCTCCTGGTTGGTTCACAAATCACGTTTAATGCAACATTATTTGATTTTTTAGTTGTTTTGATGCTTATTTGTAAAAATAGTGTCTTATTTCAACATATTAAAACTATTTTCAAAAATGTTTGTTTTGGTAAGTGACTACTTTCATAAAAGTGGCCTAACTTCATGGAAACTATGTTAGACAGGTCCCTTATATCATTTATTATCTCCCTTCAAAATTTTATTAGACAAAATGGCTTGTTTCCTAAGGTGACCCATTCTGCCCCACACCTTGGAAAAGTAGTCGAAACACTTTTTTTTAAATTGCATAATAAATAGTTTTAAGCTAAAAAATTTCATCAACCAAGGGAACATCCCAAAGCATAAGCCTACTACACTGAATTCATAAATTTGTACATTTTTCTATGGTTTTTGGCGCATTTAACTTAGGCGGGCCTTTCTGCCCCCTGCCCCTACTTGTTGATTTGCAGGATCATATTGAAAAAGTGAAAAAGTAATGTGTTTAAATGTTTTAAACGATTTTTACAAATTCCCAACGATTTTTTATTTTTTCAATACAAACTCTTAAATATATATTTTTTTAATTGAAGGCTTGATTACTTTTTTAAGATTGTACCTTCCCTCTTTACGTGCAAAATAACGTGTTATGAGTGAAATTCAATTAAAATCAATGAAAATCTTGATGCAAGAAATTTTACATCAGGAATTGATAAAATACCGTCATTTTCTGTGGAATTTCACATTGTTGTACAGGTAAAATTACAGAAAAAGTGGAAATATTCAACCATCAATTTTCAACCTTAAATAAAACTTTTTTACTGTGAACCTGTAATTGAACGTCAAAGTAGATTAGTACGGGGCAAAAGTACGCACGGGGCAGAGGTACGTTCCGATTTATTTATTTTTTGATACTTATGTTTTAACTTAATAGCTCATATTCAGGTTTCGACTTATAATTTTATCCGTTTACAAAAATAAAAAGAAAATAGAAGTTTGGGTAACTTATTAGGAAAAGTCACATTTTGACCATTTTGATCTAATATTTGAAATTTACAAAAAAAAAGGTTTACAAAACTTCAGGTTCACGAAATCTTAGAAACATTAAACTGTTGTTTAACTTAGCCAATAGCCAATAGTTTTTGAAATTTTTGAGACCATCTGTTTTCCCAAGAAAAAAAATTGTGGGGCAAAGGTACGCACTAAAATTTCCATTCATTTTTGTATGAAACACATTCAGACACATTTGATGATTTTAATTTTTGATAGTAATGATTCAAAACTATTGAAAAATTGTATTTCTGTCGATATCAGACCGAAAAATAAAACTTATGCAAAAATAGAATTGATTTTAACCCCAAAAAATAATTTATGGTTATATAAGTACTACTTTGATCAAGTAACTCAGTGTACCATAACATTATCTTTATTTGGGGTACAAAACTACCCCCTATTAAAAACTAGATGAAAATTAGTTTTTACACATAAAAATAAGCAAAAATACGTTTGCCCGTATATGGGGCAAAGGTACGCTTATCCGGGACCATGTTGTAGGGGTAAGCGGGGTTGCCTCTCATCCAGTCGGCTTGGGTTCGATCCCAGACGGTCCCGGTGGCATTTTTCGAGACGAGATTTGTCTGACCACGCCTTCCGTCGGACGGGGAAGTAAATGTTAGCCCCGGTCTAACCTAAAAGGTTAGGTCGATAGCTCAATCCAGGTGTAGGAGTCGTCTCCCTGGGTCCTATCTTGGTGGAGTCGCTGGTAGGCAGTTGGACTCACAATTCAAAGGTCGTCCGTTCGAATCCCGGGGTGGATGGAAGCTAAGGTGTAAAAAGAGGTTTGCAATTGCCTCAACAATCAAACCTACGAACACTTAGTTTCGAGTAGGAATCTCGCAATCGAGAACGCCAAGGCAATGCTGTAGAGCGAATAATTTGATTTTTGATTTTGTACGCACTTAATTTTTTTAGAGCAATTGTCTGGTTCTAGTGATACAAGTGATTTGTGGTAAATCCTAGTACTACGTTTTGAAGGCAAGTAATAGGGGTACCTTTCGGCAAATAAGCTGATTCTGAAATATTGAATGATCACCAGTGGCAGAGTGATGGTCATTAGGTGCGTACCTTTGCCCCACTCTACTCTACTGAAGAATGACACAACTCGACATTTTCGATGTTTATGTCAGTAAACGCTTCAGTGTCGTTAAGGTATGAAAGTTTTGGGCTCCTTGAACACGCTTAAATCGACAGAATTGAATTTTAGAGAATTCCCTGCCAATAAAAAAGGCTATAGAATCCTAAGCAATCATGGGCACCCATTTTTAACTATGGGTTTAGAAAATTAAGGGGATGCGCATGGTTGCTTAAGATGATTCCATAACATTTATACCCGAGAATCATAATTTAATATATTGGCAGGGAATCCAACAAAATTCAATTCTGTAAATCCTACAAAATATCCAGTTGTGTTATCAATAGGTGTTGGATGGCCAATACAACTTCCTTCCCATTTTCTAAAAAAAAAAAAATTGTTTTTTTTTTTTTTGCAAGCTCAATGCCAAGGGTCATTCCCTGCGCAATAACCCGCATCTTTCGGAAACTGCCAACGCCGAGACACGACCCTGCGTTTTGATTCCCACTGCCTTTGGGTGAGAATTTAATTTCATTCGGCGTGCCAACTTTTGGCAATTGTTTGCTGCCCCATCTTTCGCCAAATTGAACCAACTTTCCGTGGCGGTTCTATCTATACTGCGTGTCGGCACGACCAACGGCGCGGTTCCCTGGGAATGAGAACGAGAACCCCGCCAAAACCCGGCCGAAGTGGCGCTGAACTCTCTGGTGACAGGGCTTTCGTGACTGCAGCGGAATTGCAGATCTGTCGACATAGTTTTTTTGTGTGTGTGTGTGCTGGTTTTATGTTTGTTGAAAAGGAGAGTCGTTTTCGGCGAAATGGGAGGAACTCCGTTGGGGTTCCCCCCGACTTCACAGTTTCCAATTGTCCCCAGCGATGAGGGAAATTGGCCTCAACGAAAATTCGGATGGCAGTCAGTTAACCAGCGACGATATCGCTGTTTGGAAGGCGATGACGGCAATTTTTGAGCTCTCCTTTAGGTTGAGATATCGCAGAGCACGAACGGCTCGTTCCCAAACCAGGAATGACAGCGGAAAATTGGGAATCTTCTACAGTGGCACACAGTTCGGACGAGGGGGGGGAGGGGATCTCTGCGAAACTAGCATTCTGGTTGTCAGTCGGGGAAATTTTAACCACACTCTGGCACGAACGTAATTTATAAGCCAACCAAAGAGAATTGGCCATTTCGCCGAAAAAAGTGTCAGCGAGTTTGATTAAATTGATTTTAGGTCATTTCACCATTTCTTCAAAAACTGTTCAATTTCGATCATTCTACTGAAAAAGATATTTAGTGAATAGTCGTTTCACATAAACAATAAATTTACCGAAAAGTTGCTTCATCGATTGGCCATTTCATCGAAAACTGCTCAATTAGGTTTATTTCTTGCTGAAAAATAAACTTCACAACCGTTTTACAGAATCGATACCATCAACGAAAGGCCGTTTAATCGAATTGTCCTTTAACCAAAAATGGTTCCAATTAATTCAACTTTAAAGGATAGTTCACGAACAATTATTTCGTCAAAAGATTTTTCATTGAGTGGCCATTTCACCGAAAACATCAATTTGTTTGTCTGTAAGAAACTAGTGTTGGTTTCGATTAAATAACCTATTCTACGAATCAACCAACTTCCGTCCTAGCATCTGATTTACTCTTGTGGGAGTGAGCGAAACCAATCGCGAGCAGTACCAACTTCGTCACAGTGCAACAGTCGTTGAAGCAAAATAAATTTTGAATTCGGTTGCTATATGCAAAACAGTTACTATCCCAGGGGATAACGATCGCATAGAGATAGTTCGGTTGTGCGACAGTAGTTCTACGCGTGCACCAAGAGTCATAAATATGTAATGCCTACGTGCTATTAAACTCCGCCGGGGACGCGCGAATTGGAATGCCTTCTGGCGTCGAAAGTCGCCGGTTGTACCACTTAATTACGAATTCGGATGGGACGAGTAGGTACTCTGCGCTGCTACAATTTGATTGCTTCTTGGAAGCCGTGAAAAATGCCGCGCGCGGGTCTACGACTTTGGCTGGGGCCATGGTCAAAAATTTAACGAGACTGATGGGCATAATCAACAGTTTCGCGGGAACTGACTCAATTAGGTGTGATGGGATTGTTCAGATGTTTGAACTTGGTTTGATTGGTTGAAAAACTTCTTTGGACGGGTGGAAAAATTAAATTGTGTAAATATATTTTTGAATAATTTATATCACAAAAACTAGAAACTTATGAAATTTGTGTTTGGAAAATACTGAAACTGAATTTTCCGTTTGTAACAGACCTAACTTTCTAAAGCTATCAAACCTGGTAAAGGTAACCAAAAAGCAAATCTCATCACGTCAACCCGAAAAAAAACATCCTCCCCGCAGCAAAATGAGAAAAGTTTTAACCGCAGCAGTGCAATATTTTACCTAGAGAAAACTTTTCCCCCGGTCGTAAGTGTTTTGTGGGCAGAACCAATTTTCAATTATCAAATTGATTTTTCCCACTTTTCTTCTCGCTCACGGAGGACACTTTCCAAACCTTTTCCGTCTATGGCAATCACATTTCACACAGAGTTCATCGTATTGTGTACTCGTTGAAAAGTTTCGACACGGTTCCCGCCTGAGTCGATGAGGAAAAACATTCCCCCGGACGTTTCGAGGACCTACGGTACAAAGTGACAAATAAAATCCTGGAACGAAGGGTAAACAGAGGCGTAAATTTTTCCCGACAGCTTTCCAAACATTGCCCTTCTGTGGGATGAAAACAGAACCCAGGGCTTGGGAAGGTGAAAGGATTAGAGGCAAAAATCCCGGGTAGAAAAAATCATGCAATTTCATCGAGGCTTGGAAGCAGGTCTCACCTGAGGACCGCCCACCATGGGCAAATAGTAATCCTAGGGTTGGTTTTTTTCCTACTAGAATTTACTCCACCTTTCTTGGAGTTTAATTCCATCGGCAAACAAGAACTGGTAGCCCCTGCCGCTGCTACTGCTGTAGCAGAGAAAAAGTTCATAAAAATGGTACACAGAAAACTCCCAGGTTTACCGAGGGCTCCAACGAGTCCTAACTCGCATGCAAATTTCCCCACATCTGTGAACCTAAAAGTGTGGAAAACACCTCCGGAAAGGCTCGTCCATTCACGTCGAGCAGGGTCTTTATTAGAGATGGGTCCATAAGCGTCGCGACTTTACGAGGATTTTACGTTTTTTTATTTGACCGCCACGATCCTCGGCCGAAGGCGGTGCGGTGCGACGACGGTGACGGGAATGAGATTTTTAAAATTCCATTTGGGGCCCTCCCGCCAGTCCCGCAGGTTCAAATTTAGTGTCATGGCCGTTTGGCACAGCCCCAGGAACGTCACCATGGTATTTGCGCCAGAGTAAGGACATTTTTGTCCCCACTCCCCCTCCTGTTCGAAATTAATTAGTCCCAACGAAATGTAGGAGTGCGCTCAATGCCATGGAGTACGAAAAAAGATTCCCTTCCAAATTTCGACAGCAAAAAAGATTCCACACTCAAACGAAAGATGTTTGCCTAAGAAAATCGAAATATTTCATAAGACCAGGAGTGTAGAGCTTTCTTTTCCTCATATTTATAGAGCCACCTTGGCAGAAAGGTAGGCACCAAGAATGGCACTCAAAGAGCATGGGATTGATTCTCGTTCTCATATTTTTTTTTTTATAAAATTAATCTGGAACTGGTACATTTCACCAAATGTCGTTTCATCGAATGCATGTTTTGGTTGTTGAAAATGCTTTCACAATATGTTTTTAACAACATTTTTCTCAATGGTTTATGGAACATGAAATTATTTGTTATAAATAACATAATAATTGCTATAATAATTGCATAAACTTGATGATTTTCAATTATTCATAAAATTCACGAAACTTACACAGGTTTGACATTTTTTGTAAATGTTTTAGGGCCAAAATAAAAACAATCAGCTTATACTGCTCACACCAAATGTGAAGATTTTATTAAGGTGTATCTTAATTATGTACACAGTAAAAAAATCCGTGTAAAATCGCATGTAGAAGCATACACATCATCTTTGTGAGCAAAAGCATGTAATGTTGCATGAGAAAACGTGTACACAAAATCATTTACGCAAGCTAAAAATTTCGCGCAAGATAAAAAATAACATCAATACCGGTGAACGTCATCTGCAGATTACTAAGTCCGCGCCCCAGCCCTCTCGGCTATCTCGCCGCTTTGAAATTGTCTGTATCAACACCGATGTAGCTGTATGTTTCTCATACACCGTATTACAGTTTATGCAGTATACGACGTACACAGCTAAAAAGTAGTAATCCAGCTGCGTGTAAAAGACCTGGGTGTAAAATAAATATTGCATTATTTTATGCAATTTTATGTGATTTTACACCTTGAAATATGTAGCCCATCAGTATGGGAAACCTACTTGACCGAAATGTCAAGCTCATATATGCTTTTATCCTTAAAGATTTTCGTCGTTGGTTGGTTGCTGGGTTTGAATCTGTTGGTGCTGGGTTTGAATCCCGTCGGTTGCAACTTTTTTTTGAGTTTGCAAAAAATTTACATGCAGTGTGTAATATTAAGTGTTTATTTTGACGAAGGTGATGTGCATGCTTTTGCATGCGATTTTACCATCGAATTTTTTGTTGTGTATGTAGCCCATCAGTATGGGAAACCTACTTGACCGAAATGAAAAGCTCATATGTGCGTTTATCCTTTCAGCTTTACATCGATCTGATGGCCGAGTGTGCTAAGGCGCCAGCCCTTACTGTTAGTGCTGGGTTTGAATCCCGTCGGAGGCAACTTTTTTTGTGTTTGAATAAATTGTACATGCAGTGTGTAATATTAAGTGTTTATTTTGACGAAGGTGATGTGCATGCTTTTGCATGCGATTTTACCATCGGATTTTTGGCTGTGTACGAGAAACCTATTACTACATTGGCGTTGAAAAAAGCTTTAATAAGACGGTGAGATAGCCGACTTGGTAATCTGGAGATGACTCTCACCAGATTGTTACTGTTTTGGGGTATGCAAAATCTATTTTTATTCATGCTTACATGCTTTTTGTGTACACGTTTTCTCATGCAATATTACGTGCTTTTTCGCATGAAGGTGATGTGCATGCTGTTGCATGCGATTTAACCATCGGATTTTTTGCTGTGTAATTCATTTTAAAAAATTCTAGAGCAAAAATTCCGAAACAAGCAAAATGTTGAATATACGCTTTCATTCTAAAAAGTACAAAAAATACAGTGAATGTGGAATATTGCCTCGAAAAATGTGTAAATTTACATTTTTCTATTTGTAATTCCACCTTTCCAAATACATTCAGTTAAAATTACATTTAAAAGAGTAAACCAAATTGTCAATCTTCCAGAGTTCTTTTTACTGCTAATAATTTTGGTAATCGCTTTTCAATTTTAACGAACTGTCCAATTGGTAAAAAGGCTTACGGCGATATAAACCTTAGAATAAAACTGCCACAGAATTTGGCGTCACTGTTTGGGTGCATTTCGCAGGGAATGCTGTCGCAACAATATTCTCCGAAGGACCTTTCTACGTCCTGGCTCAACACAATTATCGAGCCTGCAGTGACCCGATCCTTTAAGTACTGAGGGCCGCGGGGGCACTCGGCACCAAAAATAGAATTTAGCCCAAAAATGCTAAGCCCGCGATAGTCCTTTGGGATGACCATTTTGCACGAAAAGGTTGCTGGATCAGAGTTGTAAATATCGGATTTCAACACTGAGAGCTTACCCCAAATTGTCATGCTGGGACAACAAGGTTAAACGGTGTCCAATTTGGGCAAGACTAAGGTGCCGTCTTCACTGCCAGGAAAAGGTGTTTTTTGTTTTGTAACAAAGTTTTAAAGCCTTTTTCTCGAGAAAAGTGCAACATACCACAAAATCTCAGTATCACTCAGGTATGTGTGAGCATCTTTCCAGACATAATCGGCTTATGTGTGTGTGCTTTCAAAAAACAATCCAACCTGCTTTCGACTAGCTTACGGCAGGATCTTTCAAGGAATGAGCCGTTACTCTTACCTCGCTAGGACGTAAGAAGGTAATACCTACTCAAAGTGCTTGTAACCAGCGTTATTTGCGGCAGGATTTGTCCGGTTTGTCCTTGGGCTGACCAAAGTGTAGGTCAGCGATTGAGAGTTTATTTCCGTAATTTAAAATAAACTGCGTTAAATTCAGCTTAATTGAAATCGAATTCAAACTCAAATTGCAATAAAACCAAGCGGTATTCTGCCAGCTAAATTATTCATAACTCAAGAAAAATCCTTTTTGTACGCCCCATCAGTGTGATATAAAAGTGAAATATTGCGCTTGTTATTAGTCGTAAAAACTCCTGACTTGAATCGAGAAAAAAAATCTCTCATAATGTACGTACCACATGTGCTGAGCAATAAGCATTCATGAAATAAAGCTCACACAGGGGGAGCATTGCCAAGATGGAATGATGAAATTTGTTGAAAAAATGAAATTCTTGACGGAAAAAAGAATTTTGTTTTGAATTTAAATTTTTAAATCCAGAACACCTAATTTTTATTCCAAAACTTTTTCCAACCCTCAAAAACAAAACACGTCACGTCACCCATTCATCTCAGCTGCAGCACGCGTTGTACGCGAATGATGAGAGCACTTTTTGCTGCAATCAAAACAACACACACACACAGAAAGCGTGGGTGGCCAAAAGAGGGCCGGTTGAAGGAGCGTGACATCAGCGCAGCGCATTGGTGAATGACTGTAGGAATTCATTCATGGGAAACGCGCGGTTCTTTCAACTCTTTTTGTAAATGTGTGCTGTTAAATGAATAAACTCGAGAGCTCTCCGGGCATCTACTTCATTACACGTGGAAGCGCACTGTCAGGATATGCAACTGGAACCCTGAATAAAATCGGCGAGAAAAGGTGAATGAAGTGTAAATTAGCGGTTCAAGTTTAATTCACAGTTTTTTTTACCACTTAACAACATCAATGAGGATTGGCGTGTCATGTAAAAAAAGGTGTGCAATTAGCCATTTCATATTTAAGCTTTTCTCCTTCAATGACACTTTACTCATTCATTCGTAAACATGATGTTATCTTCTCTTTTAATATTTAATTCGTCTTCTGAAGAAACATTCAGCGCATCATACGAATAAAACATCCATTTGACAATGGAAAATAGCAGTCGAGTCGGCATGATTCTCATATATTAGCATCATACAATAAATTGAAAACGACCATTTATCACGTACAGCTCAGATGTAGCAAAAGTATGAACACTTGATTCATATTAATTTTCAACGGAGCAAAAAATTCAAACTTGAGGAAATACAACAAAAAAAAATCGAGCGCTTACCAACAACATTTATTGAAAACATGACATATTTTTTTATAAAATTCTTTTATAACATGAAACATATATTTTTTTTTCTTAGAATCAAATGAATTTAAAACCAACGGGGGAAAAACCAAAAAGTTCTGTTGTTGTACTAAAATAGGGTGGCCAAATCATGTTTTAAAATGAATCTTCAAAATTAAAAAAAGCTCAAGACATGATAAAGCTACATTTAACATTCAGACTCGAGAGAATTTTTCCCTCAAAATTTATTGAGAGCTCAAAGCCAAAATCGAAAGAATAGTGTCATACATCGACATCTGACCACTCCTTAATCACCAATCTGTGGTGGCCGGGGCAGTTATGTCATTGGGTTAGTCTGTCAAAGGTCTCTGGTTCGATTCCCGTAGTCGACAATTTTTTTTGCCGTATGAACTTTATTTTGCAAATGAACCTCGAAGGAATAATTCTCTCACTGTGTTCTCTGTGTCCGTGAATGGTACCACTATTCTGTCAACTCGAGCCCATTATTCTCTCGGACGAGCGGTGCCCAGTTTTAGGTGTATCACAATGTTAAATGATAATTTTACATAAAAACCCAAAATATGACCAAAAATCGTTTTTTTTTGCAGTTTGGCATAATTCTGAGGTCAGATTCAGATTTAGCGAGCAAAATTACATGGAAAAACAAATATTTGGACAATTTTCGAATTTCGTTAGGGTGGTCCCATAAGGGTTTCCCTTAAAAATTAGACTTTTTCAATGAAGATATTTCGAGTAAAAAAAATATTTTTTTTTAAAGATTTTTTAAGCTCCTCTTTCAACTGGCGCTTAAATTGTGGCATGCGCCTTTTCGAGATATTTGAGTTATAAATTTGCATCTTTTTAACCTTAAAATGGCTGTAACTTTCGACCCTTAAGTCCAAATTGACTTAAAGGACAAAAAATAAAAAAAATAATCGATTCTAGGGGCTCCAAAAGTGCCCCGAATATCACTTTTCTAAAAATTAACCCTGAATTGCCACGATAAAAAACTGATTTTGAAAGGTTTTCTTAGATACTTTCTATAAATTTGTTTGTAGGAGGCGTAGATTACGAGAAAACATGTTGATGCCTTCGACAAAGTTGCTAAGATTGGCAAGCCCAACAACATTCTACAATGCAAAAAAAAATCCCAAAAATATTCATGAAAGGTTAGATTTTCAAAATCACCCTAATCGTTAACCACCCTAATTTTCAACCATACCAAAAGTTGTCCCTTTTCATTTACACAACTCTTCTGAAGACACCAAAGCTCAAAAACTTCACAATTTTTCGGAAAATCAATTTTCCACCTTATTTTACGATTTGGACCACTGTGCATTGTTTATGAGAAATGCTCTTGATATCCGATTTTTCCGGTTGTTTTTGTTTATTTTTGACCTTTTTCAGAGTTTTACGACTGGAGTAGTTCACTCTGGCTAAAAACAACTTCCAGAATTACTCTGCCAAAAAAAACGAACGCAAAAGTGCAACTCACAAAAGTGAGTAGCTCCAGCGCTGATCTCCGCTTCATTGAAATGTAATGTAATTCCTCCAGGACCCCAATGTGTAGTGCCAGTGAATCGAAAATTTTCCCATCCATCATCGTCACACGACCGAGCGAAAAAAAAAACATTCCCCCCTCTAGAAATGGGAATCAGCAAAAAAAAAAACGGAAATCAACGTCACAAGAAATCGTTGTGATTCTTGGCTGTTTGTTGCGCGAGAAAAGTTTTCCCAAGAGTCCTGGGCTGCGAACGACTCCCGGAAAGCGTTCCGAGTTGAGATTTCACATGTATTTATGGTCGGAAAAGCCGGGATCATCCTCGAGGGAAATGAGTTAATGGAGGAGGCCCGTTTTCTGCTGGAGAGTTGGGGAAAAACTTCCAGCCCGTTTTCATCAACCAAATTAGAAAAGTTTATCGCTGCGTTGCGCGATTGCGAGATATGATGCTTGACGCGAAGTTTTAATGTGTGTTTTGACGAGAAAATACCCAACAACTGGCAATAAAATCAAACATTTGTTTGCGTCAATCTTGTGTGATTGAATTTTATTGCGTTGGTGAAAAGTTTAAACAACTTCAATCCAGTTACTCTGTAATATTGAAAACACTTACGAACGTGGCACAACATCATGTGCAGATTCCCATCAGAAACTCAGTTATCGTCATTTTTTGCACTTACCTGAAAAGAAAAGATAAAATATGAAAAATTAATATCGTGCGCCGAAAACCACCCAGACAGCGTCAATAAATATTTCTTTCAGCATGAAAGTTGGATACTACACAAATTGGATACAATATTTTCGCGCAAAAAGAGGAAAAGTGAAAAAATGAAAAATGACATCGATAAAACGGAAAATTGCCACCCAACCTGGACAGGTGGTGCCTCAACTACATTATAGGAAAAATGTGTTCATGTTCCCACCTACACCACCATATTCAAACGCACAAACTTAAGCATGCTTTCAATGGCACAAGCCAATTTGCACCTTTTTTGCCTCCTTCGTCAATCGATGTCCCACTATATTTATATTGTCGGAGATTGGCTTGGCACTTTAGCGCATTATAGACGGGTTCTCGAATCGATAAAAGTCCAATACCATCGGAACAGCAGTTCGGTCCTTGTCGTCACTACTGTCAGGGGAGCGATTCTTGATTCACAAGAGGGAACTGTCATTGGAGCAAGTCATGTCAGGATTGCAATTTTCTTTCACATTTAGGTTACTTGATTTTTGATTTAAATTAGATGATAATATTATGATAAAAAATATGTTTTTTTTTTGTGTTACGTAAACATCCAAATGCTTCCAGGAGTACTTAAATACTCACTGGAATCATGACCTGTAGGTCTCCGCCGAAACAAGCAAAAAGTAGTCTGCGATTAGCAGAGAAGCGAGTCAGACGTGCGTCCCTCATACACCAATTAATTGCTAAAAACTGCAAAAATGCCTCACGGCAAGAAAAAGAGGTGGTCCTCACCAGCAGGGTCGGCGGATTTGAAAAAGCTAAAGAATGCTGAAGCGATACCTGCAAAGCCAGGCAGTTTGAGCAAGGACGCTGAAAATTGGTCTGGAAATCAGTTCGCTACCCTCCCTGTGGATGTGAGCGAGAAGGAAGAATTTGAATGACGGGAAAAGGTGCCACCCATTTTTGTGAAAACATCGTCATCGGATTCGGTGCGAAAGTGGCTGACCGAGTTTATCAAATCTTGTGCTTTACGAGCTTCCATTCGCTTGTGTGCTGATGGACTCAAAATTCTGCTACCTGGCAGAAAGGATTACAACTACGTTCGGGATTTCCTGAACAACACCAAGATTGAATACTACAGCCATGACGATCCAGGTAAACGTCCCATGAAACAGGTCATCCGAGGCCTGTACGACATGGAGGTGAGTGTGCTAAAGGAAGAGCTAAAAACTCTTAAGTTGAACGTAATCGAAGTCTTCAAGATGACGAGACACAACAAGGACATCAAGTATCGTAATCAACTGTACCTGGTTCATCTCGAAAAAGGATCGACAACGCCGTCTGAGCTGAAAAACTCAAGCTTGCGACACAATCAACGAGAACATCGAAGCCAAATGCTTCAATTGCGGCGGCGACCATTCGACCGAGAATCGGAGCTGCCCAAAACGGGCTGAGTTTGTACAAATTCGGCAGCAAGCGACAACGAGGCACCAACCAAATCGTCGCAAAACTCCACCAGCATTCACGGACGTGGATTTTCCTGCTTTGGCGTCACCAGGAGCGGCATCTGTTCGAGTGGTTCCAAGTCTGCAGCCATTGCCGTTGAATCAGCGGCAAAATTTTGCAGAGAATACAACACTTCCAGGTTTCAGTCAGCAACCGAGCAAAACCCAACCTGCACCAACGGATGAAGGCAGTAGTGACCTGTTTTCACCACAAGAACTTCTGAACATTTTCATCGAGATGACAACAACACTGCGTGGGTGCAAAACTCGCCAGGAACAAGTAAGAACCCTTGGAGGATTTATCTTGAAATACAGTTCGTAGTTCTCGTTCTAATGATTTTGAATATTTCAATGAATTTACTTTTTTCGTTTTAAGTTAGGATTAGTTGTTAAAGTGATTTTTTCATTTTTACCCAAATGTTTTCGATTCAATACAAAAATGTAAAACAATTTGAAGTTAATAAATAAATGTAACAGTTAATAATAAAACGAAAAATACAATAAAGATGAAGAGCATTTAGCCATACCACTCAGAATATAAATGAAATGTAATTATTATAAGAAAGTTCAATAAAGACATATTTAAAAAAAAAAAAAAAAAAAAAAAAAAAAAAAACAAGCAAAAGTCGCTAGATTTAGACCTCGGATCAAATCGATATTGCTTCAGAGAATATAGTGACTTCTTTAAAGATAGGATGGGTCATCCAAGGATTATCTGGGGTAAAGACATGTGGGTCTACCGCTGTAGCTAGCAAGAGGTCGACTCCATGCTTATAGCTCCTTTTGCAATATATTTTAAACCCGTATTCATGCACATCTTCATTCTAACCAATAACCCTACTCAATAAACAGGAAAAAACTGCACAAAACACCATCCGGCTCCATTAATCTCCACCGCCCG
Organism: Culex quinquefasciatus; assembly: GCF_015732765.1. Taxonomy (NCBI): domain Eukaryota; kingdom Metazoa; phylum Arthropoda; class Insecta; order Diptera; family Culicidae; genus Culex; species Culex quinquefasciatus. The sequence goes on along the minus strand of NC_051863.1, from coordinate 144,593,673 downwards.
ACAACTTTGCGCTTTATGCTCGCGCGACAAATGAACAGTAATTGCGCCGAAAGTGTCTCCTTCAATTCTCCCACCTGTCCTGCGGAACTATCCAACCCCCTACTTTCCACATGTTGATGCTGATGTAGCATGTAGGACAACTTTATGCACCTCAGGTGAACCCCCAGCTATCTGCTACCATAAACTCTCGTCGTCAGTCTATAGTTGCAGGTGTCTCTGGGCGTGCACTTTATGTCTCATTTAGCCACGGTGTGTGTCCCACCTTTGAGAAGGAGAGACCGCTCTGTTGCAACTGCAACCCAAGTCAACACACAGGAGTGCATAATGAATTTATTTATCGTCGTCGTCGCAGGCCAGCTCGGTGAATGCATATTTTATTAGACTCATTTTGCAGCACCCTCGACGTCGTCGTTGCACAATGGACGATAATTTACGCCGAAATTTACACCCGGTTCTTTGAACGAACCTCGGTACGGTGCTGCACTTTTTGCACTCTTAACTAGAACCGGCCCAGTGTAACACTGGGTATACGCAAAGGAGCGTGTGGAATGCATGTGGAGAGCAAATTGGACCAGGGACTAAGTAGTTTGGACAGTAACTCACCTCCAACGGGGTAGTTCTAAAGGTTGGCAGTGCTGCCAGTAAAAAAAATCTTGTTTATTATGTAAAATCAATTTAGTGAAGATCCGCTCCACACAAGCGATATGTCCCAAGGATATTTATGCAGCTTCCTTCTCGAAACGATGACTAACAGCCGCTAATTGAATCAGTCAAATCACTCACGCGAGTCTTTCCAATTGCTATTCCGTTTGGTTGCACTGTCTAAACAAGAAGCCGGCTCCAAGTACGACCGGCTTGCCACCTATTTCCACACTCACATCTCACCATTACCGTATTTGAACAGGTGGGCAAAACTTGTTGTGCCGCGCTGTGCCTATTGTCCGGAGCAGAAGGTATTCCTTCTGAAATGCAACCCGTTTCCACACACACTGCTCTTACGCTGCCAGCCCAATACCCAAGGGAAAGGGGAGGGGGAGAACCCCCCTTCCAGCGATACTGGGAGAGACTAGAGAGACAGTTAGACACGTTTTTACACTGCATTCAGGCAGCGGCACTTCCACGCGGGAGTACGCCGACAAATGGAAATAAATGCTTAATTACCGTCGCCCGTGCCACGTGCAGTGGTAGTAGCGATGACTGCTGAATGCAATTGCACAATCCGTCAATCCCGCTCGCCAGAGAATTCCTACTGGTTTGTCTGCGCCTTGCACCGGCAGCAAATGTCGTCGCGCACTCAAAGGTGAAAAGTCTCAACAGCCAATATTAATGTTTCATCAATCTACGGTCTCTACTCTGCTATAACAATCATTAGTTTTGGTCTTTAAAGCAAAGAGTCCACTGTTTTGCTGATGTCGAACTAATGAGAATAGAGTTTTCTTGTATATTCGACATAAATGGTATAATTTCGAACAAATATATAGGGTAATTCTCTACCAACTCACACGAAATCGGGAAAAGTTTTATTCTGATTTGTGCACGTCCTACGGGTTGCACAACCCGATAATTTACGCCGGAGGTCCGTTTGATTGACGACGGGTGCCTCCATTTTGAACATGCGAAAGAGGTGTTTCACACTTGCAGCTGAAACGGTGATGAGATAGAAATTTGCAGCAGGGACTTTATGTTAGACGCCTGACTCCGATGACGTACTCAAGGAAAAACGGTTTTCATCGAAAAAAAAAGTTTTGTAAAATCAATTTAGTGAAGACCGTACTTTAACATGTGTTTTATGGAATTTATCACCCACATTGTGACTAACAGCCGCTAATTTTCATTTAAATCACCACGCGTGTTTTTCTGCTATTGCAGGGTTGTTTAACAACAAGCCCCTAAAGTGTAGAGCCGATATTCCACCTTAACATCAGTTACCGATTTACGAAAAAAGTTTGGTGCTACTTTTTTGCGTTTCTCTTTGTTTCTGTCGTCCGTGTCTGTCGCGGGTGACCATGAACGGCCATGATCGATGACGACCAACTTTTAAAACTTTTTTCGTAAAATCGTGATAACTTGTGATGTTTATACAAACCCCTTATGTATATATCAAAATTTTTGTAATTGTCTGCTCTACAACTTTGTAGAACATTGTTACACTCTAAAAAATAACCCTGCAAAGTTAGAAAAAACACGAAATTTTAAAATGAAAATTGTTCTAAATGAAAAATGACCCTCTGGGACAATGTAGACTGAAAAGTACATTAAATTTCCCATAAAATGACATGTTCCAAAATTTTTGCAGTCGAGTAACGGAAAATGGGAGAATTTTTAAAACTTTTTTTAGTGTGGGTTTTCGATGAAAAATACGTTTTTTCGAATTTGATTACGCCATCAAATCGGGCGTCTAATTTTACATAAAAGTCCCTTTGACACCAAATTTCTATCTCATCACCGTTTCAGGCTGCAAATTATTGAAAAACACCTCTTTTTCGCATGTGCAAAATGGAAGGGGTCGTACCGCCCTCCGTCACGAGATATCAAAACGGACCTTGGATTCGTGATCAGGGACAAAAGTTACCCCTTAGGACAAAGTTTCACGCAAATCGAAGAGGGGTCGGGGCAACTGCTGTGTGAGTTGGCGGAGAATTACCCTATATCATTAGTCTCCAAACCATTTTGAGGCTGATCATAAGAAATTTGAGAGTGATTTTTTTGGAAAATCCGATGGTAAAATCGCATGCACATAACCTTTACAGAATGTACAGTTTTTCAGCAAACCAAAAAAATACAACCGGCGGGATTCAAACCAAACACTCACCGAAAGCATTGGCGCCTTAGCCCGCTCGGCTATCAGACCGATGAAGAGAGGAAAGGATAAACGCCTATATGAGCTTGGCATTTCTGTAGGGCTAGTCTAATAGGTAGGGCTAGTGATTTTCCACGGCAAAAAATGAAATTTTGCGGCATGCTTATTATAAAACATTAGAATTTCACGGCAATTTCAAGGTACTTTTAAAACTGCTCAACATAATCGTAGAAATGTGTTTCTTTAGCATAATTATGAACAGAAAAGTGTTTAAAAGTAGTTCATGATACAAATTAGTTAGTTGCGAAAAAGTTGCCTTCGAAGAGTTTTGGTAATTTTTTAAGAATATCCGTCAGTTGAATTTATGATCCAGCTATTTAAATTTTATTAAGATTAAAAAAAAATAATTTGCTGAAGTATTTCCTAAACGTCATATTCATCAAAAATAGAATCAGTAAAAAAGTGTAGTTAATACAAATTTGTTTGCTTAGGCAATACTTCATTATTTTTGTATTTTTTTTTTTTTGATAATTTCAAAAAAAAATAATGCATTTCAAAATGCTCAGAAACTATGTTTTCGGCATGTATAAACTTAATTTATTATCAAAATATTGAAACATTTTTTTCTTATTTTCCTCATATTAAATATTTCTTGCTAATCGAAATTTTAATAAATTTTACAATGAATTAAAAATAAAGTACTCAAACATTTCTTGCATTTTCTTTCATTGTAGTGATGTTCTTTCAAAACCTCTTTGGAATTTTGTAGAACAAAGAACTTTTGCTGGATATGTACAAAATGAGCAATATCTTCAAACAAAGATCTAAACCTGACATGCAATATTTTTTTAATTGGAAACTGCTTTCAAATTACTTGTTGAAGTATTTGAATTAAAATTATAGCTTAAATGCACTGAGTAGCAATTTATCAATTAAATATTCCAAATTTCACGGCATTCCACGGTAGTATCAAATTTTACGGTCAGGGAAGAAATTTCACGGATTACAGGGCTTCCGTTAAATCGCGTTAAATCGCGGAAAGCCCTACTAATAGGCTACATATTTGTAGGAGTAATATCACATACAATTTCATATACAGCAGTTCCATATGAAAAAAAGTGCTCGATTTGGCTCAAAATGTTTCTGGAGGCTCCTGGTCGAAATAATCAGACCCTTTTTTTTGTTTGGCGAATAAAGTGACCTACGCCGTGTTAGGTGGTCCGAAAAATTATCTTTTCGTCGATTTCCACAAAAACACATTTTTCAAAAAACATAACTGCTCGCCATTTTAACCGATTTTAGATGTCTTGAGCGCAAATAAAGAATGATAAGTTTGAATTTCAAGAAAAAATAGTTTGGATTTTCAAAAATCTAACATCTGAAAAAGTCTTATGAAAACTTCAAATGCCATTTTGACGGTGTCTGGACCAAAAAGCCATAACATATCAAAAAATGGGCGAGGTTCATTAACAGGATTCCGAGATATATTTTTTTGTAAATAAAATCTGGATTTTTCGACACGCGCGCGGCAAGAACAGGAAAATGCCGAAATCGGGGGAAAATCGACTTTTTTCACTAAAACTGCGATAACATAAAAATTTCAGTGATCAGTGTTTGGGTATCAACATTTTCGTAATTAAAAGACACAACGAAAGCAAAATTTCATCAATACTTAGATATTTTGAAAACTAATGATTGCAAAACATTAGGGCCAGAGCCCAGAGTCACGTAAAAATGGACTAAATTAACGAAATTCTGCAACCATCTGTCCTACGTAGATAGACAAGTTCTTCAAATAAAATCTTCGCGTCGCTGAGCATGAACCAAATTTCTAGGATCCGCCCTAAGCATGTAATGCGATCATACAGTGTTAAATCCTATGACCGTTTTTTCGGAATCTAACATTTTTCATTTGAGTGTTGAAAATGCATAATCAGGTGTGCACGTAGAACATCCACCGAAGAAACAACCATCAGCAAAATGCCAAATGGCAACAAGTATTCCCAGGAGGGCGTTGCTGAAGAGAAGAAGGAAGAGCTACACCTGAGACTCTTCGCTGCGCGCTCGTACCCGGCGAGTTGACATGAGATATGACTGAAGACTGAATTGATGTACTGCTTCCTTCCGTCGTGAAAATGGTAGGTACCATGAATGGGGAGGTAGCTGAACCAGTCCGTCGCGCTCACTTCCTCCCGACTCTCTTGGCTCACTTTCAAATGCAATGCAATGGGGGGCTCTCGTTGTCTATTCATAAGTTCTCACATTCTTTATTTTCCCCCGCCGACGACGACCTCGCGACGGCAAGCTGCACAACCCACAGAGAAGGAGAAAAATTATTTAATAATTTTTCCTCCTCTATTCGGTTATGTTGGCAACTTGGCACATTATACGTCAAGTTGGGTCGTTTTAAGCAGTCGGCAGCAGTGTCAAATTCCCGCGACGACGAAGCGCGTGCTTATCTCATCGTTGGACACATTTGTAGGCTGCTTCGGGGAGCTTTGTTTTGGAGAATTAATAGATGTGCCATTAGTTATTCCGAACCAGGGCGAGTTAAGTAGTTACTATTGTGTTTGAAAGCCTCGGCTGACACCATCTAATTGAGTTGCTTGGACAGTTTGCTCGAAGGCTTTGACACACATTTGTTATCTTGAAGCATGATGATCTGTACAGCTGGTGTCGCATCTTGAAGGAAGGTTTTAACTTCAATCTTGAACACTCTCAGAAATGAAGACTCTTTTCGTTTACCGACTTGATTCAGAATCTCAATGGTCTCACACTCTATTCCAGCATCTTCAACGCCAACTCTCTTTGTAATACATCAAAAATAACTCATATCCGCTGCATCGTCTGGAGCTCGCTCAACCCGTATAAACGAGGGTGCATCAGAGGTGAACCATTTTTGCTAGTCCTTTCTCAGGACGATGTACCGCCTCCCTTGGGGCCTAAGGGAACACTTTGTCAACGTCGACGATCGTATGGTCTGATGGTGGAAAGCTGCTCGACTCTTCTAGAAGAAGCTTTAGATCTTGGACCAGCGGGTTGCCCCACCGGTTGACATCGGCGACTTTTGCGCTCACTTTATGCAGATGACACATCTCTTGCGCGGCGGCACACATCACATGCAATAATGTGATTTTAATGTACAAAATAGACTTATGGCAGTGCGGATTTTCGAAAACGGGAAACAGAATGGATAAGGCACTATCCAACACCGTAACGACTTTGGCAGTTATTAAAATTGGGGCTCATCTTTTGCGTTAAATGTTGTTGAAGGGACGTTTCACATAGACGCCCTTGTTTACATCACGTTGCAATGTATCCCATAATGTTAATTTCATTCATAAATGTGTGTCCTCCTTTCCCAACTGGATCGCAAACGCTATTTAAGCAGACAATAAAAAATCGCCACCAATTCATTGATCGTGTCGCCCACTTTGAACAGCAGAGTAACATTTTATTCAATTTATTTCCACACAAATGCACGCGGGGTTGTTCGGCAGTGCCGCGGGAAATGTATCTATAAGTGGGAATCGAAAATTGGAGTGCTGTGAAAAAAATGTTTGCACCACTTACTGTTCGAACTCCGGCTGATTGCGAGAACATGCGATAAAAGTGGAATTACACTTGTTGTTGGTGTTGAAAAAAGGGTTTCGGTTAAAATTTCATGGGAAAAGGGATGATATTTAAAAGCACGCACCATACTGTGGCGGTTATTTTTTCGTTACGGTTTGTAAAAGTTCCAATAACTGGGAAAACACAAAAACTGATTGATTGCTGTCGGTTGGGCTGAACAACGCAAAACAATTTTCCGGACGCAAAAGAAAGTTTTTCCTTTCCACGAAACGAAATAAAACAAAATTTATTTACGCCACACACTCGCACGATGGAAAAACCACGATTTGAGTGAAAATTTACGCAAAACTGAAATAGTTGGACGGAGAAAAGGGGGCAAACATTGTATCTTTGGCGTGCATTTTCCCAGCGGAACCGTTCATGATTGGATGCAATCAGCATGATTTTTTTGCAGCTTCCAGCGCACTCCACTCACTTTGGGATGCAAAATGGAATCTACTAATTGAGTTTATGGCAGCTGCATCAATGCAGGAAGGAAATAAAATGCTACAATGTGTAGTTGCTGTCCAATTGAATGAATAAAATTGAAACAAAAAGCAAAAACCAGTTGTTATTGATGAATACAATATTTTCATCAAAATGAATTAACAGCTGAAAAAATCAAAAGTACTCATATCTTAAAACAGGGTTGCCATATCTTTAATATATATTTTTACCAAAACGGTTTTTACAAAAAGTAGCAGTTTTCACTAAATATCGTTTTTTTTTAAAAAACAAAAATTATCAAAATAGGATCAGTAAGAAGTAAGAAATCTACTATGAAATCGGCCATTTCTGGTGCTCGCATTGACCTAAGCTATTCTTCTTCTTGTCAAGCTGAATTGTATTGAGACCAGATCAGGTGGTAAAGCCAAGAAGCCAAATAAAACTTGCGGCATGCACAGTCTCCCTTCCCCAATGGAATCCCCATCTATGGAAACGGCATTCATCGGTATCACATTCGCATGATTAAACGTCTGGTCGATTTGCACACACCCGAACCAAACCAAAATGATTGGATTGGCAAAACTTTTCTTCACAGCAATCCGAAAATCTCTGAAATCACTCAACCACAACAACTTTGAGCAGCTGCTCAACCCCCGGCTTGGATGCAAGTGCGCCATCAAGTCGGTTGAGGTTATGTTTTTTGTTCTTTCACTTGTAGGATCTCTTGAGCCGATGTGGCACTACTGCAGACAAGACTTGTCTGATTCAATTTCCAGCTCAGACAGATTATGGTATTTCAACGATTCTCGGGGTGCAGTTGTCGGGGCGAATCAGACAGGAACCGGTCCTGACTCTGGGAAGCAACTTCGAAGGCACTGCCGGTATCCTCGAGGAATACATTGCACTCTGCTTTGAACTGCGGGTTGAGATTCCAGAGGTGGGGGGGAACAATGACGCAGTTCCGGCCGGAAATGGCAAAGAAGCGCAATGAACTTAATCTAATAAAACACTTTCCTTTGCCGATATCGGCTGGTGAAGATTTCATGAGGGAAGAAGTGCCTGCGAGCTCGATTTCTTTGGGATTCGTAAACTTTCTGGGTTGGGGTTGACTCCTTCGTGCTTGCCGCGCTGAATTGAGCTGCGGTGTTGTCGATTGGGATATAGCTGAACCGCTCCTCAATCCCTCCACTCAATTGGCAATAAATTATTCAATAGAGCAAACGATGTTATCTCAAAACCCCACCAGCCAGCATCGTTCTTGCAAAACTTGTGGCGTTTAGTTTTGAATCTTTTCTTTCCTTTTTGTCTTGAACGCGAAGAACATATGCTTCTCCCGTTGGCGGTATCCGTCAGTGACGAAAGTTGTCTGATTCGATTAATAAAAATGCACCAACTCGTCTGCGTTCCCTTTTTTGTGTGAGTGTGCCCCCCACATGAATCATTCATTGATGGAATCGATTCGATTTAGTGGCCCCTTTCGCAAGTAGGGTGGACTGGCGAAAGAAATCTAAAGTTTATTTGATTGCACAATTTGCCAACTGGAAGCGATCAAAATTCGTCATTCTCTTAGATTGACCACCCTGATGAGAAATCGCGATAATGCATTCGGTGGTTCTTCCAGACAATATGCTTGAATAAGTTTTCGAATCGATTTTTGATTGGCTCCGACGAATGCCAGCTGCTGTTCGTCGAGCAGAAATAACGACCAAATAACATTGGACGAAAGATGGATTTCTTCCGAAGGGAAAGAAAAATGTAATCGTCAAATCGATCAAAACAGCACAATTTGAAATTATACTTGCTGAGAAATCCTCTAGAAACTTCGAAAAAACTTCGACGTGGTCGTTATAGTTCATAAACAGAATAAAACGAATTATGCTTATATCGAGATTCGAACACAAACCCTTTGAGTGGTAGTCCATCTCTTTACCTCAAGATCACAAAAGCTAGTAGGGTAGTCGAGAGAAGTACGCAATCATACTCTTATAAAAGAATGACGTTGTGCTTATAGTGAAAGTTGTACAAAAGCCGATTTAATCGAAAAAAATCAATCTACACAGTAAAAAAATGGCATTTTAGATGGTTGATCTGGCAACCTCTTGTTTGAGTAATTTTACCTAAAATAACGCGTGGAAATGAAAAAATATGATGAAATTACATATTTTTGTCACAAAATCTGTTAGGGACCATCCATAAACCACGTGGACACTTTAGGGGGTTACGGCGATTGTCCACGATCCATAAAAAGTTTTTTTGTATGGACAATTGTCCACGAAGGGGGTAAGAGATTCTCAAAAAGTGTCCACGTGGTTTATGGATGGTCCCTTACCGTTCCCACATGTTAGGCTGTATTTGCTTTGTTTTTAAAGCAAAACATCTAAGCTCTCATTTCAATGAACAAATTTAGTTCTTGAGCAATTCTCTACGAAATCGGTCTTTTTTTTCAATTTAATTTTTGTATTTTTTAATCCAGCTGAAACTTTTTTGGTGCCTCCGGTATACCCAAGGAAGCCATTTTGCATCATTGCACTAATTTATTGCTATCGATCGCACTATTGTCTTCGGCAAAGTTGTAAGTATCGATATGGACTACACTGAAAATATTGGACATTGGCATAATATTGAATGTTTGGCCTTTTTGAAATGTTAGTTTTGATTAAAAAAATGAAAATATTGTTTTCGAAAAGATCGCAAAATTTCACGAATGTTTGATATTTTAACATTGCAAATCGGACCATTACTTGCGGACTACTAAGGGTCGTATTAACAAAGTTCAAAAAAGCAAAATATAGAGAATTTTCTCAGCTAAAAAATATTTTTTTCCAAAAATGGGCAAACAAAAGCTCTAATTCAAGAAAATTTATAACTTTGACTATTTTCGAAAAAGTTACCTTAAAATGTATATACGTTGATACATTAATTCATAAATGAATTAATCAATAAAAAATGAAGTTGATTTTTTTGCGACCAATACCTCGATTTTTTGAAAATCAAAATTGATTCAACAATTCAAAACTCGATCAAAGATTTTTGCCCGTTCTGGAAATTTCTGAAAATTTGTCATTTGCCAATGTCGGAGGGCCTCGTGGCGCGGTGGTTAGCGCCGTCGGCTGCCGATCCTCAAGTTGCTATGGGGCGCGGGTTCGATACTCGCCTTATCATTCTGGAGCTTTTCGTTCAATGTTTGTCCCGTTTAATGTTAGTATTCAGTCTGCAAAGACGTTGTGATGTCTTTTTGATGTCCCCTTAAACATTAAAATTGAAAATAGTGTTTTTTTTTGCAAATCTAGTTTTAGTGAGAAAGTGAAATAAAAATCACCAAAATTGATTTTACCGTGTATCTTTTTTTCGGTATAGTCCTTATCAATTTCTACAACTTTGCCGAATACACCAAATCGATCAAAAAATCCTTCAAAAGATACAGATTTTCGAATTTTTATATGTATATTATTTTTGTATGGACAAACTTATGATGGCAAGCGGCTTCTTTGGGCATACCAAAGGCACCAAAAAGTTTCAAAAATTAATGACCGAAATCTCCGAGAATTGCTCTCTTGGAATATGTGAGTTTTTCAAGAGACCCAAAATCCAAGCCAGCAACAGATTGCTGGAAACCAGAAACAATCCAGCACGATCTCATCACAGTCTTCTCCGCCAAACTCATTCTCGCTGACTTGCAGAGTGCAGTGTTTTTTTTTTTTTGTTGTACAAGTCGCCCAAAGAATATCCAAATCATGTGCGGAAACGAAGCCGGTCCGGGCAGGCAACGGATGTTTATTATTACTCTTTTTTATGAAGATCCAACCCCGAAATGAGCATCTGTGCTGCGTCCGCCGCTGCGAATGTGGTGGATCCCATCAGCAAGAGCGCGCAAACACACACACACACACTGTGACGCCACACATACAGAGGAACATATGTTGGATCTTTTCGCCTCGCAATGGTAGTAAAAAGCTAACATGCAGTGCATACTACTGACAACTAGGGAAGATAGTACGTAACATTCAGGATGATGAAACGAAGGTTCAAACTGAGGTGCTGTATGTAATTTCAAATTATTACTCTATTTTTTTTTAATTCGAGAACCTTTTACATAGGGTATTTTAACCATTAGTGGACCCCTAGTAGAGCCGAAGCACATTTTTCACGAATTTTCAATATTTTAAGCACTTTTTCGTAACCCTTTGTACAAAACAATGAAAACTGAAGTCTTTCGAACAATTTTGACTATTTGTTTCATCAGTTATTTGTTTTTGAGCAGAAAATAGCCAATTGAAAAAAGTTTTTTTTTGCCTGTTGTGGACCCCTTTTTCCTATAGTGGACCCGGGTCCATAATCCGATTGTGGACCCGGGTCCACTATAGGCAAACTGTTATTTTTATACCAAATTTAACCAATATTTGATGTTTTGATGCATGGTGTAGGTCTAATGATAGATATAATGAATAAAAGATGGATTTTGCTCACTTTTCATCATAAACAAATATTTTTGTTAACAAATTTGGCTTTAAACAACAAAAACCAAACAGACATTTAAACACATTTATTTCCGAAAAAGATCAGAGAAAACGTCTCAAAAACCACTGTAAACATAAAAATAATTTAAAAAACCCGATTTAATCCCACCTGGGGTGAGATAGAGCCTTTCTTACAAAAGGAAGTTAACGGCAGTTGATTTTTTTTCAAAGAAATAGCAATATAAAGAATGGTCCATTCATAATACAATTCGAAACTCAACCATATTTTTTCATATAACTGAAAAGCGCTGGTTTTTGCCCCATTTGCCATGGCCGGTTGTAAGCTGTGCTCGCACACAAGCATTTTCGATTTTTTAAATCAGAACACATTGTTTTTGAGACAGAGAATTAGCTCACAATTTGCGATGTTCGTAATGTTTTCTGCATATCGCTAAATTGTTCGTATTCTCTGAGTGTTTTTTTGCACTTTTCAAAATATTAAAAATTAACGAGAAAACAAAATAATTCCGTCTTGCTCCAATGCGTTAAAGTGGTTACAAAATAACTGGCAGAAAGTGTTTCAACACCTGAGAATTTGCCGTGTTGTAAACAACGATGTAACGGTAAAGCCGCATAAATGTTCTTGAAAGCTTTGAAACGCCTACTGTAATTCACTAAACTGTCATTTAGGCGTTAGGCAAAATTGTGAGCTTTCAATAAGCAAGCATTTAGGCGTTTTGGGATTGGGAAGCATACAACGACTGAGCGCTCGGTGGGACTTCACTACGACAAACGCAAACGTACCGAATAAACCACCTTGGTGCGCTGGTACGATAAACAAAAATACTAATACACAAAAAGGCTAGTACCGAAGCTAGAAAACCAAACCCGCGATGTGCGTTGTCACTGGCACATGGGAAGCTTGAACGCTTCCCAGAAATTCGTTCGCTCAGAGTTCGATCAGACAATGAGCAAAAAAAAAAGAAAGGCAAAAGAATGAGCATGAGGCTTCAGAACAGATAGCTGCTTGCGTCTAGTTTGCGTTAACTGAAGCTTAGCATAGAAAATAATGATAGGCGATGTGTGATGAACGAGCAATCGATAAAGCAACTTGCACTAAAAGGGGGTAATCTAGTATCAAAACTCTATACGCGCCAGCATCACGCGCCAGCATTGCTCGCGTCTGCATGTGAAGCTCAACTTGACAACTTGTCGACGAGGCGACGAAAATCGATCGTCCATAATTTTTTGCAGATTTTTCAAATGAATATTTCTCGAGAAATGATTTGGGAACGAAGCTTGATTTGGCGTCGGAGCCAAAAGCAAACACTATACCTTTCTTTAGTAAGAAAGGCAAAAATGGAAATTTTCTAAAATCTGAACGGTAAATCCAAATGAGGTCAAATTTGTTTCAGAACATCGAGTATGGTCTAGATTATGATGTGGAGAAAAATTAGATAAAATGCCAAAGGAATAGTTTTGGCATTTGGTGAAAATTGGCTTTACCTTTTTAGGGTTTTTCCTCACAGTGAATTAGTCCACAAGCTGTAAATCAAAACCACATTACCGACATGGATGAAAATTTGGAAGGATGTAGGGCTGGAAAATGCAATTTTTGGACAAATAAACGATTTCAATACTTCAATTTTCGACCGAATTTTCATTTGAAAACCGCCTGATTTGGTGAAAACACACTCCGAGTCCCCATAAAAATGGATAAATTCAAATTTGGTATGGAACTGGTTCAGGTTCAGCACATCCCCTTTCAAATGCGCCCAAGAGAGCTTAAATCCATAATGTGGGCTCTGAGAAACCCCTACCACAAAATTGAGCACTGTTTTACCACACACGGACGTCACGCGTGCTCTACAGTAAATTAAGCGCCAAAATTCGGATATTGAGGTAGACGAATTCTGTCATTGTCAATCGATCGGGCGTCGAAAATCAATCGTCCATGATTTTTGCAGATTTTTCGAATGAATATTTCTCGAGAAATGATTTGGGAACGAAGCTTGATTTGGCGTCGGAGCCAAAAGAACACTATACCTTTCTTTAGTAAGAAAGGCAAAAATGGAAATTTTCTAAAATCTGAACGGTAAATCCAAATGAGGTCAAATTTGTTTCAGAACATCGAGTATGGTCTAGATTATGATGTGGAGAAAAATTAGATAAAATGCCAAAGGAATAGTTTTGGCATTTGGTGAAAATTGGCTTTTACCTTTTTAGGGTTTTCCTCACAGTGAATTAGTCCACAAGCTGTAAATCAAAACCACATTACCGACATGGATGAAAATTTGGGAGGATGTAGGGCTGGAAAAATGCAATTTTTGGACAAATAAACGATTTCAATACTTCAACTTTCGACCGAATTTTCATTTGAAAACCGCCTGATTTGGTGAAAACACACTCCGAGTCCCCATAAAAATGGATAAATTCAAATTTGGTATGGAACTGGTTCAGGTTCAGCACATCCCCTTCAAATGCGCCCAAGAGAGCTTAAATCCATAATGTGGGCTCTGAGAAACCCCTACCACAAAATTGAGCACTGTTTTACCACACACGGACGTCACGCGTGCTCTACAGTAAATTAAGCGCCAAAATTCGGATATTGAGGTAGACGAATTCTGTCATTGTCAATCGATCGGGCGTCGAAAATCGATCGTCCATGATTTTTGCAGATTTTTCGAATGATAATTCTCGAGAAATGATTTGGGAACGAAGCTTGATTTGGCGTCGGAGCCAAAAGCAAACACTATACCTTTCTTTAGTAAGAAAGGCAAAAAGTAATCTTGATGCATTTTTTCCATACTAATTAAATAAATGGTTGACCGATACTAAACAATAGAATTGTTTACAGTTGCTGATAAAACCACGCATGTTTATTGAAAAAAGTTTTGTTATTGATTTATTATTATAAAATATCATTTCAAACTGCAATTATGGTGCTTCAGTTAAGTACAATTAACTATAGTTTTGATTAATTATAAATTCTTACGGCTTCAGCATTATTGGTACTTTTAACATGAAAACAGCTATATTTATACTCATAATTGAAAAATATGCGTTTAACTTGATAACAACAAGCATTTATTGTATGTTTTAGAGAAACTTTTGCTTTAATACACCGTTTTCATCATTTTTGAAGGTTTAATTAACAGGGGTCCACTTTGGAAAAGTTTGGATTTTCGTTGTCCTATATTGGACCCTCATATTTTTGCTAGAAAATTGCATTTCTTCGCTTTATTTTAGTAAATATCCTTAAACTTACATTACTTCGACTTGCTGAAGTTAAATAATCAGTCAAAAATGATTAGATGGTTAATTCAATCATAAAATATAAATGCAGTTTTGTTGTGAAAATGCTAGTGGCCATGGCTGATTTCAGATGTCCAAATCAAAACACTTATTTTGGTGAAAGGACAATTCAATGTCAATCAACATTGTTCTAAATGATGCTGAACATGCCAAATAAAAGATTTGTAGACAACAACACGCTTGAAATTGTGATTTTATTGAATTTTCCATTAAAAACCCTTCAGAGGGTCCACTATAGGAAAGGGGTCCACTAATGGATAACGTACCCTACAAAAACATAGATTTTTTTCCAAGCCAGCGGGATTCAAACCCATCACACACAGAGAGAATTGCGCCTTAGCCTGCACGTCTATCAGAACAAAGGAATTAAAGATGATATTCAGGACAAGTAAGTTTTCCATACTGATGGGCTACATATTTTACGTGCAACATTACATAGAATTTCTTTAAAAAATGTTGCAGAATTGCAAAATTAAATTTAACATCATGAACTTTTACACGCAGTTAAATCACTACTATTTTGCCGTAAAGATATCAATCGTTCAGTCTTGCTATTTTGTGTCAAACAAACAATAAATTGCAAAAACTTTCGTTACCAAGTTGTGCTAACCTTATCCTTAACTGCCTTGCTCTGCTTCTGCTGTAACATAAAAGTTTGATAGTACGCCACCCTGTGTGTACACTAAGCGAACGCGCACCACGCTGGAATGATTTTGCATACATGTGTTTACTCGCACTCTCTCGTTGGTTCAGCAGAGTTTTGTTTGCCACCTTATGTGTGTTTGTGTGTGTTTCATCTGTTTGTTATATTAAACATTAGAGTGCGGCTGCTGTTGGCGGAAGTTGCCGCACTTTTTTGGCTCGCCAAGTCTGGTCTGGTGCCATCTGCAGCGATAAAATCTCAGAACTATGACGTTGAACCTTCCAAAATTCAGCGGTCCTGATGGAGCGAGTGTGTGGTGCTTGTGTCCTTTTATCGTTCGCGCATGATGAGTAAAGTGACACACACCCCTTCATGTGAGGGAGGGGGCATAATATGCAAAGTAGGGGTGCTCCACAGCTACCAAACAGGAAACGATTATGATTCTTGACGAAATCTCGCGCATTGTGTTCGGGTTATTATTTTTTTTTTGCTGCCTTTATGTGATTTTATGGGCTCGAACCATACACACATGCATACGCGGACTACTGGTCGTTGTGTAAGGTGCGGCAAGGAAATCATAAAAAAGGTGGAAGGAACGACGACCTTTCAAGGGCAGTAGCCAATAGCCTCGGATAATGGTATCCCCCTCTCTTGCGCGGTTTGCTGTGGCGCGGAGCAATCTACAAAAACGAGACTTCTGAAGCATGTCTGGTGATGCATATCTTGGGATTGATATTCTGGCAGAAAGCGTTGTCAACTGAGCATTACATTTTTGTTTCTCTAATCGTGATAATCTAAGGAGCGTGCATAATATGCACTGCATATACTACGTGGCCTTCAAATTTAAAATTTGATGTGAAAAATTCTCGCAAATCGGCTAAATAGAAAATAAATAGTACACGGAGAAAAAAGAGTTCCCAAAATCGTGAACAAGCGTTCATGAAAATGGGAACCACGAACAAAGTGTTCAAATTTCATGGTACGTTTTTCAAAATCGTACCATGGGATTTGAACACTTTGTTCGAGGTTCCCATTTTCATGAACGCTTGTTCACGATTTTGGGAACTCTTTTTTCTCCGTGTACAGAACACCTTTAAATCAGTTTACAAATCGTCGCTATCGTGCTATCTAGTCGCACGTGCATTCTGGGTCAAATTGGGTTTAGAACGCCATTTTGTACAGCTCACAATGCCCCCCACCTTTTGTCCTTCAAGACCCCAAAATTCGATTTCAATCCTGAAATATTCTATGAAAACCGAAAAAAAACCTAAAACGAAACTATTGGCACTACGCCCCCCGGGGCATGGCCTTCCACTAACGTGGGATTTCTGCTCCAGCGCCTCTGACGAGACAGGAGAAACCGGGACCGACGTTTTACTTCACCATCCGATAGAAGCTCAGTGGATAAGGCGGGAATCGAACCCGCGTCTCATAGCATCATCGGGATCGGCAGCCGAAGCCGCTACCCCTGCGCCACGAGACCCACCCAAAAAAAAAACCTATTCATATCAAATAAGTTTCAATCTTGTCGTGCTATCTTGTCACATCCTGAAAATTGTTGTAAATGCGACAACTGGCAAAAGGGATTTTAGGTTAGAACGCGTTTGACACACGTACAAGCTCGACTATCGTAAACATTTGAAATTATAACTCGGGACTTCGGCATCCAAGTTTAACCAAACTTCGGGGCAATGCACAGATTGGTGAACCAAACAGAACGTGTTTGTTATTGTTTACATTGCGTGCTCTAGTTTTTGTTTATTCAAGGTCAAACATTAAAGCGCGTTTATCTCGGAACATTAAAAAGCGACTTGCAAGCTTCAAAAAGCGTTTTGTAGATGAGCAATTCCATGTCAAATAGGGAATCGGTTGTACCCGACCCTCTCCGATTTCAATGAAACTTTGTAGACATGTTATCCTAGGCATATATAAGCCATTTTTGTGTATATGGCGCCAGTAACACTCGATAATGACATTTTAGAAGGGCGTACGTGTTTTCAATATTTTTGTATTTCGTAATTTAAATATTGCTGTATCTCGATGCCGTTGCATCGTATCAAAAAGTGGTCAAAGACAAACTTGTAGGAAATTTGGCGGGCTTTCCGAAAAAAATACACTGAAAGAAAAATACACTCCACTTTTATGAGATTTTTTGATTTTTAAGTTTAAAATTACATTGCTCATAATTCAAACATAACATTTTTTCAGTGTAGTAAAGTTACCTGGATAATAAATTAGCTTATATCTGTAAGCCCATACATCCAATTGAAATGTGGTCAAAGGCTAACTTATGGGAAATTGGACGAGCTTTTCGGTAAAAATATGTTCGAAACTGAAAAATCAAGTCCGTCATATAGAAATTGCCAAAAACTATCAAAAAACCTATTTTTTCAACATTTTTATTTTTAAAACCGCTGTAACTTCACAAAGATTGGACTTAAGACAATGGTCAATATGGAGACTTTTATGTAAAATTGTCTGGAGAATCGACTCTCGAGTTCGGTTTTTGAAAATTTTGACGTTTAGAGCACTTTTCAAAAAAACAGTTTCAGTAAATGATTTTTGTATTTTTTTAGGTGAGTTGCTCCATCCTGCATTTTTCGTGAGTCGTTTTGTAACATCTTAGGCTATTTTCACAAAAATTTGAACGAAAAAAAATCGTGGGCTCACCTTCAAATTTGACTTTTAAACTTAAAAATCAAAAAATCTCATAAAAGTGGAGTGTATTTTTCTTTCAGTGTATTTTTTTCGGAAAGCCCGCCAAATTTCCTACAAGTTTGTCTTTGACCACTTTTTGATACGATGCAACGGCTTTCGAGATACAGCAATATTTAAATTACGAAATACAAAAATATTGAAAACACGTACGCCCTTCTAAAATGTCATTATCGAGTGTTACTGGCACCATATACACAAAAATGGCTTATATATGCCTAGGATGACATGTCAACAAAGTTTCATTGAAATCGGAGAGGGTCGAGAAAAAAGTACCTAAAAAATTCCTGTTTTGGGCTGGAATTGCTCAGATCTGAACAAAACCTAAAAATTGCTTTTAAAAGATTGCAAAAATGTTGCGTCGTTCCAGAGAGATCGACAAATTAGAAAAACGTAATGCATCGCGTAAAAAGAGGTTTCTCTGTAACGATATTCCAAGAAAATAAAAATTGAATGAAACATTGATAGGGGTGCAACTCTTGTTTTTATTTTGTATATAAATAACTGTTTTCAGCAACAAGGGCACTCATTTTAAAAAAACGAATGACTGCAACTATTTTTAAAAAAGTTACTTAAAAATGGCTAAAACTTGAAAACGGTGCGCTATCCAAATTTCACTAAAGTACTTTTTGATTGAAAATTTGATTTAACATCGAAAAATGATGTTGAAAGAATTGCGACTAATATTTACAGTATGTAAAAAAAGTATTTACACCCCTTGGGCACTATGCACATTTTGTGATGAAACATGTAAACAATTTCAAGTTTCACAGGAACCTAGTACTACGTTTTGTTCAGAAACTCATGCCAAACATTTTGCTACAAAAAGCTCATGAAAAAATGATTTTTATAAAAAGTTATATAACAAATACTATAACGAAAATAAAAAAGGTGCAAAAAAAGTTTGTACACCTTTCGAAAAATTAACATAAATAATGTTATTTGTTGAAAAATCACCATAAATCCAGTCTTCCAATTCCAAATAGGCATCCTTGACTGATTTAAAAAATAATTTTGATTGAATATAAAGTTTACTAACTACTTAGTATAAAAGTTTATATAACTCTGGAAATTCTATATAAAACTTATCTAAACTTAATTTTGCAAACTTTGATTCAACTAAATGTCAATATATTACCATAGAATTGCTAAATAAACATTTTGGAGTAGGTATAACACCGTTTTGGGGGGTATTTGTATCGATAGAATAGATTTTTCGTTGGAATTTCGTACCAACCCGGAATTACGTCGTAGGAAAATCCGCCAGCATCCGAACCGGTCTACGATTCACAAGTCTAGTAAAGCTTGTCCCCCTTGAGCAAACACAATCACTTTAAATAAAACTTGTAAGTAGGGTAAATTCTCATATGTTTGGCAGGTTAAGCACTCGCTCCTTACTCCATCCAATTTGCTGATTTTCACTATTTAAACAACTAATTTTGCACAACTTTTGATAGAAACTTGCTTGCTCACTTCTTATTGAGCTATTTATCACTCGAGTTCAGTTGAAAACGCTTTTAATAAGCTTTAATTGAATGTCAAAGTTCTGACCTGCCAACATTAGAGGCACGCTGGAATTAGTTGCTATTCCCCTACTAGGAATGTAAGGAATTAAAATCGTTCATCACATTGAAAGAAATCTGATTATTATTCTTGAATTTTCTGTATTTGATTCAGATTAACGAATATCTGCACCAAAATGAATCAGCATGTACTGTACACTTTTTGTTGCTCAAAGTTGCTCAAAATAACCTGAAAAGTTAACCTTGAATATTTCAAAAAAATAATGCAGAAAACGATCCTAATCTAATCTAATCTAATCTAACACAAACGCAGCCAGTCCGATGAAAGCATGCTGGAAAGTCTTGTGATAAGATTACGCCCCAAGCACTTTTCTTGTCATTATTAATAATTGCAGTACATCCGAGAACACCCGAAAATGAATTGCAAAAATTAAAGCTGCCAGCCCTACTGCGTTGTGTTTACCGGACGGATCACATTTCTCAGAATCAACAGGGGAGGAAGGATACGTTGACATACCGTACCAAACGCACCGGTTCAAAAAAAAATTGCAGAAAACGATCCAAATTTAAACTTAAAAATTTTAAGTTATGGGTAACATTAAAATATTACTTTATGAGTAAAATTGGACATTGACTCATATGTATTTCCATTCGACATCTAAAGTTGACTCATCAGAGCCTTGACCTGTAGCTTATGTAGCTTGCCACATAAAAAAAAATCAAAACGGTGAAAAAAACAAACAGATAAGCCTTCAGCAATACAACAACCCAATTTGGTTACTCACTAGTCTACCAAAGTTGTGGTATCTCCAATGCAGCATCATTCGAAAACTGCTGGTTGAGTACAATTCATTAGAGATGAGCCAATCCATTTCAAAATAAAAACGCATCAACATGGGCAAACCGCCCACAAATCCAATCTAAACACGTGCAAACAAAATTTACGATCGCTATTTGCATTGTGGCCCAGGCATGTTTCAAAGGGGATTGGTTTTCATTACGAGAACCACAATCCCACACATAAACACATGCAACCACACACTCACACACGTTTCGCGGTTATTGATCTCGATGTGCATGCTTCATCGAGAGAGTGCATTCTGTGATGCAAAAGCATCAATGTTTGATTGTTTATTGCTGGTTGATGGAAATAAACATCAACTTTGAGGAAAAACAAATGTTTTCTGTGTTGAAATATGTATACAACATAAAATGTTCGTTTCATGACCAATTAAGTATCTGAAGCAAAAATTCGAAAAATATTTCAAATTTAATTATCAGCTAATGATTGATACCGAACTTGACTAATGAAGCCGAACCTAATTTCGATCAAATGCTGAATTCGATATCCATGACTAATTTCAACGAGCATGACTGCATCGAGAATCAAAGCCGCGGCAGCATGACGAGGCAGCATAGTTCCCCGGTTTTGATTGATTGTGGATTTTGCGCAGATGATTGTTTTGGCATTTGTGTGAATGAGAGGTGTGTCCGTCCACAATGGATCCAGTCAGTCAGAATTGTCAGAACGTTGGTTGTGAATTTGATTGGAAAATTGCTGGGTTTGGTTCATTAAATGTAAAATATTCCACTAATGAGCGCCCCGAGGTTGAAGGCTGTTGTCATGTAGATAATTTGGTTAGAAAAAATTAAAACTGTTCTAAAAAGCAGGAATTTGAATACCCTTAATAAGATCAATCCACTTAAGGGGTAACATAATGTCACATAAACCCCACTCTCTCTCGAAAATCAAACCAACACCCGAGGGCACACCCCACAAACTGCCAATATAACGGGCGCGCACACCGAAAACGAGTCGCCTTCATCCCGCCATTAAATTTGCATACAGTGGGAAAAAGTTGGAATAGTTTTCCGCTATTTGGGCGGTTTCTCCCCGGGAGCGCTGCGGAAAATCCGCCGGCGACAGCACACATCAACCGGTCGTTTTCAAACCAGTGAGCCTTTTCCCTTAAAAGGGGTTTGGGTGAGGGAGGAAAATTTAAATTTACCCAATATATGTGGGAAAAGCTTTCACCGGAAAGCACAATTTTATTTCCCGTTTCGTGGAGGTGTATAGGATGAAGCCATTTTTCGGGGGGGGGGGGGGATAAAAGCTTTTTGGGATCAGTATCGTTTTGAGGTTGACCCCCGTTATAGCCACCGGGGAACACGCACACATTCTAGGGCCTAACATCAAAGCGAAGTTTGAAGCCGGGTTTGACGAGTTGTTGTGACCCTTGGGCTGCGCACAAACGTGGAACGAACCGACACACACGGCGTGATGAATATGGATGAGAAATGTCACGTTTCGATGTGCATTTGAATAATTGCTCCCGGTGCAGAAGTTGCGATAGCTGTCAATAAATTCTGGCCGGAAAGTGTGGGGATAAATCCGAGAGAAATGTGATTAACATAAAGCTGATTCCAGTTAGCTGCACAGCAAAAAATCCGATTGTAAAATCGCATGCGAAAGCGTGATGTGCAAAATAAACACTTAATATTACTAACTGCATGTACAATTTTCGCAAACAAAAAAAAAGTTGCAACCGACGGGATTCAAACCTAGCACCAACAGTAAGGACTGACGCCTTAGCCCACTCGGCCATCAGCCCGAAGAAGAATGGAAAGGATAAACATATATATATATATGCGCTTGACATTTCGGTCAAATAGGTTTCCCATACTGATGGGTTACATATTTCAGAGTGTAAAATCACATAAAATTGCAATAAAATGATGCAATATTTATTTTACATCCAGGCCTTTTACACGCAGCTGGATTACTACTTGTTTAGCTGTGTGGGAACGAAATGGTGAGAAACACACTGAAACAGACAAAAAATAATATTCGATTTTTTATTACAAACACGGAAAAAAAAGTGTGCGAGAAATCGTGAATTTCGATTCATGAATTCGTGAATAATTTTGTGCATGATTTCGTGATACCTTTCATGATTTCATGAATTTTATTCATGAAATCGTGCATAAAAATGCACGAATTTATGAATTTAATTCATGGCAAAAATATTTTTACGAATATTCATGAATTTTCCTTCATGAAATCATGCATATCACTATTCATGATTTCATGACTGATTTTCATGAAGTCATGACTAAACTTCATGAATTCATGAAAATATTCATGATTTTACGATTATTTATGCATGCGTAAATTTTACGTCGTAAAATTTTATTCGCGAATTTATGAATCATGTTTTTCATGATTTCATGAAAGTTTACATGTTTTCATGAATAAAATGCATGAATTCGTGCATAACATTCATGGGTTTATGAATTTGTATCCATGTTTATGACGAGTGATCTTGATCAATCAAGAACAGTTTCGCTCGAACTGTCAAGTTTGTTTTTCGCTTGCCAGTTCAGCCGCGTGTTTATTAGCCACGAAGTCAATCGCGTTGTGACTTGTCGCGTCCTGTTGTGTTTGCCAGTAAAAGTGACCGTGATTTGCGGACCCGGGATTTGGAGGTGCTGTCCACCGGAACCGGGAAAAGATCTGCGGCCGTTCCGTTGGAAATGGCAACGGAGCCAAGGGCTAGCAGGAAGAGGACCGAGCTGCAGGAGGAGGACCGAGTGGCAGTAGGAGAACCGAGCGCGGGAGGAGGACCGAGCGGCAGGAGGAGTAACAATGTAAGAGTGAGGACAATCTGCAAAAGACAGAACAGTTCCCGGTTGGTTCGCGTGTTTGTTTTGATTGCCGAATCAAAGGGAACATGGTCCATAAGACTGTTCCCGTGTTTTATCTCCGCGTGTGACAGTTTCTTGGTCGCGGACTCGTAGGGATTTCGGTTTTCTGTCAATTGTCGGGGCATTCTACGCGTGTGACAGACTGTGAGGTTTGTTTTGGTTTTGGAAACGAAAAATCCCGTTTTTATTGGTTCCCGTGGATGCGCTGAGTGACATTTCGGCGATTTGTTTTGAGCTAGAAATGGGGACAGGTAAAGTATGTTAATAATTTTAATGATTTTAATATTGTAAGCATAAGCTTTTTTAAGCATTTTAAGCAATTATATTTTCTTAGGTACTTTAATTTTGTAATGTATAATAAGTTTTTTGAATTACTATTATTTTGAGGTATGTTAAATATGCTAATGAATTTAGGTATTTTTATTTTTCCAGGTATGTAAATATTGTGACTTTTAAAAGTTTTTAAGTATTTCAAGTATTTTAAATATTCAAAGTGTTTAAAGTTTGTTGAGTATTTAAATAATTTTAAGCATTTATTTTTTTCTAGGTATTTTAATATTGTATAAATTTTAAAAATATGTTAAGTATTTGAAATATTTATTTTTGAAGTATTTTTACTATGCTAATGATTTTAAGTATATTCATTTGTTAAGGTATTTTGATATTATATGTTTTTAAAGTTTTTAATCATTTCAAGTATTTGAAATTATTGAAGTGTTTAAAATTTGTTAAGTATTTAAATAATTTTAAGCATTTAATTTTTTCTAGGTATTTTAATATTTCAAGTATTTCAAATATTTTAAGTATTTGAAATATTCATTTTTTTAAGGTGTGACTTTAAGTATTTTAATTTTTTCAGGTATTTTAATATTCTATGTTTTTAAAGTTTTTAAGTATTTCAATTTTTTTTCCAGGTTTTAAAATTTTTAAGTATTTCAAGTTTTTTAAGCCTTTGAAAGATGTTCTTTAAAGTATGTTAAGTATGTTAAAAATTTTAATATTGTAGCTAATAACTTTTAAAGTATTTAACATATTTAAAGTATTTGAAGTATTTTGAGTATTTTATGTATTTAAAGTATTTTATGTATTTAAAGTATTTTAATTTATTTAAGTATTTTAAGTATTATAAGTATTTTAAGTATTTTAAGTATTTTAAGTATTTTAAGTATTTTAAGTATTTTAAGTATTTTAAGTATTTTAAGTATTTTAAGTATTTTAAGTATTTTAAGTATTTTAAGTATTTTAAGTATTTTAAGTATTTTAAGTATTTAAAGTATTGTAATTATTTTAAGTATTTTAAGTATTTTAAGTATTTTAAGTATTTTAAGTATTTTAAGTATTTTAAGTATTTTGAGTATTTTAAGTATTTTAAGTATTTTAAGTATTTTAAGTATTTTAAGTATTTTAAGTATTTTAAGTATTTTAAGTATTTTAAGTATTTTAAGTATTTTATGTATTTTAAGTATTTTAAGTATTTTAAGTATTTCAAGTATTTTAAGTATTTTAAGTATTTTAAGTATTTTAAGTATTTTAAGTATTTTAAGTGTTTTAAGTATTTTAAGTATTTTAAGTATTTCTAGTTTTTTAAGTATTTTAAGTATTTTAAGTATTTAAAGTATTTTAAGTATTTAAAGTATTTTAAGTATTTTAAGTTTTTTAAGAATTTTAAGTATTTTAAGTATTTTAAGTATTTTGAGCATGAGCATGAGCATGAGCATGGTTGACTGCCAATGAGCTGCTACTCCGTTATTGACGGATCAGCTGAAGTTACACAATGAACCAACAGATGATTAGTGGGAGCTAATCATCCTCACTGTATAACCCCTGAAGATCTCTGCTTCAAGTCAATACCGGCGCCCCCCCAAGGAGATGCAGTTCAACAAAGGTAGGAATGTTAGTCCGATAGTTGAAGTTGCAGACTCATCAGACACAGAGTTTGTCGCTCTATACCTGTTGACACCGCATGAGACCGTTGAATCCACAGCATCTCCTTCAAGCATCACGGGAAGTGGGGAATTGTGTTAGTAGGGGAAGGAAAGGGAAGGTCAGGATTCATCTTGGTAGATGATATGACCAGAAAGTGAAACATAATCGTTGCCTTCCGAGCTACGACGCTATAAGAAGGACTTTTCACATCTTACCGCCGGCGTGCCATCCGAGCAACGATGCTATGGGAAGGACTTTCAAAATTAAATGTTATTGTATTTATCGATTTATTCGGCGACGTGCAATTTTAAATAGATCAGGAAACATAATCGTTGCCTTCTGAGCTACGACGCTATGAGAAGGACTTATCAATTCCTCAATCGCGATTTTTCACATCTACCGCCGTCGTGCCATCCGAGCAACGATGCTATGGGAAGGACTTTCAAAATTAAATGTTATTGTATTTATCGATTTATTCGGCGACGTGCAATTTTAAATAGATCAGGGAAACAGTATTTTAAGTATTTTAAGTATTTTAAGTATTTTAAGTATTTTAAGTATTTTAAGTATTTTAAGTATTTTAAGTATTTTAAGTATTTTAAGTATTTTAAGTATTTAAAGTATTGAAATTATTTTAAGTATTTAAAGTATTTTAAGTATTTTAAGTATTTTAAGTATTTTAAGTATTTTAAGTATTTTAAGTATTTTAAGTATTTTAAGTATTTTAAGTATTTTAAGTATTTTAAGTATTTTAAGTATTTTAAGTATTTAAGTATTTTAAGTATTTTAAGTATTTTAAGTATTTTAAGTATTTTAAGTATTTTAAGTTTTTTAAGTGATTTTAGTATTTTAAGTATTTTATGTATTTTAAGTATTTTAAGTATTTTAAGTTTTTTAAGTATTTTAAGTATTTTAAGTATTTTAGGTATTTCAAGTTTTTTAAGTATTTTAAGTATTTTAAGTATTTTAAGTATTTTAAGTATTTTAAGTATTTTAAGTATTTTAAGTATTTTAAGTATTTTGAGTATTTTAAGTATTTTAAGTATTTTAAGTATTTTAAGTATTTTAAAAATTTTAAGAATTTTAAGTATTTAAAGTATTTTAAGTATTTTAAGTATTTCTAGTATTTTTAGTATTTTAAGTATTTTAAAGTTTTCAAGTATTTTAATTATTTTAAGTTAAGAGTTGAACCAGTTTTCGGCTTAAAAACTCTTTAATAAAGTATGCAAAATTTTTTTTTTTTAGTTTTTTAAGCATTTTGAGCATTTTATTTATTTTATGTATTTTGCGTATTTCAAATATTTTGAGTTTTTGAAGTATTTAATTTATTTTGCCTATTTTGAATAGTTTGAGTTTTTGAAGTATTTTAAGATTTTAAGATTTGTTGAGTATGTTGAGTATTTTATTTCGGTGTTTTTTTTATTTTTCAAATTTTCAATTCAACTCTCTATGAATCTATTTTCGTCAAATTAAAGTGTTTGATCATCTGCATTAACAAAAAAATCCCATTATTGTAATTAATCATTTATTGTAACTGGAGTTCTTAATGAGACAAAAAAATAATGGCTTAATTATACGAATTATCGATTATTCTATTATGCACTCAGACAATCAGACAATCGAGTCTGGACTGCACATGAAATCCCTTAGGTCTTTTTGTATTTAATTAAAGTTTTTGTTGTATTTTTGTATAGAAACGATCGGTACCCAAGTCAAGTTTTGAATGTTGGTTTTACTAAAGTTATGATTGTATTTTTCATTTATTTAAGGCATTTTTGAACATCACATAACTGGGACCTTTGTAAATTTAGAATTCTTCCGCAGTGACCGGTAATCAGTTCCAAGATGGCCAGATGGAGCCAGAGTACATTGGCATCACATACAATGGCCACAGTTTTAAATTTCATGAATTTTGATATGTCACAAGACAGGGTTCCTTGCACATTCCAAAATGTCCCCAGTGACCACCGGTAACCGGTGACCAGTTCCAAAGTGGCCAAGTGGGGCCAGAGTACATTGGCATCAGATACAATGGCCACAGTTTTAAATTTCATGAATTTTGATATGTCACAATACAGGGTTCCTTGCACATTCCAAAATGTCCCCAGTGACCACCGGGAACCGGTGACCAGTTCCAAAGTGGCCAAGTGGGGCCAGAGTACATTGGCATCACATACAATGGCCACAGTTTTAAATTTCATGAATTTTGATATGTCACAAGACAGGGTTCCTTGCACATTCCAAAATGTCCCCAGTGACCACCGGTAACCGGTGACCGGTTCCAAAGTGGCCAAGTGGGGCCAGAGTACATTGGCATCACATACAATGACCACAGTTTTAAATTTCATGAATTTTGATATGTCACAAGACAGGGTTCCTTGCACATTCCAAAATGTCCCTAGTGACCACCGGTAACCGGTGACCGGTTCCAAAGTGGCCAAGTGGGGCCAGAGTACATTGGCATCACATACAATGACCACAGTTTTAAATTTCATGAATTTTGATATGTCACAAGACAGGGTTCCTTGCACATTCCAAAATGTCCCTAGTGACCACCGGTAACCGGTGACCGGTTCCAAAGTGGCCAAGTGGGGCCAGAGTACATTGGCATCACATACAATGGCCATAGTTTTAAATTTCATGAATTTTGATATGTTACAAGACAGGGTTCCTTGCACATTCCAAAATGTCCCTAGTGACCACCGGTAACCGGTGACCGGTTCCAAAGTGGCCAAGTGGGGCCAGAGTACATTGGCATCACATACAATGACCACAGTTTTAAATTTCATGAATTTTGATATGTCACAAGACAGGGTTCCTTGCACATTCCAAAATGTCCCTAGTGACCACCGGTAAGCGGTGACCGGTTCCAAAGTGGCCAAGTGGGGCCAGAGTACATTGGCATCACATACAATGGCCACAGTTTTAAATTTCATGAATTTTGATATGTCACAATACAGGGTTCCTTGCACATTCCAAAATGTCCCCAGTGACCACCGGGAACCGGTGACCAGTTCCAAAGTGGCCAAGTGGGGCCAGAGTACATTGGCATCACATACAATGACCACAGTTTTAAATTTCATGAATTTTGATATGTCACAAGACAGGGTTCCTTGCACATTCCAAAATGTCCCTAGTGACCACCGGTAACCGGTGACCGGTTCCAAAGTGGCCAAGTGGGGCCAGAGTACATTGGCATCACATACAATGGCCACAGTTTTAAATTTCATGACTTTTGATATGTTACAAGACAGGGTTCCTTGCACATTCCAAAATGTCCCTAGTGACCACCGGGAACCGGTGACCAGTTCCAAAGTGGCCAAGTGGGGCCAGAGTACATTGGCATCACATACAATGACCACAGTTTTAAATTTCATGAATTTTGATATGTCACAAGACAGGGTTCCTTGCACATTCCAAAATGTCCCTAGTGACCACCGGTAACCGGTGACCGGTTCCAAAGTGGCCAAGTGGGGCCAGAGTACATTGGCATCACATACAATGACCACAGTTTTAAATTTCATGAATTTTGATATGTCACAAGACAGGGTTCCTTGCACATTCCAAAATGTCCCTAGTGACCACCGGTAACCGGTGACCGGTTCCAAAGTGGCCAAGTGGGGCCAGAGTACATTGGCATCACATACAATGGCCATAGTTTTAAATTTCATGAATTTTGATATGTCACAAGACAGGGTTCCTTGCACATTCTAAAATGTCCCCAGTGACCACCGGTAAGCGGTGACCGGTTCCAAAGTGGCCAAGTGGGGCCAGAGTACATTGGCATCACATACAATGGCCACAGTTTTAAATTTCATGAATTTTGATATGTCACAAGACAGGGTTCCTTGCACATTCCAAAATGTCCCTAGTGACCACCGGTAACCGGTGACCGGTTCCAAAGTGGCCAAGTGGGATCAGAGTACATTGGCATCACATACAATGGCCAAAGATTTGAATTTCATGAATTTTGATATGTCACATGACAGGGTTCCTTGCACATTCCAAATTGTCCCCAGTGACCACCGGGAACCGGTGACCAGTTCCAAAGTGGCCAGGTGGGGCCAGAGTACATTGGCAATACATAAAATGTCCTCCGTTTTTCACAAAACAGGGTTCCTTGTCAATTCCGATATTTGCACCCAGTGGAACAATATGGTAAATGAACAGAAAAAGTAATTCGGAAATTGTGAAAATCGTACCATGAAATCGTGAATATTATGAGTTTTACTTTACGAATTTTTGAACTATGCATATTGGGCACGAATAAACCAGTAGCCGTGAATAAATATGCATGATTAGACATGCCCGAATATACTCGTAAACGTGAATTAAATTCATGAATTCATAAAAAAAAATCACGAATTCATGAAATTTATGCATGATTTCATGAAGTTTATACATGATATCTCGAATTTTTTACGCCTTCAAAATAAATCATAAAAATATTCCAGAACTCATGAATTTTGTGCACGAATTCATGCATAAAAATTCACGATTTCATGAATTTTATGCATGAAATCATGAATTTTTATTCACGATGTATATTTTTTCGACCGTAATCATGAATTTTTATTCATAAAATCGTGAATATTTTTCACGACTACATGCATCTATTTCATGAAATCATGAACATTATTCACGTTTACGAGTGAAATCGGCCATGGAAAGTCATGCATATTTATTCACGATTCCTGGATAATTCGTGCCCAATATGCATAGTTCAAAAATTCGTAAAGCAAAATCGCGATATTCACGATTTCATGGTACGATTTGCATGATTTCCGGAACACTTTTTTTTCCGTGAAGAAATTGATTTCACCTCTTCGTCTGAGTTAAAAAAAAAAACAAAATTTGAGAATCGCATTGTGTGTCAAATCAACTATAGTCTATATTAAAAGATTGTCGTTTAACTTTGAAAATTGTGTAAATTTTAAGAAGTTATATTTGAAGGTGTAATACAGGGGTGCTCAAAGTTTTTGGAGGCCGGGCCAAATTTGAAGCTCAAATGAGCTTGCGGGCCAAATAAAATATTTATAAAAAAATACGTTATTTTAATTTATAAGACTAGAAAAAAAATCTATCAGCAGAAGTTTTTTTTTTAATTTCTGATATTTTTTCAACATTTTTTTAATTAAAAATAATGAAAGACACAAAAGCTTTTAGCTGAATGTACTTGTACTCTCCGTGAAATTTTACAGTTTTTTTTTTATATATTTTGAAAACGGTGACATGTAATCTGCCTAATTTAGTATCGGCGTAATTTTATCTTAAAATCAAGTGTGACTAATTAAATATCGTAATTTTATCTTTGAATTACGTGTGAATAATAAGAAATCTTTGAGAGCAAGAAATTTAACAATTCCATGAAACAATTTTTAGAAAATGTTTTAAGCACCCGTAAAGATGAATTGTAAATGTAAACATTTTAGCAAAAAAAAAATTATTCATCGAATTTTTTTATGATCCAGAACATGCTCAAAATGATTTTAAACGCAAAGGATTGCATTTTTAATTGATTTCAGCTAATTGCACTTCAATTTCTATCGATATTTTGAATTTTTTTATTGAATTAAATTTGCCCATGAGCCAATTTGTAATAATGGGAGGAGGGGAGGGTTCTCGAAAAAACTATGTAAAATACTTGCAACAGCCTTACTCCTCCGATTTCAACATTTAATCTGCCTTAATCCTGAAAGACTGAATTTTCAAAAAATGTTCGATGAATATTTACTAGTTTCACTCACATTGAAACTTTTGAAACTGTGTCCTAAAATAGGGATCAAAACATTAATAAATCATTAGTATTTTTATCAGCAAAAAAAAGATAAGCATAAAAATGTTTAGAATAAACCTTACTTTTGAAAAAGTAAAAAATCACTTTACAAGTGATCATCGGGCCATTATACATGATTATTCAAAATGGGTCCGCGGGCCACAAAAAATCACCTCGCGGGCCACGTTTGGCCCGCGGGCCATACTTTGGTCACCCCTGGTCTATAGCGACCCTCGAATACTAGCCGATTTGGCTCAAAATTGGCACAGTTACTTATATTTTCCTAAAGAATCAAGCCAGGATTTTTATTGTCACCCTTTTGTACAAGTGGTTGAAGAAAATCCCCTAACTAGCCAAGAATATTTATCTAAATACACTGTAAAAAATGTGTAAATTTCAAAGGTTTAACCATTTACCTGGAATAGTGGTGAATTTACACATTTTTATAGGTAAACTATGAGAGAATGATCTCAACAATCTGGAAAGTAGATTTTTCATGAAGAAGATTTTTTTTCTTTAGATTGAAAAAATGTGTAAATTTGGAAGGTCGAATGTAACCTCTTTTGTGTGGCAATTTTACTTCAATTTAGAATGAAAAAGTGACATCCATAGTAACATTTTTAAACTTCCAGGTTTTATCAGGGTTCTGAAAACCATCATGTAACCTAAATAGGCTTTTATGGCCTACTTAAAACCTGAAATGTTACTAGGGATTACACCAGAAAAGTGATAAAATTACACATTTTCAGAGATAGGGTTACACATTTTTTCTTGCATAAGATGTACCTACCCTTCCCAGATGTTTTTTTTTCGTCGGTGTGCCTTCCGATCAGCGATTATGTAGGAAGAACTTCTTTTATTAAAATGATGTGTGCAATATCATAAACGTGAAGGTTTGGTTGACATGGCATGATTTTTCGTTCAAGGACATAAATTTTGCGTCCCTATCAATATTTGACAAAATTCGTTTCACAAGATATTTAGATTAGTGCCCTACAAATGCTGATACTTTTTGGTAACGAAGGGTAGATTAGATTAGATATCACTTTCAAATCTCGGGTGAATTTTCAATAAGCCATTAGAGCCATTGGTAAACAAAGCCCTTTTTGCATCAGTATTCGACCTACTTACCATAAACCAACTTCAAAAATGCTTGAGATTATTCATCTACACGTTCTTCAAGTACCCTAAATGTTGTTGCAATTTGAAGAAAAACGAAAATTAGTGTCGGAGGTCACGGTGGCTCTTACGGCTTTTTGAAAACTCACCCGAGATTTTCACTATTGCAAATAAACTTTGACAAATCAGAATGTCAATGTATTTTTGATAAAACCAGACAAGATTAAATCATTATACCCAACGTAGGCAATACATGGCACATCCAATCGCGATCACGGTGATGGTACCAACAGCCATCAAAGCTCACCCACCAGCTTAAAACCAACAAAACCACTCCAACCGTGAACAGATTGTGCCACGTTTGTGTCGCTTTTCACCAACGACACGCGAGACATGACTACATCGCGAAAGCTTCCACAATACTACACCCCCAGCACCAGCAGGGTACCATATCACGTGCATCTCTGTTAGTCATGTGTACACACAGGTGCATCGGCGGAAAACGTGTAGGTTGTAAGGTAAACCGTGTTCAAACATGTAGATGGAAAATAATTAAATGTTCTTTCAAAGAGAAAAAAATGCAAAATTGTTACAAATAACAATCGCGACAACATGGAATGCAACCAAAAATCTCAATTAAAAATGTATAGTCGATGAAACGGACGGAAAGCTCCAACTTTCCACAAACGAAACACTAATCGATATTTTGTTCTGTCATTAAGAGCTTTATAACAGTAATTGTTTCCCCGAGAGCGACATTTTTTCCACTCTATTCCATTGTTTGGACGATGGTGTCTAGTTTTTTTTTCAACGACTTTTCGTCTCCCTCTATTTATACTCTATCGATCTCCCATAAAAGGGAAATTAGTCTCCTGGGAGTGAAACAAAAACGAGCAAAGCCAAACCAAAAAAAAAGCTCCACGGAAAAACTGTGTTTTGTTTTGTTTTCCCCAACCGCACCCCCACCGCAGTAGCAAAAGAGGACGATAATTGTACTTACATAATCGACCGAAGCTGTGCGATAGTCGCTTTTTGAGCTTCTGCAGGGCACCTCCTTTTTTCTCACGCATTGTTACTCCTGGAAAAAAAAAACAGAGAAGGAAATGAAAATGTTAATGCTGATTATATGGCACACCATTGTGTAAGGTGGGTTTGGCGCCGGAATTCATCAGCGCGCGCCGGTTTTTATTGGGTTCTTTAAATTAGGTTGAATAACCCGAGGAGCTTAGATCGGGTCTGGAATAAGGTGTGTGGATGGAATAGTTCTGTTAAAAGTTTGCAAAACTTGGCATGATTTGGGCAAGGCAAGATTATATTTTCATCATTATTATTGGCATTTGTTCCACTC
The DNA here is from genome assembly GCF_015732765.1 of Culex quinquefasciatus. Lineage (NCBI taxonomy): Eukaryota > Metazoa > Arthropoda > Insecta > Diptera > Culicidae > Culex > Culex quinquefasciatus. The sequence continues at coordinate 144,560,287 of NC_051863.1, read as the reverse complement.
ACAAAATGTATAACGATCTGTCATATAATTCAAACGCCGACGGATTAAACGCAATTCTCAAACTGCTTCCCATGTTTAATATCTATCCAATCGTCTGATGCGAGATGAATTCCGCATGTCAAAAGAAGGCATTTTGCATAATTAGTTTATCCAGGCAAGTCTTCATAAAAACTTCCGGGCTGATCATGCAAAATAAATAAATAAATCGGTACCTTGTGAAGGAATTTTAAAATTGATTTAGCGTTTTCAGCAGGTAAGTTATGTAAGTTTGTTGATTATATTCATCAACAGGCTACAGGCTATTTCAACAAAATACTTTTCTGTGAGTAAGCTAAAGTAGTCAAAAGTGATTAAGATCACGCAGATTTCAGACTGTTAAAAAATTAGTACACGAAAAAAACCGTTTCAATTCTATCATTGAAAGTTGGATTTGGAAAATATGTATTTTTTTACTTTCGCATTATTTTTACAGGACAAAAAAAAACCTATGAAAAATATCAAAATTCAATTTAAAATACAATCTGATTTTCAATCCAGAATGACCCGAGCAGGGGTAAATAACACGGGAATACCAACATTTGGTATTACTTGGGCTAATAACAGCGACCAAAATGTGCCCTTGGTTGCCCAGTAATAGATGGTAAAATACCATGAAATCATACCAAAGTCTTGTATGTGAAAGGGCACAACAATACCAAAACATGTTATTCCAAAGGTAAAATAATACCACAAAATAAAATCATTTCAATACCAAGTTGAGGTCTTCTGGATTTTTGAACATTGGTTGAATACCAAAACTTGGTATTGCCATGGTTTTATTTTTAGGTATTCCCGCGCCCTTGGAAAATCAGATTTTGGTATTCCTGTGGTCTTCCACAAACATGGTTTTGGTATGATTTCATGGTATTTTACCATCTATTACTGGGCAACCAAGAGCACATTTTGGTCGCTGGTATTTGCACAAGTAATACCAAAATTTGGTATTTTCATACCATTTTTAGTGCAGCAGTTGCAGTTTGTGAAAAAACGGAAATGATCCATATGCAACAACCAAATCTACTCACCTGATGATTCCATGTTGTTCTTAGTGATATTCTTCACCACACCGAATGCATTTGTCATTGATGAACGGCCTGTGCTTGAAGTTCTTGAAGCTTCTGAAAAATAACAAGATTGAAAAATAAGTATTATTAAAATGAAACCGGATTGAAATTCACCAAAATTCAATAATCTGTTGATTGACTCGTTTTTCAAAGTATTTGGTTATCCCGACTTAAAGAAATTTCAACGTTTTTGAAAAAAAATATTAGTGAGTATATCACAAAAAAATCAGCTTTAACATTTTTATGTTTCAAGTCATTTTAGCGCAAAATTAATTATCTCGCCAAAATTTTTAAAAATTCCATAGTTTCAGAGAAAATTGATGAAACCTTTCAATACCAAAATAATACCAAAATGTGCCATCCTGACTTCGAAAATTTTCCACAATTTCAAGTCATGTCTGTAGGGGTATATCAAAATGTTTAAAATCAAGTTTGAAATTTCCGGTTTTCAATGAAAGCATTCGCTTTGAGACATCATTTTAGCGCAAAATTAATTATTTTGTCAAAATTGGTCAAAATTTTCCCATAGTTTCAGAGGAATTTGATAAAACATTTTAATACCAAAATAATACCAAAATGTGCCATCCTGACTGAGAAAATTTTCCACAATTTCAAGTCATTTCTGTAGGGGGTATATCAAAAATGTTTAAAATCAAGTTTGAAATTTCCGGGTTTCAATGAAAGCATTCGCTTTGAGACATCATTTTAGCGCAAAATTAATTATTTTGTCAAAATTGGTCAAAATTTTCCCATAGTTTCAGAGGAATTTGATAAAATACTGTAATACCAAAAGAATACCAAAATGTGGTGTTCGACCAATGACAAATTCTGCAATTTTGCAATATCAAAACAATACCTTAAATTGGTATGATACCACATTTTGCTCTTGCATAATCCTTAAGACAAATTTTCAAGGGTCCAGGAATACCAAAATATGGGATTGATACCAGAGAAAGGTATTATTATGCATTTCCCTTGTTATTTACCCATGCTCGGGGACTAAACACATTTGTTAATAAAGTGCATCGTTTTCATGTGCTAAAACCATTTTTCTAATACATTACATTGTTTTGAAGGAAAAGCACTACCTCTGCGAAAAATAATTTCCAATAGATGAAAAAAATCCAAAAATTCAATTTAAGACTTGATCAAACCTCCAAAAGTTTAAAAATTATGAAAAAATTTTTTTTTACCTAAATGCCCATATGTTTTCATCTCATTTTTCAACTGACGATATCTCCTTCTTTTTTCAATTCACAATGCCAAAAGAAGAAACTGCTGTGAAATTTTCAGCTCTTTCATTTCATTTTTCAATTTGAACTTCGGTTGTTTTATTTTTGATGGTAGAGCTTTAAGTATGACCCGTTAACTACTCTAAAATTATTTAGGATTTTTAAATCCTCAATTTCCTTCAATTTCAACATATTGGAAAAAAAAAAATCCATTCTTCAATTTAAAAGGCTATCTGACATTTAAATTCGACTAAATTGGGGACGCAGAACTCGAATTTGATGTTTAAAGTAAGAACATTAAAAATATTTTAAAAACATTTTTTTTGGTCATGACCTTCGGATAATCAAGTCAGGACTGTAGATTTACCCATCTTTTTCATACGATTTGAAAATGTTATGTTTTGAAGATTTGAAGAAGACAAAACAAAAGGTTTTTTACGGGAATTCTGAAGTTCTTAGACATTTTAAAAAAAATTTTGTCGAAATATCAGGGGGCATAAACATATTTTTTTCAGAAAACATCTAAATTCTTAGGAAATTTAAGTGCAATCAGCTGAAATCTTTTAAAAATGCATTCCTCTGCGTTTAGAATCTTTTTTGAATGTTAACGGGTTTATTGAAAAATAAAAAATAATTTTAGTGAATTTCAATGTGCAACATCGCAAAACATTTATTTTTTGCCAAAATTATTTTTCGTCGAATTTTAAATTTTTGAGAACAAATAATTGAAAATCAACTAAAAGAGTGAATGATGCCTTTTCCAATTTTTTTCATTGATGTGAGTTTTACTTGTAGAGTTTACACTTTAAAGACTCGAAGATTCTCATAAAAATGTATCCTTTTTTAGGTAAAATAACAACAATAAATATGTCTGAGTAGTCACAGTTTATTCTGAGGAATGGGTAATGTGAATGGATTTCTGGGTAATAACAAACCTTTGAAACCTGTCTGAAATGTCAATCTAAAAAACATAATGTTTTCTTTTAATAATTTGTAATTTAAGAATTATTAAACGTCTAGCTTTCACAGCTTTCGAGACATGAGTTGATAAACAAAATGTTTTAACTCTGTAAGTCAAACAAGAAAGTTCAGTTTCAAAACATATATTTTGGAAAACTTCTAGATTCAACAAAGATAGGTTAATATTGCATGAAAAATTTTGTTTGTTTTTTCAAGATAAAAAAAATGGCACACATTAAAACAGTCATAAATAAATTCAAAGCAAATCTCGCCGCACAAATGCCCACTTGAACCTCGTAAATCATTCCATTAAATTGGCCTCTAACGATCTCTCGCCATTCAAAACCACGTTATTACAATATAAACCCGTAGAGCGATGCCTTCTACCATCGTTTTCCTCTCCAGACCGAAATCGATGATTTGTTCTCCAAAGTGCTAATTGAAGTTTTTATCACCGTTTGAGAAAATCCATCCTCAGCAGCTGGGTCCGATTGCAGGAGGGGGATGAACGAAATAATTGTTGATGCTTGGGTTGGAGGAGCTCGCAGCAAATAAAAAAACTGCGGGTGCTAATTTATGCTAATGATTGTAATTATCCGTAATTCACGGATCGCTAAAAATAGCGCCCAAGCGCTCATTTCCGCACGCATTCGCATGTGTCACTGCAGGATTTAAAAAAACGAAACTGACACATTTTAAATGAAAGAACACTTTTTGCAAGGCTATCGTTTTGCAAACATGAAAGGTGAATAAAACCCACCCAGAAACGGCCCAACCAAAAGCCGACAGGGCAACAATCCGTGACAGATGCAGATTGACATGTCAGACAAGTCTGCTGCTCGAGTTGGGGCGTTTCCACTTCCAACAAACCCCGTCACACGATTACGGTTGTTTGTCAACCGTTTGTCGGTGGTGTGCTATCTTGTCACAATAGCCTGTTTTGTTGAACAGAAACTTTTCTGATTTGAAATTTGAAGGTAGTTTCAAAAGTTCGAACCACAAGCCAAGATATGATGATTTGCTCAAGAGAGTATGACCACGACGATTCTGCTGGGAGAGCGGAATGTGCGTGGAAACAGCAATTTGGACTCCGATCGACAGGTCCAGATATCGTGAATACCGGTGTGTCATTACCGGCGGCGATTTTCAAGACATTTCATATGAATATGAATTGAACGCGGACACCAGGAGTGAACTGAATCGAGACAAACGACGCATACGCAGAGTTACAGGAAGTGCGGTGACCTCGGATGGAGAGCGATTACGGCATCAGTGCGGATTGTCGCCGCTGGTGTAATTACTTCGGACAATGTCGCACGTGCCCACGGTGGAAGCTGAATTGCAATCGGAACTTTGTATTGATTGAATCCCACAATCAGTGGCGTTGCTTTACCATCAATTGCTTAGAATGTTGTTGTTTATTTTTTTAACGTGACTTTAACTTAGAGTACTTTGAATGAATTGGTAACAAATTGCTTTGTGGAGTACTATGGGCAGTTATTAGAACATTTGGGGACGAGAAAAACATTCAGATCTTCATTCAGAAGGTTCAAAATCGTATTTTTGTATATTCTGGGAACTCTAGTGAAGGTAGATGTGGGGTTAGGGAAGAGGGTTACATAATATGCAAAATATTTTTGCAATTTTCCAACCAATGTAAAAGCAATAATTTCGTTGCATGTTATCCTTTATCTAGTAACAACACTCTTCGCAACAGTTCCACGTGAAAGCACCATGTTGTTCGCGATAAGCACTTGGCACGCACTTTGTATGTTGCCTTTAATCACCACTACATTGTGCAGTGCTACAAGTGCACTAGTGAGCGCATGTAATTGCTCCCAACCGCTAACATCACAGCAGAACCCAGTGCACTCACCCCCTCGCAACTCGACGCCGCGCCCATGAACCTGACCTTTTGCGTAATCTTTCTCCACACTCGAAGTAGCGTTCAGCTGCGTAACAGGTCTCTTTCCCCTCGGAGGCTAGAAGGCCTGTAGGCCGGTCGCGTAAATTACCGCACGTGGTAATTATAATCGTTTGCGCGCGATCGCGGAACAAACTCGCGAGGGCCACCGCTGGACGAGCTGACGATGCGGTCGTTCATCCTTGTCAATTGAAACTCATCGTGTGTTCTGCTTGAAGAGGGACTTTACGGAACCGAGCTCGATAAGAATCTTACAGTTATCGCGTAAATGCGACAATTGAACGAATTCCTGATGCGTCAATGGATGCAGTTATACACTTCTGAGCAATGACAACTGAATGACATTGTTGTAGCGAGGAACAGTAACTGCGAAGGCGTCAATCGAAATAACAGGACATAACAGGAGTTTGGTTACAAAAGTCAACACGTTGTGCTGTAGTAATCTAGACAAAAATGAGGAACTTGTTGGGTTATGAAAATATTTGGGCAACTGGCTAGAACGCCGCCGTAAACAATTGAGACGATAACAGTAAGCAACAAACGGCACATCGCCCACCTCGGGTTACCGCTACGCGACGATAGCGCCGCTAGACAGGTTGTTGACTTTCGTTTCAGGAACTACTGATACCAGCAGACCTCCTGATGACACGTACGGTATAGCCACCGTAGACACCCAAATTTATGCGGAACTGACCTAAATACCATATAAAAGCAACAGAGGTCATCCGGTCAAACATCAGTTCACGTCGTGCATCCAGAATGGCCAGTAGGATCGCAGCGCTCGTCACGATATCCCTGTGCATCGTGCAACAAGGGACCGCGAGGCAAACAGTTCCCTCCAACTCGGTGTTCATAAAGCGGGCCCTCCCGCTGAAGACCCACGTCAGCTTGGACAGCTCCGAGGAATCGTTCTTCCCCCAGCGATATCCCATGGATGCCATGAAGGCCCCCTCCTCCGTACGAATCCTGGATCCCAGCGTACTACTCCCTCCTGAGTCCCGACGTCCAACCACTGAATCGCCAGTTCAGAACATCCCGTCGTACGAGGAACCAACGATTTCACCCTTAAAGCGTCAAATCATGTACGAGGCAGGTACGCCCGAGCAGGAAGATCTGTTTCCGCTTAGAATCGCTGAAGAGAACAGCGGAAGTGTCAAGCACTACAACTACAACAGCAATGACAACGCGGGCAGCAACTGCAAGCAAAAGTGTCCCGAGCAGACCAACATAGGGGCAGCGGTGGTGGCACCCGAGTGCCAGGACCAGTGCAACTACGAGCTGGTCGAGAGGCGGACCTTCATCTGTCGACCCAAAGACACGGTGGTGCACCTGCTGAAGAGTAAGGCCAAGGGCTGCGACTCGTTGGCTGCGGCCGCCAGCAGCAGCAACGCCGGCCGGATAGGAGTGATCGAGAACGCCAAGAACAGTGCGCCGGAGGAAATTGTGGAAATTGATCGGTACTTTAGACATTGAGAGGGAAGACTGTTAGCATTTAGTGGTATAAGGTGTTGTGTTAATAAATGATAATTAGAATTGATCGCTCTGCTTTCAAAAGGCCTGAGTATCTACCGTCGTAACAAGCAAGACTTTGTCGGATTTTGACCCCGGATCATACTTACACAGCTTCAGTGAGTATGGTTTACTACTTTCTTGATTTGTTGGGATACCCTAGGTCATCTGAGCTTCCATTTGTACGCCGTGTTCCGGGGTAAAATTCGACAATATCTTACTTGTTACCAAAGCAGAGGTCCGAACTGAAGCAGTTGAGTTTATTGAATAGTCAATAGTGGAAAGATAGATCTCCAACTCTAACTAAGATACTCTTGCTTCAATCTTTGCCGAATCCACGGCAAATCCAATTACATTCAACCCCGGGCTGCTTTAAGTAGACCCACCAAGGACTCATCTACAGCCCAAAAAATACGCGCACTCAGCTTCACCCAAATCGGCTCGGACCAACCCAAAGCTTGGCAGCCTATTACGTGCGAATTTACAAGGCCGTGCGCGGTGCGAGAAGTAATGACAGTAATTCATTATCGCACAAATAGCCATCAACAGCGAACGGTTCGCGAGCGGCAAAATGTAACAATCATGATCATCACGTGGTTTGACCGGACCAACCCCCAGCGCAGAAGACTGCGCCAGCTGACGCAAATTGAAGCTCGTTTCAAGGCAAATGGGAAGTAATTTCTGCCGTCGGGTTTTATCGGCAAGAAAAGTTTTTTTTCTTCAGTTTTTTTCTGCAACTCTGCAGGAAGAACTTCCAATAAATCCTGCCGTATAGCGTGGCGAACGATATCAACAGATGTCTCGCCAATTAATCATGATGTTTTCGATATTGTGAGCTGGCTAGCGTGACCGTTAAAAAACTGGGAGATAATTGGTTCCTTGCGTGTTGGCTGGTGTACTGCGGGAGTTACAAAGACAATTAGTTGTAATTAAACGAACTGGATGAGCTGAGCGTTTTTCGTTCATTGCTTTTAGTGTATTGCAAGTTCGTCAATATAAGTTTAAAAGGCCATCCTCTCGTGTAACGCGTAACGCAAAGTCTTTCTAACATTTAACTATGACCCGGACCAATCGTTTGATATGTATTTGAAACGCCCTTCCGAAAAGTCCAAAATATTGCAGATCTGGCAAGTCGTTTTAAGTCAAGATGACCTGCATGATTTGAAGCAAAATGATGCGACCACCGTTTGGGTGGACCACACGGAAAGGAGTTACATATAAAATTTTACAACTCAAATAAGCTGGTTTGAAATTGATGAAACAGATTTTTTTTGGTTGAATTATCTAAAATTACAGGCAAAACTACCAACTTGAGATTGGTGACATAGCTGACCTTGATTTCTGATTTGATAAATCAGAACTGTTCTATCGTTTAAAGCTTTTTTAAACAATATTTTAAGTATTTTAAGTTTTTTGTATTTAAATTTTTTTAAGTATTTTCTGAATTTTCAGAATGTTTTGTACTTTAAGTATTTAAAATATTTCAGTTTTTTTTTCTTTTCATTAGTTGAAGTATTGTTAATATTGTAGGTATTGTTAGTATTGTATTGCTGAGATATCGACATTAAAAAATGGTGGGCTGTTTGGGTGAGACTTAGAAAACATCAATTTTCCTGTTATCAAACCTTTGCATTGCAATATCTCAGCAACTAAAGGTCGTATCAACAAAGTCCGAAGAAGCAAAATATAGAGATTTTTCTCAGCTTTTCAAAAATATTTTTTTCAAAAGTGTACAAACATGTGCACTAATTTAAAAAAATTAAAAACTGCGACTATTTTCAAAAAAGTCACCTAAATATGGATTTAACTTGAAAACGGTGCACTTTATCAAAATTTTACTAAAGTACTTTTTGATTGCAAATTTAATTTTACATCAAAAAATAAAGTTGAAAAATTTTTGCGACCAAAATTTCGATTTTTTGAAAAAATCAGTATTGATTAAAAAATTTATAACTCGGTCAATGATTTTTTGCACAACCTGAAAATTTCTGAAAAGTTGGCATTTTATGTCCTCTAAAACATATCAAAAAATAAAAAAATTAAAAATAGTGTTTTTTTGCAAATCAAGTTTTAGTGATAAAAAGTTACATAAAAAAAATCACCAAATTTTTTTTACCGTGTATCATTTTTTTCCAGTGTAGTCCGTATCCATACCTACAACTTTGCCGAAGACACCAAATCGATCAAAAAACTGCTTCAAAAGATACAGATTTTTGAATTTTCATACATCATTTTTATATGGACAGCTGCGAAATTTGTATGGAAAATTATATGGACAAACTAATGATGCAAAATGGCTTCTTTGGGCATACCGAAGGCACCAAAAAAGTTTCAGTCGGATTAAAAAATACAAAAAAATCGAATGACCGAAATCCTATAGAACTGCTCATTTGAAGTATTTAAAGTATTTAAAGTATTTGAAGTATTTAAAGTATTTGAAGTTTTTGAAGTATTTGAAGTATTTGAAGTGTTTGAAGTATTTGAAGTATTTGAAATATTTTAAGTGCACATTTTGATAAATTATTCCCGTTGGGTGTATAATAATCGTACCTATACGTTGCTCTGAGACTTTTTACATTCATAAAATGCGCTTCTTTCCCACATCTGCCCAAACTCAAAAACAGAAAAAACAACGCAATAACAGCTGCAGATGCAAAGTGCAAGGTGTTTCTGCAAATAATGACTCAGCGCACGCCGACCTGTCATACAACTGGGCCACGGGCATGGCAAAGATCGTCAAATATGAACCCGTCCGTTCGTCCGTCAACAACCTTGTTCACCTTTTATCGTGCACGCGGACCAAAAACCACTTTAGGATTCGCAGCGGTTCGCGCGTAGTCGGGCAAAAGACCAAGAAAATTGCCCGTAAATGCAGGAATAAGCCAAACAAGCGTGTTTTGTGCCGATGTGGTTGACCTCGCGGGTCTTCGAAGGAGGGGGGGCACCTTAGATACCCTTCGGGGTTTTTTTACGACTCTTCGGAGTAGTTTGAATGCGATTTTATTGTTTGGGAATCGGATATTGAATCAGACGAAGATTTATATGAAAGTGGTATAAATAATTTAAAGTTTCTGTGAAATTGAAAAAAGTTTGATCGAAGATACCAAATTCAATGTTGAAAAAACCTAACAACAGACTAAAGTGTTCAAGCTTTTCTGCTCAATATACCAGAGCTACAAAAAAGTACACTTCAATAGCAAAAAAATGCTTCAACTTTCCGGCACTCTGAAGCTCTCGTTCTAGTGGTTGCCATTTTCACTGTTTTGCAGTTGAATGCAGTTTTGCACTTGGAAGTTCACATTACACGCTATTTAGCTATTATTGCCGGCCACGTCGAATTGACTGCGCTCAACAACTTTATCAAAAAGGCAGCCACACCAACCAAATCCGGCTGACTGGCAGTGTAGCTTTGGGATGGGTTCTTCAGAAAATCACATTCTTGTTGATTTTGTTTATTTATCATACTTATTTATTTTGATTAAAAATTTACCATAAATGACATCTTATCAATAATCAATTATCAATAAAAATCATAGTGTATTTTAGACAACTTAAAACTGCTAACTTTACAGAGAGTTGTTCACACATGCCGGTAAAGTTTCCACCGACTGGACGCAGATTTTACAAAGCTTGCGCCTTCCGGTGTAAACTTTGAAGAGAAATCGAAAGTGAACTTTTCATGAGTTTGGTGAAAGGACCCCCCACCCACCAATATGGATGAGGCCACCCTGCTAGGTGAATTGATGTCCCGTGCTGATGGCGCTGGTATGATTTTCCTGATACATTTTTTTGTTTCGGGCGGCTTAATTTCATTTCGAACCACCCAGGCGTAATTTGATGCACTCTGATTATGCAGTTATTGTTTCCCGACGGTTTCGCAGCCGTCTGCAGCTTTTTTTTTATGCGTTCCTTCCAACGAACCAAAAGCGTTCAACCTGCGTCCATTTCGACGATGATGGTTTAATTTGAGCGAGCGCGCGCAAAAAAAAAAAAGCCTGCAGCACGCGAATTAATATGCGAATAATTAAATTTTCTTCCGGCGCGTCTGGCGGAGCTTTCCGTGCGCAGCGGTTTTGGTATTGTTTCGATTTTGAGTGCCATTTTTTTTTTTTAAATCTAATTTTATGTTTTATTGGGTTTGCCCATCCGGTGCTGAGAGGGAGGAACTCGGTACGCCTGACTGGTGCTTTTGATAACGCTAACGGGATTCATTTGGCTTATTGTGCAGTTTTTAAATGACTCTGGAAATATAATTGTGCGGTTAAGTACTGCAATTAAATTTGCGGAAAGAAGTGATGTAATTTTTCTTAATAGGATCTGTATTATTGTTTTAGCGTGTATTTTACACATTTAAGATAATGTGATAACCAACTGCTTACGACAGTTTATGTTTACATTAGGAAAGAGTAGAATGAATTCTTTATTGACACTTCGAAATTGTTTTGCAAGAATTAACAAAAAAATCCGGTCTCAAGTTTTTTAAAGTTTCATAGACTCTATTGATAAAAGACATTTTTTGGCCAATTTTCAAGTGATTATATAAGGCATTCCTCGGAGAGGAAGCTAAAAATACATTAATCATTGTTATAGAATGTATCTATTTTTTTAAATTCAAATCAAATAGTTCTATGATATTCTATCAAATCTTATAATATTCTTCCTTTACGATTTTTAGGCCTAAATAAGGCTGGTACAAATATTTTTAAAAGTTTTTGTCACCCCCTTCAAAATTGGCCCGAAAAATCAGGGGGCAAAAAAATATTTTTCAATAAACTTCAAAATTTCAATGAACATTCAAGTGCAACCAACTGAAATCAAATTAAAATACATTCTCCTGCGTTTAAAATCATTTTTAGCATGTTTGGGTTTATTAAAAATCTAAATATTTTTGAAAATTTTCAATGCAAAATCTTTTTTCGATACAATTTTTGTTTTTGTCAGATCTTAGATTTTGAAACCTAATGATTGCAAAACAACTGAACTAGTGTAAAATGCATTTTAAAACACTTTTTCATTTAAATGTGAAGACTATGGCTTGTTATTTAAATTTTTATATTTTTATTTTTTGCCCCCTTGACCTCGGCCAGGGCCGAGGACAAAAACTTTTTTAAATATTTGCATCGGCCTAATGGAAAAAAAGTTAATAATGAGAAAATGATTCTTATGACCATACGAAAATTATAGGCGAGTTTTCGAAATTTTGATTTTTGGGACCTATCAGGACTTAAAGGGTTAAACTTAATACACTAGTTGATTTCAGAAGAATATTGAATAAATCAAAAACTATTTCCAAAAAAAATGTTAGAAAATATTAAAAGGATTTTTTTGTTTCGAAAGGGTTTTTAATAAAAAAAAAAGTTTTGAAAAAGTTACTTTTTGCGTTTCTCTTTGTTTCGTCGTCTGTGTCTGTCGAGGGTGACGATGAACGGCCATGATCGATGACGATCAACTTTTTCAAAACTTTTTTTCGTAAAATCGCGATAACTCGTGATGTTTGTAAGCAAACCCTTTATGTTTATACATCTTTTTTTTTTTTGTAATTGTCTGCTCTACAACTTTGTAGAACATTGTTACACACTAAAAAATAATCCCGCAAAGTTAGAAAAAACACGAAATTTTAAAATGAAAAATTTTGTTCTAAATGAAAAAAATTACCCTTCTGGGTGAATGTAGATTCTAAAAGTACATTAAATTTCCCATAAAATGACATGTTCCAAAAAAATTTACAGTCAAGTAACGGAAATTGGGAGAATTTTTAAAACTTTTTTAGTGTTTTTTTCGATGAAAAATACGTTTTTTAGGAATTCTGAGTACGCCATCAAATCGGGCGTCTAATTTTCATTAAAGTCCCTTTGATACCAAATTTCTATCTCATCACCGTTTCAGGCTGCAAATTATTGAAAAACACCTCTTTTTTCGCATGTTCAAAAATGGAAGGGGTCGTACCGCCCCTCCGTCACGAGATATCAAAAAACGGACCTCGGATTCGTGATCAGGGACAAAAGCTACCCCTTAGGACAAAGTTTCACGCAAATCGAAGAGGGGTCGGGGCAACTGCTGTGTGAGTTGGCGGAGAATTACCCTAATAACATTTTTAGTTATTCTTCAAACAAATCTTTGTTATTATTTTTTGTTATTTTAACAACTAATCCGATCATCCCAATAACAGTTGAAGGTATTCTTCCATAACAAAAAATGTTTTTCCAAAGTTGTTTTGGCTCTCAACTAATATCAGACCAATAACATAAATTGTTATTTAACTCTTATGAAAATGGATTTTTCAAGAAGATTCCATAACATTTTATGTTATTTTAACAGTATTTGTTATTGAAATTGCATGAATTTTGTTATTATAGTCTGCCCGGGTTTGTAAAAATATATAGCCTTAATAGTATTTTTGAAGCTTTAATCGAGACAAAGATAGGCGTTTGATTAGAAAGGGGATATTTCCCCTATTTTTTTTTTAAAAAGGTGCAATAACCTTTTTTTGTTTTTTTCAACCGCCAAAAAGCAAAAAAAAAATATTGGACCTTCAAAAAATAAAATTCTAGAAATAGCCACAAAAGTATTCCAACATTGTAGGTGTTCCAAAATTGTGGGATGACTGTATCCCAAAAGAAACAAATATACATAATGTGTGCTATCTTTATCTTCCAAATCGAACGTTCGCCTAGAACTATTCCTGGCTACTTTATGGTAATCATCATCGTAAACAGTTGTCTCTCCGGCGTAACCTCGGCCCGCTCAGGTTCAATCTCCAACAACATAAAAACCAAAAAAAAAGAAGCAATATCCGCCTTCAACGAACCACGCTTCGTAAATCTCGTTCGATTCCAAACCTCCACAAAAAAAGAGTCGACCTCAAACGTCTTTATATCCTTCTTCTTTCTGTGTCCCGCGTAATAAAGTTCTACAACCCAAAATCTGTGTGGGTACTCAAACTACCAGCTCTGGCGGTGAGCTCCTTCTTGTACGCGGAGCCAAAGCAAATAGCTAATAATGACACCACCACCTCCACCAAGACCCAGTGTACTTTGCATGAGAGATCCATCAACCTCAACTTGACGCACCTTCCTTCTTCTCCTTCTTGATGTACATAGGCGGCTCAATTCTGACCAAACTTTAACGCGTATTGCTACGCGTTCCCGGGTTGCTCAATCTCCGATTCAGATGTTCTCCTTCAAGGTTTTCCTCACTTCGGCACAACTTCACCGCCGACACACACAACACAAACTTTGCTTTACTTTCAGAACAACTTGCTCACTGAATCTTCCTTTCCCTCGTTCAACGAATCCCACCAGCTGTGCCTCAACGGGAAGTCAGCCTCTTCCTCGCTCTTCACGTCAATTAATAATTAATTCTTCAATCTGGATCCGGGGGGGCTTCACCGTAAACTTTCACTACCGTGCGTAACGCGTTTATTGAAGTTATGTTATTGCCCCGACTGACTGTTGAATCTTTCAGGAGTCCCAAAATCTGCGCTCACTTGAACGAATCTCTTCGTTGAAACAACCCACGCGGGACAGCGATTTGTTTTGATTCTTGTCTTCGCGTTGAAACGCTCGCCTCAACGGCATTCAAGTATATCTGCTTGGGGTAGGACACTGAGCAGAACCCGCAAGACGTGGTAGCTGCGAACGCGATGTCGATGCAGCGTTAGAGCATAGATTGCTGGCTGGTGTACACGACACGACACTCGTTAACGGCAGTTATGACACAACACTGTGAGTCGAGCAGCGACACCCCGATTGGTTCTGATTAATACGCCGCGGACTCGACGCGGAGGCAAATTTGCTCGATGTTTACGAACAAGTCCCACAAAATGGAACGGTACAACACAACACGGAATATCTAGATGAGTAATACCGCACGCCTTAAATGGGAGTACTTCTTTGGTTTGGCGCGTGGGGTTCTCGCGAAAGAGACTAGACTTCGGTACAGACACTGCTGCCGACACTCCGGGGCTATGAAGTCACCAACAAGCTGGCGCAGCAGCACTTTTCGAGCAGATTATCAAAACCCGTCAAATAAGGTCACACTGAAAGGATCCGCCTGAGCTGCACCAGAACACACCACCGAATTAATTAGCTAATTAGCGAACGCATTAATCTCGACACTGCATGACGTGACGTGTCGTGACACGGAGTGGACAGGACACATGCTCTCTAATGAACTCCGCAACTCGGCGTTCTTTCAGCGCACCGAACCCCCTAAAACTCTCCACACAGAACAGAACTTCCTTCTTCAGGCCTGGGAACCCTGCGCTGAGATTACACCACTAGTGCAAGGGAAGAACCTAGATTGGCCCAGCTCACACACACAGACACACTCGCACGAGGTAGCACAGCGAACCCGGAATGACGCGCGCGATACTGAACTCCGTAACACCGCAAACGCTTCGAGAGGAGACACACTTCGACGGACGAGTACAAATTGCTACTAAACACAGTAACTTGGAGCAGTAACTAGCCAGCCAGCAAGCCTCTGTTTGGTGTGTGACCTGGTTGTGGGCGCTCTCTCGCTCTCTCTCGCACCACTACACACGCGTATTTTGTGAGAGAGGAAACGTGAAAGAGCGAATTTGTACTATCAGCGTCAGACCGAGAATTTGGTCGATAAGGCAGGCAGGTTTCATTATCAGTTGGGAACTGCTTCTGCGCTCTCGAGCAGCTCTCGCTCTCTGATATCGGACGACTGTATCAGCGGAAGCAGCTGAATTTGGAACTGTGTTTTGGTAGGACGTTGCATAGTCGTCGTAGCTATCAGCAGATTCAGCGTTGAAGGGGTGAAGGAGGATGGTTGTGGCGTTGGTTGAGGCATTTTTTGAGGGGATATCGGAGAGTTATCAGTATTGCGACGAGGGTGACGTCAACTCCTAGACCGTGATGCAGATGCAGTGCAAAACTGACTGATGGGGGATAGATACTGAGCTGATTTGAGTTCAAACTCAACTGAACTGAGTCAGATTTGGGATCTTTGTTTGGTTATCTTATCTAATTTTTTTTATCTTTTCCTACGAGCACGATTGATTTCTTAGAAAAAAAAATATTGTTTTGAATTATTTCAACTGATAACGAACTTATTTAAAAGTCACCTATTTTGCCTTCCTCACTAGGGAAAGGCTAAAAAATCATTTAATAATAAATGAACTTTTTGAACAGACCTCCTAGACCCACCGTCATTTAGATACAACGACTCAGAATCAAATTCTGAGCAAATGTATGTGTGTCTCAGCTGTTGCTGAACGAATTTCGACCGGATTTGTTCCATTCGGACCAGTTTCGGGCATTGTAAATTGGTATTGAAAATCATAAAGTTTAATGAAGTTGTTTAAGATCAGTGACAAAAATAAATAAACCGATGCAAAAATGTGGTTTTTAACATAACCTCAAAATATTGGGGTCTTGAGTAAGCAGGTAAACAGTAAAATAAATTCTATGTTAAATCTCATGCAAAACTAGAGCGTCCAATTTCCCGTCCCGGGAAAAAAATCCCGGAAATTCCCCGGGATTTCCCGGGAAATTTGTTGAAAATTTCCCGTTTTCCCGGGAAGTTTGTAAGCCCGGAAATTGGACGCTCTATGCAAAACTATGCACATCACATTTGAGAGCAAAAGCATATAATGTTGCATGAGAAAACGTGTACACAAAAAGCATGTACGGAAAAAATAGGTTTTGCACACTCCAAAAATAACATCAATCCGGCGAGAGTACTTTTCGATTGCAAGTTCGATTTTGCTTTAAAAATTATCAGTAAGATTTTTTTGTCCAGGTTTTCTATAATTTCCAAACGGTTTTTCAAAAATTAATATCACGCACTATGGCTCAGAAGATGTGTTTTTAGTCCCCAAAAAAAATATAAAAAAATCGAAAATTTAAAATTACGTATTTTGAGAATCTAACTTTATGTAATAAAAAGTTCAATATAAAACGAAAATTTGTATGTTCCGTGTACTTGTTTTGTACACCCAAAGTTAAATACCGAGGGGATAGTCCTTCAGAAAAGAAACATGAGGAAAGTACTATTTTGCGAGAGTATAGACCTCTCGCGTGTTCATTCGTACTTTGAAACAATTTATCCTATTGAGTTGCTTATATGGACAAATGACCGACACTTAGTCACTGAACCATGGTGGCCAATACAGCAAAGGCACGGTTCAATATGCCGAAAGTCTTGGGTTGGAGTCTCGGTACCGGTACATTTTTTTTAGAGATGATTTTTTTAAAAATGAACCCATGAATAAAGTACTCTCGATAATTTCGGGATTTATCCTCTCCGTCCTCACACAGTACCATTTTACTACCGAACCGTGCTCTTTATCCTCTCGTACACATAGGGATGCATGCATGGACAAAGTTTAATCCAAATCAAAAAATTAAAATTTAAAAATTGCGAAAAAAGTTGCGAAATCCTAGAGAACTACTCTGAAGCATCCTTCTACTTTCTAGTAACACGACAATCATAACAAGCCCACTGTGTCCGTGTCTGGCGTCTGACGTCAAACGGTTCAGCCCTCATTCAGCCCACCACCCTCAAATCATTCACCTGGCTGCCTCTGCCACACAGGTCTCACGACGCTACTCGGATCAAAACAGAACCAGGCCCCGCCAGCCAGTCATGAATAACATCATTCGGTTGCTCGTGACTTTGGACTCATCACGACGATGCACGACGTCCAAAGAATGAACTCTCAACCGACTGTGTTGTGTGGGAGAGTCTTTGTGGTAGTGCCCGGTTGTTTAAGTTTGTGAGAGTGTGTGTGTGTGTTTGTGCATCAAGAACCAGACCGCGAACAGCCGCTGCTCCGCGGAGCGGACTTACTCGGAAAATGTAAATAAAGAGCGTCAAATACCGCGCGAATGAGAGAGAAAGAAAGAGAGAGAGATAAAACAAACATCAGAACTTGGCCCGTTGTGCACTTTTCCACCCCACCGAACCCCTTCCGACGACTGCCTTCCTCTCTCCGTGAATGTGGTGGTGGTGGTGGCCCTTTAGAGACGAACAGCAAAGTTATGAATCATCCGACCCGACCCGTCTATCGGGAGCTGCTTGTCGACTGTGTTTGTGGGAAGCTCGTCAGCTCTTTGGTTTGCGCTTTGATACTGTTGTGTTGAATTTTTGGGTTGGCAGGGATGTCAGACTCTTATCAGAGTCTTTAGTTGTGCAAAATTGACTATCTCTAAAGTTTTACTACAGAATCAATTAATAATCAATAATTATTACAAAAACCAAACTTTTAATTCCACCTTTGAAACTAGGTCACGAAAGAACCGCGAAAGTTTGGCAACACTGGCAATATCTAGGATGTCGAAACGTGATGCTCTAGAAATTTGGCCTGGCTGCAACAAGGGCCTCTCAATTTGCTCAATGAAATGACACACAGTTGGGGTGTAAGAAGGGATAGTTCCAGGGAATGTGGTTGAATCTGAAATAGATTTGCCTTTTCTGCCACTCGTACATTCCAGTGCATTTTGGTTGAGAAGTTTATAAGAACAATTAGATTTAATTTCCTTTAGCGGTTTATTTATTTGCGTTGAGCAGATATCGATTGCAAAATTAATTCAACATTGTCAGAACAAATAAAGCGCGCATGAACTCAATGGTGACATACACAATGAAACACATTTGTCCAAATGAAAACAAACGTAAATGTGCAATCCAACTTGTTTGATCCAAAGGAGTGAATAAAAGTGAGAAAAAATAATTGGAGAGTGAAAATAATACCATTTTTTATCTGGCAAACACGATTGCCATTTCGCGTATAAATATGCAAAAAAATGTTTCGTTTAATTAGGAAAGGTTTCATTTTGTTTGTAGCGTATGTTTACTCACAGATTACAAATTAAATCTTCATTACCTGAAATGATAGAAAAAACAGAGGGTTATTATTTGCTTCATAAATAACATAAATAGCATTAAAATATACATTTTCATCCATCAACAGAACAAATGTGAAGACATTTGGTTGTATATTTGCCGAGATATAGCTATATGAAGTTAGCAGTTTCAAAAAATGGGTGCCACGATATCTCACCGTTGCTTCGACCAAATCGGATCAAAATTTTGGTGAAGACTCGTTTAACCAGTCCCGTGTGCATGACGAAGGCCGATTTTCAAAAAAATTATTTAAAAAAAAGATAAAAATATTTTTCTTTTTTTCATATGAAAAATCGCTAGTTTTTGATTTTTGTATTTTTTGAAAATTCAAAATTTCAAAATTGGGCTTCGTCATGCACACGGGATATGTCTTGGGAGTCTTCACCCAAAATTTCAGCCAATTTGGTCCGTCCCATCTCGAGATATCGTGGCACCCGTAAATCAACTTAGGGTCATTCCACCTGAAGTGTGCAAGAAAAAATGCAAATTTGAAAATTGCCATCTCCGATTCTGCTCAAATTTGGCAGAGCTGTTGAGATTATCAAAACATGCAAAAATCCCGAATTTCATCCAAATCGGACCACCCCCTCCATTTTTGTACCCTCCCAAAAAATCGACTTTTTGGCGATTTTTGAGCGAAACCCCTATCTTCAAACGACGATAACTCAGGAACCATTAATCTTGAAGAGTCGGTCTTAGACTCAATTTTGAAGGAAATTGGACGTAGAATCCATTTCCATGATCAAAATTTTAATTACAATATGTGTTCTACCTGTATTGCGCAATTGAAAACTTTAAATGG
The DNA here is from genome assembly GCF_015732765.1 of Culex quinquefasciatus. NCBI lineage: Eukaryota > Metazoa > Arthropoda > Insecta > Diptera > Culicidae > Culex > Culex quinquefasciatus. The sequence continues at coordinate 144,540,880 of NC_051863.1, read as the reverse complement.
CCGTATCTCAAAACAGCCCTATTTATTTTTTAAATTTGACCTCACCATCGTATTCCCCGTCCAATTTTACATAAGAATCACTTATCGACAGAAAGGAATATGTTTCGTTCCAGAGATATCGAATTTTAAAGTTTTGAGTATTTGAGATTACCTAAATTAGCTACACTCGCCGCATATGCTAGAAGCACTCGGCGCGCTGATCAATAACTGCTACCTGGTTTTTATTGAAATAAGATTTCATCCCAATTAATCATTAGCAAATTATGCAAACATTGTTGAACTGCTGTATTAACCTTAAATTAAAAAAAAAAATAGTATACGGTGAATTTATGTGATAGCCCACAGAACAGAGCAAGAACGACACGCAATACAGGGCAGAATGGAATTCCCGCTGAGCTAGCAGGAAATTAAAATTGATCTTGTAAGTAACACTTAAGAAAAAGTGTACGATACATTATCGTGTTAAAAATTATGAATTAACATGAATAAAACTCTCGTGAAGCATGATTAAGCAAGAGGATTTCTGGAAAGTATAAAACTAAACAATGTAAGAAAATCACAAAGATTAATTGGATTTATTATCTGATTTAGATCAAATTAAGTGGTGTTGATTTCGACACCGTCCGAACAATAATCTTTTTTTTTTTTGTTTGTCAATCATTTCGAAATCTTGGAAGACGATACATCTGCTGTCCACATGTATCAGAAGTATATGGCTCACAATATAAAAATCGGTTTAATATGATCATGCTCAATCTTTCAAATCGTAAGGCAGATTTTGGGGTTTATTGCTGAATGGCACTATTTTGCTACCGCACATGGCAAAAGCTCTAGAACCCATGAGAATTATTTCATCTACTACATCCAGCTCAACATTTGTTCTTGCTTCAAATAAAAGAAATAATTTGATAAAGTGGGAAGAAATGAGGAATTAGGAAAAATATAAAAACAATAGAAAAATGTTATTTTTTTTAATTGTGTTGTAAAAACGTTGTAGCATTTGCAAATAAATATTAAAAGTTCAAATTTTACCTAATATGGTTCAATGACACTGAGATCAGGAAAAACAGTGCATTCAAAATTACCCAATAAATATTCCTTAAACTAAAAACAGATCAAATCGTAAAAAATTATAAAAATAATTCATCTTACAGAACAACCAGGTAGTAATTATTGATCTACACGACTGAGTGCTTCTAGCATATGCGGCGAGTGTAGCTAATTTAGGTAATTTCAAATACTCAAAACTTTAAAATTCGATATCTCTGGAACGAAACAAATTCCTTTCTTTCGATCAGTGATTCTTATATTAAATTGGACGGGGAATACGATGGTGAGGTCAAATTTAAAAAATAAATAGGGCTGTTTTGAGATACGGCCATTTAAAGTTTTCAATTGCGCAATACAGGTAGAAAAACTATTTTAATCCAAATTTTGATCACGGAAATGGATTCTACTTCCAATTTCCTTCAAAATTGAGTCCAAGACCGACTCTCTAAGATTTGTGGTTCCTGAGTTATCGTCGTTTGAAGATAGGGGTTTCGCTCAAAAACCGCCAAAAAGTCGATTTTTTGGGAGGGTACAAAACTGGAGGGGGAGGTCCGATTTGGATGAAATTCGGGATTTTTGCATGTTTTGATAGTCTCAACAGCTCTGCCAAATTTGAGCAGAATCGGAGATGGTAATTTTCAAATGCCGTTCCGCTTCAGATGGAATGACCCCTTAGTGTTCAGAGAAAAACGCTCAGAAAGTTAGACAGTTGGCTTTGCGCATGGCAAAATTCAGTTAAAACATGAAATATCTTCACGAAACTTTCAGGAGTGATTGAAAATAATCCTTTTAGTGGATATAATAAATTTTCTGTAATATGAAATTTTGTGATTTTCTACATGTATGTAACCCCTTAAGGGTGCACAGCAACTAAGGAATTTCTTGTCTTCTTATTCTAAAATTGTTGAACTTACGAACCCAATCCTAAAATAATTTGATTATAAAAATTGACAAATTTTGTTGTAAATCGTTACGGAAATGGTAGCATAGGGGATGAAGACAAAAAAATATCGATAGTTCCCGTAGTTTTGAAGATACTAGAATGTCTGTAACAAAAATCTGGGTGCAAAAGCTTTGGTTGATATGCACCGTTAAGTTTTGTCACAAAGACAAAGTTGAAATGAGTTTTTTTTTTTTTTTTTTTGTTGGACGATAGACTGCAACCACCTGAGTTTAAGGCTCTGAAAGGCATCATTCCAAATCAACCATTTGGCGGCCATATTTGTTTTAGAAAAACATTCAAATCTTGATCAGAATGTTTCAATCAAAAAAAGGTTTTCTTTGTGTTGTTTGTAGAACCATTTTATATATCGTGATTATTTTTTCATTTCAATTTACTATTTCTGGTCCCTGAATTCAGAACCGTCATTGACAGTTATTTTCTCAAAAGTGAAAGACACCATTTACCACCTTGAAGGTATCGGAAAATTTTATGTTATTGAATTTACAAAAAAGAAAAAGTTGTCTGTTGTCTGAAAATCGTTAACAGATGCTCGATTTCTAAGCAAAAGTTTTCATAATCGACAACATTGTTCGCAATTTTATAGCAAAGAATTTATCAACATTAAGGCTCTGGAAGGCATTATCCCCAATCGGCCATTTGGCGGCCATGTTTGATTTAGAAAACATTTAAATCTTGATTAACGTGAAGACTTCCATCATTGTCATGATTTTTCGTTAAAAGATATAAATTTTGCGTCGCTTTCAATATTTTGACAAAATTCTTTCTACAAGTTTTTTTTTTTTTTTTTGTTTAGAATAGTGCCCTACACATGCTGATTTTACTTGGATGGCCCACCTCTTACCCATACACATCTCTGTAGCATGGAAGGATTACGAGCAGATATCTTTCGATAATTCAATTGTCCGTATTTGAGAGTGTCCTAAATCTAACTCTACTTCCGTGTATGCCCATCCGTCTCTCTCATTTGTCATCTCAAGGCGCTCATACTTTCAAGAGTCTTTTCATTTCACCAGATTGCTTACATCCACTTTGGGTACTGGAATCATTTCCTGTTCCACACACATATGAGCACATAGGGGTTTACCGCGCCCAGAATCGCGTTTCTTTGGACTGTTTCATATGCGGCCCAGTGACATCCTCATTAGGACGTGAACCGATATAGAGAAGCCGACAGTCATGACATGCTCTCCTTCACAGCCACACCTATGGGATGCCACTTCATTCCAAAGGTCTCTGCCTTACAAAAGGTTTACACAGTTTCTTGAACTCACGAAGATTAGTTGTCGCTCTCGTTGACTCCGGTAGCATGTTGAACAAGTTGTATCCTCTGTAGAATAGCGAGTTCTGTGTGCACGATTTCTTAAAATTCAGCAATCTGATATCTCCTGCTTGCCTAGTAAAATGTCGATGAACGTCTCTTCCGCACTGTACAGTTTTTGTCAAGTATTGTGGTGCCAATCCGTTAACAACTTTAAAAATAAACACTAATGTACTATACTCCACACGTTGCCTAATCGACATCCACTGCAGAGAGTCAAGCATCAAAATTCTTGGTGTCAATCTGTCACATCTAAGTATCATCCTCATAGCTTTACTCTGTACGATCTGCATCCTCTTCCGTTGCTGGTTCGTGGCAAGAAACAGAATTGAAGCGCAGTAGTCAAAATGTGGTGCAATCAGCGTTTTGTAGACCATAATTTTGTTGTCAAACGATAGGTAGCGAGTGATTCTGCACAGGACACCCAACTTCCGAGCAGCTTTCCGAATAGTGTAGTCCACGTGTTCCGCAAAAGAGAGCTTTTCGTCCAACATTACACCAAGGTACTTGATGGCATTAACCCGCTCGACCAATTCACCGTCGACAGATATTGTACAGTTACTTTCCCTCCTCCTTGTTGTCACCACCATGTATTTTGTTTTGCTGACGTTCAGTTTCAGCTTCTTCCATTTCAGCCAATCCGCGAACACTGCCAGCTCGTTATTCATGATCTCGTAGCACTCGTCTAGTTTGTCTCCAGCAATATATATCACGGTGTCGTCAGCAAACAGGTTAACACATGCCCGCCTAAGTGCATTCGTCAGGTCGTTTATGTAAAGGATAAACAGTAGTGGTCCCAGCACGCTCCCTTGTGGAACACCTAACTCTACTGCTTCTGCTTCTGATACTGTGTTGTTATACCGTGTAATTTGGGTTCTGTACTCCAGATAGCTTTTAAACCACCTCCAAACGTCCCCTTTAATCCTGTTTCGCCGCAACACTTCCAACAACTTCCGCCGATCAATAGTTTCAAAAGCACGTTTCAAGTCAACAAACACCGCCAGGATAAACTTATTGTTCTCGATAGACTGCTTCCACTTCAGCATCAACAGGTTAAGTGCTGATTCACACGAGTGCTGCTTTCTGAATCCTGATTGTTCCTCGATAAGTAATCCGGCCCGATCAACGTACTCCACCAGCTGCTCCCTTACAACCGTCTCCAAAACCTTCTCGTAGATTGGCAGCATGTTTATTGGTCTCCGGTCTTCTGCACGCGTCGAGTTCGGTACCTTCGGAATCGGCACCACCACAGATTTCTTCCACTCTTGAGGGAAAACACCCAGGTTCAATGAACTGTTGATAATATCGAGCAGCTTATCTCCTACAACATCCATAGCGTCCTCCAACACACGTTTCGAGATGTTGTCGACTCCTGCACAGTTTTTCATCGCTGCTACAATCGTTCGAAGCTTTTCCATGGAAATGGGTTGGAACTGGCTGAATTCCGAGATGTCCAGCGTACGCATAGTTGGTAACGGGTCTTGCTGAGGTTGATTCACAGTCGGGATAGAATCGTGTATCTCCTTCACACTCTTGATGAAGTAATGGTTCAGTCTGTTCGCCGTCTCTTCATCGCTGCACGGCTCAGTTTTGTCGTCGAAGATAATTTCCTTTTCGGGCGTTCCTCCAGGTTTTATCAAATCTTTTAAACATCTCCATAACTTTTTTGAATCCCCACTGCAGCTCTGAATCTCTTGCTGAACCGAACTATTTTTCGCTTTTTGCAGCTCCCGCACGTACTCATTCCGGAATTGTTTGTACCGTTCCCAGTGTTCCGCGCTGTTCGTTGTCTTGAAAATTTTGTATGCTTCGTCTCGCTTTAGTTTCACCGGTTGTAAGTGTGGAGTAAACCACCGTTTGGTGTCTGCTGAGCGTCGCATACGTGTTTCCGTAAGTTGTCCTACTGCTGTTGCTAGAGCTCTGCTAAACTGCTGTGCTTTTTCATCCACCGGCAAATTGTTTCTCCACAGGGTCTCATCACACAATAAAGTGTTTTGCAGCCGTTCCTTAGAATACTTTCTCCAGCATGTGTACTCCGTTTTCTTCTCCGGCATGTTTATTTTACACATGCTGATACTTTTTGGTACCGATTATCCCATTTCTTGCGAAGTTATGGAATTCGTCTTTAATCAATGATTGCCAACTAGGACGTCAATGACTGTACCACAAAATTATATAAATTTTGAAGCACAATTGATTTATATCAAAAATTCCTTCAGTGGCTTCAAGAGGGCAACAACCGGCAAATGCTGATTCATTTTGGTGCAGAAATTCGTTAAATTCAATTTAATACAGAATATTTTAAAGTGATGATCAATTTTCTTTGAAAATGATCAACGGCTTCACCTTAATAATGTTTCAAAAAAAGGTTTTCTTTGTGTTGTTTGTAGAAGCATTTTACATATCGTGATTATTTTTTCATTTCAATTTACTATTTCTGGACCCTGAATTCAGAACCATCATTGACAGTCATTGCCCCAAAAGTGAAGGACACCACCTACCACCTTAAGGTGAAACTGGAAGCCGATTCTGGAAAAAAAACTTCTTATTTATCGTCAACAAAACAGAGAATTTTCTATGTTACGGCCTTTTCCTTAAACTGCTTTAAAAACGCAAGTCGTGTAGTCGATATGCCGGGACTTCCCGTTTTCCCTAAAGTTAACGAATTAGCTCACATCGTCGTGATCGTGCTATCTTGTCGCACGTCGATTTTTGGCCAAATTGATTTGCGCCATTTTGTGCAGCTCTAAATACCTCATCACCTTTTGACCTTCAGAGATCACTTCCCAAAATTTTATTTCAATCCTAAGATATTCAACAAAAATCGAAAAAAAAACTCCGTGCATTGTTGTCACTCTTCAAGTGCGGCAAGTATCCAAAGGGATTTTAGTCAGAACGCGTTTGACACACGTACATGCCCGACTATTGTGAACATTTTTTACACTCGGGACTACGGCCACCAAATTCAACCAAACTTTGGGGCAATGCACATAATGGTCACCCAAACTAAACCTGTTTGTTATTGTTTACACTGCGTGCTCTAGTTTTTGTTAACTCAAGGTCAAACATTAAAACGCGTTTATCTCGGAACGTCAAAAAACTACGTGCGACAAGAAGTGGTCATAACTCGAGACAGAGGCAAAATTTAAAAAATAAATCATATTAAAATGTATTATAATCAGTTTTATAGTCGTTTTCAGATTTATTTTTTTCATCTATTTTTTTTTTATTTCGAAGTGGAAAATACACAAAAAAGGTTTGGACAGCAGTAACAACATTACGTCCAATACAACATTATTATTTTTCCAGCTTCTGATTTCTTGGCAAACATTTTTTGGTCCAAAAGGTAAATTACCTCTTTTTATTTATCTAATCGAGCAAATGCCTCCTACAGCTTCCCACAAAATTCTAGAATTCCAGCACTCTAATTAACTTTCTCAAAATTAAACTCTCCCTAACGTCACACGCCGGAAAACTTTGCAACGGTGAGCGCAAAGGTCGATGGTCAAATTAGCTACCTCCTCCTGACGGCGAGGACATACACTCTCTCTAATTATGTTCCATTAATAATTCAATTGCCACCGCCGCCAACGCAGCTCGCAAAATTGCATTCCATTTACACCGGGGTAGCTGGACGAGATCACTGCTGAAGAACGACGACACGCTGTACGACCAGGCATGATGCAATTCTAGGTGGCAAATGTTGCTGTGTGGCTTCCCACGACAAATGGTCGGAATTCGTTCGATTTGATTGGTATTTGCCATGGACTAGAAGGTGCCCGCAAATCGATGAAAGAATTTTCTATTAATAGGACAAATGTGTCCTGTAGACAATCTGAACACAGTGTTTTTATGAATTTTAATCATTTCTAAGTTCAAATGAATTTTCAAGTTACACGTTCGATCCATTAAACCAATGTCAAGGAAGAACCAGCGCAACGAGTTCAATAGCTTCGCTGACGTTTGCTGCTGTTTTTTGAGTCCGACTTCTAGCAGAAACAATAATAAACAGTGAGTTGCCGGATTTGTGGTTCGGCCAACGGACACGTGAGCCGGTCGAGGTTCTCTACCCAAGTACATAAAACAGAGTAAAAAACACACATCAGATGCGCTCGGAAAGATTTGTGCCCACCGCACAAAGTGCTGGAAATTATTTACTACCGACGTGCCGGTCAGTTCCAAGTTCATAAATCTATTCCGGGAGGCACGTTCCCCGGCCATACGAACTGCGGCTCTGGCCGGCTGGAATGGCTAATGGGGAGCTATGGTTGGCTACCCGAAGTGCAATCGTCAAACGTAACTATAGGGAAGGGTTCGTTCAAATATTACGTAACATTAAATTGATCCTTTTCACACATCCTCCTAAACCCACGTAAGATTGAAACTTAAAGTTAAATTAAAGAAAAGTAACACACTCGACAATCCCCTAAATGTGATACGTAATATTTGAATAAACCCTAGGCAAAGTAAGGACTGTGACGGATTGTATACAAACTTTGAAGTGCTCAACGCGCGCCTAGTTTGGATTGTTTTTGTTTGTCCAAATCCATTTTGACTCTACCGTTGATTGCTTTATAAAGCAATGGATACTTCAATTAGCCTTATACCGCATTGACGACTTCGTCCAGGAACGAAACGTCTTTGTTGCCAAAGCGATATAGATTTATGAACCATTGAGGAATATTTCAAAAGTAATTACATATTTTACACTCAGCGCACCAGCAGCGCACGCGAGGGCTTACTCTAAATTTATCTACAACACATTACTAGAAACACACTTTTGCGTGGAATTCCCGAAGCAAATTTGAACCCATCTGTGACACAACTCGCCAGCGCACATAAAATCACAACTCGTCGGCACCGTGTGACATGTCGTGCATGAGACTCATGTACAGCGAACCGCAGTTGACTACTGGCCACGGAACATGTCCCGCCGCCGAAATATGCAAACCAGGGACGGTACTTGGACGGTGCTAAATCATACTATCAAATGACTACCACTTGCGCGATCTGGCGCGTTCGATTGGAATTGCAAAGAGCTGTAGGAAGATTGGGGGACAAAGGAGTACCTACCCCATTTCCTTATAACACTTTATGAATCAGTTATAGGTCAATATCAGTTCAGAGAGATTGCTGAAGTGCACTTTGCAATAAAACTGTTTTGCATTTCTAATCCTTATCGAAGGTCATGCGATTAGCGGTGATTAGTTATGCTCAATTAGTCACAGGCTTATCGCCAATCCAAGGAAATGTATGTCAGTCGTAACAAAATAATTACAATAATTCTAGCAAAACATTGTAAAATGGACAAAAGAGAGTTTGTCAGTAGTAATTTGTCCAGTTTGAGTGCGGTAAATTGTTTGTTTACAAACCCTCTTCAGTACTTTTACATCGTTTTTTCTAAAGTAAAGCAAATCTTTTTTACAATATTCAAAGACTTCCGTGTTCCGTAAGAAAAAAAAAATTAAAGGATTTTTTTTATTTTCTAGTATTATGAGGTTACATCAACAAGAGCCCATGCCACACCCAAAGGAATAATATATCTCAAAATCTGCAACAGTGGATTTGTTGCAGAAAATGTCACATTATATAACATTTTTTGCAGCAAGCCCGTAGATCATTTTTGCCCGCGTGTAAAAATTTCAGCGATCTGCAGTTCTCACCAACACATATAAAGCTGGCTCGTCCCCGAGCAACACTCCAAAGAGAAGCATATAGTGGTGCTCTTTCACTCACTTTTCATCAAGCGTCCATGGCGCGGTGGTAGCGTGTCGGATCAATAACCAAGAAGTTGGTGGTTCAATCCTCGTTCTGTTAAGGGTTTTTTTTTGTGAAATACAACCAAAAAGCCGTCGGTAATGTCGATAATTGTCGGTAACGGGCAAAAATGTCATACCCCTATATCGCAAAAAATGCATGAGGACAGTTTTCATGCAGATTCTGATATACTTTCATGCCGTCATGCATCACAATCATGCGACTGCCAGTTGGGTGCAAGGTTAGGAAATTTTAAAATAAACATAAATAAACGAGTAAGGGAAGTCAGAAATTGAATGTATCCAATTTTAATGCAAAATAAAGCCGTTTTAAACCTCAACCATAAAAAATAATGAATGAGCAATTCTCTACGAAATAGGTTTTTATTTTTTAATTTTATTTTTTGTATTTTTTAATCCGGCTGAAACTTTTTTGGTGCCTTCGGTACGCCCAAAGAAGCCATTTTTTGCATAATAAGTTTGTCTATATAATTTTCCATGCAAATTTGGCAGCTGTCCATACAAAAATGATGTTTAAAAATTCAAAAATCTGTATCTTTTGAAGGATTTTTTTGATCGATTTGGTGTCTTGGGCAAAGTTGTAGGTATGGATGAGGACTACACTAAAAAAAAATATTCAAGGAAAGTTTTTCTGTGATTTATAATTTCACTTTTTGTCACAAAACCTTGATTTGCAAAAAAAACACTATTTTTTTATATGTTTTAGGGGACATCAAATGCCAACTTTTCAGAAATTTTCAGAATGTGCAAAAAATCATTGACCGAGTTATGAATTTTTGAATAAATACAGATTTTTTCAAAAAATCAAAATATTGGTCGCATAAAATTTTCAGCTTCATTTTTCGATGTGAAATCGAACTTGCAATCAAAAAGTACTTTGATGAAATTTTTATAAAGTGCACCGTTTTCAAGTTATTGACATTTTTAGGTAACTTTTTTGAAAATATCCGCAGTTATTCATTTTGTTTTTAAATTAGTGCCTATGTTTGCCCACTCTTGAAAAAAAAAATATTTTCAAAATGCTGAGAAAATTCTCCATATTTTGCTTTTTTGAACTTTGTTCATACGACCCTTAATTGCTGAGATATTGCCATGCAAAGGTTTCAAAACAAGAAAATTGTTATTTTCTAAGTCTCACCCAAACAACCCACCATTTTCTAATGTCGATATCTCTGTAACTAATGGTCCGATTTTCATTGTTAAAATATGAAACATTCGTGAAATTTTCCGATCTTTCCGAAAACAATATTTTCATATTTTTTTAATCAAGGCTAACATTTCAAAAGATCAAGCACAAATCATTCAGTTTAACTGGCCGAATCGAAATCAAAAAAAAGGAAATATTTATTTTAATAAAAATGAAAATTCAATATTTTTGAGGACAAAAAATCAATTAAAAAATCTCAATGCTACAAACTTTTGAACAAATTCATATCCTCCCTCCCCTTCCGTACGCAAAATTGTAAAGATTTTCGTCTGCTAATTTTTCCAGATTGTTTTGTTGGTACTTGGCCAGATTTTTTCTATTTTGACCTGGCAACCCTGGTTTCAGATACACTTAAAATCCCTCAATTTTTAAAGCAATTTTAAAGTTTTTAAAGGGACCATCCATAAACCATGTGGACACCCCCCCCCCTCCCCCCCCCTTATTAAGTGTCCACGTGGTTTATAGATGGTCCCATATCTAGAAAACAAAAAAAAAACTTTGTAAAATCACATGCACATCTACATCACATCACATTTTTGAGAAAATATATTTAATTTAACACTCACGCCTTAGCTCGTTCGGCTAACAGACGCGTTGGACGATGGGTAGGATTCACATCAATAAGTAAGATGGTCTTGTTCAGTAGATTTCCCAAAAGGATTGGCTACACAATTTTGCGTGTAATATTACATAACATTTCGTAAAATATTGCAAGATTTATTTGACTTATTTTACTTTTAAACGAAGTTAGCTACGCAGGAAAAAAGTTTAATATTGGAAGTTTAAATATTAAATGATCAAATTTGAATTCATAAAACGCCCCAAGTTCCGCTAAGCCGAAAATTGTCCACTATGCACTTTGGTCACCACGGAACACGCGACGACGGACACCAACCGGGACGGGGACATCGCCACTAGATCACCATGTGGCGTTGGGCTACCAGAACAAGATTTTGAAAGGTACTGAATTAAAAGTTCTTGCAATAATAGAATTTTAGCAAATCAATTCAAAATTGAGTCTAAAAGGATTTAAAAAATGTAAATGAAAATATCAACATGATTTAGGAGATTTTAAAAAATAACAAGTAAATTAAAGATGCCACAAATTTGAATCACCCTACCCCCATAGTCAGCGCCCAGTCACCAGGAACATGAATCTGCTGATGCCTACATAAAACGAGCCGCCGCCGCCATGGGGTTTCTCGGTGGTGGTGTTTCTGTTTTGGTCGGCCGATACGCGACGCCGGTATTTATTTTTAATTTGTGGCTAAATTTAACAGTTGCACACACCGTTTTAGCCCGGCACCATGTCCGTTTGGGGAATCGCGGTACTGTTTACAGTGCGCCAGGATGCTATCATTGATGGATTGATAGGCACACGGCATCAATTTATTGTGTACGGTTGGTTTTGTTTTTTAGTTTTTATATTTCATAGTTAACACTTCTTTTCTCTTATTTTTTTATTTATTTGTTTTTATTTCTATGAATATTTTATTCTTGATTTGAATATTCTTATGTTTTTATTCTTTTGACAGATTTTTTTCTTTTGTTAATTTGTTTGTTTTCTTTCTTTTTATTTCTTTTTTCGTTTTTCTTAACTTTTTACGACTTACTCTTATTGGTTTTGGAAACTTTTGAATATATTTTTGAATTTATTTAATTGAACTATTTCCTTGGTAGTTGTCAGACTTGCTTGTGTCAACAGTGTTCGTCACCAATCCGTCTTGTTTTAAAAGGCAATTAATCCACCGAATGCCACCATCATCGACAGATGGCATGGCACTATAAAACAAGGTGCGGAGAACTGTGATGTGCGGTTTAATTAGCGTTTTACACACACGATGATGGCGTTCAACCAGTGCGAGTCCCCAGTCGTTGTGGCGGCTACCGTTTTTCGCGTCGGCTGTTCAAAGTGAGTTGTTGTCTCTAGTATTTCCCCAAACGGAAGGCAATGAACTTGGCTGATTTTGGACCTGGATAACACGAACATGGTGCCCGACTGCGTGCCCGGCATTGCCGCGGCATACTAACGGTGAAGAAAATTATTAATTAATATTTCATGTGTTTTTGTGGTGGGCTGGAAAGTGAGCGCTGTCGACGCCAGACTAGAAAGGAAGGAAGTGATTAGGAAATTGTGGGTGGAATGATTATGAGCCGAAAACTATGCCGCAGAAAGTTAACCATCAATTATGATAAGTGTTAACGTTGATAGGTTACGTTATTATTATGATGGAATTCTAAGGCGTGTGTTGAGTAGCAAGGTCTAACCCAGACAGAAGCTTTTTAGAAATTGTCTCATCAATAAAAAACTAAAGCCTCAAGTCGTCACGTGGAAACGGTATGTGAAGTGTCCACTTAAAATCCATCCGAAGTAATCCTACAAATTGCTGTTTGCATATTAAATTACCGTATCGTCAGGAGCACCTGCTCAGGAGATGCATTTCTTCTTTGTGAAAGGCCACGTTGGACAAGCTCAAACAGCAAAAAAATCTGCTCTTCACTCATCCACACTTCCAACCAGCCCGGACTGAATTCGTTCGTATCATCTTCAAAGAAATTGCGAAATCTGCACTTCACACGTCTACCTCTACACAGATAAAAATAATGTAAATTTGGAAGCTGTAATTTTGGAAGGTTGAATATTACCTCTTTTATGATGTAATTTTACCTCAATTTAGACTGAAAAAGTGACATTACACCAGAAAAGTGGTAAAATTACACATTTCCAGAGGTAAAATTACACCTTTTTTCTGACATAAAAGATGTACCCCTTCCCAGATGTAATATTACCATGATTTTTTTTTCTGTGTATTTGCGAACCACACCGGGCAATGGCAGCAGCAATCAGCAGACTTCCTCCTCGCACGTTTTTGCATCTTTGATTTCTCGCACCTTGCATTTCAATGCCAGTTTCGCGTCAAGTTCAGACCAACAAACCCCGGCTCTTGTAAGGTGACTCGCCGGCACGTGTCCTTCCTGGAGGTGCGATAAAAGCTCCGGATAATATTTATGAAACCTTGTGATGACGTCGGCACGAGTGCACCAAGAATCAAGATGTCTCTTTTTGTTTTTGCTCTCGCAGACTGATGACGAATGTGCCGCCACACTGCTGGGCAGGACAAAAACACAAACAACTAAAATTTATAAAATTCTTCTTGCGACGGCGGCGCGTCGAAAGTGAGCAGCACACTTTTTGGCACCAGATCAAAGTCGGATCTTTACATCGAATAAAAAGTAGACGGCGATGCCAGCGGCGGAGTCAACGTGATGCAGACTGGGTGTCTGTTGTTGGGATAACTGAGAGGATTCAACGTAAACAGTCGTAATTCGAAGCCACGCCAGAGAGACAATTTAGAAATTGCTTTAAAATTTCAATCACAAAAAAAAATAAAACTGGAAAAGTTTTCGATAAATTCGTTTCTTAACATTGAATTTGAAAAGGTCAAATAAAGGTCCATTCGGAAAGGACCTTTCCGAATTTGTTTTGATTTTTTTTAAGTATTTTCACTGAAACATCAGAAAATTGCACAAATATTAACCCTCTACTGCCCAATTTTTTTATTCGAATATTTTTATTTTTCCCGTGTTCAGGAGGTCATTTTAAGCAACTTTTGTTCTACGAAAAACATTCTTCTCTTGTTTTATGTTTTTCTAGTTTCATTTTTAGTATTTAAATTTGCATTTATCTTGTTTAGTTTCTGTTTGTTTTTGGTAGTATTTGGCCTATTCTACCAACTCCTATCATTACATTTTGCCTATCTGATTTGTTCATGTTTTTAAAGCAACTTTTTCAATTTTTTGCATGTTTTTCACATTTTTTGCTATAAAATGGCACAATTATCATTAAAATTGTAAATAAATGCGTAGAGGCATAGGCTGGGCCACTAGAAAAATTACTGCATAGTTCTTTTACCTTAAAGTAGAGGAAATGTTAGTAAAAAACACAGCCAAACTTGACCCCTAAAATAATGACATTTTCAAAAACAATGGCAAAGTCACATACATTTTCTAAAATTTTAAGAGTTCTTCTTTCCAATGCTTTTTAAAGATCAAAAATTGGTTGAAAAATGGATTTTTGGCGAAGCCCGTCTAAAGGCGGGGTTGGGTTGTAGAGGGTTAACTATTTTTCCATGAATGCTTTTTAAAACCATTAAATCAAACACACTTGGTCCCATTTACATTATTTTGCGTAATATACCAGAGAAAAGCAATAATTCCAAAACTCCACCAGAGGTGGCGTTGAATGTGTCGGATTATTGTCAAGTGTGAGATTCTAATGAAAAAAACTATGGCAAACAACTTGATCACTCATGTAAGGGTGCCAAAAGTTGCGTATTTCAATTAGGAAAATTTTGGTACCCTAACATGTATAGGTCATCGCTGAAATTTTTAAGTTATCGCCGTTTTAGTGAAAAAAGTCGATTTTTTCCCGTTTTCGTCATTTTTCCATTTTTGCGCGTGGCGCGTCGAAAAACCCAGTTTTTATCTTCAAAAAATCGTATCTCAGAGTATCGAAAACATAACTTTACCACTTTTTGATATGTTATGTGAAATTTTCCGAGGAATTCGATAAAAATATTTTCAGACATAGGCTCTTTGGTCCCGAGACCTTCAAAACAGCATTTTAAGTTTTCATACGACCTTTTCAAAAGTTAAGCTAGATTTTTGAAATTTTTTACTATTTTTCCCAAATAACCAAACTAATCACCTTTCTTTTGCGTCTAGGACAGCTAAAATCGGATGAAATGGCGCGGAGATATGATTTTTTGAAAAAAGTGTTTTTTGCGAAAATCGACGAAAATTGCCATTTTTAGAACCACCCTAACACGGCGTAGGCCACCCTAATGGCCAAAAAAAATACCGGTCTAATTATTTTAGCCAAGGAACCCCCAGAAAAAAATTTGAGCCCGATCGGAGAACTTTTTTTTAGAACCAAGATTAGTGGGGAATTGCTGTATTTAGATCACCAAGTTGATACGTTTTTTTAAACAAAATACATATAAATTTTAGGTAAAAGTCAGAATTTTTGCCAGAAATTCGTTAAAACTAGTTTTGTTTATAAAATTATCGATTTATATCACATTTTAAACTGAATTCCGATTTTTTTTTTATTTCTACTTTAAATGCCTATAAATTTGAAGATTTTTATGAATTATGTCCAAAAATTGTCCAAAGAATCCGAAAATGCATTCTGTAATCCGAATCTACTTTTGTTTTCAAACGTGTATCTATTCGATTCTCTTATTTTTGGTAGAGAAAATTAGGCTGTTTCGTCTTTCGAGAATGCATAGCATAGCATTGGTGTGGCTGTTTCGTCTTTCGAGAATGACAGGAAAAGTAAGTAGTTTCACGACGTAATTGCAAAAAGTATATTTTTAACATTTTTGGTTCATTTAATTGTGCAGAAAATTGTAGAACTGTTTGTTGATATCATAAACGTGTATGAAATGTTCGCACCAATTTATTTATCTAGACCTAACCCCGCCTTGAACCCCGGGCTTTGATCCAAAAAATCGCCAAAAATCAATTTTTCAACAAATTTTTGATCTTTAAAAAGCAATGGAAAAATTTCAGGGTTAGAAGATTGACTTGTTTTATGTGACTTTGCCAATGTTTTTAAAAATGTCATTTTTTCAGGGGTCAACTTTGGCTGTGTTTTTACTAACATTTCCTATATTTTAAATAAAAACACGTATGCAGTATTTTTTGTATTTTCCCAGACTATGCCTCCACACATTTTTTACAATTTAAATGATAATGGTGCGATTCTTTAGCAGAAAATGTGAAAACCAAGTAAAAAATTGAAAAAGTGACTGTAAAAGCATGAAAAAATTAGATAGGCAATGTAACGATAAATGAAAACGAATAGGCTAAATACTACCAAAACCAAACATAAACTAAACAAGATAAATGCAAATTAAAATACTAAAAATAAAACAGCTAAAACATTAAACAAGAGAAGTGAAGTTTTTCGTAGAACAAAAGGTGCTCAAAATGACCTCCAAAACACGGGAAAAATGAAAAAAAATGAAAAAAATGTGGGCAGTAGAGGGCTAATGTAAGAGGAATTCATCCAAGATTAAATTTAAAATCTTGAGAGAAATATAATGCCTACCGTCATCAGGGGTGACATTGGGTCTGAGGGTGAGATTGGGTCATACAAATTTCATGATTTTGTATGACCCAATATCACTTCCCAGACCCAAACGTTCCAGACTGGCATTTTCTCACTGACGTCAGCAACAACTTTCCTTTCTGCCATAAATGTCGAAAACTTTGTGTTTTGTGAATGAAAGTAGTTCAATGCCGCTACACCCTCTCCAGAGAGTCCGGAATACTTTCTTTTGATTACGGTGAAAACCCAAACCGAAAAAAAACGTTCTAGCGCGCTAGTTGAAAGGAGTAAGTGAATTAAGTTTTGCCACCCCCGTTCCTGCTGGCACACTCCCAAGGAAAATACTTTTTCAACTTTATTGAATTGTGTGAAAGGGCTGCTGTTAGATTAAGGTACGCGGACAAAAACCAAGCCGTTCATGTGGAAAACTACTAGTACGCGTGTGCCTTATTACGGGATCGACACAAAGGATGAAGGAATTTGCAGTCGCTCTGCAAAAAGGTCGTCGAGATCGTCAGGACGATGAATCTCTCTGGAGCACGGCAAGCTGGCTCTCCTAAATGACCATTAACTGGAGCCACTGGAGCTTGCCACAATTTGAAGTGATTTTTTCTTCTTTAGATCTTGCTGTAGTGGGTTTTTCAGCAACATAGTTTAGGTCGAGAGCAATATTTTAAAAGGGACTATGTTATGCCATAAAATCAATTTCCATTTGTTATCCTCATGAAATACAAAAAAAAAAACAGAACTGTTCTCTTGAACCTTTCGCAACATGACTATCGATTCCTCGCAAAATTGGGAAGCCCCGATTGGTTCCTCACAACCGGTTGCAGTACAGCTACTAGACTGAAATAAATTCAATTTTCCCACTTTTTTTTCTATCCTCCCAGAAACTTGCCACAACCAGAACTCTCACTTTCCCAGCCGGAATATGCCGGCCCAGTGACAGCAGGGATCCCACAACCCTACACCACACAGATTGCCTGACGGGTGTCAGATCCACTTGACGTATGGTCCGTTAGATGGCAGCAGCAGCAGCAGTGGCAACGCCAACGGCCAGTCAGTTTTTCCCGAAGAAGACACACAGGAGAAAAAAAACACACTTCATTCAATGCCATTTACTAACCGAGGCGTGAAAAAGAGAGTGTATCCCATTCCTGATACTTTTTATGCTTTTTTTTTTTTGCTGGTTTTTCCACCCATTATGGTACAGTGTGTTTTGTTATCTGCAAAATGGTCGAGGGAAATCTGGTAGATTTTTTTTGCAATTCTGGGCCATTATTTTGAATATGTTGAGTCTTGTTGTTAACATAACTTTTCACTGCTGTACAAAAACACAGGAAAAGTTTTTCAAATGTTTTATGATTTTTCAACCTTGTAGCACTAATTAATTCACAGAACAACTCATGTTCAACATTGCAGCTTTCTTCTAGACTCAGATATTTGACGCACAATCACAAAAAGGTGGGAGACGCAACCTCCCTTTACTGCTCGAACCAACTACAAAAAAAACCCCTGAATCATTTACCCCTCGCGATGCTTTTTATTCATGTGATTAAAATGTTCATGAAATATTCATGTCATTGCTGACGCTGATGTTCGAGCTGCACCGTGTAGTCTTCGTCGTTACTGCCAAGGTTTTTTTTTTCTTTTTTTAATTCCCAAATCGCACCCCCTTTTGCTAAGCCCCAAATGATGCTCCGAACTGCAGGTCGCAAAAAGATTGCGATGAATTTCGCTTCGCTTCTTCTTTTTTGTTACTGGACGAAAGGGTGGTTTCGCAATTGCTCCTCCCGAAAAAGTTATCCAATTCGAGATATCACTTGGAGAGTGCTACCTGGCATTTCATGCGGTGGTTATTCCACTCCAAAACGGGGAGTTACAAAAAGAAGCATTTATATATTCATAGCGTACCAAATTACTACATTCTTAGTTTTTACTAAAACCTAATTATTATGCATTTATTTTCATCACTCGAAACATTATACATTATGTATTAAGTTGAACAATAAGGGATAATTAATAAATACTGAAAAAAAAACAAACTTTCACGAAAAATAAAATTTTAAATGATGTTTCTCAGCATGCAGCTATCCAATTACCTAAGTCTTGAAAGAAAGCTTTAAGATTTTTCTCAGCTTGTTGAAAATATTTTTAATTACTCCTTTACTTTATAAAATACATTTAAATTGCAAAACCATGAACATTTTTTGAAAATTTCTGCATCGAAATGCCTATAACTTAAAATCTTTACAATTTGTAAAAAAAAAATGGAAAGGCATTTTAGATTGCAAATTTGATTTTGCAGCAGAAAATCAAAGTTTGTAAAACCATTTTCCAATATGTTCCAAAAATCACCATTTCAAAAATCCAATAAATACCGGATTTTGAACCATCCTAAACTTTAGAGCAATAGATGTCCATATTAGCAGGGATGGTATTTTCTCGTTTCCTCGCCGATGGCGAGGGCTTTTAAATATCGTCCCTCGCTCAAATCATCAAATTTTCGGCGTTCTCCCAAAACTGCATCAAGAGAGCGAAGCGAAAACGACGCCGATGAAATAGCGAGCAACGAACAAACTGATGCGTAAGACGGAAAAAATCTCACACGGCCAGTCCCCTCGCTCAAAAGCAAGAGAAAGAGCAATCGTGAAATTCTCTCGCCCGTAAGCCCTGTAGAAATGAGTTCATTTGTGTGCGTGAGCTCCAGTGTATGTATACAGCAATTTCGTGTGCGTGTCTCTCCGGTTGGAACGATAGTTCCATCGGAGCCAGCGATACGGTATTTCTCGTCGATTCGTTGGGCTTTCGATATTCGCGATAGCAAGCCGACCATCACTCGGCTGCGAAAGAGAAGAGAAATTTTAAGAGACGAGGAACGCACCGAAATATGCATCAATGATAGTGCGATGGTGATGGTTTACCTACCCTGCATATTAGTCTTCGAAAACATATTTAAAAAAATCACGAAGATCAGAACTCGAAAAATTTACCTATTGTGATACAAAGTTTTTTTTCATGTTCCTAACTTTTCTTAAAAGACCTATGCAGCAAAAAATCCGATAAAATCGCATGCAAAAGCATGCACATCACCTTCGTCAAAAAAGACACTTAATATTACACACTGCATGTACAATTTTTGCAATCGCAAAAAAAAGTTACAACCGACGGGAATCAAACTCAGCACCAACAGTAAGAGCTGGCGCACTAGCTCGCTCGGTCATCAGACCGATGAAGATACTGATGAGCTACATATTTAATGGTGTAATCGTGTAATATTTCTTAAAATTTGATAAAATAATGCAAAATTTATTTTACACGTAGCTGGATTACTATTTTTTTTGCTGTGTTATTATAACTTACAACTTTGCCGAAGACTCCAAAGCGATCAGAAAATTTCATCACAAGATACAGATTTAAGAATAGTCACTTGCCCATTTTGTATTACCATGTTATTTTCATCGAATTAACGAATTTCATTTATAAAAAGATTACAAATTTACGGTAATAAAAAACCATGGTAATATTACATCGCGGAATTTCTGTCAGCAAAGTTTTGTAATATTAGCTCTGAAAATGTGTAAATTTACAGCTTTTTATGTGTAATTTTACATATTCTTAATAAGTTTAGGTAAAAAATAGAGGTAATATTCAACCAACAAATTTTTCGATCTCCTGGATTTGTTTTATGTATTGGTTCGTTTTGGAGGCTTTATTCGATAAGTCATAATTGTGTAAATTTGGAAAGTGTTAAAAAATTACGGTGTGATTTTACTTCTTCCATGATGTATTTTACCCTGGAAAATAGGCGAATTATTATTTTTAGATAAAATAACATTTTTTTTCTGAAATATAAGATGTACTCATTCCAAGTGCGTATATTCCAAGCTTTCCAGGACGATAGACATTGTAATTAAAGCTATTTATAGAAAAAAATCTCTAAACATTGATTTTACTTGGAGTTATTTTTCGATGACAACCTGTCTTAACATATCGCCACATGAGTCAGATTTATGGAATGTTTGAAGCCAAATTTTGTATGCTTTGACTAATAAATACAAACAAATAAACATTTCTCAACCTCAATTCTCATCATCTCAATTTGCAGAAATAATGTTCGTATTTTGCGCTGGAATTGAATACGGCTCCAGTTCAATTTGGTCTCTCGAGAGATGATGAATTAACTTCGATTAATAGCTGGAGGGGATTTATCTTTTCACGCTCCACGGAACAACTATAGTATTATATGGTAAGTATCCAATGTACACGAAATTAAATGACATTTATATGCATTTTTACAATTTCACTAAATTTCAGAAAATTCAAGAAAAATTTGCATCCCATCGTTTGTTAGGAGCAAGGAAGTCCTCAATTTCGTTGGTGTTTTTTTTTTTAATTAAGAGTCAGTTTATTTCTGACTGGTTGAAATAATGAAGATAAACAAAAAACTTGTTTGATTCATTTTTTTTTTTTTTTTTTGGGAGGGTGATCCAGCCGCACATCGTTGATGTTGAAACCTCTAAACTGGGCCCTCGTCCTGTCACGTCCGTCAGTAGTCTTGTCGTACATTACAACTAGAACCAGATCTGCCAATGAATTAGTACACTTCGACCAAATAAACACTGACGCTGTATGGATCTGACTCTAGAATAAATGCACAGTTGTGTGTTATTCATAAGTCCAACTTATTCAATTATTCATTTAAGTCCAAATATTCATTTGCTAACTACTTTGGATTGAAAATCTAAATTTTAATCTAAAATCCTCTAAACTTAATGTTCAAAACTAAACGTTCCTTTAACTGTTGCAGTACTCCTTCTATAAAAAAAAAAAACAATAAAAATTTGTGAACTAATGTACAAATAGGATAGAAATCGCGATTTTAAAAAGAAATGATCATTTACGTCAGAAGATCCGTAGTTCCTCGATTCGCAACAATGGTCAATACAACCATAATCCGAAAACCGTTAGTTCAACAGATCAACGAATTTTGTCCGATATCATTACATTATTGATTGATCGAGACTCTATGAACAATTTGACATAAAAGATTGCCTAGTATTCTACATCTATCAAAGTTTATTGACAGCATTACTCTAACTTAACAATTGCAACTAATTTTAACCTCAAATAGATTTGGAAAGCATACAGATTTATTTTAAATGCTAATGCTAAACAACAAATCAATTGTACTATCCTAAAGTCCCACCTAAATCCCACATTGTGATAGTGAAAAAGTCACAGAAGCAGCGGTGTCTTGTGCAATTGTGATATTTTCACTATCGGAGAACTACCTAGTTCACGAAGACAGCTTATCGGTCAACGCTTAAGCCCTGGGGCTGCGGCAAAGCGAGTTCTCGTAGCATGAAGTGGTGTCCATAGTGCTTATAAAAAAGAATGTATACCCAAATTTTAACTAATGCACTAGGATCAAATCATGCCCCTTGACTTTACAAGGCCCAGGGACAAAAAACTTGTTTGATTCATTAAACATAAATGATAGCGCTCGATATTTATGATAACTTGGCATCTAGAATTGAATCAATCGTTTCTAAAACCTTTACCTATTCTGATGTTCTTCTCGGACGTCCAATAAGTGCAATTCAAAATCTGTTCATTTGAGTAAGCAAGCACCAACAAAATTGAACAGATGAAGAAGATTCGTTTCATCTCTGAACTAGCCGATGGTGATAACCAGCAATCAAACACCATTTTCGATTGCTGCACTGTACGAACTTCAAACGAGTCCTGAAACGTTCATCAACGTCCGGCTTGAACTGGCTCTATTTCCTGGATTTCAGGTGGACTCGATCTTTCAAGAACTGTGGACGCATTTCAATCTTTGGTTATATTTAAAAAAAAATCAAGATTATAATTTATGGAACAAAGTGCCAATGAGTTCAAAATACAAATCTGTCGAATATAGTAGCGTTTACCCTACCTCATCATCAATCCAGTGCTAAAAGAGCGACCCTGCAGGGTAAACATCACAATAGTTCCCGTTGAGCTTCATTGACGAGTTCGGTACCAAATCGACGTTCTCATGTTGCAAAAAAGCTGTCCGGAAATAGCACTCGCCTTCGTCACAACTGCAAAACTGCGAACCATTTCAGAAAAAAAGAGAGTTTCTGCTTTGTCCCACCTTACGTCATCACTAACAAGCTATTTCGATGTTAGGTATGAGAAGATATGGAGATCATTCCGACACATGCTGTTAAGGAAATGAAGGATCTTTATGAGGAGAATGAATCAGGCACATAAGTTTGATGATCTTTTTTTTACATCCATTACATTGAATGGTATTAAATCTTCAGAACAAAACATGCTTTAAGTGAACCCTAATTGCTCAGTCTGGAACAGTCCCCTGGACAGCTCGTAGCAGCCAGCCAATACTGTGGGATGATAAATTTCATTTCAATTCCCTTTCATAAACCAACTAACAAGCACTTATTTAATGTACCATTTATCAAAGCAAATTTCAAAGCAACTGTCCTATTGCACCACATCCATCGAGGCTGCATTCCATCTGGCCGGGCCCGGAGACTCCCGGACGAACACCAGGCAATGTAGCCTACATGAATCTAGTCCCCGGCAGCAACGAGCACCATCATCATCATCATCAACCGGCAACTTGCTGCTATAAAATATCATAAACGATACATCATTGTTCCCGCTAGTACGCTGCCACCACCCTCACTTAGTCAACCACTAGTGTTGGAAGGCGGCGTCATACAATCTCCCGATACTACCAGGTTAGTGCTCCCGATGGACCAGAGAGTGGGATGTGGGTGGTGAGCGACTGCAACTATAGCGAGCACACATGTTCAGCATCTATCATCATGGTTTGGAAAATTAAAACATTTAGTTCATTTTTCTCCAACCACTGCGCTGTCCCATGTGAGCCGGGCGCGATTGAGCGATCCCAATTTTCCAGATGAAATCCGAACAAGTGGTACATGTCGAACAACAAAACAGATTTTTTAGACTGGTTCAAAAATCGATGAGTACAAATAAATCGACATAAATGGACAACCAAACATTTTCCTTGAAACTCAATCTCACTCAATCCAACTTAATTCATTACAACAACTTTGTCCATTGATCTATATCCAGATACGTCCCACAACGAATTCAAAACTTCCCAGATGGTCGTCGTTACAGACGACTCGCGAACACTAAATTAGTAGCAATCATCTTAATCTGCCCGGCGGTCGTCTGGATCATCGTCAACGACAACAACACAGCAGCAGTAGTGTCATCATGCCGGATAAAGTGCCTACTCGTCCCTCTTCATCAAGTCCGTCACGGCAACCATAAACAAACCAATTCCCGGACGCGCGACAATTCCTTTGCCGCGATCCAATTAGAATTTTTATATTCATTTGTTATCCGAGCATTCGTTGGAGAAGGTTGTCTGATTCAACATGACTCGTCGCGTCCCGGCGCAAAACGCCGGCAATATCGCCCTACCTGCGGCTCAAGCAGGCAAAAAAGTGGGAATTTCCAAAAGGAAGGTTGAGGCCTCAACTGATGGCCAAAAACCGGGGATTTCCAAAAGGAAGGTGCTTTTGGAAGTGACATCGAACAGCAAAAAGACGAAAAAGAGCGACGGTACTGTACCGATGGATGAGGAGGAGGAGAACTCTTCGTCGCACGAGGAGCAGCTTTTGAAGAACAACAAGTTCGCTGGACTGCCTGACGAGGACCAGGTAGCGGAAGCAAAGGAGAATGAAGTGAAACAGCGAAAGGAGAAACTGCCTCCTTTTTATGTGCGGCAATCAGCAGCAACGATCGACTTTCGAGCGGGGCTGGTTGAACTCATCAAGTCTGGGAAAGTCCAAGGCAACATTCGTCTGTGTCAGGACGGATTTAAGGTGCTGGTGCAATCCAGGCAGCACTATCAACTGGTCAAGGATTACTTGACCGAAAACGAGGCGGAGTACTTTACCCATGATGTCGTCATGGATAAGCCGTACAAAATCGTCGTCAGAGGTCTGTACGACATGCCAGTGGAGGAATTAGCTGCCGAGCTAAAAGTTTTGAAACTGGATGTGTTGGCCGTGCACAAAATGAGCCGACGCAACAAAGACATCAAGTACCGTGACCAGCTCTACCTGCTGCATTTGGCTAAGGGATCGACGACGCTTCCTGAGCTGAAGGCAATCCGAGCGGTTTTCAACATTATCGTGTCGTGGGAGCGATACCGACCAGTGCATCGTGACGTCACACAATGCTTCAACTGCCTGGGTTTCGGGCACGGAGGTAAGAACTGCCACCTGAAGCGTCGTTGCGCCAAATGTGGTACCGATGCGCACATCACATCCCAGTGCATCCAAGATTCGCTGGTGAAGTGCCTCAACTGCAACGGTGAGCACTCGTCAACCGACCGAAAGTGCCCCAAGAGAGCTGAGTTCGTGAAAATTCGGCAGCAAGCATCGACGAAGAATCAGCCTCAGCGTCGTAGAACTCCTCCAGCCCTGGTGGAGCAAAATTTTCCACCTCTTCAACCGCGACGCCAGGTCCCGAACTTGGCACCGTTGCCGTTGGATCCCAGGAAGAGAGCTGAGATGAATCATCCACGGCCGGGTTCCAGCCAGGAGCCGAGACCGCCACCACCGGGCTTCAGCCAGGAGCCAAGACCAACCCAAGAACCAGCAGTTGAGGAAAATGGTAATGATCTTTACACCTCAACCGAACTCCTCAATATTTTCAAACAGATGTCCGCTGCACTGCGTGGATGCAAAACCAAGACCCAGCAGATTGAAGTGCTGACCTCGTTCGTCATCCAGTATGGATCGTAGGTCCCTCAAGCTGCTGAATTGGAACGCTTGCTCCATTAGGAGGAAGAACTTAGAGCTGGTGGATTTTCTTCGCGAGAAGGAGATCGACGTAGCTGCCATCACGGAAACTCATCTGAAGCCCGGTGAAAAAGTTTATCTGCAAAACTACAAGATCGCGACGCAGCTCGACAGGACCACCTCTGGAGGAGGAGGTGTGCTTGTCGCTGTTCATCGTGATCTCAAGCCACGCCGGCTGCCACACTTCAAGCTGGACATCATCGAGGCCGTTGGGGTGGAAATTCCCACTTCGGTTGGCCCAGTACTCTTCATTGCTGCATACTGCCCACGTCAGGTGAATTCCAGAGATGGTTCAGCAGCAAAACTGAAGAGCGATATCCAGAAGCTGACACGGCGGAGCGCAAAGTACATCATCGCTGGTGACCTCAACGCGAAGCATGAAGTTTGGGGCAACAGCAGGAGGAATCGGAACGGAGTGATTCTGCACAACGATCTGCAAAACGGATACTACAACGTTGTGAGTCCGGATCGTCCAACGAGGGTGGCTCGGTCTGGGAATCACTCAATCATCGACTTCTTCATTACCAATATGGCTGAGAACGTGGCTCATCCTGAGGTGTTTGAAGAGTTGAGTTCTGATCACTATCCGGTGGTTGTGGAGGTTGGAGCTTCCGTTACTCCGCAGCGGCAACCAACCCGGAAAGATTACCACAACGTTGACTGGCAGCAGTTTCAGCAAGTGGTCGACAGCAACATCGACTATGATCAACACCCGGAAACTTCTGCCGATATTGATCGTTCGCTGGAGGTGATCCAGCAGGCTATCAACCAAGCAGAGGCTGCCAACGTTCGGGAGGTTCCTGTTAATTTTAAGGTAACTGATATTGACGTAGATACTAAACACTTGATTAGACTTAGGAATGTTTATAGGAGACAATATCAACGGACTGGGGACTATGACAAAAGATTTCAGTGAACAATTTGAACAAAATCATACAAGACCGACTTGACAATATCAGAAATCAAGAATTTTCAAAACATGTAAGCCAGCTTGGGAATTATTCAAAACCATTTTGGAAACTTTCAAAAGTTCTTAAAAACAAACCAAAGCCTATTCCTCCTCTTATTGTTGAGGATTCTCCTTTGATTACATCCGAGGAAAAGGCAAATGCACTTGGGCTTCATTTTGTTAGTTCTCATAATCTTGGCGCTTCCATGACCAGCCGTAAAGAAACATCAGTTGCCAATAGTATTTCAACAATCAATGACTCTACCTTTGAATTTCCTGCAGATTCCCATGTTTCTGGTGAGGAAGTCAAAGTTGCAGTTAAACAAATGAAAAATATGAAAGCTCCTGGCTTTGATAACATTTTAATCTAGTGTTGAAAAAACAGAGTGATCAGTTCTTTCAACATCTAGCCAATATTTTCAATAAATGTTTGCAACTTGGTTACTTCCCCACCAATTGGAAACTGGGCAAAGTCATACCAATTTTGAAGCCTCAAAAGATCCAACATCGCCAACAAGTTATCGTCCCATTAGTCTTTTGAGTAGTCTGTCCAAACTCTTTGAGAAGGTCATCTATTCAAGGCTTTTGGATTTTACCAACGATAATAATATAATTTTGAATGAGCAGTTTGGCTTCCGAAAGGGACATAATACTGCTCATCAGCTTACGAGAGTAACTAAAATCATCAAGCAGAACAAGCTTGAGTCTAAATCAACTGCTATGGCTTTGTTGGATGTTGAGAAGGCTTTTGACAATGTTTGGCATGATGGTTTGATACATAAACTGTATTTATACGGTTTTCCAATGTATCTTATCAAAATTATCCAGCACTATCTTTCGGAGAGATCGTTCAGGTTTTTCTGAATGGGATTGCTTCTGGATTATTCAACATTGATGCTGGGGTTCCCCAAGGAAGTATTCTTGGCCCACTTCTGTACAATATTTTTACATCTGATTTGCCTACTCTTCCTGGTAATGGTGTGTTGTCACTTTTTGCTGATGACACTGCCGTTATTTATAAGGGTAAAATAACCAGATATTTAGTTGGCCGTCTTCAGAAGGGTCTTGACGTTCTTTCCGAATACTTTGGCGACTGGAAAATTCGCATAAATGCAGCCAAAACTCAAACCATCATTTTTCCACTTTCCAAATCGGCCAGATTTGTCCCAAAGGATGATGTTTTGATAAAATGAATGATGTTTCGATACCCTGGTCAAAGGAAGTTGTCTATTTAGGTCTCATACTTGACTCGAAACTTTGTTTCGGCAGCATGTAGATAAAATATTGAACAAGTGCAGCATTCTCATCAGGTGTTTGTATCCTTTAATTAACAGAAAATCAAAGCTATCTTTGAAAAATAAGCTAGCAGTTTACAAACAAATAATTTACCCCGTTATTGAGTATGCAGTACCTGTTTGGGAGTGTTGCGCTAGAACTCATAAATTGAAGCTCCAGCGTGTCCAAAACAAGGTACTCAAAATGGTTTTGAATGTTCCTGGCTGGACAAGATCAAGTGAGGTTCATGAATTAGCAGAAGTAAAAATGTTGGATCAGAAGATTCAAGAAAAATGTTTGAAATTCAGGGAAAAATGTGCTATATCTGAATACCCCTTGATTCAAGGATTGGTTTAGTTTATGGTAAGTTTAAGTTAGTTTTAGGTTAGGTTATGTTTTCTTAACATTTTTTTCCTCATTGTACCTAGTGTTACAAAAATGATAAATCATATACTTTTAAAATTATGAAAATGAACAGTGTTTAAATCACGAAAAGCAAATTAAAGCTGAAGAGCCACAGCTGACCACTTATTATGTAAACCAAATGTAATTATTATAAGAAAGATTCAATAAAGTATATTTAATTCAAAAAAAAAAAAAAAAAAAGAATTTTTATAGCAACCCCGCAGCCATCATCGTTCGTCAGCGAAAGGACAAACCATTTGAGAATAAATTACAACGCAGTCTCGTAAAAAAACGATGACTCATCTCGTTCCTCCCCAAAAACGAAAAAAAGGGGTGCGCACTTAAAAATGGTTCAATTTGTCAGCTCGAGCCCAAACAACCGGGTCATTGTGTCGCTGCGATGAGGCCCCATTATTCATGCCGGAGCGCACCTTCACCTTGCTTTTTTGTCCATTTCCGGTAGCGACCAGCCAGCCATCGTTGCCAAGATGGAATGGTTCATTAAAAATTCCAATCAATCGCTGCTTCGAAGCTATTTCCATCCGATTCATTTGGCGCGCTCTCTCCTCTCTCTCGCTGCCGGCCAATCATACAGAAGCGCTGAAACAACATTAAACAACTTCATTGAGTCCTATAAAAAGACCCAACATGGCTTTGATTCGGGCAGGGAAAATGTAGGTCAGACTACACTCTTTTTTCGATTTCATACATGCAACGCTCCGAAATACATATCGGAATAATCAATCGAAAGTGGTTTCCCCCGAAAAAAAAGTCACATCTTATGCTTCACTGAGGAAAAATAGGCTCATTTCCTAAAACTAGCATCCTTTGCTGAGCCGTAGAATAAAATGAAAAAGGAAAACATGAAAAGAAAACATGGATTTCTCAGAATCAATATTCGGTTCCTTTTTTTTTGGTGATTCCGGTTCAACTGTACCGACTATTCGGGTGCAACTTTTTTAGGATGCCAGAAAATACCGATCTCTAAGATATCTGGACACTGCATCTATGTGTGATGAATGTGAATGTTTCCGATTCAGATGGCAGAATTCAATTCATTTTGTTGCAATGCCTTTGAAGAAGATTGATTGGTTACCTGAAATGAAGCAAAAGAAAAGAGAAACTGGAGTTAGGAAATGTTAGACATCAAAAAAAATCTGTATAGAGCAAATCCATCAGATTTTTTTCAGTTGCACAATTTCATGAAATGGTTTTCAAATTTAATAAAGGAAAAAGTAGGGAAACGGCATTTTATTCCATCGTGCACCTGATGTTGGCATATAAGCATGCTGACGTTCAAGAGGTTTCTTACAACAGATTTGGCAAATATGTTGTTTGAATACAGTCCAGAATTGATTATTCGAAGGCCTCGGAAAATGACCCTTAAAATACTCCAAAGCGATAAAGATTTTTTTAATCTAAAATGGCGTACAAAATGACGGTGATGAAATATTGAGAAAATGCATATGGTATGTTTTAGGCAATCAACCTTTTGAATTTGACTAAAAAGGGGCTGTAGAATCTAAATTTGATGTTAAAAGAAAGATCATAAAAAAATTAAAAGATTTTTTCATGATTTGATTATTCCTAGTCGGCGAATTGGATGAAAATCTAATCCTTAACCTTTCAGACGTATTAGAATTTCTCCTATGTATTTCCATTCCATACACAGTTAAAAAATCATGATAATATTGAGCAATTCTCTACCAAAACCGGAAATGGATTTTATTTGTATTTTTTTATTTGGCTCAAACTTTGTGGGTGCCTTCCCTATGACCAAATAAGCTATTTTGTGTCATTGGTTCACCCATACAAGTCTCCATACAATTTTGGCTGCTGTCCATACAAAAATGGTATGTAAATATTCAAACAGCTGTAACTTTTGAGTGAATTTTCTGATCAATTTGGTGTCTTCGGCAAAGCTGTAGGTATTGTTGAGGACTATTGAGAAAAAAAGGCACACGGAAAAAAATTGCAGATTTTTTAATCAACTTTTTTTTCACAAAAACTCAATTTCCCAAAATACGTATTTTTTGATTTTCGAGATTTTTTATATGTTTTAGGGGACAAAAATCCGCAACTTTTAAGCCATAGAGAAACATGGTCAATAAATCTGCCGCCGAGATATGCATTTTTAAAAAAATAGTGATTTTTTGAAAAAAAATCGAAATTTGATGCAAAAACAAATTTGATGTTATTTTTTAATGCAAAATTGAATTTGGAATCGAAAACTACTTTACAGATTGTTTGATAAAGAGCTCCGTTTTCAAGATATAGCCACCGAAAGTTTGATTTACGTGAAATATTTGCAGTTTTTCGAGTTTTCCATTTCTAAAAAAAAATTTTAAAGGTTCAGAAAATTTGCTTTAAAATTGTCTAAGAGACAGTGAAGATTGGACCTCGGGTTGCTGAGATACAGCCGCTTTAAAAAAAAGAAACACGAAAATTGAAGTTTTATAAGTCTCACCCAAACAACTCACCATTTTCTAATGTCGATATCTCAGCAACTAATGGCCCGATTTTCAAAGTAAAAACATGAAACATTCGCGAAACTTTTATATCTCTTTCCTATCTGTGCAAGATGCACAGATTTGTCTGTGTTTCACAGACTTTTGAGCTTGTGCCAGACATTTTTTAAGATGCACAGACTTTTAAAAAACTTCATTAAATTAACATTTTGTAAAATCTGTTGTCGAAACTTATTTCGTTAGTCTTCAAATGCTTAAAAACGCAATTTCTGATGGATTTCAATGACTGTAAATTGGTATATTTGGATTTTAGACATATGCACAGACATACACAGACTTTTTACAGACATTTAAAAAAACCAGGTGGCATCCCTTCTATGGTCCCAAAATTCAAAATTTGCAATAAGTCATAAAGTTCTCAATTTGATTAAACAGATAAACAGATAAATGTTATACAATTTTTCAAATACATAGTTTACAATCAATTGTAGAAGTTATTTCTATAAAAATTTAAATTTTCATCAATAATTTGTATGCCCCTTGATTATTTGAGGCACTTTTGAAGGAAGGAGCTTGGAGGCAGGGCAAAAACTTTAAATAAAATTTGCAATGGTCTTATGTGGTATGTGTGAAATTACAATGTATTCAAAATAAGGTTAATTTACACATTTTAGTAGTAATATTACAAATTTTTTCGCACACAAAATCTATCAACATTCCCCGATGAAAACTTTTTTTTGTGACTGTGTACATTTCGAAATTCGATCTGTTATTGTTAAGATACACGGAGATCTTGGGATGGCTAAAATATTAGTTGATGTAGGTACTAAATTAAGATCAGGTTTTATCAACTGTTTATAAGCCAAGTGTAGGTTACAAAATGTTATCAATTCACAGCTAAAAAAGTAGTAATCCAGCTGCGTGTAAAAGGCCTGGGTGTAAAATAAATATTGCATTATTCATGCAATTTAATGTAATTTTACATCCTGAAATATGTAGCCCATCAGTATGGGAAACCTACTTGACCGAAATGTCAAGCCCATATATGCGTTTATCCTTTCAGCTTTACATCGGTCTGATGGCCGAGTGGGCTAAAGCGCCAGTCTTTACTGTTGGTGCTAAGTTTGACTCCTGTCGGTTGCAACTTTTTTTTTGTGTTTGCAAAAATTGTACATGCAGTGTGTAATATTAAGTGTTTATTTTGATGAAGGTGATGTGCATGCTTTTGCATGCAATTTCACCATCGGATTTTTTGCTGTGTTTTTATCAACTTGTTCGTTTAATTAACCTGTCTTCTAACAAATCTAATCTAATCTAATCAGACCCTAGCGCAGCCAATCTTTCGAAGGGATCCTGGAGAGTGCCTTAGGTTAGATGACGCCTAGCACTCTTCTTGTCATTTATTAACATTTGTAGTGCGCCATTGCAGTAGAATGCATTGAAACATCACAAGCGTTAAAGCGGCCAGGCCTACTGCGTAAAGCCGTATCGCAGAGATGACTCGTAATTGGGTTGAGTTTGAGCACAGAGTGTTCGAACAACAACACAATTCTAAATCGACAGGGGAGGAAGAAGCGTGGGGACACACCACCATACGCTCCGAGATTTTTGGTTGTATTCGTTGGGAGCACCATGCTAAGAAGGTTTGGTACTCCGGGACCCTCTGGGATGGGATATTGTATTTCCACGAATGCCCTGGACACTATTTGCCGTGGTTATAGCGCCACAACCCGCTCTCTTAATAGTATTCCTAATTCCAGTCCAAGCTCACCAAGTCGTCATGGCCTAGTGGTTAGCATTTTTGCTTACCAATCCAAAGGACGGGGGAACGAACCCCGCCTCGAGCGACTTTGATTTTTCGTTCATATTTATCATTTCCAAAAAAAAACTACGGAAAGTTTAAGCTAAATGAGTACCAATGGGGGTTAATGTGGACCAATTTTGTTCATATTTGAACTAGAGACATACTTTGAGCACCCTACTTAAACATACATACATCTTCAAACACCTAAAGATAAAGCTCGAAACCTTTCAAGTGCTTTTTCTGTTCCCATTTTCCCCAACTGTGGTTGCATTCACGCGCTAGGGACATACAACACGAGGAGCAGCAGTTTTAGCTGGGTTGTTTTGGTGACCTACTTTCACGGTCGTTGTTATTGCTCCCTATTTCGTTAGGAAAACGAGGAAAACGCAGGACAATAGACGCGGTAAGCGCTTATTTTCCCAAACACAATTTCTTCTTTGAATTCAAATGGAAGCAGCACTTTTGAATTGTTTCCTTCATTGTGGTCACATCCTCCATCCTCGGAGAACATTCCAGAGTACACCCGGCACAGCTTCCTAATTGAGCTGCAGCAGCAGTCCCGTAGTCGCTCACGTGGCGCCACGTTTTCATTCGGCGTTGGATCAGCTGGGGGAGAGTGGGCTGATAAAGCACGTGCCAGTGTCATCTCTCGTCTGGAGGCTGAGTTGTCAACGACGGCAACGTGCGTCATCGCGCCCCAATCGAAAAGGTTGAAAGTCACAGGTTCATTTTGAAACTTCGCTTGAAAACTAATTTCGAAGGATTTGTGCGCCTTCTTAACCCGTCATGCTTCCCGCAAGCACATCGATTTTCCACGCCCTGAGCTAAATCTCGGTTTGCATTCCGGAAAGTAGGTCCGCCGTATCGATTTCCGGAGATGAATTCAAAGCAGACTTCGCCAAGAACCAAGCCAGATTTGGCTTCACGGAATTCTCTGCCGAATCATATGTCTAAGATGGTTGAATTTCAAAATGTTCAGAAAATCTATTCTTTTATAAGCATATATTTAAGTTAAATTAAAAAAAATCTTGATTTTTGAGTGATTTATCATTTTAAAAATCACGTTCGATGTCAACGTGGGGGCACACGGGTTCACCAGCTCGTCGCAAATTCGCGTTTGGCGGATAATTAATGCTTAAATCAATTATAATCAGCACTCATTATCTCGCTCGTTACTGAGTGATGGCGTAATTAATCCGCGGATATGGCACTGATATCCCATTCTGGGGGGGGGTGGTATATCGATGAAGCTCAAGTTTGGATGGTTCCACCAAGTGGGATTTGGGTGGATCTGGTAGGGAGGGATTTTATGTTATGGAAGCACCGAATGATGATCGAACTCAATGGGTGCTTCTTGTGCTACCTGATTCAGTGACGTTACAATTTTAGCAGAATTGATAAATAGACAAATGCAGTAAAATTTTAAATTTTTCTTTTGGATTTAGCTTCCCGAACATTTGTTTGATTTTTGCCATTTTTCACATTTCACTAGTTCGATCAAAATTAGGTTCCCTTTCATTTCGAACATGTTTATATCAACAAGCTGCTACAGAAACGTTGTAAATATTTTGCCTCATTAGTGCACCTTTACAAAGTTTGGGTGTGGGATAAAATACATAAAACCAAGTGCATAAATAATGTGATGCAATACCAAAATAATAAAGCATGCGCGGCATGTATCGCCCACTAGTTGATTCAATTTTCGGCACTTGTTACAGTACGATCAATATTTTATAATGAGATGATGAGAGTCTACACAGTAAGTGTTTTTGTTAATTTCAAAGTAATACATAGCTCAAATAAAAGTGAGCAAGCAACTGCTCTATAACAATTAAATTAAATGAAAAAAAATATATCAAATATTATAAAAATGAAACACAGAAAGAAGCTTTTGCCTTTTTTACTTCGTTTTCTGAGACAGATAATAAATAAAGAATTTATATTCCTTACTACTTGATCCTGTGGCCTATTGCATTCAATTATGTGATTAAATTCCCTCTGTTTAAGAGGCCATCACTAAATTCCAAACACAATCACAATCGATACCCACTTCGGAATTCAAATCTCGTAGCCGGCACCAACGCGGCGTTCCATCTTTTCTCTATACGTAATGGATATTACGACCGGATAAATCTCTCCCACTTTCCCAAAAAACCCGGCCGAGCACCGAGAACTAAACCATCTTACTAAACACAAACGACGACTATTCTGCACTCCATGTTCGCCTACACTCAAGTGTTAATTACTTTTTTCCTCCTCCAAGTGATGGCGGAAATTTATGTTTATCTCTGCTCGGAAATGTCAACCAGAAAAAAAAACTCGGTGGGCAAAATACACGCCTCAGCAGCAGCTGAAAGAAAATCGAACTTTGGAGAGGGGATGTGTTTTGCAGAAGGCATGATTTTCGTACGAACTCGGAATATTAAATCAGAGTACGTGCACTCGTCTGGAATCCACGACTAGAGAGTGAGAAAGAGGTTGGGACGTATGAATAGTAATGGAGATTTACGGCGAACGTTTGCTTAATTTTCGCTGTCTGGTCAAAAAAAAGAGAGGAGCTTGTTCAGACACAAAAAACTGCTTGATATTAATTAAAAAAGTACTCACCGCCCCCTTAAAAGTTTGCGTAACGCTAGTAATTTCACGTTTTATTAATTGGGAAGTGGGAAAAAATCAATCAATGCATTTCCCGCAGCAAAAAAAACATACTGTAAAAAAAGGTAAATAAAAATTAATCACGTGATTACGCGATTTATGGTGAGCGCAACCACCGAACCAATTTCGCTAGCTTTTATTGCTTGTTATTGTTGATAAGTTCCGCTTGCACCCGAGTTTGCTTGTAACTTTACGCGCAGAAACAGAAACGACCCCATCCACTTCGAGCTAGAAAGAAACTGCACTGAATAAAAGATCTACACGTTTGCCCCTAAAAATAGAACGCGTAAATTCTCAAAATTAGACGACCACGTCGGACACGTTCACTCTATAAATACGGAGAGTCGTCCCAAATCAGGCAGGGCGGTGGTGCGACGGATTCCCGGTACAATCGCTGGCAAAATTTTGGAATCAATCTCGAATCTCGAAACAACCTACTTTTCTTCAACAAATAACAGAATCGAAAAGTAATACTTTTCGATACAAGGACTGTAAAGTTCTACTTTTCAGCACTCAAATGGGGTTTATAAACTCGAACTTTTCAGCACTTATATGACGAATTTGGCCGGTCTGTGCATTTTTTTTTTTATTTGGCTAAAACTTTGCGGGTCCTTTCTTTTGACCATAGAAGTCATTTTATGTCGTTGGTTCGCCCATACAAGTCTCCATACAATCTTGCCAGCTGTTCATACCAAAATGGTGCGTAAATATTAGAAAATCCGTACCTTTTTAAGGATTTTCTGAGCCATTTGGTGCCTTCAGCAGAGTTGTAGGTACTTTTTTACAAAATTCAATTCATTGGGATTAGTGTTTTATTAGAATTTACCAGATCTGCTCCAGGATGTTACATTTGTAATTGGATTTGTAATTGGGATTTGGAGAACCTTTTAACTGAGATCAATCCATAAGCCTTTGATTTTGAGAAAAAAAAAGTTTTTTTTTTATTTTTGTTTATTTTTGCGGACACAAATCCGCATAATTTGAGCCATAGAGAAAATACGACCAAATAATTGACCATCATGTAATGATTTTTAGAAAAAAAAACAAGTTTTTTTTTTGTGGCAAATATAAAAGTCTTACCCATAAAGTTTTTTTACAGTTTTAAATGTAAAATCGATTTTGAAATCGAAAAGTTTTTTGATGGAATTTTGATAAACGGCACCTCTTTTCCTTCCTCACATTACTGAGAAGAGGCTATAACATCACTCAAAAATGAACTTATTAATTTGATCTCGTAGACCCACATTCACGTATACATATCGACTCAGAATCATGTTCTGAGCAAATGTCTGTGTGGATGTGTGTAGGTGAGTGGACAAAAAAAATGTCACTCGATTATCTCCGGACTGGATGAACGGGTCATTCGATTCGTCTTGGGGTCCCATAGGACTCTATTTAAAATCAACAAGTTTAATTAAGTACTTCAAAAGTTATGCTAAAAAAACGATTTTGGCGTAAGTCCGGAAAATTGTAAAAAGGGTGGTTTTTGCAAGAAAACCTATCATGTTATACATTTTCAGAAAGGTATTAAAAAGACCTTTCCAATGACCTTTCCCAAACCATTGAAGATCTGACAACCCTATCAAAAGTTACCAGCACTTAAGTGTTATTTATTCACTTTTTGGAGGCCGGATTTCAGATATTGTGATAGAAATATTGTCTGAATCTTCCATGCAAAATATCGTTGGATAGGTTTTTTATCAGACCTTGCCGATGAGCCAGAAATATTGAAGGTCTGCGAACCCTATCAAAATAAATGAGCAATAAAGTTGATTTGTTAAACATGTTAAGGGGGAATATTGCTATTTTTACTGAATGAATTGACTATATGAATGTGAGTCAAGTATGTTTTCAACTTAAAAATTACAGTTTTCTTGAAGAGTTCACAAAATTTCCTATAATTTCATCAAGGAAACATTGAAGATTGGACCTCTAGTTGCTGAGATACAGCGGATAAAGAAAAACAAACAGGAAAATTAAAATTTTCAAGTCCCCCGGACAGCCCCTTTTCTTATGTCCATTAGGGTGTAATAACAAAATCGATTTTCCAGCACAGCAATTGTTCAGTTCGTTTCGGGGTCCTCAACAACTCCCTAAAGTTTGAGAACGATTGGTTCAGTCCTCAGTTTGCGCAAAGCGATTTAATTTTCCATATAAATTTGTATGGAGAAACACATTTTTTTGAATTTTGATATTTTAAAACTCCACGATTTTCGAGCAAAAAAACACGTTTTAGACGAGTTTTGAATACGCTGTATCTTTTTATAGGAGCAGGTCAGCGGGAAAGTTGTAGAGCACATTCCAGAGCACCCGAATATGAATCCGGTTTTAATATAGCGTAAAACGTGAATTTTTGAATTATCAAAATCGAAAAAAATGGTTTTCCCCATACTAATTCCCATACAAAATTGAATCGCTTTGCGCAAAGTGAGGACTTTACCAATCGATCTCAAACTTTAGGGAATTGTTTATGACCCCAAAAGGAACTGAAAAGTTGCTGTGCTCACTTAATTTGGACAGCTTTATTTTTTTCCATACAACCATATTACACCCTAATGTCCATATCTCAGCAACTAATAGTCAAGTTTTCCATGTTGAAAAATGAAATATCTGTTAAATTTTCTGATCTCTTCGAAAAAATATTTTGAATACATTGGGATTCGTCCTAACATTAAAAAAAGGCGTCATATTGAATAATTAACCCTTTTAAAATGTCAGCCATGAATACTTATCTAAGGCTCGAAAGTTGCGGGTTTTCGTCTGCTAAAACAAATAAAAAAAACCATTTGGGAAAAGATGTTCAGTTAAAAAAAAAACAGACAAGTTGCAAAAACCAGATTTTTTCAGCACGAGTCGTACATTTATCCATTTATCCGAGTTAGATAAATACGAAGAGTGCTGAGAAAGTCATGTTTTGCAACAAGTTGCTTACAACATATTTTGCAATTCCGAAAAACGCTTTTTGAATGATCATCCATGTGTTAAGTAAATTCACCGTTCAAACAAAAAATATTGATAAATGTTACTTTTCAGCACTGGTATTCAAAGGTATTAATTTTCAAATCTAAATTAAATTTTCAAAAGGCCCTATCTGCATAGGAAACCCATGAGGGATAGGTTTTTTTGAAAATTTAATCTAGAAATCTGTTATTTTTGGTAGGGAAAAGCAGACCGTTTTGTTTCTCCAGAAGGACAGGAAAAGTTGACAGTTTAACAGCGGAATTGCAAAAATATTTTTTCGGATCCAGTTTGTTGAAGATGATGTAAACAATTATTTTCTAGAATTTTCTGCCATGTTTATTTTGAATAAAAAATACTAAACAGGTGTGACGAAGGTGTTTTTATTAACTATAAAATTAAACTTTAGCAAGGCAAAAAATATATAAAATGTTCAAAACTTTTAAGTACTGTATGCAAATGATCTACACACTAAACATTTTAAAAATACATTTTTTTGGAAACAATTAATTTCTGACAGTCACTGTACCCTGCCGGATTAATATGAGAGCAATCTTACCGCTCGACAACGCGTCGCCACCAGACCACCAGACACTGCGACTACAACATTGTATTTCCTCCCCAAAATGTGACCAATCTCTAAAGCCGAACTCTCTCGCCCCAATATAGCCCTCCCATATCGGTTAGTTCGACCATCGGAAAATGAGCAATTTCACGAATATTTGCGGCTCGTCAACCCGCACGGCCGAAATTTGTTACACATAGTTTGCATTTTTGAACGTCTTATTTTTGGACGGCGCGGGAATACCGCCGACTCAGCTGACTCAGTTTTTGGCAGGCGCGATCGAGAAAGGGGAATTCCTCTCGCGGTGCTGTTTGTAAACAGATAACTGCGTCGTTGGGAGAGGTTCGGCTTTTTTTGGCTGTAAAGTTATGAACATCCTTAAAAATGGGTTGAAGAATGGTGTTTGATTAGATTGATGGCTATTTTTTCAAGTTTTGAAGAGTTTTCAAAAGAAAGAACAATTTTACGAACTGTTGATTTCTAGAAATAAACTTTTCATGTAGTATGTGATCCTGTCCCAATAAAAACAAAAACACCACCAACTCACAGTGACAAACTGCTGAGCTTCAAGCGGATGGATGTGTCTGTCCCACCACGCACCAGGGACTGATGACGGTCGTCGCTCGTCGTGTTTGTCGTCTCATCAAGTGAAACAACCAATGAATACGGAATGCAAGCGACGACAACGACTGTGCAAAAACGGATATCCCCAATACACGTGAAAACAGTCAGTCAGTGGATACACACTTCAGGAACCTGTGTGGTGGAAATTATAATCAGGTTCTTGTTATTGCAAAACGCGCCATGAATACTCAAAATGGCAAGATTTGTTTCCTCCGTGTCGTTTTGATAGCATGAATTATTCCATGAATTATCATCAAAGTTTTATTCACAGATTTTTCAACATTTCACATCTAAATTTTTAGTTTTATGGCTTGAATGGCTCTTCAGACAGTATCAGATAGTTAACAGAATGATGAAACATACAGTTTGAAGATCTGGTAACCCTCTCTCAAGTTATGACCATTTAAATATTAATGATGAAAATGATATCCGCAGGTAACTGAAAGATTTCCCAATGATGCATACAATTTGAAGATCTGGAAACTCTGTCTCAAGTTTGGATACTTGAATGTTAGATGTTAGAGATTTGTATGTATGTATTTAAAAACGATTAATTCATTCTGCTTGTGAGAAATTAAACAGTTTAATCCAGTCAGTAGGAATCATAACGAAACATTGTACAAAACTCTCGTACCTAAATCCCCACTCAGTAACGATACCAAACCGATATCTATTCCTGCAGAACGGCGACACCTGCCTACGTTTTGCACATGAATAACGATGATTGTTTTTCGCCATGGGGTTTTGTGTGTCCCCGGAGTTGTCTATCACGTATCAGGGAACAACATTGTCAACGACGCTATACTGAACGCTATCAACAACTTAAACAACAACTCACTCCACAAAACTCCGAGTGCAGCAGCACCCCGTCCAACATAACCTCACCTGGACCGACCCGGGTCGTCGTCGGTGGATGGGAAAATAATCGATATCACCATGCTCTCTGAAAGGCGCACATCTTTTTTTCGGTGATTTACGTAACCGTGATTTTGTTATGGTAGGAGTTTGCATGTATGTTGTTGTGTGTGTATGTTTTGCCATGTTATGTATATGTTTGGAGGAGAAGGGTTTTGGACGAAGATAAGGTTATTTTCGATCAGGTTAGACCATTTCTGGTGGGATTTGGTTTCATAATCCGAGGCAAAGGTTAGTATAAGGGTTTTAAATTAGTTCATTTTGAAGAAGCCGGGCTTCTTGGAAGCATCGTAACATGAAACGTGAGGGTTGTGATTCTGTTATGGCTCGAAGGAGGATTAGGGTATTTGTGGAATCAGCTACACAGAT
Organism: Culex quinquefasciatus; assembly: GCF_015732765.1. NCBI lineage: Eukaryota > Metazoa > Arthropoda > Insecta > Diptera > Culicidae > Culex > Culex quinquefasciatus. Next base: position 144,500,604 of record NC_051863.1, on the reverse strand, counting down.
TTTAAAAACAAATAACAACTCTTCAACAAAAAAGGGATTCAGTTTCCACTATTTGAATTTGCAAAAAGTTTAGTACCGCTTAAAGGAAAACCACAATCCAGAGAACAAAACTTTTCAGCAAATTCCACTCAACTGTAAATCCAGCACTCCAACCAATTCATACCGTTTATCTATGCTGCAATATCTAACAAACCGAAAAAAAGCAAACAAGAGTATTGCAATAAACAAAATTTCTTGCAAGCAAAAAACAACTTTCCGAGCAGCACAACACACACACGAAACTGCATCTCGCGTGCAGAATTCATTGAAGAGCAGCAGCGCACTTTAGAGGGTAAAAAAGCGGAAGAATCCACTTCTTCCTTCTCCGTCATCGGCGGACCGGAATTGCGTTCCGTTGCCACGAGATTGCGATCGGTACCGAGCGCCGCGCGGTACGATTTACGGAATCGAGGTGAGGAGTGGCCTCAAGAAGAATGCACGTCATATAGTTGGACCAACTGCCGATAGATGGGGTGAAGGAGATAAAGCAAGGATTTTTATTTTATTAAAAATGATTTAAAAACGGTTCAGTTCATAAAAATCAGTTCTTCTTATATTACACAACAAATCACGATTAAATTTAATTTTCTCAGCTTTCTTTTGATTTGACATTTGATAAAGTATTTATATAACAGGGTGGCCACCCAAAACCTATTTTAAAATTCCAAACATTCCTGTTTTTTGACATAAAATATATTTTTCCTTGCCAAATCCATTGTTAGAATATCCAATTACATCAAAATGAATTATAGTTCAAATCATAGTTGAAAGGAACTCCAAAACTCTATCAGGTTATAAGAAATACGGAATTGTTAATTGATTATTTACTAATAAAATAAATTGAATTGAATTGACATAAAATATAAAACATAATTTGTTACTTAAAAAACAGAATTTAGTAAGGTTTTTAACGCTCCATTCTGAGTAGCATTTTAACCTAAGTTAGGTAAGAAAACTGAAATTTAAATATCGAGGCTAAAAGCAATTCTCTATTTTTTTATTTGGCTCAAACTTTGTAGGGAATGAAAAATGAAAAAAACACAAAAGGGCGAATCTGTTGTTTACTTCTGCTTTTTTGGCGTAACCGGTGGTGCGAAAATGTAGGCACGCTCTTCAAAAAGGCGTAATTTCTTTTTCTCAATTTTTAATAGCAAAAACACCTTAATTAATTTCAAACTGCTCTCTGTGATGAAATTATTGCTTTTTTCTATTAGGTTATGACAAAATTGATGGTTTTCATGCTTTTTTGTGGAAATAGGAATTGATCGAAATTGCAAAATCTTGAATGATGATTTTCCCGAAACGGCAGGATTGTAGTTTTCGCCCTTTTGAAATGTTGTTACTGATTTGGTCTTAGGAAAGGCCCCTACAAAGTTTTAACGAAATAAAATAAAAAAAAACAAACAATAAAAATGCGTGCTACTGGAGGCATTATTACAGTTATACTACTGCAAAAATATCTAAAGTAAAGGCAAATATCAGTATCCTAAATTAAACGTCTTTTTTCGTTTACTGGATCGAAATTTAAAAAAAAGCATGTTGCCAAGTGTCCAATTTAAAAAAAAGCAAAAAGAAAAATAAGAAAAATAAAAGGTTTGCTAAATAGTTTACAATCGATTGCATAATTTTATCAATTAAATTTTCGAAACTTTGAATAAAATTATATAAGCTAAAACGTAAAGAAAAAACTAATTTACGAAATTCCAAATCATGACAATATATATTTGATAGAGTTTCTAAATAAAAATAGAAATAAGGCATAATATTTTCAAAAACCAAATAAGGCATAATATTTTCAAAAACTAAGACTTTACGTAACATTTAAAAAAATATATTTTAATTTTAGATTTTTTCCATATTCTCAATGAATAAGAAAAAATCACGATTTTTACCTAAATTCCCGACTTGTGTGGCAATCCTGCAAAAATCCACAAAATTCATAATAAAGTCATATTTTTTTTTTTTTTTTTTTTTTTTTGGAGGGTGATCCAGCCGCACATCGTTGATGTCGAAACCTCTAAACTGGGCCCTCGTCCTGTCACGTCTGTCAGTAGTCTTGTCGTACATTACAACTAGAACCAGATCTGCCAATGAATTAGTACACTTCGACCAAATAAACACTGACGCTGTATGGATCTGACTCTAGAATAAATGCACAGTTGTGAGCTATTCATAAGTCCAAAATGTTCAATTATTCATATAAGTCCAAATATTCATTTGCGGATAACCTAACTTGAATTGAATACAAGATTTAAAGTAACCTATCCGAAAGCTACTCATATCTCAAATCCCCGAAATTGTAATTAACAGCCAAAAATTCTAGTACGTTTCTTTTAAAACCTGTCTGGCTTCTTATAAAAACAAAAACAAATAGATTAACAGTTCATATTTTACAAGTCGTGAATTGAAAAAGAGACGACCATTGGATCGTCAGAATTCCAGTAGATCCTCGATTCGCAACAATGGTCGATACAATCATAATCCGACAACCGTTAGTTCAACAGATCAACGAATTTAGTCCGATATCGTTTCACTATTGATTGATCGAGACTCTATGGAAATTTTGAAAAATCAGAATGGTTTTTATGCTACTTGAATGAAAATCACCGATTCTGATAGAATTACTAAATTTACTATTCCTAATTTTGTCCCTAAATAACTAAATGCGAAGTATAAAAAATTGATATTTATAGTAAAAATCCTAAATTCTACGAAAACTAAATTTTTAAAAATCCACATCCTAACCTGACACCCACATTAACAAATGTGATATTTCCACTATCGGAGAACCTCCTTGTCTCGATGATAGCTTACCGGCCATCGATTAAGCCCTGAGACTGCGTCAAAGTGGGTCCTCGTAGCATGAAGTTGTGTCCATGTGTAAAAATGGAAGCTTCAGCAATATACTGAACACTTCGATTTTAATTCCACATCGAATCAAATCATACTCTTTGCCAAACAAGCATCAAACCTATATGATACTCATTATGACAAAGCCCAGGGAAAATTCATAATAAAGTCATATTCTAAAGAAAATCTTTCATCTTTTTCGTTCAACGAGGAAAATATATTAAACATGTGACAACCATGCCTAAATTATGTGAGTGTTTTTTGAAGTCACAGAATAATGGGGAAAAATGTTAGAAAATATTCGAATGATATTTAGTTAAAAAGGTATGTGAAACACCTTTCCGAAAAGTAATAAACTTTTTGAAGGTCTAGTAACCCTATCGTAAGATATCAATTCATAAGAGGGATGTACAGTCCCGACTCGATTATCCCAAGCCTTGATTATCCGAAGTTTTTCTTAATTTTCTTCCTTTAACATAAAATTCGAGTTCTGCAACCCCTTTTCAGTAAAATTTATTTCAGCTCAACAATAAAAATAAGACAATTAAATTATTTTGTTTCGTGATTCGATTATCCGAAAAGTCAATTATCCGAAGTGAAATTTTTCCAAGGCCTTTTTCGAACATAACTTTAAGAAACATTTTTTGATGAGTTTTAAAATGTCTTTCCAATGTTTAAAAAGAGTTGAAAATTTGGAAACTTTTTCATAAAATATCGGATTTGGCGAGCTTGGCAAGGTCGAATTCAGACAAATTTGATGAAAATCGTGTCAGTACATTATTGCGTACTTACTAATTAATCGGTATCTGGTATTCTTCGGCATTCTGGAAACACTGTCAAGAGATTTTAATTTAATATAAAATTAATTTTTATCACGTTTAAATCTAACTTTGCTGTTATCCTGGTTGTTCCAGGAGAGTCCATCGAACCCCACTGACCCCACACCGTACAATGTATGTCGTCAAGCTCCATACAGTACGACGTATACTGCACACAGAGGGTAGACTGTATCGTTTTATAAACGCTCCAATTTTTGCGGCTCAAGTGCACACGTACAGAAGAACCTAGAGCAGTGGTACCGCACAGAGCGCCGCCACCACGCGAAAAAAAATGCGCACAAATTTAACGCTACATTTACGCTAGAAGTGCGTCGCGCTCGATCCGGTTAACGAGATGTACCGGATGGTTGATGAATGGATGACTTGAGCATGAATCGCGAGTGTTTTTGGTTAAATGGATTTTGCGGAACTACCACAGGAAACGTTTAATAAAACATTATAACGGTAATGGTGATGGTGGTTTGATAACCCTACACGACTGAACAAAAAGCTAGCATTTGTCAAAATTAGAATCTCTCGAATAATTTCTTACCATTCCGTTGCCAACATATTCAAAGCAACCAATGAAACATTCTTGGTTGTCACCATAATCAAATAACACGCCGTTCCTGTGTTCCATCAGCAAGATACTTGTATCTCACCAGCGACTGTTGGAGCCGAACATCAACCGAACGCTATGGGGGCCAATCTCGCCCATCTTTGAAGATGCTATCGATTGTGCGGTACTATAGCTCAGCACTTTACTTGAATTGGTTGGTGTAGCCCAACCCACAAACAAGCTTGTACTACACATTAGTACGATGTCGTCTTCGTCATCGCTAGTCCAGATCTACATTCAATTCTGGGGTAGACACTGTCTAAGTACACATCATGCTACCATCGTGGTGAATGTCATAGACGTCATCTTAATGGGATGCCAGGGTGGTACTGAGCTGGTGGAACCTGTGTTAAAATTTCAACAGCATAGGACACCCTAGAGAATCCGTAAAGTTCAATGGTTCGCCATCATCGGAACTACCAACAAAGTTTCCCTCCTCTTGTTGAGTTCAAACAGCAGCAATTGTCAGTTGGTGTAACCAAACTGTTTCACACTGCTTTTGCTGGCTTGCAGAGCTTGTAGTATTTACTTTCCGAAACATAATATATTTATGTTTGTCATTATCGTTTGTTACGCGCGGTCCTCGCCGAGTTCAGCGGACCGTCAGCGCAACGACCAGTAATTTGGATAATGAATTTAATTGTAAACAATCACGTTTCGCGTCATATCAAATCGAGGATGACCGGCGAGACCGTGGGATTGAGTGGTGGTCATTTGTTGGTGTCGAATGATAAGTTTTTGTTGAAATAATTGATCAGTGTCCGGTCAAACTCCAAGCAAAATATACTTGAAGAGCGTGGAAACTCTCCCTTATCCATTCAGAACATCCATTGGAACATTCAGAAAGTTTCTACAAGGATTTCAAACCATTTCAACTGCGCTCGTAATCTTCTATCGTGCCCAATGTGATTCACAGTTACTACACTGCACTTCTGACCATCACAACAGCAGGTCATCAGTCCGTTCAGCACGGTCGATATCTTATCTGCTTCAAAGACCCAACGTAATGCGAACTGCACAACGGGGGGGGGTTTTGATGGAATGCCAAAATGGGACACCCCAGCATAGTTTTGCAACTGTGCACCGTGTGTTGGTCATCGTTAATCCTTCCCAGGAAACCCAATCCCTTCCGTCTTCGACGGTTTCGGCATTTCGTCCGAGATATGGATTATGTACCAACACACCACCACTGTATACGAACTCTGTAGAGACCCGCAAGCGTGTCCAGTGACATGTCGAAAGCCTTCGACGCGGTGTTACCCGATCAGGCTCAAGCTTTGCTTATCTAAGCTGCTCACAGCTCACGCTTGTTGGCCGTTGTAGGCCATACGATAAAGTGAGTGTGTCTTTGCAAGAAGCACGTCTCGGAAATAATCGATGACATTGGCGAAAAGGGTGGTTTTGTGGGGACAATTTAGACGCTGCAAAAAAACGATTTAAAGTGTTGATTACGTAATTGCGGCGGTGCCTTCATTTTTTTTAATTATTGCGATCGGAATGTCAGTTCTTCTCATAAGGCAAGGAAAAGGAGTCATACTTAGTAAATATTTTGAATTTGTTTCAACCTTCATCTTCTTGGCTTTCCATGTGCCTCCAAGCAGCTATGAATCTAACTGCCATCTTCACAAAATACATCAAAAGACGATCCATTTGGCAAATTCGCAGCTACCGTAGAGTAGAGAGCAGCCATGCCAGATATACAGATAAGTCGGTATTTTACACATTTTTCGTTCCCAAAAAATACAAATATTTGTAAAACCAGATTTTTTTTAATAATAATATAGGGGAAATATACCCATTCTCAGCCTAATAAGCGGTCATGTCTGAAGGATGCTGGATAATCTGGAGTGTTCCTTGAAACTTACATAAACCAAATACACCAACAAGCAAAGCAATTCCTGTTAAAAGGATTTAAACAAAATTCCAAGTCTATTCTAATCTGACGAGAATGCACTGAGCCCGCCCATTTTTCTATTATCGGCTGAGTTCTTTTTCCTTACGGTTTTCGTCAGCCTTCGATTTGAATAGATATAAATGTCAAGTGACTCGGCGCGTTGGTTTTTGTGTTCCTCCCTGAGGAGAGGCTATACAATCACTAGAAAAATGAACATTTTAATTTGCCCTCTTAGACCCACCTTCATGTATAATTATCGCCTCAGAACCAAATTCTGAGCATATGTCTGTGCGTGTGTGGGGATGTTGATAAAAATATGCACTTGATTTTCTCAGCTTTGGCTGAACGAATGTTTTCCGGATGTTGTCTACTCGATCCAGTTTCGGGTCTTACAGCTTGGTATTGAAAATTGTAAATTTTCATTTAGTCGTTTAAAAGATATGATTAAAAAACTATTTAGACGACTACAAAAAAGGGTGCTTTTCAGCATAACCTCAAATGGCCTATCGTCATCGCCACGAAAGAACCGTGTAGAGGGTTGCCATTTTCTTCAAAGGCGGTGTCTGTATTTTCTTGACAAAAAGTCTGCAACTTTTTTGAAATCGGACGAAATTACTGTATAAATGAGAGGAAGGCACCAACCATCTAAAGATGGATTAACTAACGTTTTTTAGTAGCGCTTGCTAATTAATTACACGTTTCGGGATTATTTTTCATTGTTTTATGTTTTTGCAATGTTCAAAATAACATGTTGCCGGTATTTAAAAAGTTGATTTTGGCGATATTCATTAAGCGGTTGACTGGATCAAAGTAATGATGAGAAATGGTCTCGCAAAATAGAAATTATGATCAAAAGAACATTTAATTTGATCTTTTTGGCATAAATGGCATATATAAGTGTGCTTACTCGAGGCGGTGCTTGTGTTTGTTTATGGCATTATTAGTAGGGGCAGGGGGGGCAGAATGGACCATGGGGGCAGAACGGGCCACCCTTGGGTTTGGGCTTTAGAATGGATTTAGACCAACTGTAAGGCAAGGGTCTTATAAAGGACGTCAAATAGCATCACCATACCGAAAACGACGTTTGAATTCATTGTATTTTTCGAATTATGAGAAAAAATGTAAATTTATTGACAAAACCACGCAAATGTTGTTTATTTCGAGGTTCTTAAATAAGCTTTCTGAAAAGTTGGATTGTTTGAAAAGTTTGCTCAATGCTTATAACGTTACTAGATACTACTACCAAGGTATACAAACAACAACGGAACCTTAAAATCATTTAGAGGCTTGGTGGTGGAAGTGTTAAATTAAAATCCACTTGGGGGCAGAATGGACCACTCTTTTTCTGCCTTATAAAAACAATCAAAAGTTACAAAATTTGAGCTAAATGGATTATTTCACTCCTGGTAGCTTCACAAATCACGTGTAATGCAACAAAAGTTGATTTTTTAGTTGTTTTTACGCTTAGTTGTAAAAATAGTGTCTTTTTTCGACATATTTACACTATTTTCAAAAATCGTTGTTTTGTTAGTTTACTATTTTTATAAAATTGATCAAATTTCATGGAAACTATAATGGAATGGTCCCTCAAGTAATTTTTTTCTTTCAACGTTGTATAAGAAGAAATGGCTTGTTTTCTAAGGTGACCCATTCTGCCCCGCAGGGTGGTCCATTCTGCCCCGCACCCTGGAAAGTTAGTCGAAAAAACATTGTTTTAAAGTGGCTCAAAAATAGTTTTCAGTAAACAATTTTCATCAACCAAGTATACAACATTGAAGGGAACATTTTTATGTTTTTCTATTATTTTTGGTGCATTTCCCTTAGGCGGTCCATTCTGCCCCCCCTGCCCCTATTATTTTTTTTTTAGCTGTAATCGAGCAACAAACTCTCCATATGGCGAAGATAGTTGTTTGATTAGAATGCGCATATTTCCCCCATAATTAAAATTTTAACAGTTTAGTAATCAAATTATGCCGTGATTGTAAAGCTTAAATCTGCTGTTAAATATTAAAAAAAATCTCTTTTATGGCTTTTATTGGACATGATACAGGTAAAATCCAGATTTATTTTTAGGAAAATACAAATCTCCCATAAAATAATCTGGCATCATTGGCAGAGAGTATTACATTTGGAAAATGTTAGAATGCACTGAAGAAAACTGGACAATTTTCCAAATAAATCATTATTTTTTGTCAATGAAATTATTTCAACAAGTTTCTAGCTTTAGCTTTTTTGTTGTTTTCCTTCAAAAATTATAGCATAACTACGTAAATTCCGGCTTTTGTACTATCAAGAAATTTACTTTTACTTTTTTTTAATTTTACTTTTTTTTATTTAATAAATAATAAAATAAAACATTTTTGAAAAAAGAAATAGATCTTATTTACCCTGTGATCAATACGTCAAATGCTGTATCAAGTATGCGAAACCCTGTTTTACCCCTAATCCAACAAGTTGTTAAAAAATATTTTAATTCATTCTTAATGGCAATTTTTCCAATCAAATTTAAAGCTCCAATACTTCTAACTTACGTGAAATTGTCCGAAAATTCAGAATATGACAAAATTGAGACCAAAAAGTGCCGTCTTCTTGGCCTGCAGGGAAAAAACTAACATTGTAAAATGTTTGTTCTAGAAAAATCGAAAAACTATGAGAAAAACTGGGATTGACCAAAAAGTTAATACCGTAGGCTTATAGCCCATGAAATTACCTATCTTTTGACCTATGGGAGTATGGGTGTTGGAAGCTGTTGCATAAAGATATTAGGGTTTAAAAAAAATCAATTTTTAACAGTAATTCGCAAAAGCTATGAGAAAAAGTTAAACCAATCCTGGATGTCTATGGCACATTTTGAAGTGCTTCAAAAGACCTTTCGAATGCATCTAAGAGAGTTGGAATTGTTGAAGTTTTACGGAAATACGAGCTATTTTAAGATTATTTTTTTCGACCTCAAACTTCAAAGCCCGTTTTACCCCACTTCCCTTTGTCGTAGAGGGCTCATATTTGGCATGAGTTCATCACATGTATAGACAAACAAACGCTGAAAGTTTCATCCAAATCGGAGCACCTCGATACGACCTGTTACACATTGGTGAAAAACTCGCTCTTAAAAAAAGATATTGATTTAAAAAAAGCATTAACAAATTTCACAACTCGACAGAAGATCTGACAGAAAAGTTCCACGAGTCGATAGCAAATTTACAAAAATCCAGGCATTTTTCCATATTTAAAAAAAAGTGTTCCCATAAAACAAGGCAGAAGTTCATCTCAAGGAAATCCGAGCCGACTCCCCCGACACACAGACACACAAACAGTGGACGAGAAAATATTTTCGCAAGTGGGAGAGAGAGCTGGGCAAAAATATATTTATTTTTCCAATTTTCGCAGTCCAACTCGTGACGCAAATCAACTCGATTAAATTGGGTTTGGCGTTGGGGCGGCATCACGGCTCTCCTCAGCCGGTGTGTGGTCGTCATACCGGCGCACCGGTTTGAACTATGTTTTTTTATCTTTTACTCCAGTTCCTGGCCAGTTGCGTATGTTTTGCTAAAAAGTTTAATTTGCTCGCGCTCAATCTGTTCGCGGATTTATTGTTGCCGGGTGGTGAAAAGTGTGCAAAACAATTTCAATCAGCGCGTGATTTCGGACATTGGAAAGTGCGATATTCTGGGATCAAAGCGGTGAGCATGAGATTTTTGTTTATTTTGAGCTTTGTTTTGGAGTTTTGAAAACTGAGGTGGGTGAATTGACAGGTATAAGCTTTTTAGGCTTATTTTATTGAAAAATAAAAGTTAAAGTCAACAAACCTGAGATTCTTCGAAAAATGTTTATGTTCTGCATTTTTGTTTGGCTTCTCTATGACCAAAGATGCCATTTTGAATCATTAGTTTGTCCATACAAAGAATCACACAATTTTGGCAATTCTTAATACAAAAACGCCATAAAAATTTAAATCATCCTGCAATGATTTTGGTCATATTGGTCATGTCTGTTACATAATCACCTGCACCTTTTTTAGCTTTCAAATGAGTCTATTTGAATATATGGGACTCCTGGAAAATATATATTTATTTTTTATATTTTTTTCAAAACATTTGAGAAATATCACAACCAACCAATTTCATATTACATTGTAAGTTATTTTGGCGGATATTCTCGAATGTTATAAAAAGAGTTCCTAATTGGACACAAATTTCACAACCATAACGTTATACTCGATTGACTACTTAGTCAGATTTAACCCTCTAACGCTCATGGTTTTTTTTCTTGTACCACTTTTTGTTTAACTTGAAGACTAAATTTCTAAATCAACATTTTAATTGATAAAAATTGATCAGTCAGTTAAAGCATGATGAAAAAAGTAACAAATCTCAACTTTGCGCTTTGTGCGACTAGGTTAACACACCGTAATTGTTTACAATTTATCCCCTCGAAAAGTCATACAGCGTGCTGCTCGCAGCAGTCTCATTCGTGCCGGGATAGATTAATTAGCTACTTAAACCATGTAAATAGTGGCTAACGACGGCGAAAACATCGTCGCCGCGAAGCGCACACGTTTCATACCTTCTTTGACACTTTTCGTGTTGTTTGGCTGCTGCTGCTGCTGCTGTTGTGATGCGGTTGTGTTGCCATTACCACTACCAACGCTGCCACCACCACCGGCGCTCCCACCGCCCGCACTTCCGCTGCCGCCGTGGTTGAAGCTGCCAGCAGCGGCATTCCCACCGCTGCCAGATGATTGATTTTTATCCGCCGAACAATACATAATTCACCCTTTTTGGTGTTGTATTCTGCGCTCCAGCACACTCACAGACACACTAGCACACTCGCCCAATCGACAACTTTGCTTAAACTAGTTTACTTTTTTTATCACTTAACTATTTTTTTCCTTTTTAACACACTTGCTATTTTTATATTTTTATGCTTTACTTCTGTTATTCACCTATTCAACTTTACTTTGCCACTCTTTTCTTTCCTCTTGCACCAATACTTTCTTTCCTCTTTCTGCAAAATATTTCGAATTGCACACTTTTCACTGTTTAACCCCACACACGCACTTGTGATGCCTAGAAGGTGCAGTGCAACCAGACGGTTTCGTTTTTCATGGTACCAAGGTAAGATGCAAATATCTGCAAAAATAGGAGATAAATATTGGTATTAGTGACTTGGTTGTTGCCTTTTTTCCGAAAATAACGTTTGCTGGAAAATAAAAAAAATAGCACATCTATCATTTGTATTGAAAGAGGATGAACCTCAATTCTCGGATTAGTTTTCAAAAAGCCGTAAGAGCCATTGGTAAACAAAGTCCTTTTTGCATCGGTATTCGACCTACTCACGAAAAACTAATATCAAAAATGCTCGAGATTGTTTATCTACACGTCCTTCAAGTGCCCCCAAAAATTTCGAGAAAAACAAAAAATAGTGTCAGAGGTCACGATGGCTCTTACGGCTTTTTTGAAAACTCACCCGAGAATTGAACATTATTTTGCTGGCAGAAAAAAGGTAAAACTTTTTTCAGAACATTAAAAAATGCTATAGAATACAGTAACTGGGTGTTGTTAACCTGGGCTGCTTTTAAACTGGGCGCTCGATAGCTGGGCTGTAGCATTGTTAAAAAGCAGACAAACGTCAAAAAACAATAACAAAGCAAAATGATTGAGGGGTCAGTGCATGTGCAAAATCATGAAATAAAAATTAATTTTTAAGTTTTTATGAAGTCTTATGGCACGCTCTGCACTGGCATTTCAAATTTAGCACTTACACCAAGTTCAAAGCATGCTACTCCAGCCCAGTGCTAGTGCTATTATTTAGCACTCCCATTTAGCACTCATAGATTTTTTTTCCTTTTTACGGAATCTTTTTAATAAAAGTTCTCAAGCAAACTTGATTACCGGCCAACGGGAATCTATTACAACTGCAACATACCTTATTCCAGATTCTTCCACAAAAAAATAAATCTCAGGGTCCGCAAACCTCAGAATGTTTTAATTCAAATTTTGTACCAATTCAATTGCCAGCCTTGTCACGTCCATTTATGTCTCCAGGCCATCTGGAACTGATTTTCGGGTACTTCGAACGAACAACTTGATTATTTCATGAAGCTTATTATTTTGATTCCAGGACAATAATCTGCGTTGATTAAAAAATGTTACGATTTTTGCTAAAAGCAAAAAACAAGTTCACATTGAAGGGATCAGAAACATGGATCTTCTGCTTACATTCCTTGAACACTAGCACTGCACCAAATTTACAGATGAATGTGGTTGTAGTTAGTTTCATCACATTCTGGACAATAATGACAGTAAACTTGAAATCAACAAATGAAAAAACAACCTGGTTACCATTTTTGTTCGAGTGCCAGGGCGAGTGCTTTGATTGAAAGCGCAGTGCTATCCGTTAAAATAGCACGCGTGCTAACAGCGTGCAGTGCCAATGCATGTCTGAATAGAAAATTAAAGGGTATCGAACACAGAAAAAAAAGAATTTATTAATTATAAATTATAAGAATTTAGAATTTTTGAAGGTTAAAAAAAGGGTCCTAAAGCCCTATGTCAACTTTTATGTACAACGGTAAAACACACGATTAAAATCCGATCACTTTTTTTTAATTTTATTTTAACTCGGGCAGACGGTAATAACAAAAGGTATGCCATTTCAATAACAAATACTGTTAAAATAACAGAAAGTGTTATGGAATCTTCTTGAAAAATCCAGGGTTTAATAACAGTTTATGATATTGATTGAAAGCCAAAACAACTTTTGAATAACATTTTTTGTTATGGAATAATACCTCCAACTGTTATTGAGATGATCGGATTAGTTGTTAAAATAACAAAAAATAATAACAAAGATTTATTCGAAGAATAACTAAAAATGTTATTAGTCTGTTATTACAATAACAATCCGATAACAAAAAAATCAAAACGACTAATAACAAATCTTGTTATAAATAACATAAATTGTTATTTTCAAATATTAACAAATGTTATTCCCAATTTATTTCCGTCTGCTCGGGAAGAAACAAAAATTGACAGACAACATTTTACGATGGATCAACTGTGGTCTTCTTGGAACGTCAAGTAGGATACTTTCTGTCAAGATGGGCCGCGATTTTAAATCCTGTGCGGTCGCACAAAGGTTCATTGTAGTAGAAAAATAAGCTTTATCGTTGTGAACAATAATATTTTCAATTTAAGCTTAATTTTAGGATAAACATTGGTTGGTTGAACATTACCTCTTTTTGAAAAACAAAAAAATACAAATATTGAAATAACAAGCAATGGTTTCAACATTTGCATGGAAAAAGTGTTTTAAAACGCATTTTATACTAGCTTAGTTGTTTTGCAATCATAAGTTTTCAAAAAAATTTATAAATCTGCAGTGACTTTTCAAACCTTGGATGTAAACAGTTAAAACAACAGTGCTCTAATGACACTTCCCGTTGAGTAAGAGTGGAATAGGCTGCTTGTTTACATCCAAGTTTCAAAATTTACTACAGAAATTTGTTTTGCCTTTCTCAAATTCGGAGCAAAAAAATGTCCCTCAACTTTTTTTCATTTTAATGCAAAAGAATAAGTTGACTAAACAACATTTTTTCGATGTATCAACCCTGGTCCCCTTGGAACGAGCTGTCAAGTAGGACCTTTTATGTCAAAAAGGGCCGCGAAGTCAAGAAGGGTCGCGAAGTAAGCTTCATCGTTGTGAACAATAATATCACAAATTTAAGCTTCATTAGGACCCAGTTATCTCCCAACTGGCTGAACGGATTTTGAACGTTTTGGTCTCATTCAGTCTTGGGGTCTATTCAAAATCAGCAAGTTTAGATTACTTCAAAAGTTATTCTAGAAAAACGATTTTGACTAAAGACCGGAAGGCTTTAAAAAGGTGGTTTTTGTAAGAAACACCGTCAAATGTTAAAAAAAAACCCACTTTGAAACAAGCTCAGAGGATTGAAGGTCTGACAACCCTATCAAAAGAAATAAGCACTTAAGTGTTAATTATACGCTGGTTCGAGGCCGGATCTCAGATAAAAACAGTTTCTGGATGTATCACGGGACCCATAAATGTTATTTATACACGTTTTTGAGGCCAGATGGCAGATATTTTGATGAAAACAATGTCCGAAATATCATGTAACCCATCATTGGATGGATAATCGAAAAAGGATTTTGATAAACCTGAAAAATTTAAGATCTGGCAACCTTATTAAGTGTAATGAGTTACGTAACTAGTGAAACACTAGAAATGTGGACATCATTCCGGTTCTGTCACGGTAGGTGAATCTAATGTCATCGTGCCTCTAATGTTGTCTCTTAAAAGCGTTTTCAACTGAAATCTAGTAATAAATAGCTCAAAAGGAAGTTAGCAAGCAAGTGACTATCAACAGTTTTTATAATAAGTTGTTTAAATAGTAAAAAAGTTAGGAGCGAGTGCTTAACTTGCCAAACATTCATTTTCCCTTGGACTTGTTTTTGCATTGATAAACTTTTTCAGAATGAACCTGCGACTAAAATGAGATTCATGGAAGCCTAAGTTATGTAAGTGATTTATATTTATTATCTCTATTATCTTATAGAGATTCCGAGATATTCCTTATCGCTTGTACTTTTGTTTTCCGTAACATTGCCCCACCAGTCCACAAACTGGCACCACTGGCCCCGAACCAACACCAGCTACTTGTTCCATCGTGTCGTGAATGGCATGTATACACATATTTATATGATTACCTCTCTCTTTTCGCCTCCTTCAAATTCCAAAAAATGTCTTTCCACACAGGGAGAAGCAAAAAAGGCGATTGATATCTGATCCGCGATCCCGTGGCCAGTTCCGCAGACCCGGCCAATGGTCGGAGTGGTCACTGTTTTCCCTTTGATCCGGAACTTTACCGGCACCAACCCGTTTCAAATCTTCCCACAGTTCCAGAACATCCTGGTCCTCAGCCGGATGATGGTACTCGTTTTTCTTCCCTTGGAACCTTCTTCCTTACTGTCACACGAACTTTGTACACGACTACGAACCGCTAGTTTGGGACACCACTTGTGGTTACCACCCCCGAGTAGATCGAAAACCCGTTCCGGATTGTTGTTACGGAACTGTCAAATCCCGTTCTGGACGGGCACCGCACTCTTTCCCACACTGTCACTGTTCCGAATTCTTTGCGACGAATGTTCCGCGATGATGACACACCGTGACCGGACACTTGGAATCTTCCCCTTTTCGGATCTGCACAGGGCAGTAAATACTCCGACGGACCGACCGAACCGTGTGACCGAGCACTGTCAACGATGACCACATACACCACTGTGAAAACGGCGACGGAACCGATGATGATGGACGGACGGAAGATCTTCGAACTCTTCTGCTGCGGCTGCTGTCGCAAAACACACATTCAAGAGATTTCGTACCTACAACCTTCGATCAAAACTCAAACACACCACACACCAAGATGAGGAGGGGGCGTTCGCGGACTGCGTAACGCAAACAGGTTCAAAGTCGTGTTGAGTCTTGCCTGAAATGTCAAAACCCATGGAAAAAATTAACTATCGAAAATAGTTTAAAAATGTAATCAACTAAGAGTCAGTTTTGTCATGTAAGCTAAAAGAATCATGGCATCGTAACTGCTGAAATTTTAATTTTACGCAAAAAATCCTTGCAAAATTTGCATCACGTCATTTAGAAATGATCCTACGATTGAGCAAACACAAATACAAAGACGAAAATTCATCCAACGTCTGAAAAGTGTCAAGTTTGACAGGTCACAAACGAAATAAGTTTTGCTCCGTTCGCTTTTTGAGTGTGGCGTGTGGGAAACACACGAGGAGTTTTAAAGTCTGAGCGATACTAGGGAAAATACACATCTTGACTTTTTTTTGATAAGGTCCTATAAACAAATGTAAACATTGAGTGTATCCCTTTCACACCTTATGTCAAAGTCCATCGGAGTAAGCGGGATACACTCAATGTTTACATTTGTTTATAGGACCTTATCAAAAAAAAGTCAAGACATTTTTGTCACACTAAGCTTTTCGACCTATTCTCGTCACTTTTGCAGTTTGCCGCTATTCAAACATTTTCAGATACAACAATAATAGAGAGTTGCTTGCTCACTTTAATTAGAGATATAGATATTTATTATTTAGAAATCTCGCTTACTTTTTCAAATGGTACGAAACCTACGGCGCATTAGATGTTTTGAAAAAAGAATCTATAAATAGTTAAAAACACTTAATGAAAGCTGTATTTCATGATAAAAGTTTAGATAAGCCGATAACAGAAATGTGCTGAGAAATTGTATATTTCCTGACCATCCTGACGGTATCTTTGTTCTTTTTCATATCTGTAACAAGAAAACCAATGATTATTTCTAGATTAAATTTTCAAAACAACCTATCCCTCATGGGTTTTCTATGCAGATAGGACCTTTTGAAAATTTAATCTAGATTTAATAAAATCAAAATAAAATGGTGGATAATAAACAGAAGCCGTATTACAAAATCGGTAAAAAAAATAAAAACAGAAGATGCCACACAAAGAAAAAATACTCTAAATTTAAAAAGATCGTTCGTTGGATTAAAAGTTCGCGTTGGTGAATATTCGTAGAAAGTTCAAACTATTCAATTTAAAAGTTGGAAAGTTTTTGATACTACCATGCATTTACGGAACAAAATCGTTGTATCGGTAAAAGTGTTTTACTTTTAATTAAAAAAAAAGAAACCTTTTATAGCAAGAATAAACAACATTTAATACTACAGTGATAGTTTCAGAAAAATGGGCTTGATTCTAGGCTATTTTTAAAAGTTTTAAACAGTATGTTAAAAAAATACATTTTGTTATTGTATTTAACACTTCTGGCCAAAATCCGAGTCCAAGCTGTACCGATTCTTATGGTATGCCACCGGTCACTTCCGAAGACCCAAGCTGGACAGCTCCGGTTGGACGTTTCGACGCGCGACAGCAAAGTAGAGAACAGGATGGTCTTGCTGCCGGCCTTCATCAGGACAGGTTTGGAGAAGTTGATTGTAGATTCGGCAAGGGTGATCGACGTTTCCCGGCTGGAAAGTGAAGTGCCTGAACGGGGAGTTCCAGATTCTGGAAGCGCATCCGGAACATTGGGTTGATGAGGCCCTCGGAACGGAATTCGATTTCGAGCACTTCATCCTCCTTCGAGAATGACACAGATTTTTTCGGCACGCTGTTTAGGTTCATTCGGCTGGAGCTGCGCCGTCGCGAGATGAGCATTTGTGGGCGGTTAGTTGCTAAAAGAGATGGAAGTTAGTGAAGTTAGCAAGCCACTGCACACATTATCATTACTCACCGGTGTTGTATACCGCCGGCACCGAGTGCAACATCCGCTCTGGCCACCTCCGATTATCCCGCTTCTCGTCATCCTCCTCTTCGTCGGCTCCTTCTCCTCACCGTGAAAATCACCTGTCTCGTACTTGTTCTAAACCCGGATGTTTATCTTCTTCAACGCAATCTCGTTGTTCACGCAACGCTTCAGCAGGGCCATCTCTTCGATGATCTCGTTCCAGCCCTCGCGGGAATTGACCTTCAATCACCAATTCTGGGCCACCACCACCGAATACAACCGGTGCGAATCCACATTCCAACCTCCCATCCTACAAAAAAACAAACAAAATCAATCACAAACAAACAAACACCCAAGCTTCCTTCTTACCCATTCCGGTCGTGGAACAGCTGCAGTTCCTGCAGGAAGTTCGCCTTGTCCTTTTTGAGCACTTCACCTCGACTCGCACCCGCACCACCCTCCTTCGAAGGCGCCGCTGTTGCTGTTTGACTCACGAAGGTTTCCGCGTCCGATTCCTGGCTGCCACGGTCGGCTTTGCTTTGCGTCCTAGAATCACCAGCACCACCGGACCCACCAAAGTGTTTGTTTACATTTGGAACTTAGTCGTACACGGTTACACGACAACGTCAAAATCTCGAGTTTTTTTTGAAAAGGTCCTATAAACAAAATTTTCACTTTTTGCTTTTTGGGTGTTTTTGAATACCCCTGACTCAAGGCGGTTCTAAAAACACCCAAAAAGCAAAAATTGAAAATTTTGTTTATAGGACCTTTTCAAAAAAAAGTCGAGAAATGAAAGAAATTTTACAGTCGAATTAAAAGTAAAAACTTTTAAATCAGTTAGCAATGAGATTTTCAAAAACTGTAGCAGTAAAAGTTTTCATTTTCAAAACAAGAAAAAAACTTTTAATGTAGCAAATTTTAACAACTTTTTAATTCAAAAGTAAGTTACTTTTGTCATTACCGTAATATTTTTCTGTGTGATATGAATGATATTTAAAAATGAAAAGAAGCGAAACTCTGTTCTGCGATGTTTCAGGTACATCCACAACAGTTGACTCAACATCTTGCTAATCAAAACAATACCGTCTACAATCACCAATTACTTCCCGTTTCACACATTGGCGCCACCCTTTCTTTTAGCCGTCTCGATTCTGATACAAAAAAGTCAAAGTCTGGAGTTTTTTTTGAAAAGGTCCTATAAACAAAATTTCAATTTTTTGCTTTTTGGGTGTTTTTAGAACCACCTTGAGTCAGGGGTATTCAAAAACACCCAAAAAGCAAAAAATAAAATTTTTGTTTATAGGACCTTTTCAAAAAAAAACTCCAGAAGTAGTTATGTCACAGACATAACCGGAATGGCGTAGACTACGTAAAGTTTAGATGTGTGCGTTTGGTGGAAATCAAATCGGGTAGCAAAATGTTTAACTTTCGACACTTTCGAAAAAATGAAATTCTTTTCAATAAATAATTTTCAATAGGATTAAAAAGATGAACTTTTAGCATTTCTAGGCAAGAATCAATACATAATTATTGATTTTGAAGGTAAACGAGAGCATTGGATGAATTTTCGCAAGAATGCTAAGAGCAGAATGGGGGGAGGGCAGAGGGGTTGGAGGCGAGAGCAGCCTCAGAAAGCTGTGCATTACGTCGCCCCCGAAGACCAAAATTTGTTCCTGAAATTTAAATTCAAATTAGCTCGCTGCCTCGTCCCGGGTGGGACGAGGGCAACTCTTTCAACACTTTAGAATTGGATGAGACGTAAATCTTTCAGAAGCGCTCGCCGCGAATGCGACGAGCTAGTTGGATGTCCTGATTGTTTCACAACCACGGCTTGACCTACGAGAGGGTTTTCGGCGGAAGGCAGCAAGCGCGCGCCTCATCTTGTTGATGCCTTGTCCCGGGTGGGACGAGGGACGGGGATTGAGGCAACTCCGAACCACGGCAACCACGAAAGATCCAAACGGTCCGGCCATCGAGAGGCAACTGGCTGACGGTGACGACGAGAAGGCGATGCGCACTTCTTTTCCAGTTCTGGTCCCTCTCTCCTGATGCTGCTGCTCTGGTCTCTCTCCTGCTGCTGCTGCTCTTGGCTGAGCTTTCCTGCTGCTGCTGCCGGTCCGACGTCTGAGACGTGAATGTTGGAATGAAAACTGGCGCACTTTCTTATATATGATTTCGGCCCGCTACTTCCCCTCCTTTTTCGCGACCGAAAAAATCTCGGTCGCGTTGCTCGGATGATTTTCCCCTCAAAATAGGTACTTGACATTCCCGTCCGTGAGTGGGAAGCGCTCATTTTGCTTGCAAAATCTCTGCATTTTGAAAACATTTTAAAACATTCAATTGTTTCAATAGTTAAACTATTTTGCCAACAATGAAAGTTTTATAGCAAATTGCTGAATAATTTTCGAATCGAATGGAACATAAATCGTGTCGATTCGATTAGAGGGAAGGAAGATATAAGCGTTTGACGGATGACGCAGTATTCCAGGGCCTTCGGCCCGGGTTTTTAGGAATGGCACCCCAGTACCTTCGACAAAGACGTAGTCTACGTCAAAAACACATTCACCATTACCTCGTTTAAAAAAATAATATATTTTATTTATACTTCGATATGTGATATAATCTATTTATTTATTTCGCCTGCAAACAAAACTTCTCTGGGAGCGAAATCTCTTATATAAATTTTGACGAGCATGAAACGAAAATATCAAATTCATCTACGCGCCCTAACTGACGGCCTTGGTCACGACCGAATATTTTTTGCTTTTGCTCACGACCGAATATTTTTTGCTTAAAAATAAACAGTTTAAAATTTTTGCATCACGATTTCCGAAAACTGTGTAAAGTTGAACGAATTTGATTCATCTATTATTGTGCTGCTTCTGCTGGCTCCGCTGCCTCCGCGGCTTGCCGAGTATAGTTCAGACGATCTCGGATTTTTGTTTAAATAAATAATTACCCACCACCACAAACTAACAACGCACGCCGCTTCAGACGTACAGCGACCGTATGCTTCGGACGCCCTCAAGCCGGTGCTTGGCTTCGTCGGTCAGCAGCGGACAGTTCATCATGTTGAGCCACACCAGGCTCGTCCGGCAGTGCGCGATAACGTGTTCGATGGAAGCATCCGTAATTGCACGACACCCGTCCAGGTTGAGCAGCTTGAGGCGCCGCAGGTCACGGCAAAGCATTAGCACCGCACTGTCACAGATTCGCTTGCACGCGTCCACGTGCACGTACTCGAGACGGGGACATTGCCGCACGAGGGCACGGACGCCGAAATCCGTAATGTTTAGCCCGCGCAGATCGATCTTCTTGAGCCGCGGAAAGCTGATCGCGACCAGCGTTTCGTCCGAGAGATCGCGGCACCGGCTCAGGTTAAGGTAGCACAGGCGGGTCAGGTTCGTCACCGGGAAAAAACGGATTCTCTCGAAGGGCATGTTGACGCTGTCGAAGACGGTACGGCTGAAGAAGCTGTCGTCGATGTCGAACGTTCGCTGCAGGTTCAGGTATTCGAGCTTCTTGAGGTGGGCAAAGGACAGCTGCAAATCATGGATGTTCTCGTACGAGCACTGGTACAGTGTGAGACTTCGAATGTTGGGCGACTTTTCGAAGAATCGTGGCAGCGTGTTGCGCGAAAAGGTCGCCGCCGAAACATACAGCTTCTCGAGGTGAGTATTTTCGTACGCGCTCAGGTCCAGATTGCCGGCCACGTGAGTCGCGTCGGTGATCTTCAAGTACTCCAACCGGCGCATGTTCCCGAGGAAGGAATGCTGCAGGTTGTGCACCCGACAGATGTGCAGCTTGATGCGCTTCAAGTTGGGCAGGTTTCGACTGATTTCGCTGAGAATCTAAAAGAAGAAAAGTTGAATCGTACAAAAAACACTACCGCTTTGCAATATCGTGCTTAACCTGATCATCCGCGGGGAACAAATTGTCAATGTTCAAATGCACGATCGAGGGCTGTAGCCGGCTCAGCTGGATGATGTCCCTCTGCTTGAGGTCGTAGCTAGATTTAAGCGAGATCTTCTTCAACCGCAGCCGATCGACGGTGGCAAGTTTGTGCAGCAGATTCGCGCCAATTTTGGTGTAGCTCAGATTAATGCCCTCCAGCGTGCCCCGCACCGTCTGGACAAACTGCACCAACTTCTCGCCCCAGCCCTCAAACGATGAATAGTTGAGCTTCAGCACCTTCAACCGGGGACAAATCTGTCGGAACATTGCGAAGCACTCGTCGTACACGAAGATCGAACGCAGCGTGAGCGTTTCCAGCTTCTCCAACCGAAAGTCCACCGAAACGTTGTTGATGTGAAACTCCTCAAACTTTGTGGTCTTCAGCGCGAAATACCTCAAATTCGGTGTGCACCTCAACAGCCGTACCAGCGTCTCCCCCGAGATCGAACAATCGTTCAGCGTGAGGTCCTGCAGATCTTCGCCGAGGGCGCACCACAGCGTGTCCGCCGCATCCTCGACGGCCACCGCCTTCAGGGTTGCCTTGGTGTAAACACTCTTCGACTTGGCCAAAACCCGACACTGCTCGCAGCCCTCGTACAGGCGGCAGTTCTTGAACGACAACACAAACTTTTCCATCAGGGACGACGTGTAGCAGATCGTGTCGTGCCAATGGTGGCAAGTGAGTCGCACCTGGGCCAAGTCCGCCATCGGTAAATGCTGAAAGATGGTCACCAAAATTTCCGTGGGCAATCGCGGAAGAGGCGGGGCTTCGTTCGCTGAGGCCGATGGCGGGGGTGGCGTAGGCGGAACCGTGTCCATTACGAACCGGTTCGGAACACAGCTGCGGACAACGGGGGACAACCGGACACTGGCCGCTTGTTACGATAATATCACGAACAAAATGACACGACGCAAATAGACAAAGCCGCAATCACGGGATTTCTTTTCACAAAAGTGGTAATGTTTACATCGAGCGAGCAGCTGTCAACTAGTGCAGGGTTGCCAGGTTGGCCAGCTTAGAACTGACAGCATTATAGGGTCGTTTACCACCAACAAAAATAAAGCAAGTTGAGTCGAGACATAAGCGGTATTGTACGATCAGTACCTAGCTGGACTCGGTCACTGGAAACGACCGGCGGCTCAGTGACCGACGAAATAGGCGGCGGGCCAGATGCGGGCATAAAAATGTCAAAATCTCTTACCCCCTCACTTCGTCTCACCATCCAGCTGCAGCTTTGTTGACAAACAAACGGAGCACGCGGTCGCATGATGGCGGCATCGAGCCAGAATTAGGGGTGATCATGTGATTAAAAATGAAGGTTTTTCAAGAAAATAATATTTTTCCGACCGAATAAAAAATTGCGAGCATGTTCAAACAATTATTCCTGATGTCGGAGAAGTGATAAAAAAGCAAAATGTTAATCCATAATTTTTTCTATCAATTGATTTTTTTCACTCCAACTGGGAACCCCTAGGTCTATCCACGACCGTTTCCAATGACCGTGAGAAGATGCCAGAAAGTCCAGCTACGAGCTAAATCCACAATATACGCACTTCGGAAGGAACCGGTCAAGGAAAAAATCAAATGGGCAGCAGCGGCAGTGTAAGTAAGCCAGAGAGGGTGAAGAAAAGCCCCAAGAAATCGCTCCCTCTCCTTTGTTCTGCTGTTCGTAAAGCTGTTTCTTGACCCCTTTTTAAACAAAAAAATATATTTTTTGCTTTTTAGTAAGGCAGTTGCAAATATTTTTCAAAGTTTATGTCGCCCCCTCTTCAAAGTCGGCTTAAATGATTTTTTTTTTTCGAAAAACTTCAAAATTTTAATGAAAGTTAAAGTTTAATCGGTTGCAACCGAAAACCAGTTAAAATGCATTTTACTGCGTTTATACTCATATTAAGCCTGTTTGAACTCCTTTGAAGACATTTAAATTTTCATGAAATACCAATGTACAGTCCCAAGAAAAGTTTTTTTTTGCGAAAAAAAAAAATCCGTCGATACATCGATATTTTAAAAACTTATGATTGGAACGAGGTTCTCGTCATTTTGCCAAAACAAACTGATCAAGCCGAATGTGCTTTTTAAACCTAAGGAACGCATGACAAAAGTTTTATCGAAATTGAAAAATACAATGAAAAGCCCCGTTTTTTGAAATGGCATCCCAGTACCATCGAGTACGACGGCATTGCCGACCAACCATCAAGTTGTAGAGTTCCTGATACCTGCCACTGAATCCACTTTGTAAATGCCGGCCTCGATACTCTTCAAGGCGGTGTTCTCCTCAGGAACTGGGAACGATTTACACTCAAACCCCGATGGTTTGACACCAACTGTTGTCAAACGAACGGAGTCATTTTTTAGTTTGACACCCCTTTTACACGGAGTTCACTCACACTATCAAACGTTTGTTTTGATAGTGTGCGTGAGCGCCGTGTAAAAAGTGACAGTTCGTCACTTTTTAGTTTGACTTTGACCAACTAACGGGGTACAAACTAAAAAAGTGTCAAACGAAAAAGTGACCAACCATCGGGGGTTGAGTGACTTAGAAATTTCCTTCATATCTTTCTCAAATATCTTGAAAATTTAAATAATAACATTACAACAAGTTCTACGATAAAATGCCGTTTATTTGTATAAAAACCAACACTAAATTTAAACAATGAAGAATCTGTCAGAATATTTTAGTTTCATTTCTTACTGCTATCCAGCGAAGGAGAAAGATTTCTTCCCAGGACATTTTCCCTGTACACAAGCTTTTCTACATCTGCTGCATTTTTAAGGTTTTCATCATCTGTGTTGCGCTCCGCGCGCTGCTCCTGAATGGAGGCTGCAAAAGAAAGTTCATCAAATGAATAAAAAAAATCTTAAGCTTCCTTCGGTAAACAACCCTATTTCCCTCTTACCACTGTACGGCGTGTACTTGTCGGACAGCAAACTCTCAATGTTGTACCCGATCACGCCCACGATTCCCGCAATCGGCAGTGTGATGTAGGCCACATTGGAGCGCAAAAATTGGAGAATCAGTGGCCACATTTTTATCAAATTTACGGTTTTGTTATTTTTATCACTTTACGAAATTCGCCGGTGTGTGACGCAATTTTGTTATGTTTCCGATTTCAGCTGATTTTGACGTTCCGGCATCGCGACGCCCAAACTGACAGCATGCGCGCATGCTGTGAGTTGTGGTTTGACGTTATTGTATTGAAAGTAAACGTCACAACACAATTTTTAGCTGCTGTGGAGGCGGCGTCGTTTTCTGCGTAAACAAGTGATTTTATCCGAATAATTTGATTTTTCGGTGGAAATGGTGCGCTAAACTGCATCGAAATCTCTCAAAATGAAGAAGGAAAAGACGGCGGACAATGTGCGGCCGTTCAAATTATAAGTATTGCTGATTTTGGTGCGATTGCGTGAAATGTTTTGACGTTGCTTTTTCTTCCTGCACAGTTCACCAGATTCTGAGCCTGACCGGCATCAGTTTCGAGCGGAAGAGCATCATTGGCTTCGTGGAGTTGACCATCGTGCCGGTGAAGGAGACGTTGAAGATAATCCGTCTGAATTGTCGCCAGTGCCGGATCTATCGGGTTATTCTGAACGACAGCTATGAGGCCACGTTCCATTACT
Source organism: Culex quinquefasciatus (assembly GCF_015732765.1). NCBI lineage: Eukaryota > Metazoa > Arthropoda > Insecta > Diptera > Culicidae > Culex > Culex quinquefasciatus. The sequence continues at coordinate 144,475,503 of NC_051863.1, read as the reverse complement.
TTGATCCGTTTCTGGACATTTGCCAGGACAACAAGACCAAGTCGCTGGAGGTGTTCTCCAAGTGTCACTTGGAGATGGCCAAGAAGACCGACCCGGACAACAATGCGGGAGAGCTGGTGATTGTGGTTCCGGAGCAGGCTACTCACTTGATTGGCGAGGGAAGGGGGCTGCGGATTGGAATCGAGTTTTCGCTGGAGGATCCTTCCGGCGGGGTGCACTTTGTCATTCCCGAGGGAGAGGGAACGATGGAGGAACGGGCGGCGCACATGTTCACTTACGGGCACGAGAATTCCTCGAGACTTTGGTTCCCCTGCGTGGACAGTTATGCGGAACCGTGCACTTGGAAGTTGGAATTTACCGTGGACAAGAACATGACGGCCGTCTCCTGTGGGGAGCTGGTCGAAGTCGTGATGACTCCGGATTTGCGGCGGAAAACGTACCATTATACGGTGTCGGTTCCGGTTTCGGCGCCGAATATTGCGTTGGCCGTTGGTCCGTTTGAGATTTACGTCGACCCGCACATGCACGAGGTGACACACTTTTGTCTGCCCCAGTTGATGCCCCTGCTGAAGAATACCGTGCGGTACATGCACGAAGCGTTCGAGTTCTACGAGGAGGCACTGACGCAGCGATATCCTTTCACCTGCTACAAACAGGTCTTTGTGGATGAAATCGACAACGATTGCAACGCGTACGCCACGATGACGATCCTGTCGACGCACCTGCTGCACTCGATTGCCATCATCGATCAGACGTTCGTCGCGCGTAAGGTCATGTCCAAAGCGATCGCCGAACAATTCTTCGGCTGCTTCATCACGATGCAAAACTGGTCGGACGCCTGGTTGGCGCGTGGAATCGCCGAGTACATGTGCGGTCTGTACTCGAAAAAGTGCTTCGGAAACAACGCGTACCGCGCCTGGATCCGAGACGAACTCGCCGAGGTCGTCAAGTACGAAGAGAAGTTCGGCGGAATCATTCTGGACTGTAGCCAAGCTCCGGCTCCCCCAGCAGTTTCCAGCATCAACCAATCTCCAGCCGCCCCAGCGAAAGCCTACAACGACAATCCGTTCTATTTCCCAATCAAAAACATTCACACAATCTCCCCAAAATACGTTGAAATCATGCGCAAGAAGGCCCACCTCGTGATTCGCATGCTGGAACACCGCATCGGCCAAGAACTCCTTCTGCAGGTCTTCAACAAACAACTCGCCCTGGCGTCGAACGCCGCCTCAACGAAAATCAGCAGCGGTCTGTGGCACCAGCTGCACATCTCCACCAACATCTTCACGAAGGCGATCTTCACCGTCACCGGCAAGGACATGGCCGTGTTCATCGACCAGTGGGTGCGAACCGGTGGTCATGCCCGCTTCACGATGACCTCGGTGTTCAACCGGAAGCGTAACACGATCGAGCTGGAGATTCGCCAGGACGCCGTCAACCAGAAGGGGGTGCGCAAGTACGTGGGCCCGCTGCTGATCCAGCTGCAGGAACTGGACGGCACGTTCAAGCACACGCTCCAGATCGAAAACATTGTCGTCAAGTCGGACATTACGTGCCACTCGAAGAGCCGGCGAAACAAGAAGAAAAAGATTCCGCTGTGCACCGGGGAGGAGGTGGACATGGATCTGTCGCCGATGGAGTAAGTACTTTTTTCACTTGTAGGATTTTTAGTATTGATTTGGTTTAATTTTTCTCGTGTAAACAATTTCTAGTTGATGTTTTTTTTCACATAATTGCTTAATATTTTTTTGTCTTGAGTTTTAATATTTTTAATATTATCATAATTTTTATATATATATTTTTTTTGAAAGTTGCTTCGATGAACATTTTTATAGTTGCAAAATGGCTTTAAAGCAAATTAAGCCTTTGCAAATATTTTTCAAAGTTTACAAAGTTTTTTCATCCAAATGCTGAAACCTAGGATTGTCATTTAAATTTTTATATTTTTTTGCCCCCAAAAAAGATATAAAAAAGATTAAAATATTAAAAAATTAAAAAAAAAACAATTGGGTCCTAAAATGAAGCGTAGATTGCTGATTTTATTGTTTACAGCGATAAAGCTTATTTTTCTGAGTACAATGACCCTTTGTATGACCACAAAGAGTTTAAAATGGATTTTTAAATCAATTTTAGAAATTAACCTCGCGGTCCTTCTTGACAGAAACACAGACAGAAAAATAGCTCCTACTTGACAGCTCTTGACTTGACAGAAAATAGCTTCTACTTGACAGCTTGTTCCAAGGGGACCATAGTTGATCCATCGAAAAAATGTTGTCTTGACAATTTTTTTTAGCATTAAAATGAAAAAAAGTGATCATAAATGGTTTTTAATCGTGTTTTTTACCGTTGTACATAAAATTTGACATAGGGCTTTAGTACCCAATTAAATTAATACTTACAAATTAAAAAAACACAAAAAAAAAAGAATTTTCAAGAATACATATATACAGCAAAAAAAAATTAAAAAAGATCATACATAAAAATTCGTAAACACTTTAATTTAAAATTTTTAGAATTCTTATGTTCTCAAGTTCTGAAATTTTTAAATTCTCTTAAATTTCTAAATTTTTGAGTATTTAGAATGGCAATTCTTTGGTTTTGCAATCTTAAATTACACTTTTCTTGGCAATAAAAAAATATGTTTTAAAAATTGAAAACATTTAAATTTTAATTCACAAATTAAAAAATTACAAAAAAAAAATTAAATATTCAAAATTCAAAATTAAAAGTTCATACATAACAATTCTTAAACTCATAAATTTAGAAATTTTAAAATTCTTAAGTACTCAAAATTTGAGTCTCAATTCTGATTTTTTTCCTAATTATTCCTAATTATTAAGTTCTTAAAATTGCAATTCTTTATTTTTTTTTTTCAATTTAAAATCTTTAAGTCTGAAATCCTTAAATTCAATCTCTCAAAATTTGGGCATTTATTGAGCAATTTTTGAGGTTGGAGACCCACATTTTGATAGAAAGAAAAATTCCGTTATTCAATTATCCAGAGTGAAATATTGGTGAGGACTTCGCTGGAGATCCGAATTTTCGTATTTAAAATTGTTTTTTTTTTTATGCGATTTTCATTTTCTGAATTTTGAGTTTTAAGAATGTTGAGTTTTTAAATTTCGGAATTTGTAAACCTTATTTTTTTAATTGTTTTTATGATTTCGGATTTTTTGAATTAATATTTTTTTTTATTTCAATATACTTGGACCCAAATTTTGATCCCCCCGGATGGGGCTAAATTGTGGAACGCTCCCAGTGAGTTTTACTGAGCTGCTTTGGACATTTTAGGTAATAGTAGTATGAAAATAGTTAGAGCTCGGTATTAATTCACTGGGAGGTCGTGTGCAAATTCCCGTGCTTGTGAAGTTCTGTTTCTATGCCACTGTTGTGTTAGCTTGTAACATGTTCGACATGACACTACAAACCAGCAGTGATTAGTTATGCGGAATTCTCCATGTACGGGAACACGACGAAAATTAGACGACCCGAAGAAATAGTGAAAGTGATAGTGAAAGCAAAATAAATAAAGTGTCTGTAAATAATCATGAGGTGAAATTATAATTATAATTATTTATATTTAATATGATATTACACTTTACAGCTGAGTTGAAACTCACTATCAGAATCTAATGTTTTCTTGTGTTCTCTTTTGTTCTTTTCGTTTCAAACTGAATGAGCGAGCATCTGACTTGCTACGCAGCCGCAGGATAACACCAGCTGTGATCAATACCACACCGACTGACGAGGATTGCTACCAAGTATGGTGTCCACGGCTATATGTCCAACCGAGAGACCTCCAAGGTCGCAGGGAAGTATTAATTAGTATCGCCTTTTTATGTTTGATCCTTTTGTTAATACAAATTCCTTTGCAGATACAAACCACTTTAAAAGTATGCCTCGTGGCCTACTTTGATCTTTTGCATATTCTATCCGCTTTCTACCCCCAATGCGTCCTGCACGGAGAACCTGGGGTAGCTTATGGTTGACCTGGGGAGCCCGAGGAATTATGCCGTAGGTGGCTCGTATAGTCTTACTCACCTATCCTCGCGGCAAGGTCTTCCGTAGGTCTACACCCGAACATGCGACGTGGGACTGCATGAATCTTCAGCTGCTGCCGGAAGGGTGTATTCCGAAATTACCGAATTACCGAATATACTTGGACCCAAATTTTGATAAAACAATTCTAAAACTCTTGAATAAATTTAGAAATTTTAAAATTCTTAATTTCTCAAATTCTGAAATTTTCTCTCTTCTCTTACATTCCAAATTTTTTGATTTCTATAAATTGCAATTCTTTTTTTTTTTTTTTGGGAGGGTGGTCCAGCCGCACATTGTTGATGTTGAAACCTCTAAACTGGGCCCTCGTCCTGTCACGTCCGTCAGTAGTCTTGTCGTACATTACAACTAGAATCAGATCTGCCAATGAATTAGTACACTTCGACCAAATAAACACTGACGCTGTATGGATCTGACTCTAGAATAAATGCACAGTTGTGTGTTATTCATAAGTCCAAAATGTTCAATTATTCATTTAAGTCCAAATATTCATTTGCTAACTACTTTGGATTGAAAATCTAAATTTTAATCTAAAATCCTCTAAACTTAATGTTCAAAACTAAACGTTCCTTTAACTGTTGCAGTACTACTTCTATCAAAAAACAATAAAAATTTGTGAACTGATATACAAATAGGATAGAAATCGCGATTTGAAAAAGAAATGACCATTTACGTCAAAAGATCCGTAGTTCCTCGATTCGCAACAATGGTCGATACAACCATAATCCGAAAACCGTTAGTTCAACAGATCAACGAATTTTGTCCGATATCATTACATTATTGATTGATCGAGACTCTATGAACAATTTGACATAAACGAATGCCTAGTATTCTACATCAATCAAAGTTTAATGACAGCATTACTCTAACTTAACAATTGCAACTAAATTTATCATCAAATAGATTTGGAAAGCATACAGATTTATTTTAAATGCTAATGCTAAGCAACAAATCAATTGTACTATCCTAAAGTCCCACCTAAATCCCACATTGTGATAGTGAAAAAGTCACAGAAGCAGCGGTGTCTTGTGCAATTGTGATATTTTCACTATCGGAGAACTACCTAGTTCACGAAGACAGCTTATCGGTCAACGCTTAAGCCCTGGGGCTGCGACAAAGCGAGTTCTCGTAGCATGAAGTGGTGTCCATAGTGCTTATAAAAAAGAATGTATACCCAAATTTTAACTAATGCACTAGGATCAAATCATGCCCCTTGACTTTACAAGGCCCAGGGGATTTCTATAAATTGCAATTCTTCAAACAATTTGTTGATTTTGGATTTTTGTATTAATAAATTTTATTTTAATATACTTGGATTTAAAAAAAATATTTTTTTCATAAGTTTTGAATAAATACTGTTTTTTTAAAATTGCTGAATGTAAATTTCTTTGAATTTTCTTTTTTTTTGAACTTTTAAATTTTTTGAATTTTTCAAATCTTAAAGTTACAATTATATATTTTTATAAATTTTTGAATCTTTGTTTTTTTTTTTAATTTAAGTGATTATTGTTATGACTTTTCCCTAAATTTTGCTTAATTCTGAGCTATAAAGAAAATCGGTCTTTTTGGTTTCCGGCATTCTGCGATTGAAATTCAGCCTTTTGAGGCAATTGGCCCGTAAAACCCCATGTTAATTTTAGCTTACAGATATAAAAGGCACGTTAGAGAACAATTAATTTTATTGTAATATTGTATAATTTCTGCACGCAGAAAAATAAAACTTATTTGAATCAGCAAAACGTTTTGTTGATTTGAAAATCAACATTTTTGTTGAATCAACGCTAAACGTCAAAGCAACATTTTCAAAACAACAAAAGATTTTTGTGGAATTGAGAAAATATAAATATTCAACAAAAATTTTGTTGAATCAAACCTCGTACAGGCTGATTCTACAAAATATTTTTCTGCGTGTGATCACTTTTTTCCAATTTTCATGCAAAATGTAACAAAAATCAACTGTGATTCGATTAATCAACTGTGGCCCTGTATAGGCCTATAAAACGAACTGTCAAGCAAGATACTTACGGTCAACCAAAGTTTTCAAAATTAATTGAAAAAGCAATTTTACAGCTTTCTGACCACAACGAAAATTCTAGACTTTTTTTTATTAGGTCCTATAAACATATGAAAGACAATAGCTTATAGGTCCTTTACAAAAAAAGCCCTGGAATTGAGCTATATCGTTGAACGATAGAAAATCTACAATCTTATCCCGATGTTAGGACCCGAACTGTCACTTTTTACATGGCGCTCACGCACACTATCAAAATAAACCTCGCCTTCGGTAGTGTGTGTGAACTCGTCCGTGTCAAAAGGGTGTCAAACTAAAAAGTGACCTCGTTCCTTTGACAACATTTGGTGTCAAACCATCGGCATTTGAGTGTACAAAATTAAAATTGAACGTTTATAATGGAATACCCGATTCGACTGGTAGTTTGACAGTTCGCTCCATAAGAAATACATTGCTCACTACCAATCGCGTCGGGTACTCCATTTTCAGTCGCATTCAAATAAATAATCAAATAAAAATAATTTAATTTTTGTTCATTAAAACATATTGCAACCAAGCACTGCGCGAAGGAAAGTGATAAGCGATGTGGTACGTTACTTTTCGTGACCCGCTTCGTGACGTATCAGCCTTTAAGCGCGATTCAAAATACCTTCCTACATAGCACATTTGCTCGCAAGGCACGCCGGCGGTTAATGTTGATGAAATTTTCTTTTTATCTTACCTTTCAGCGAATCCCCCGTGCTGTGGATCCGCCTCGACCCCGAGATGACCCTGCTGCGTTCCGTTCACATCGAGCAGCCCGACTTCCAGTGGCAGTTCCAGCTGCGCCACGAGCGCGACGTGACCGCCCAGCTGGATTCGATCGCCGCCCTCGAACGGTACGCCTCACCGGCTACTCGGCTCGCCCTCACCGATACCATAGAGAACGAGCAGATTTTCTACGAAGTGCGCTGCAAGGCCGCGCTCTGCCTGACCAAGGTGGCCAACTCGATGGTCACTTCGTGGCAGGGTCCGCCGGCCATGTTGACGATATTTAAAAAGTTCTTCGGCTCCTTTTCGGCGCCGCACATTATCAGGCAGAACAATTTCACGAACTTTCAGCACTACTTTCTGCAAAAGACCATTCCGGTGGCGATGGCGGGGTTGCGGACGGCGCACGGAATCTGTCCGCCGGAGGTGATTCGGTTTTTGCTGGACTTGTTCAAGTACAACGATAACACCAAGAATCACTACTCAGACAATTACTACCGGGCGGCGCTGGTTGAGGCTTTGGGGAACTCCATCACGCCGGTGGTTTCGATGGTGCACCAGGGAATGGCGCTGACGTCGGAGAACTTGTCCGCGGATTCAAAGTGAGTTTTGGCCGGGGAATGCCGGTTTGTTGTACGAAGGTTAATGAATTTCATTTTTAGATTGGTCCTCGAGGAGGTCACCAGGATATTGAACTTGGAGAAGCACCTTCCCTCGTACAAGTACACCGTGTCGATTGCGTGCCTCAAGGTGATCCGGAAGCTGCAAAAGTGTGGCCACCTGCCCACGAATCCGAAAATCTACCGAAGTTACGCCGAGTACGGGCAGTACATTGACGTTCGGGTGGCCGCCATGGAGTGTTTGGTGGACTATGTGAAAATCGACGGCCGCTGGGAGGACCTGGAGAATTTGATCGATCTGCTGGAGACGGATCCGGATCCGATGGCGCGCCACAGGCTGGGCAGGTTGCTCATCGAGAACCTTCCGTTTGATAAGGGCAATCGACACCGGCTGGATCGGGAGGAGCTGGCGCTGCGCATTTGGAATAACATGAAGTAAGAATCAATGTTTAAATTGGGTAACTTATTTACTAAAATCTCCCCTCTTTTAGTGGTCTCCTGTCCCACGACACGCGCCTTCGCTGCGACATGGTCGATCTGTACTACACGCTGTACGGAACGCGCGTGCCCAACTGTCTGCCCAACCCTGAGCTCGCCTCGATCCTAAAGCCGCAGAAACTGGCCTCCTCATTTGCCGCCGTGGCCAACCGCGAACGAACCGACTCCGAGCGCGAGCGTGACCAGCTGGCGGAAATCGAGCTCGAGTCCATGTCCCAGAAGCGCCAGCGTTCGCTCAGCCCGCTGGACGTGAAACCCCTCGACCTGATCGACATTGGCCCAACTGAATTGCTCATCCCGTCGATCCGAAGCCGCGAAGGTTCCCCAATGGGCGTCGGAGAGGAGGAAATCCGCGACGAAATAATCCTCGAAACGGTCGACTCCAACATCAAGACCGAAATCGTCGAAATGGTCGACCGGCAGTCCGACCTCAAAGAGGAAATCGTCGACCTGGACGACCAAAACTCCATCACCATGGTCAGCACGGAACCGCCGCCGGTGAAAAAGTCCAAAACCGACTTTTACTCGGACAACTCGATCTCGCTGCCAGGAATCACGCCGAGCAGCAGCTCCGTCACCGGTCCGACCGGCTTCGAACCGGGCATGTTCGGCAGCAGCAGCAAATCGTCCGAAACGGTCGTTCCGGCTGTCGCGTCCGAACCGAGCGTCAGCAGCAAATCCGACGGAAGCAAGGTAAGACCAGAAATTCGGTTCCCCAAAAATCAGTAGTACTCATCAAACCCAAATCTTCTCCCTTTCAGAAAAAGAAAAAGAAGGACAAGAAAAAGCACAAGCATAAGCACAAACACAAGCACAACAAGGAAAAGGATCGGGACCGCGAAAAGGACCGCGAGAAGAGCAAGGAAAAGAAGGATCCGAGCATCGTGCGGCTGATCAAGGAGGACACGCAGGAAACGCTCAGCTCGGCGGACAGCTCCAGCCGGGACAGTAATCCGACGACGTTGGATTTGACGTTGTGAATGTGCGTATTTTTTAAATTTTATTTTCCCCTCTCTAATAATTATGGTTTATCTATGTTTTGAGACAGATGAAAATACATTTATGTCTAAGGTATCGTGTAAACTAGAGATATGTTTTATAAAGTATATTTCAATACCGAAATTCCATCAAAGACAACTTGACAAGGCTTTCCAACCGCAATTGATCGATTCTTGAAAATATTTTTATAAAATATAGTTTGTATTTATATTTGTTTCACCTTTTTTATTTTGAATGATTCAGTTGAATACAATAATTCAATTCATAATAGGACCGACTTTCGAAATTTTCGAATTAAAGATATTCTAAATGTTAGGTTGAACATTACAATCTTTGAACCTATATTTTATCTTGATTTGAAAATTTTGTGATTTTATAACTTTTGGTTTTGTGAATTTTTGAAAAGCATTATATAAAATAAAAAAACAGCCATTTTTTGTGAAGTTTTAGATTTTTGAATTTATGGATGTCTAAAATGAATTTTTATTTTTTTCTAGTGATGAAGATGAAAAATGGAAGGAAGCGTTCTTTTATCACGTAAGCAGGTGGGGGAGGGGGAGAGGCTGTGTTGGGACTATCCATAAACCACGTGGACACTTTTTTTTTGGTAATCTCAAACACCCCCCAATCGTGGACAATTTCCATACAAAAAAAAACTTTTCTGTATGGATCGTGGACAATCGCCAACCCTAAAATTCTAAAATTCTTTAAATTCTTAAATTCTTAAATTCTTAAATTCTTAAATTCTTAAATTCTTAAATTCTTAAATTCTTAAATTCTTAAATTCTTAAATTCTTAAATTCTTAAATTCTTAAATTCTTAAATTCTTAAATTCTTAAATTCTTAAATTCTTAAATTCTTAAATTCTTAAATTCTTAATTTCTTAATTTCTTAAATTCTTAAATTCTTAAATTCTTACATTCTTAAATTCTTAAATTCTTAAATTCTTAAATTCTTAAATTCTAAAATTCTAAAATTCTAAAATTCTAAAATTCTAAAATTCTAAAATTCTAAAATTCTAAAATTATTAAATTCTTAAATTCTTCAATTCTTAAATTCTTAAATTCTTAAATTCTTAAATTCTTAAATTCTTAAATTCTTAAATTCTGAAATTCTGAAATTCTGAAATTCTTAAATTATGAAATTCTTAAATTCTTAAATTCTTAAATTCTTAAATTCTCAAATTCTTAAATTCTTAAATTCTTAAATTCTTAAATTCTTAAATTCTTAAATTCTTAAATTCTTAAATTCTTAAATTCTTAAATTCTTAAATTCTTAAATTCTTAAATTCTTAAATTATTAAATTCTTAAATTCTTAAATTCTTAAATTCTTAAATTCTTAAATTCTTAAATTCTAAAATTCTAAAATTCTAAAATTCTAAAATTCTAAAATTCTTAAATTCTTAAATTCTTAAATTATTAAATTCTTAAATTCTTAAATTCTTAAATTCTTAAATTCTTAAATTCTTAAATTCTTAAATTCTTAAATTCTTAAATTCTTAAATTCTTAAATTCTTAAATTCTTAAATTCTTAAATTCTTAAATTCTTAAATTCTTAAATTCTTAAATTCTTAAATTCTTAAATTCTTAAATTCTTAAATTCTTAAATTCTTAGATTCTTAAATTCTTAAAGATCCCTAAACTTCAAAATTCTTAAATTCAGTTCCTTTTGAAAAAATGAACAACTTTGACTGTGTTTTTCACTAACATTTTCTTAATTTTATGTAAAAATATGTATGCAGTAATTTTTGTATTGTTCCAGACTATGCATCTCATGCTATAGTAGAAAATGTGAAAAAACAATGTGGCTTTAGAACATGAAAAAACTAAAAAAGGCAAAAGGTAATGTTAGGAGACAGTACAACAAAAATAAACTCATAATAAATGCAGATTAAAATACTATAAATTAAACAAGAAAAACATATAACAAGAAAAGTAAAGTTTGTAGTTCGTAGAACAAAGGTAAAAATAAAAAATAAATCCAAAAATAATTTGGGCGTTTAAGGGTTAAGTATCGATGAGATAGAAATTCAAGAAAGGGACTTTCTCTACAATTTAAAAACACTACGAGCTAAAAACCGACGCTGTGTATATTTATCGATTGACACACTCGCACCTGCTAAAAACTTTGGTATTTGGACAAGATCCTTTGCGCTATGAGTTCGTTTAACGTACCGTTTTTTTGTGTTATTCAATGGCACATTTTAAATTTACTGGGAAACGTGTTTGTTTTTTTTTTCTAGCAGGAAAAGTTAAATATGACTGAGACAGAGAGCAGAATAAAAACCGATTGTTTTTCGGAACAAGAGGAGGAGCAAAAAACTCGGTGAGATTCGGCCGGGAAGTAAAGACCAACTTACATTTTGCTCCACAGTTTGTGCGCTTTTGATTCCGTGTCGAAGAGACTTTTCACCATCACGACCTGGCAGAAGCCTACGCCGAGCATTATGATGATCTGAAAAAAGGACCACGCGTTCACCTTGAAGTAGTTTTCCTCGGCCATGTTTCGATCGCGGGCCTCGTGCGACCGCAGCATGTCCTGGAACTGGCGCGCCTTGGTCAGATTGTTGCGAACGCGCTAAAACGGTCGATTGTCAGTATTTCTTAAAGCATCTTAGACCACAAAGTTTACCTTTATAATATCCTCAATGTCCTGCACCTTCATGTCGTAAAATTCCTCTGGGCTAAGCCCTTCAAGAATATCGAAATTGCTCCATCCGGCGTCCTCGTCTTCACGTTCGATAATAATTTCGAAAAAGACCGTCTTGCTGTTCATCCGGCTGAACTCGTTGTTGAAGCAGAACGTCAGTTCCGTGTCCTGGGGCAGCTTGTACCGGTGGATGTTGTCGGACTTTTTGTAATCGGCAAATATCAACCGCCCGGACGAGTCCGTCAAATCGAAGCTGATGTCCAAATCACCGTGCGACCCGTCAATAACCTGATACTCCAAATCCACCATCTGACCAGTGAGGCCATTTTCGTGGAAGCAATCCTTCCCCCCGGGAGCAATGATTATGGTCATCTCCTTCTGCAAACAGAGAATGCCCGGCAAAAGTGTCGCAAAAAGCACCGAAAGTAGCCAATTTACCTGAAAATTTAATCGTTTGATTATTGCATAAACATATAAGGCACCTAAACATACCGTTATTTTCATTTTTACAGCTCAAAAATTGAGATCAATTTGAATTTTTTAAAAAATCAAGGCGATTTTGGTAAATTTGAAAATAAAACTCCGATTACAGTAGAGGCACACGTCAGATGAAGATGACAGATTCGCGATGTAGAGGGAGTGTCATTTACCGACGCAACTCTAGGATGAAAATATTATTTGAACACGGAAAAAACGAACGTTAAATAAATGAATTTGCGTTGTCGGAGTTAGAATTTTAGAGTCAGCGCTTTCAAACTTTCGAATCGATTTTTTTTTTAATTTTTGCCTAGATTTTTGCATTATTTAATTTATTCTAGAATTGGGTGCTAAACAGGCTTTGGTGTGAATATTTTCTGGATGTGCATCGAATTAGGTGCAAAACTACTGGCAATATTTGTAAAAAAGTCAGTTTGTTGCTATTATAATATGAGGTTATATCGAGGGGGACGTCACTCCGCGATAACACACTAAAACGCACAAAAACGAGCTCGAAAAGCATCAACGCTACTCATCGTGCCGAGTTTTCACATAACGCCACCTTAAAGCAAGTTAACGCAAGTTATCGTGCGTTAAAGCGAGTTAAAGCGACCACAGTCTGCTCGACTTTTAAACCAAGAAAATCTATCTTGCAACCTTGCCGTCGAGCAGTTTTTGGTCATGTTTGGCAACTCGGTATTTGTTTTGGTTTTTTTCAAGCAGTTTTGACAGAAAAAAAAACAAGGCAAAACTGCGATTCGGCGGTCGGCGTAGACAATCCGGCGGCAAAGATCCTGGTGGAGATGAGTCGCTACCAGGACGACGAGGTTGGCGATGGAACGACTTCCGTGACGGTGTTGGCTTCAGAGTTGCTGCGCGAGGCGGAAAAGTTGATCGAGAAAAAGTTGCACCCGCAGACGATTATCGCCGGGTGGAGAGCGGCCACGCAGGCTGCACATTCGGCGCTGATTGGCGTGGCTCAGGACAATTCGAAGGATGCGGAAAAGTTCCGAGAGGATTTGATGAACATTTCCAAGTTGGCAGTCGATGCCGTGATGCAGTTGAAATGATCCGGGAAATAGACCAGCGGTTGCTAGGAGGATTCGTTCCTGGAAGAGGGTTTCCTGCTGGACAAGAAGCATCAAGAACGCAAAGATCTTGATCGCCAACACGCCGATGGTCACGGACAAGATCAAGGTGTTAGGATCGAGCATCAAGATGAGGTCGCCAAAAAGAAGAAGATGAAGGACAAGGTGACGACCCGGACGGTTCGTCTCGGTCGTTGCGATCTGTACCATCGTAATCCGTGGGGCAACCCAGCAGATCATCGACGAAGCGGATCGTTCGCTGCATGACGCCTTTCGCGTGCTGGCCGCGGAAACGTCCGGTAAGGAATCGATGGCTATGGAAGCGTTCGGTCGCGCTCTGCTCTAGCTGCCGACGACGATCGCCGACAACGAAGAGTACGATTACGAAGAGTAAGAATTTTGGAGGTGGGGTTTTGCAGGACTTTTATGTTTATGCTTATTGTCTTTGCAGGTGCACGTGTAATCCACGTGACCATCGAAGGACGATGCAGCGATGGCAGGACCTGGAAATAGTTCGGGTCATTCACGAGTGCAAAACGGCGCTCAAAACCAAAAAAAAAATCTGCTGCGATCAAGAAGCCGCTGATGCCTACTAATTCCAGGATGAAGATCGAGCAAAAGACGTTCTCGCAGATCCGCAGCATAATGAACACACTGGACAGCCGGATCATGCTGCTGGAGGTGCTGGAGCAAAAATTTAACGAAACAACGATTGTTTCTATTAAGATGAGCAAAACTACTAGTCAGATGAGTTTAAGATATAGTTAGAATACTTTATTCACATGAACTGTAATAGAGCCTTTAATACTACTTATAAATATATTTAAAGTAACACTTTTTTAAACGAAATCAAACCGCATTCTGGGACAACTCTCTTAGCGCTACCGACACTCTCGCACCTCGCTGTTGAGGCTAAGACTAAGCAGGCGCAGAGTGAACAGCAGGGCATGAACATTTCCTGTCGTAGGAGAAGGTTAGGTTCTATGTAAGCTTTTAGAAGTTAACCTTTACCTGGACATCTCCGACGACCACAATCTGAGCTGTAGCTGATGAAGCTTCATCGACCTTAATCTAGCGCGCTCCTGGCGCTCATCCACGGGCAAGTGACGATTGAACTCCGCGCACAGCAAATGAACCAGCCTGGACTTAACGTTGTTGTACGACACGTCAATCTCGAGCACCATCGCTAGGTTCTTTCGGCGGAGTGTTATTCCAGGAGTAGTCCTTGGTGATCACAAAGTCGTACGTTCCGGACGCTCGTACTTGTCCATTCGCTGGCCGGTGTGACTCTGCCGGAACTTCTGTCGTTGCCTTGCACAGCAAACACTGGAAAAAAGCAAATGCATCGAATTGGTCCCAACTCGCAAAAATTGACCATCGTTTGTGCCAGTTTTTTTTCTCGACGGCATGAGCAAACGGTGAAACGACCAACTCAAACAGAACGGCACTCAGCTTCATCATGTTCGTGTTGATCGGGAGGTTGAACATCGATGATCGCATGTAACGCGGTTCAGAGTCACCCTGGTCTTGGGTGATAAATTTGGTGGAGGCCAACGGTGCACCAGTCCGGCCGCGTTCGTCTCAGACTCTCCACCGCACGAGCGCTGATTCTCGCTCATTTCCTGAATCGAATGAGGCGTGCTGTCCGGATCAAGATGATTCTGGGCCAGTGCAGGCGGATAGAACGGTGAAACCGGTTCCATTTCTGGGCTCAATTATGGTCCATCTCCGGTTACAGCAGCCTCCCGAAATTTCACTATTTATTACTAGAAGCTCGCAAAGTGGTTCTCAGAAGATCCCGAAATGGCCACCGGAACGAACCTCAAAATGCGGAGAAGTGGAACCAGGTCACCTAGGCCTAGCAGATCTCGGTCGTGAGGCCGACTTATCAAGGCTTGATTCTGCGCTTCTACGGACCAACGGAAGGTGTTGGGCGTAGGTCACCAGGTTTCACTGTTCCGCATCTTAACGGATAACTATTTACGGGTTCATGTTCCGGTCCTGGTTCTCTCTCAGAAAGTTGAATTGGTTCTGGCGGCTTTTCTTGCTGTTCCGGAATATTAAGTCGGAATTCTTGAACCGGTCAAGCTTTTTTCATCTATCAAAACAAACTGCTCGACTGATTTGACAACGAGAACTGTCATTCGCTCTTGACAGTTCTCACTGTCAAAAAATCGAGCAGTCTGATGCGTGAACGCAAAAAAAGGTAAGCCAAAAAGCAAGTTATCGCGGTTAACGCGCGTTAAAGCAAGTTAAAGCGGAAAGGTGAAAGTGAACGCTGCAAAGGTATGGAAAGGAAGCTTTATCGCTCGGTTAGCGCGGAAGTGACGCACCCCTCGGGTTATATTGCTTATTGCGAGATAAAATCACGTTTCTCCTTCGCTGTGACTGATTGGAGATTATAGCCGCCTTACTTCCGCAGTGTAAAAATCAGCAAATTGAACTAAAATTCTACGTTGATTTGGCTGTCAACTTGATTTGTTTTGAATATTTTCCAAAAAGTCAGCTGAAAACTCAAGGCAACCTTTGACAACAGCCAAAAATTTGTTCTGCGGTTGTCATGCGGCTGTCATGCGATCATTATCTTGCGGTCGTATCACCGCGCGTGAACTCTAATTATTGACGCCCGCGATAATAACCACATGATCACCCCCAGTATAAAAATCATCACTGTAATGTTAAATGTTATTTATTGTTGCCATAAAAAGTTTCTTCTTATAATAAAAGTAAAAACGTTACTTTAACCACCTCAGTGATTGGTGCCTTCCTCCTAAAATCAATTGAAAACGCTTTCTGCTTGTATTCAAGTGCACCTGCAAACGCCTGTATTCAAAATGCATGCAAACAAAATGCTATAAAGCGTTACTTACGTTTCTGCCATAAAAAGTCATAACATGAAGAAAGCTTGGGCTAACGAGACCGATTCCATAAAGTGCTGCCTCAGCCGGATCTTTTGCAATATTCATCCATTTTTGTATCTGTCAAAATTTTTTTTTTGCACTATTGCTCATAAGTTTTGATAGCATTGTCAGATCTTCAATCTTTTGGGCTCGTTGGAAAGGTTTTTTGATTACCTATCTAACGATGGGTCGCATGATAGGTCCAGATAACTTTTTCATCCAAATTTTTGAAATCTGGTCTCAAAAAGTGATTAAAAAGCACTTAAGTGCTAATAACTTTTGATAGGGTGGTCAGATCTTCAACATTTTGGACGCGTTGGAAAGGTCTTTCAAATATCTTTCTAAAAATGTATAACATGACCGGTTTCCTTACAAAAACCACCCTTTTTACAATTTTTCGGACTTTAGTCAAAATCGTTTTTTAAGCATAACTTTTTAAGTATTTAACTAAACATCACCATTTATAGATAGTGACTTAGGACACCCAAAGACGGATCGAATGAGGCCAAAACGGACAAAATCGGTTCAGCCAGTCCCGAGATAATCAAGTGTAATTATTTTGATCAACATCCAACCACTCGCACAGACATTTGCTCAGAATTTGATTCTGAGTCGATATGTATACATGAAGGTGGGTCTAGGAGGTCAAATTAAGAAGTTCGTTTTTCGAGTGATCTCATAGCCTTTCCTCATTGAGGTGAGGAGGGCAAAAACTTTTACCGATACAACGATTTTGTTCCAGAAATACATGGTAGTATCAAAAACTTTTCAACTTTTAAATTAAAAAGTTTGAACTTTCTACGAATATTCACCAACGCGAACTTTTAATCCAACGAACGTTTTTTTTTAAATTTACAGTATTTTTTCTTTGTGTGTACTAACTCGATGCCGCCAACATGCGACCAAGTGCTCCGTTTTTTTGTCAACAAAGCTGCAGGGAGGGGGGGGGAGAGGCGGGGAGGTTTTGACATTTTTAAACCCGCATCTGACCCACCTCCTATTTCGATGGTCGTTTCCAACGACCGAGTCCAGTAAGGAGCTGACCGTACAATATTTTGAAACAAATAAATCGCAGCTTCTCATGACAGAAAATATCTGGCCTGATAGCTTGTTGTTGGAGCCAACTGCAACAGTGGAAGGTCGCACCTTTTCCACACGCCACTGGACTCGCGGTTGACAGCCAAGCCTGTCAAGCCGCGACTGTCGTGACAGTGCATTAGGCATGACTTACAGTTGTCACCAAGAAGTTAATAAAATCATAACAAGTTAGATAGCGAACAAGAAACACGCGTTTTTATTGAGCGGACAAGTCTCGTCCTTTTAATTGTAAATTAGTTTATCTTTGTGCCCGCGTACCACCTCGGCCACCGTGGGTACGTTTGGGGCTACAAAAGTGGCGACTCGGTGATTGTTTTGACCGAGTTTTCTCGGTTTAAATTTCGCCCACGCGGAAAAGTTTTCTCCGGGGAAGATCCGGACGCGAGATGGACGGTGCGTCCTCCATGGACCAGCAGCCGGCGGGTCAGCAGCAGCAGATGCCGGGCGGCGTTGTGCCAGTGGAGCAGCAGCCGGTGCCGGACGGGCAAGTCGCGGCGGGGCAACAGCAGCAGGCGTTCATCCGTTCTCCACTCCATCCTCCGCCAGAACTTCAACGCTTGCTGGAACAACAGCGAGGTTATGTGGACGAGATGTTTCGGCAGCAACACGAGGTGGTCAGACTTCAGCTGGCACGGATTCAGCAGCAGCAGCTGGAATTTATGCAGCGCCAAGGCCACATTCTGCGAAACATCGTCGCGGCGGTGAACGAGCAGGTTTCGTCGCACTCGGTGGGCAACTGCAGCAGCGAGGAGGTTAGGTTCGAGCAGCCGGAAAGCAACAGCGCCAGTTCGATCGATGAGGGTGTCAACACGGGTAGTGATGGAGATCGCCGTAAGTTTGTGCCGATTGTAAATAACAAGTCGGCTCGTGTAAATCTTAACACGGGATCTGCCACCACCAAAGCATCGACCGGAACGTGGCGCAAAGTCGGCTGTCAGCCGATGTCAACATCCGTAGCGGAAGCGGTTGCGGCCCAGATGCTGGAGGTTGACGGGAAGTTTTACTACGAGATGACCGTCGGCGGGTGGACATTCGTTGGTCTGGCCCGGGCGACACGTGAGCAGTTGTTTGGTTGCGACACGACTGACGGTTTCGGACCATCGCAGTTGTCGAACGTAAACATCTCGCAACAGGGTGGCAACTCATCTCCAATCGGTGGTATTTTCAAGGCGGTGATGAAGGTGGACTCCGGCTGTTTGAGCAGTTTCGTCGACAGAGAGCTGGCAGCGGACGTGGTACCTGGGTTCCGGAGTGCGGAACGCCGAACAACCGCAAAGTATCGACCCCTGGATGAAGTGCTGAACCAGCTCAAGCAAGATCTGTTCTTCTCACCCGTGGCCAGTCCGGAGCGTTTACTGGTTGTGCGGGAGGAAGGTGAGCGGCTTCAAGGCAAGTACAAATCTCGTCGCCAGTACAAACATCAACAACCAGGCACGACGGCAGTGTTGGAAGCGTCGCAGCAGCTGACTGAACTTAAGCTGGCTGGACCGTGGAGAATTTATGGTCTCCTTGATGACCCGCTAGCAGTGCGTAAGAACAAGGCGGGGAGGACCATCACCACAATCCACATGCAAGTGCTGGGAGGTTATTTGAAAGCGTACAAAAGCATTTGGAATCCACAGGGTCTCGGCTGTGCTTCACCTTCTGAAGCGATTTTGGAGCGCATTCGAACAAAATTGGAGTTTGAACCGCCACCATCATCAACGTCATCAGCTCTTGCAAGCGAGCGAACGAAGCGAACTCGAATGTTTGCACGACATGATCCGGTGTATTCGAAGTACACTGACAGCAAGAGGCAGCGGTCAACAGGTGTGGACTATGATCGAAGCAACGATGTGATGGCCGACCGACGACAGATTGAACCACATGCTGTCCAGCCACGCAGTCCTGCCGATTGGGATCCAGGACCAGGAACTGTGAAGATAGCGGTCGCAGCGGCCGGGGAAACTGGAACGTTTCTTGCGCTCGGGCTCTGGCTGTCTCAACCTCTTACCAACATCACGATCACCCCAGCAGTCCGTGTCGTCAAGGAACGGACCTGCGCCATCGGTACCGGTGCCATGCTGTTCTTCAAGGTTGAAGGAATCTGCAGTGGTTCGACCCGTACCAGTTCAATTAAAGCGGGGGGATGTTGGAGCCAACTGCAACAGTGGAAGGTCGCACCTTTTCCACACGCCACTGGACTCGCGGTTGACAGCCAAGCCTGTCAAGCCGCGACTGTCGTGACAGTGCATTAGGCATGACTTACAGTTGTCACCAAGAAGTTAATAAAATCATAACAAGTTAGATAGCGAACAAGAAACACGCGTTTTTATTGAGCGGACAAGTCTCGTCCTTTTAATTGTAAATTAGTTTATCTTTGTGCCCGCGTACCACCTCGGCCACCGTGGGTACGTTTGGGGCTACAAAACTTGTCTATGGTGCGATACACCGCATTTTTTTGCTTTTTTATCGGTGTACATAAAAAAACATAGGTCTTTTTTAATTGGGTCCTAAAATTAAGAATAAATTAAGGATATTATTGTTCACAACGATAAAGGTTATTCATCGGAGCACAATAACCCTTTGTTCGACCGACCGCAAAGGATTAAAAATGGATTTTAATTAAATTTAAAAAAATGAGCTTCACTGTCCTTTTTGACAGAAAAGTTCCTACTTGACAGTTCTTTCCAAGGGGACCATAGTTGATCAATCGTAAAATGTTGTTTTGTAATTTTTTTTGCATTAAAATGAAAAAAAAATATCAAATATGGCTTTAAATCATGTTTTTAATCGTTGTATACATAAAAAATTACATACACTCAACCCCCGATGGTTGGTCACTTTTTCGTTCGACACTTTTTTATTTTGTACCCCGTTGGTTTGTCAAAGTCAAACTAAAAAGTGACGAACTGTCACACAAACGTTTGGTAGTGTGTGTGAATTCCGTGTGTCAAACTAAAAAGTGACCCCGTTCGTTTGACAACAGTTGCTGTCAAACCATCGGGGTTTGAGTGTAGTCCTAAATTAGGACCCATCGAGAAATTAAAAATGAGAGTGTGTGTAACATGGAGTTAAACTTTCTGTGCAGTTGCTGTGAAGGTTCCCATGGCACTTAGAAAAGTTTAACTCCATGTTGCACGCACTCACACGATAGAACATTTCAAGAGTTGTTTTTGAAAAGGTCCTATAAACATATGAAAGACAATAGCCGATTGGTCCTTTTAAAAAAACTAGATTTTAACTTGTCGGAGTTTATGAAACTTTTTTGTCGGAGTTGCTGTTCTGTCCGAGCGACAAATGATCCGATTTTTTCCGTGCAGCCCTTTTTTTCTGTCATCGTCACGTCGAACTGTCACCCATCTTTCACACTTCCACAACACATTTCGCATCCATTCGTGCACGTCGTCGGTCGTGTTTTTCGTTCGTTCGCTCGACTCGCGATCTCCGCGAATCATTCTTTCGATATCAAGAAAAGGCAAAAACGGGCGTGTGTGTACCTTCTTTCGATTTCAGCCAGAGTAAGTGTGGCCGTAGTTGGTTCCGCTGCGCATTATTCACAACTTTTATATTACGCTTTTTGTAACAAGTGAGTGTGTTTGGAATGTGAGGAACATTTTGAATTTTACTTCGCTGGAGGAGAAACGCAATTGTTGCTGCTCCCTTTCCTATCGGACGCGCGGTCACTGATTGCGGACTAGCTCATAAACACGTAGAAAGTTCAAGATCATCTCGAAGTGCTAGAAGGAATTAAAACAGTGGAGAAGGAGGGAATCGGGAGATTGAATCAATTTGTTTACTAGCAGGAATTGTCCCCTCTACACAGGTATAGTCGACGAGAGAGGCCCAATAAAAATAACTTATTTACAATTAGCAGGAGGACAAAAGTAGATCAATCATTACTTGAGAGGAACAGGTCTATTCTGAATCTATTGTCGAGAATTAAGTCAAGGCCAAGACCTTCGATATTAGTTTTTCAAATTTTCGTTCTTCCAAATCTGAGTCATTCTTTCTTTATGTAACAAACCTCAGATTGATAAACACTGATTACCGATTGCGGCGACAGGTGATTACGCAAACCCTTCCTGCAAATCCGGAAGGCAAGCGTGCCCAGGCTAAACACTTCCGAGCCCTTCCTCCAGTGAGGGCAACGGTCGCCTTATAATCGCACCTCTAGTACAGTAGGAAGTGAGCCTGCGTCGCGCCACGCAAGCCGGCTAAAACCGGTTCTGGAAAGGTAGAGAGAGCTCACAAACAAACTTCATCGTCGCCGTTGTCATTTTCTGAGGACTTTGCCTAGAGTCGGCTTTTAAATTTTTGCTTGCTTGTGCTGAAATTTGCAGGCATTCGTTCACCGCAGCACCGGCTTCGTCGGAATGATGGAAAGTTTTCCCCCGAACGTGGCGCAAAACACATCATTCTATTTTACACCGCGCGGTGGATTCAATCAGCTGAATTTACACTTTGCACCCGCGATGCGCTCTACATTGCGGCTGCAACTTAGTTAGCGGTAGCGAAACGGAAAGCGCATTTGCTTCTTGCTGTAAAGCTTGCCTGAAGTTGGGAGCGCTGCGCGTAATATCAATTATACGATTTACCGTTTTTAGCGCACAAAGCGCGTGTTTATTCCGTTGTTTTGTGTGATTAGCTGTAATTCTATCGCTAGATTAAACAGAAATTAAAAGCTTTTTAGAGTTTATACCCTGGTTTAAACGCACGATACTATGAAATTTGGGTTATAATAGTTACTAGTGCTTCCCAAAATTTTCAAACAAGGTGAAAAACTCGCAAATAAGGTTTAACCTGTGTAAACAAACCCACTTCAAAAATTTGCTCAGCTTCAATTTTACATCGATTTTTGAATAGAGCGCGTAACCCTAGGCAAAAACAAGCATTCAAAAGTTGAAGCGGATTTTACACTGCCTTTAATTATGAATGGGAAATATTTCCTTTTTTGCAGAAGTTTGGCGAAAAAACACGCGTGAAAATTACAAACGTTTAAATAACGTTATATCCGATATAATAATATTGAAAATCAAGAATTGTCTAACAAGGCTGCATCTCAAATCGCCGAATCTAAAAATGCTGAAAATTAAAAGGACAGATTTTGTGTTTTACTCAGAATGGGATAAAACAAAGGAAAAATATCAAATAAAAATCAAATGTTCAAAAGTTCCAAAAAATCAAAAATTTAGAAACTTAAGAAAATATCGAAAACATCAATTATTTCTAAAACCTTTTTAACATTTTAAAATGTAAAGCTTAAAAAAAATTAAAAAAATCAGTACAAAAATGCTAGAAATTAAAATTTCAAAAATTCAAACAAAATTAAAAATAAATTTCAAATTTCCAGAAATTCATTAAATTGAAGACTCGGGCAATTCAAAAATTAAAACTCATAAAACAAATATGAAAATAAAAAAAATCCAAATTCTAAAATTTAGAAATCTAAAAAAAATAATGCTCTATTCTCTGAAATCACTCCGGATCATCGAATAATGTTGATTCAAAAAATACTCAAAAGTTATCTGATTTTCTGTATTCTAAGATGGCGGGAAAATGGTGGCATTTAATAATCTAAGAATTTAAGAATATAAGAATATAAGAATTTAAGAATATAAGAATTTAAGAATTTAAGAATTTAAGAATTTAAGAATTTAAAAATTTAAGAATTTAAGAATTTAAGAATTTAAGAATTTAAGAATTTTAGAATTTAAGAATTGAAGAATTTAAGAATTTAAGAATTTAAGAATTTAAGAATATAAGAATTTAAGAATTTAAGAATTTAAGAATTTAAGAATTTAAGAATTTAAGAATTTAAGAATTTAAGAATTTAAGAATTTAAGAATTTAAGAATTTAAGAATTTAAGAATTTAAGAATTTAAGAATTTAAGAATTTAAGAATTTAAGAATTTAAGAATTTAAGAATTTAAGAATTTAAGAATTTAAGAATTTAAGAATTTAAGAATTTAAGAATTTAAGAATTTAAGAATTTAAGAATTTAAGAATTTAAGAATTTAAGAATTTAAGAATTTAAGAATTTAAGAATTTAAGAATTTAAGAATGTAAGAATTTAAGCATTTAAGAATTTAAGAATTTAAGAATTTAAGAATTTAAGAATTTAAGAATTTAAGAATTTAAGAATTTCAGAATTTAAGAATTTAAGAATTTAAGAATTTAAGCATTTAAGAATTTAAGAATTTAAGAATTTATGAATTTATGAATTTAAGAATTTAAGAATTTAAGAATTTAAGAATTTAAGAATTTAAGAATTTAAGAATTTAAGAATTTAAGAATTTAAGAATTTAAGAATTTAAGAATTTAAGAATTTAAGAATTTAAGAATTTAAGAATTTAAGAATTTAAGAATTTAAGAATTTAAGAATTTAAGAATTTAAGAATTTAAGAATTTAAGAATTTAAGAATTTAAGAATTTAAGAATTTAAGAATTTAAGAATTTAAGAATTTAAGAATTTAAGAATTTAAGAATTTAAGAATTTAAGAATTTAAGAATTTAAGAATTTAAGAATTTAAGAATTTAAGCATTTAAGAATTTATGAATTTAAGAATTTAAGAATTTAAGAATTTAAGAATTTAAGAATTTAAGAATTTCAGAATTTAAGAATTTAAGAATTTAAGAATTTAAGCATTTAAGAATTTAAGAATTTAAGAATTTATGAATTTATGAATTTAAGAATTTAAGAAATTAAGAATTTAAGAATTTAAGAATTTAAGAATTTAAGAATTTAAGAATTTAAGAATTTAAGAATTTAAGAATTTAAGAATTTAAGAATTTAAGAATTTAAGAATTTAAGAATTTAAGAATTTAAGAATTTAAGAATTTAAGAATTTAAGAATTTAAGAATTTAAGAATTTAAGAATTTAAGAATTTAAGAATTTAAGAATTTAAGAATTTAAGAATTTAAGAATTTAAGAATTTAAGAATTTAAGAATACACAAATTTAGAGTGCAGTGCTTTGCCTTTTCTCCCGACTGGAATAATCTGTAATGGAACAAAATTTTAATCAGCTGGCAAATATTTTATCTTTTGTATTCCCGCTTTACCAATGTTAAGGTCAAGTCGAGTAAATCTAAATCAGATCAGGTGACGAACTAAAAAACAAAAACACAGATCTATTTGCTTACTCGCGTGGCGATCATTATCGTTAATCGAATTCATGTGCTAAAGTCGTGATTTCTGAGCTCCTATCAGTATCAGGTATCAAGTCGCCGGCGAGCTGGTCAGCTCCCTAATCAGATGGCGCAGATTACGACTCACTGGGTTGGACTTTCAACCTTTGATAGCTTTTTTCAAGCCAAATTTGATGTGTCATTTTAAAATTGGAATTAAAATAGACCTGAGTCGCTTATCAATTTTTTGTTGTCTTCCACGTTTAGGTGCTGTCCCAATCCGGACTCAACACGGAGTGCAGTAGCCCACCGTCGTTCATCCTGACTGTACTAATTGGGTGAAAGTGAAAGGTGTGAGTTCGCGTGCTGAAAAGAAAGTGAACGTTCGAGGAAGAAAAGCAAAAATCCACACGCAGGACAAACAGTTGAATGTTTTGAGCTACTTCACGATGGCGGGTTTGTGGGCAATGATCAAACAGTCTACGCTGGTGCATTTGTGCTTTGCGATATCGTACTTCACCTCCGGGCTGGTCATCAACACCGTCCAGTGCATTCTGTACTTTGGACTGAAGCCATTCAACAAGCGGTTGTACAGGAAAATTGGATACTATCTGTGCTACTCGTTCTACAGCCGTAAGTTTGGATTGTCGTTGGTAATTTCATACCCTTTTGGCTAACGTTCTCCATTTCAACCCTTTCAGAGCTGGTCTTCCTGGCCGATTGGTGGTCCGGATCGACGCTGTACGTTTACATCAGCGATGAAGATCTGAAGTACTGTGGCAAGGAGCACGTGCTGCTGTTGATGAATCACACGTACGAGATTGACTGGCTCGTCGGATGGGTATTTTGCGAAAAGGTGGGCGTCCTTGGCAACTGCAAGGCGTACGCCAAGAAGGTCATCCAGTACATCCCAACCATCGGCTGGGCGTGGAAATTTGCCGAGTTCGTGTTCCTGGAGCGATCCTTCGACAAGGACAAGGAAATCATCGGCCGTCAAATCAAGGAAATCATGGACTATCCCGATCCGGTGTGGCTACTGCTGAACGCCGAAGGAACTCGCTTTACCGAAAAGAAGCACGAAGCGTCGGTCAAGTTTGCCCGCGATCGAGGCATGGTCGAACTGAAGCACCACCTCATCCCACGCACAAAGGGCTTCACCGCGAGTCTGCCTAACCTGCGTGGCCGTAGCTCCGTCCTTGACATTCAGCTCGGCATCGCCAAGGACTCTCCCGTAAAGCCCACCATTTTCAACATCCTGAACGGCAAACCCATCACCGCGCACATGCACGTCCGGCGAATTCCCACCGAGTCGCTGCCCGAAGCAGAAGAAGCGGCCGCCGAGTGGGTCCAGGAGCTGTTCCGCCAGAAGGATCGCATGCAGGAAAGTTTCCACACCCACGGGGACTTTTTCACCGGTTCGGACGTGCCGCGGAAGCACGCCATCAAGATGCAGCCCCGGTTGCACACCCTCGTCAACATGGTGGCCTGGAACGTGGTGACGGTGATCCCGATGACGTACGCGCTGGCGCAATCGCTGCTCGACGGGCAGTACATGTACTTTTCGATCGGGGCGTCGACGCTGCTGGCGTGTAAGTACCACTGTTACGTTTTTGACGTTTTTGGGTTGAAATGAATGCATTTTCACTATACGTTTTCATACAAATATTGTGTTGTTTTGGACCCCAAGTAATACCGTTCTACGCATAATTGTCCCATGTATTAAAATTTACAACTCAGAAAAAAGCCGATTTAAATTTTTACACCCCCTTGCTATGTTTCTCCTTGAGGTAGGTTAAAAAAGTGCGAGTAGAGGGTGACGAAAGATACAGGCAAATTTTTAGAGCACGTTAAATTTGTTTTCCAAACTCCAAAAAATATCCTGTATCTTTTCGGGATCAATCCCTAGCGCTTTGCGATGTTCTACAAAGTTGTTCCCCGGATCAAAACCTATAAGAAACTTGAGAATAGGAAAATTTGATTGGGTTTTGGGAAATTTTCTCTAAGATGAGGTTAAAAGTGAAAATTTCCTATAGTAAATTTTTAGAAGTTCCATACTAACTTCAGGCCAATGGTGGAAGTACTAAACCTTAACCTAATGCGCTCAAAATTTCAGGCTATGTTCTAGGGCCATATTGCTACAAAATTCCGAGCGAGGCGTTCGAAATTGAACACTTTTGTCTTTTTCATATATCCGTGAGCCACGCTAGTGACGATTCTCGAGATTTTCAATTTCCCGGGAATCGAGAGTTGAATTTGGCCATTTCCCGGGAATTCCCGGGACCCGGGAGTTTTTTTTTCTATGTCAATAGTGGCAATTATTTAAAAGGAAATATAATAATATGGTTTCTTTTCAATCAATTAAGTTACATTTAATTCATACTTATACTATGAAACGTTAACTTCAGTATCCTCTTTATCTGAGGAACTAAATCGACCTTTTGATTTTTTTCTGAATCTGCAAGATCGTTTCTTGTGCGTTTTGGGACTCAAATTTGTTGTTTAAAATGTTAACGAATCTTTATCCGCACTAAGTGATTTTTCAAAGGTCCACAAGCTTGTTACATGAACTTCTTATTAGTTTTTTGTGAAGTAAAAGAATAGCTAATATATAATTTCCCAGTATCGGGATATTTGCAATACGATAAACAACGACTCAAAACAACAATTTAAGCTTGTTTTTTTTTTGCCTTTTTAAAGTCAACTGTTAATATTCATTGAAGAAATATTTACAGTTATCAGGAAAATCAGTATGTTCTCAATTGGTGGACCTTAACTTTACAATGATTGATAGAGTGTTTTTTCTTAAAATATAATTGAATATTGAGGATGACGTGAAACACAAAATGACTTATTGACATCAAAAAAGAAAATTACCTTGATACAGCGAAATTACCCTAGGGACTTAAAAAAAACAGATTATGAGGGTTGCTATGATCGATAGAGGATATGAAAATTGAACTTATTTTGAAAAAGCTTTCCCTCTTAGAAATAATAAATAAAATTAATTGTAAAAAACTTTAGATTTCATTTCTGGGGAACTGCTATGCATACTTAAAGGTAAATTTTGGGGTCCAATTTTTTTTGGCTTCTCTCAATTAAATTTATTGGAATTTTTGATAAGTTAAATTTTAAACTTTCTGAATAAGAAGATCAGAGAAGCATTGATTTATTCGAACTTGGACAGCGAACATTAATTTAAAAAAAATTTCTGATTAGTTTATATAATTTTGCTTTGACATTTATAAGTATAAAATTTCCCGGGAGTCTCGACCGAATTTCCCGGGAATCGAGAGGTCCAAAAATGGTCGATTTCCCGTGAAATTTTTCCCGGGAATTCCCGCTCGTCACCCTCTAATTGCGAGCCGCTCAAAAAGCTAGTTCACTAAAAAGAGCGAACGTACTATGGTTTGCAAAAAATAAAGCCGTGGCTCATTTTGAGACTCCATTTTTTTAACCAAGGGTCTTGATTGAGTTTGGAATTTGTGATTTTATTTTCAAAAAGTCGGGGATCCCGAGCATACTTGTTTGAAAATAATGTTAACCCGCTAGTGCCCACATTTTTTTCGACAATTTTTATTTTTTCTGTGTTCAGGAGTTCTTTTTGAGCAAAATTTGTTCTACGAAAAACTTTACTTCACTTTACTTTACTTTGTTTTGAGTTTTTTCTGATTTCTTTTTTTTTTAATTTGCATTTATCTTGTTTAGTTTATGTTTGTTTCTGATATTATTTGGCTTATTCTATCACTACTTTTGACCTTTCTAGTTTTTTTTTCATGTTTTTACAGGCACTTTAATTTTTTTTTGTTTGTTTTTCACATTTTCTACTATAGAATGATACCATTATCATTTAAGTTGTTGAAAAATGCGTGGAGGCATAGTCTGGTACAGTACAAAAAATACTTCGTACGTATTTTTACATAAAATATAGAACATGTTAGTGAAAAAACAGCCAAATATGACCCTAAAGTCACATAAAACAAATCATACTTCCAACCGTAAAATTTTCTTAACTTTAAAAAGTTCTTCTCTCCATTTAAAGGGTAAAAAATGGTTGAAACGGATTACTGGCGAATTTTTAGATCGAAGCCCGCCTATAGCATTGGTTGGGTTGTAAAGGGTTTACTCATAAATAATTTGGTAACATTTTGTACAATTTTCATTTATTCAATTCAATAAAAAAAATAATACTCAATTGGTCTAAGCACTTTACTTAAACTTAAGATTGCTTTCAATATTTTAGTCTATTGAGAATGGAAAGGCTATTTTAGAAATTAATAATCCTAATAATGGATGATAATGAATTTTTTTTTATGAATCAAACGATTTTTTATGTATTTTTTACTAAGTTTATCGAACAAAGGGTTACATATACCTAACTTTAAACAACAAAAAAGCTAATGAAAAAGCAAAATAAAAATAACCTTAATTTCAACGATTATGATTACCGCAAAATAATAATTCAGTTTCTTTTTTCATATGGCTAATTTGAAAACAATGATTTCAACTTGATTTTGGCAATAGTTTTTTTTGTGGTAAATATGTTTTTATGTTAAAATACATTTTATAAAGTCATCTTCTCTATATATATAAAAAATTTCGACGGTTTTGTTCGAACGCGAATCAGTTCAATACGGAGCGTCGGATTGAGGTGCTTTTTGTTGCGTTGGGTTCGTATAAGCCCAAGGAAGGTTCTTACGCCAAAAAGTTACAACTATGGCCACTCTGGAACCGATTCCGGAAAATCTGCAGATTGTATGGGAAAAGTTACGTAAAATCAAATTTTGATCACAGGAGGCTGAATAAGCAAAAAAGTTAAAAACGTCAACAAACGAAAAAAAGGCAGAACGAAGTTTGTCGGGTAAGGCTTGTTTGAAATATTTTTTTCAAATGCTTGATTCTTTGTAAAAAAAAATGCGAGTGTGAGTGAATTACTATAAATAAGTCTTTAACGGAAAACTAAACAAAAAACAAATAAAACCCAAGCGTTTTTCGTTCTAAGTTAAACAATGGAAAATATTTTTTACGTATTGAAAATATGAAGAAAAAAGTATTGCATTTGATTTTTCTTAGAAATAAATATTCTCACAACTCGTTAAATTAACATAAGGCTTTGATGCCCACTGCCCAGTGCAAAAACTATGATTTACCTCAAAAATGAATCAATTCCCGCCACAGTGTCCTGATGCACACAAAGATCGAATTCGAGCTGTCCCTGCGAAATATATTGACTGAAATCGGGCGGTCAGTCAAATAAAAAAAAAACTACTTATCAAAACTTTATAAAAATCAATAGGTACGTATGGGACCTTAAACCATATTGAATGCAACTGGTTTCACCAAAATCGGTCCAGTGCTGAAAAAACTCAGTGAGTATTTTGGTCACACACACACACACACACACACACACACACACACACACACACACACACACACACACACACAGAGACATTTGTTCTGTTTTCGATTCTGAGTCGATGAACATGAAGGTGGGTCTACGATCTTTCTATGAAAAGTTCATTTTTAGAGCAAGATTATAGCCTTACCTCAGTGAGGAAGGCAAAAACTGTAATTATGTTCAATGCGCCCTTTGATAAAAAATAAAATTAAATTAAGAATCTTCCTTTTTACTTCCAGTCTACCTGCTGATGGTGAAGGCGATCGGCATGTCCAAGATCAGCAAGGCGTCCTCGTACGGATCAGAGCGGAAGGCGAACGGCCATCCATCGTCGCCGGCCCACCACAACGGCGACGCAGAGACGACCAAAACTAAGTAGAGGGAGGGGAGGACCCCGGGAACCCACCACCCAGAGCGTGTTGTGTTTTATCGTGACTGTGAGTTTGTATTTATGTCGTGTCGATGTCGTCTTTAACATGTTTTTTTTTTAAACAAAAAGGGGGAATTTTCTTCCTTCGCCATGAAAATGGGCTCCCCGCAGTAGGTTAGATTTTTTGGTTTTTTCCCCTAACCCTTAGAACGTCCCACCTTAAACACAGCAACATTTTTTGGAGAACATTTTTGCTCGAAGCAAACAACTACTACAAAACACCTTTTTGCGGGAACAATGCCTTCCGATAGATGAAAAACAAAACAAAAGCACAGCATACCGCCAACACACAACACTCACCAACCACCAACAAGATGGAAAGCCAAATTTTTGCTATAAACTTTTATATTGAACTTTTTAAAACAAAGGTGATTGCGCATTGACTCAAAGAAAAGCTTCGATGCGTGTTGTTTCGAAAGGCGCGGTCAGATTAGGTTTTTTTTCGTGTCCAAAACGACTGCAAAGATTTTAGCGTGTAGAATTGGATGTAAATCGTTGTTATACTACTTGTTCATGTCCACCCCACTTATATAAATATTGAATTTTTCCCTATACAGACAGACAAAAACTAGAAAACCAAAATTGTTTTCGAAAGTACGTGTAACGGAATCGGAAACCTGTGAAGAGAAGAGAACAATACCTATTTATTAACACCTTTTTTCGGTGCTAAAAGAAGAGAGCGCAGAAGCTGTACTTTACACACAACCCAACGAAGCAGGAAATTAAAGCCGGGAAATGCTAAAGGCCCGTACTAATAGGAGATATTAAAAAGGAAAATTGCGGAAGAGATTTTAGAGAGTGTTGTACACAAATCGCAAATTGCACAAAACCAGCGTGAATTAATGCGACACAACTCAGTACAAATTTTACCACGTTTCGAACGATTTATTGGTTACTCTCTCACACAAACACACATACACACTCATACAGCTGAAATAATTTCATTCAACTCAAACACGCGTTGAAAGTAACCACCATATGTTAACCAAGTTGAACATAATTATCTTATCAGTTTAAGTGCGTTCTAAAACACTCTTATTATTGTTCATTTGAATTGAAATAAAAATATTTTTTTAGAAAAAAAAAACTAAAAAGAATGCTCTAAGCTAAATCGGCGTGCTTTCACACGCAGTGAAGACTTAAACCAATAACAAATACAATACAAGAAAAGCACAAGTTAAAACGCACACAACCAAAAAAAAAAACGTGCAGAAAGTCGAGCTTCCTTGTTGACTGTTTGACCCCGTAACCTATTGTTTAACAATGCGTTCACCCGTAAGTTATCTTTAGCCACGAACACATACACACAAAAAAATCCCAAAAAAACTACCGAGGCGAAAGATACTCTGTGCGATTCGGAAAATGTATAAAGTAATGCAACACTTGCGCAAACAACGGAATAAAGAGGTAACGTTTTAGTTGTTTAGGCAAATTTTACAAGTGTTTTTTGCTTTTTGAGAACGACAAAAGAAAGTCCCAGATAGTTTTAGGGTGGCTCTTCAAATTCCAATATTAACATTGTATTCCGAGGTGAACGAGGATCTCTTTAAAATTAAAAAGACAAATTTTTCGAAAAATGTGCGGTCAGTTTGTAACAATTTTTTTTTAAATCGAGTGTTTTTCCAAAACCAGTTTTTTTTTGTTCAAATGTTCAGAAGTTTTATGGTTTATTTATGTAGGACTCAACCAATCAAAAAAAGGGTAGAAGTCCCTATTTTGTACCTAGTCTGCAATATTTCGTCTTGCTCTCCAAACGGTTAAACTAATTATTTCCATATTATGATGTACACTCGACCCCCGGTGGTTGGTCACTTTTTCGTTTGACACTTTTTTAGTTAGTACCCCGTTGGTTGGTCAAAGTCAAACTAAAAGTGATGAACTGTCACACGCAGAAAAATAAGGCATATTTGAATCAACAAAACGTTTTGTTGATTTGAAAATCATGATTTTTGTTGAATCAACGCTAAACGTCAAAGCAGCTTTTTCAAAACAACAAAAAACTTTTGTGGAATTGAGAAAATCAAGATTTGTTTCAACGCATTTTTGTTGTTGATTATATTCAACAAAAATTTTGTTGATTCAAACCTCGTACAGGCTGATTCTACAAAACATTTTTCTGCGTGCACTTTTTACACGGCGCTCACGCACACTATCAAAACAAACGTTTTATAGTGTGTGTGAACCCCGTGTAAAAGGGGTGTCAAACTAAAAAGTGACCCCGTTCGTTTGACAACAGTTGGTGTCAAACCATCCGGGTTTTTAGTGTATGTAGCAGTTTTGAATTTGTGTGATATTTCAGTGCACAGACATTTATTTTTCTTGAAAACTAGGATTTTTTGAAAACTAATGATTGAAAAACAACTGTAATGGTGTGTGAAAAAAAGGGATTTTTTCCGTGGGCTCATTTTTTACTGAAAAGTCCTAACCATATCCTACAACTTTGCCGAAGACACCTAATCGATTGGAAAATCCCTTATCAAGATACGGAAGGGTTTTTTGAACGTTTTCATAGCACTTTTGTAAGGGCAACTCCCAAGTTTGTATGGAGAAGTCTCCATGGACATATGGAGAGTCCAAAGTTGTCGAACATAACGTCAAACCAAATTTTAAAATTATTTTTTATATGCAAAACCAAACCTGCAATCAAAAATGCCTCAACACAATTTAAAAAAAAAAACATTTGTAAAAAAATTGGACGGTGCGCGTCGCGGTCATCACGCAGAATTTTCGTTGCCGTTTCCGTCTTTGTTGTCCCCCCGATTGCGTTTGTTTTTCTATCCGGGCGGTTTCGCGTTTTCGATTATTATTTGGTTTTATCTTTTCACAGCCGGCTGTCTAAGATTGAATCATTTATGCTAAACTCAACACCAAATAACCGGGAATAGTCTCATCCGCATACTCCGACTGTTTGCCTTGAGAATTCATAATCCATCACACTATTAAACAAAATTTATTGATTATTGGGTCGCATCATCATCCTCTATGATGAATCCTGGCCACTATCCTACCCACTAACAAAATCCCAAGTAGAAGTAGTTTTTCCGGCACACGTGGGGGTGTGGATATCGTATAGAACCCACCCTTTGTAGCAACCTGTGCCAACTAACATTCCCGTCCCAATCCCCCGAGATCTACAAACTGACATGGCGGGCGCCGTTGGTGGCCAACGACTGTTACCTATTTGCTCCAGATCTAGTTTTTTTGATCTTGATGTTTTATCTTTTCAACGCATTCATACATGCTGTTGATAAGGGAAACACCATTAGATCGTTGAAGCGTATGACCGGTTGTATTGAGTTGGTCTGGTGGTTGGGTGGTCTCTCATGCTCATGCTCATGCTCAAAATGAAGAGCACAAATCAAATACGTACGGAATGGTATGGAATCATTCTGACAGTGCTAGAGAAGTGTTCAAGTTAAGAAAATGTTGATAAATAGCATTGTGTTAATATTCTGAAAGTGATATGATTTTCTCAACGAACATGATTTCGAATCGGGAAATGGAATGCATTTTCGGATTCTTTGGACAATTTTCCACTAGGGGAAGGTAAAATAAGTTTGTAAATAATTGATATTGTGTGTTTTTGAAACATACCTAATTCAAAAAAATCTCCCAATTGGGTACTAAAGCCCTATGTCAATTTTCATGTACAACGGTAAAAAACACGATTAAAAACCATTTCTAATCCCTTTTTTTCATTTTAATGCAAAATTTTTTTTTGACAAGACAACATTTTTTCGATGGATCAACTATGGTCCCCTTGGAACGAGCTGTCAAGTAGGAGCTTTTCTGTCAAGAAGGACCACGAGGTTAATTTTTCAAAATTGATTTAAAAATCCATTTTAAACTCTTTGGGGTCATACAAAGGGTCATTGTACTCAGAAAAATAAGCTTTTTCGCTGTAAACAATAATATCAGCAATCCAAGCTTCATTTTAGGACCCAATTTATAGGCATTTCCAGTAGAACAAATTTCATAAAAAATGTGAAAACTTTTGATTCTTGCTTCGATTGCAGTTTAGAGTGTAATATGATTCGATAATTGTATAAACCAAACTAGTTTTAATGAATTTTAGGCAAAATTTTGACTTTTTAACAATTTTACCTAAAATTTATCTGTTTTTTGTTAAAAAACTTATAAACTTAGTTAACTATAAATAAACATTGATTTTCTCCCTGGTTCAGCACCAGTGAACTTCATCAATTAGCCGAAGTTGACACTTTGGATGTTATGTCCAATAAGATAATTGATGCATTTCGACAAAAATCATTGCAGTCTTCAGCTGCATTGATCCGCTCTTTATATAGTTTATAAGTTAGTTTTAAGGTATCCCTTTTCCCTTTTGTACATGTAGGACCTCCTACATTTGAAATCACTGAATAGCGAAAGCTACAATATTTCATGAATAAATGAAAGTTGCTAGTATTTAAAATTGAGGTGAAAAGTCATCGATTGTGATTGGACACTCAATAATATTTTAACTGAATGAATGTACATGGAAGAGAAAATCAAAATAAAAATAAATTAAAAAAAAAACATTGATTTTTTTTTCTTAAAAGCTGTATCAGACACCTTAGTGATGGTAAATTTGACGTAACACGGTGGGTAAGAAGGGGATTATTATGCAACTTGCATGCACCTCGGAAATTCCTTCTGGGGTTTGTTAAAGGGACTATTCTGAGTCAGAAAAACCGATTCCCAAAATATTCTGTCGGTGAAAACTGATTTTATCTCGATTTGAAGTTAAAAAACATAAAACATTGAAGTTTTGAGCAAAATGGAATGGCGCGTCGCCTATCTTTTCTGCTGATCCGTTTTTTCGAAAAATTTCAAAACTTTGAAGGCCTGAGCTCCAGAGTGCGTCAATTCAATGTTATATAATATACCAAAACATGCGCAAGGATCTGGCCTACACGCCAATGATGTTGACAATAAACGCTTCAGTGGCCAAAGTGCCTAAAAAATCTACATTTTTGAAAAACATGTTTTTTACGAGTTGAATCCTATGTAAAATTCAAATGCATAGCTCCTATTAAGTTCAATCAAGCTCATATTTGGGATTTGAGCGCAGTACGCCCACCTTAACCAGCCCCTGAATGCACGCCAAAAAGTAGTTTTTGTTACATCTTACTGAGTATGATCGTAGTAGCTGTTTATAACAGGAATGAGTTAAATATCGAAGAATTTTGAAAATTGGCAGCAATTTCCCCACTAAAATAGACATAACTTTACTGAAAATGGATAAAATGTCATACTTTATTTTGCAAAATTGTTCTTCATTTTGTTTGCAACAATGCTACAACATTAGTTTTTGAATTCAGACATGACAGTTGATTTACCGGAGCAAATTGAAAATATTTTTTTTCAAATAACACTATTTTACACCTCCTGATGACGCTGGGACTCAAGTAATGGACCGATTTAAGGTGTACTATGTCAGGATTATATTTTGGGAACTAAGAATTGATATCTTGATGAAAATTAACTTCTTTATCCAGAGTTAGAATAAGATTTTAGACGTATTTTCGAGGTTTTAGGCGATATATTAGGTTTTTTATCTTCAAATCGAGATAAAATCAGTTTTCACCGACAGAATATTTTGGGAATCGATTTTTCTGACTCAGAATAGTCCCCCCAACAACCTCCAGAAGGAATTTCCGAGGTGCATGCAAGTTGCATAATAATCCCCTTCTTACCCACCGCGTAAACATACAATTTGAACATATTAAATCTGAATTTTACAAGAATAATTTTACAAGGCACCCCGGAATTCAAAATAAGAATTTTCAATGCAACTTTTTTTATAAACACTATTGAAAAAACTATTGATCAAAAATAGTGCATGCACCTTGTGTGGCCTACCCTAGACAAACCTTACCAGTTGGAAAAAAAAATCAAAAATAAATTGAAATTCTATCAATGTCACCCCGGTTTAGCCCTGCAAAAAGTTTTTTTCGGCGAAAAAAAATCGTCAATGCTTAGATATTTTGAAAATTAATTACAGTCTAAATTCTAATTAACTGTGGCCGAGCCACGTAGCCCAGTGGTAACGCTTCCGCCTCGTAAGCGGTAGATCGGGGTTCAAATCCCGGCTCGGACGATTGCTTAGTAATGGGAAGGTAGTGTATCGTCACAAACTGGACCTTATCAACGACACCTTAGGAAGGCGACCTATGGAATGTTACTGTTAGATTTACTTTTTTTTTAAACTCGATTATCCGAAGTTTCGATTGTTTGTATGGGACTTCGGATAATCGAATTACGAGCAAAAAAAAATTTTTTGTGTTATTTGATTTTCTTACTTTTAACATCAAATTCGGCCTCTGCAACCGCATTTTAATCATGTTAGAATATTTGATTGTCTTTTAAATTAAAACAAAATTCATTTTTTCAATGTGTAATCACCGCCATTTTGTTGGCCATCATGGATTTAAAAATTCTAAATCATTTTAGAGTAGTTTATGGGCCATACTTTAACTCGACCATAAAAAATAAGACAGTGATTTTGTTTTTGTTTTTTTTTTGTGATTCGATTATCCGAAGTGAAATTTTTCCGAGGTCTTCGGATAATCGAGTCTAGACTGTAATTCAAATTCTTCAAAACAAATAAAATAAAATAACAAAGTATAAACAATGGTCATGCTTTCGGATGATGCAAACACTTTTTAACTGCACAGACCTTTTTTTCCTTTTCAGTAACGTATATTTATAATTAATATACTTTCCACCAAATACATATTCGTGATTAATGTAATCAGTATAATTAATGATTCTTATAATCTTGTCCATACTGTTGTTGCCTAACCTTGGTATAGATTTAGCCTGTTCGCTTGACGAGTTTCCGTTTTTGTTTTCATCTACCTCGTTTGATGTTGTTATTTTCCTCAAGTAATTTACACAGTTTCTTTTTGTTTTGCTCTAGTTTTGTGTGTTCGGTTTCGTGGGTAAGCCTTTCCAATTTTGTTAACATGTCTTCTTGCCATATCAGGAGAGAATTTCAATTTCTGGTTTAGTTTGTGTTGTGGACATTTGAACGTAACATTTTTGTTTCTGTAGTATTTTTGTGGTACAATCAGTGAAACTCAACGCGAAAATATTCGTTTTAGAATAAGAACCAGTAATTTGTTTGAAAAATGTGTAAACGTTATTTTCATTCTGCTCTATGTGGTACGTGTCATTGAGATCTTCGGTTTAACCAGTAAATGATGCTATGTCTTGTTTGCTGTTAGCCCTAACTGCTGGTTTCGTTCTATTATCCTACTTCTAATATTGCCATTTCTTTCCACATGAAAACCCTAGATTTTGGGTTTTCCATCTAACAGTTGCTATTTTCTGTAATGTAAGTATTGTATGTTTTATGGACTGTTTTGTTTGAGGAAACATAATCTTTCAGCACTTTTCCCTTTGTGTTTTAACCATCTGTTGATCATAAAATTTCAACGCAGAAAGCATAAAATCAAAATTTTCAACGGGGAACGAATCTTAGCTACGATTTTTTTTTACATTTTGGTTCTGTTGGGCGGTGAGCCTTCATGGCAAACCTAATTGTAGCTCTCTCTAGCTAATACCAACACTAAATGGTTGAAGAAATTTCCTTTTCGAAACTCTATGAAACATTACTTATTTTTACACTCGCTGGACGCTTCTCTTGCTAGGTGAATTCATTCTAACGTTTCGTAGATTAACTAGAATTTGAAATCATTCGATAGGGCGACCAACATTTACCTAAATATAGCAACAATTTTAGAAAAAAAAAACATAATTTTCACTATTTCTCATCCCTTTTGGTGAGGGCACAACTTGGAGACTTCAATTCTATTCAGCATGTGAACACTCCCAAGAAAACTGTTTAAATATTATTTTTTCCAAATGTTTTTTGAATACAAAAATCTATTAGAACATATTAAAACATATACAAATATAAGCAAAAGTTGATTTCCCTAAGAAAGATATCTTATTCAGATGACTGGTTTAGGATACGCTCTATGCCAGTGATACGACCACAATTCAAGTGGAAAGTTAAATTGAAAATTATAAAATATTTTTGCAATTTGTGAAAAAATAACTAAGTTTAATGTGTAAAAATTAGAAAAAATATTTGATTTAAAAAACATAGGTTTTCTTTTTTTAAGATCAACCAAATGTAAAATATAATCAAATTATGTTTTGTTGCTAACTTCATTAATGATGCTCACATGCTGCGAACAAAAGGGTAAAAGAGTGAACAATTTAAGCTTATTTATTTGGTTTTAAACTCTCACTTGCATCAAAATGATATGCCAGTCTTTTAATCAAATTTTCCAAATATTTTTGATAAAATACAAGACGGTGAAACTGATTATTTCAATATTTGATATGAACTTGGCTCTAGTAAATTGAAACAATTCTAGTTTGCGTATTTGGAGTTATTCAATCCGAACCTTTGACCAACTGCTTCTAACGAAAAACTAATCCGCGCCTACAATCGGCTATAATTGTTGCTATCGGTTGAAAACTGATGGCTGAGAAGAGGATCATGGCTAAAAGTTTGTTTTTATTTCTCTTTTTCTCCAGTTCTTGATTTTTATTTAAAGGTTGACTACTACTAAAAAAGTTTTGCAATAGATCATTTGTTTGCAATAATGGTTAGATAAAGTTTCTCGACAAATTTCCATACATTATCTAAATATACCTTTTAAGCTAAAATGTAAATATGATAAATATATATATATACTTTTCTGTTTCGCTTAAACATTGGTTTTAGTGTTGTGTTTTTCTTGTTTTATTTCTCTTATTTTCTTTTTCTTGTGTATACAAAACAGCCAGAGAAACTCTAAAAATGTTAACTGATCATTTCATATGGTTTACATCATTTACTCTTCTTGTTTTCTTAAGCAAAAAAACGTTTCAAACTGCTACCCCTCTTACTTTGATGGTTCTTGGTTTTGCTTATTTTTTGTTTTAGTTTATGATTTTTTTCTTACATTTCTTTTTTTTGCGACAAAACACACATTTGGTTGTTTTCCATTGATGGATTTTTTTTGTTTGTTTTATTTGGGGATGCGCTGTTGCAGCTTGTTTAAGTATTTTTTGTTATTATTATTTTTATTATTTTCTGTAGATCTCATAGAACTAACGATATTACATGCTCTCTGGTATAATAACTACAATTGTTTTTTTTTCTTTTCATAATGTTTTCATTAAATATGTTTCCTCCATGAAACTGGAGAAAAGTTGTGTTAACTCTAAATTCCACATCACAAGTTTGAAGGAAAAATTTGGGAAAGAAACAAATCGGGCTTTGTTTTTGACGCGCGCGCGCGCTCTGTATATGGTTGCTATTGTTTGTTTTTTACTTTCTTCTAATCTTTCTTGTTGTATAAATTGTTGCGATTTTTTTTTCTGTTTTACTTTGCTTTTTAGTGGTTACTCGTTTTTTTTTTTTGTACGGTCACACAATTTGGAACTATGCAATTCTGGGTTCGATGTTAATACACTGTACACAATGCAAAGGTGGATATTTTCATGTTGTCTTGTTTTAGCTCCTAATCGTTTCTGATTGTATAACATGTCTATTGGGTTTCTTTTTCTTGCTTGCTTGCTTGTCTTGCCTGTGATATTTGGTTGGTAAAAGAGTCTGAAAATCTAGTACACTTTAGAGACTATTGATAAGATTGGTATGTGTTTGTTTTATTTTTCTTCTATTTTTTCCACTGTTATCCATTTCTGCTCTGTTGAATATCTGATTGTAATCGTTCGCATGAGATTTATTTTTATTTTACTTTTTTTTCTTATTTCCGGTAATAGTTTTCTGTTCTGCTAAATTGGAGGCTAACACCATCATGCTGCACATTATACAGTGTACGAGAATGTGTGTGTTTGTGTGTTTCTTTAGACCTAATGTTTTTTTACTTCTGCTATTACACCTATATAGTGACACACCATTATGGTTTAATAATCGAGTTTTTAAAAAAATCCACCCACCATCCCACCCTCTCCGTCTATATTATCTGCTAAGTTGTCCAACATGTGTGGCTTTTAGAATTATTAAATCTGTTTTCTGCGCTTCTCTCCGCGGTCTCCACCTTCCAACTTCTTCTTCACTTTTAAGGACCTTTATGTTCCTTTCTCCCTTCCCGCAATCCCGGACGTTTATCGAGTTCAGTTAATTTGAGGAGATATCAACATTTAATGCGTGTGTGTTGTGTTGGTAAAAGTGTCGAGGAGGATGAAGATTGGGTGGAAATTTACGTAATGGATTTTGAACAGTTTATTATGATGGTATTTTAATATAAATATATTTATCATGATTTTTTTTTAAATACGTGAATCAAAAGTTTTCAGACATATTTGAATTTAGAAAGATAAATGATAAATTGAAATGTTTTTATCTCTCCACCTCCTTAGACATGTTCCTAAAAATAAGAAGGCAAAAATTATTTAATTTTTCAACAAGCTGATAAATTTGAAATTGCTATCAACATAAAACATAATTTTATTTTATTTTTCTGCATTGTTTTCTTTGTTTAAAAATATGAAAAATGCATTTGGCTTGGACTGTTCGAGTTTCGAGCTCATATTCGAGATTTAGGCACGGGTACATCCAGGAGGGTGCTGTGTCCTATCCCTCGCCTAGACCAGACCAAAATCCATGATAAAGCTGTCAGACCAAAGAGTAAAAAGTAAACAATCTTGGTCTTTGACGTAGGTGCACACAAATCAAGAAAAGAAAATTTGAAAAAGATTTAATTTTTTTCAATTTAATAACTGGTTTTGGGCTGCACAATTAAATGTACGCCAGAAAATGATTATATAGTCCTGTACACCGCCAATTAAATAAGCAGTTGAGAGCCTTATTCGTCCACCTTAAGTTATGTTCGCGTTTTCGGTTTACACCTGACCAATCTTGAAATTATTTATGCGTATTTATGATTTTTCTCATTCCATCATTCCCTTGGGTACATCCATACATTCAGCTCTGCAATGGAAGGCAAAAAGCCTAATCTGGATCGCCCTAATTTATAAGGAATCGTGCATAAACCAAGTGGCTCTCAAATTTCAATATTTCAATCCCCCCTGGGTGGCTTTTTCTCCATACAAAATTTAAACTTTTTGTATGGAGCGTGTTTTTTTTGCCAGAACCTTACCCCCTCCCCTTCCTCCTAAAAAGGCCACGTGGTTTATGCACGAGCCCCAAGCTCATTTAAAAAGATATTCAATATTATTCAATTTATGATGATAATAAAATTTTTGATAATTTTTTTAACATTGTTTTTTCCTTCAAATATTTTTTAAATAATGAAATATAATAACACTGATTTAGGAGATACAATAAAAATCATCCAAGAGATCGGAAATTTTAACTAATGTCCCGTATTTAATATTTCCAATAAATCCTTTATATAAAACAAAAGGACGTTACAAATATATTTCAAAGTTTATGCCCTTCCACTTTCATAAATGTCTATAGATTTGCAAAACATTTGCAAATAAATGTCCTGACACAAACATAAAATAATAAAAATTTATAATTATTTACAATTGGACACGAAATATTAAAATGCCATCTAAAAAATCATGAACATATTTTATTATCGACTCAGTATAGCGTGACCAGGCTTTGACAAAAGGGGGGGCACACGCATGGGGAATTTTTGTGAATGATCTCTTGGACAAATCGAGAACAAATTTCTGTCAAAGGGGTCAAAGCCCCTCCTTGTACCGCCAGTGAATCGTGTTAAATACCTATTTCCGATCTGTGGTCAGAATAAAAAAAATCATATTAAAAATGGCATTATTAAGATTAAGAA
The DNA here is from genome assembly GCF_015732765.1 of Culex quinquefasciatus. NCBI lineage: Eukaryota > Metazoa > Arthropoda > Insecta > Diptera > Culicidae > Culex > Culex quinquefasciatus. Next base: position 144,433,630 of record NC_051863.1, on the reverse strand, counting down.
TTTTTCGACACATTTGGGAAAAAATGGTAATGGCCTAAATAAATTAAAAAAAAAAAATAGCAATTCTCTACGAAGTCTGCCCATTTGGTGCATTTTTATTTTAAGTATTTAAAAAAAATATTTTAAAATTAAAAAAAAAATACTGACTTTGGGAATTTGAAAAAAAAAGTTATTTTTTTTTTGAACGACTCCTAAAGTTTAATTCAGATCCAGATTACCTCCTTGCTCTGATATACAGTGTAAACTAACAGGATATGAAAAACGAAGTTGACTTTATAGCTGTCGGCCACCATTGCTAGTACCAACCACTAGTGTCTTCTTTTTTATCTACAAGGACTTCGCCGCCCTGGGCTCCTAAGTGTATGAAAGTATGGCACGGAGCGACGGCGCCGAATACCCATATTTACACAAAGAATTTTAGAGCGCCCGCCGCGGGATTCGAACCGGCGACCTCTAGATTGGAGTCCAGTGCGCGGTCCGATTGATCCACACGGGCGGGACAAACTAACAGGATATCGTTTCAATAAAATTACAATTACAATTACGACTAAGAAAATTTTCCGTGCAGGGGAAATATACCCTTTCTAATCAAACACCTATCTTCGTCATATGGAGAGTTGAAGCTCGATTAAAGCTCTAAAAATACTATTGGAAGAATATTAATTTGGGGGGTAATTAGGACATACCTGAAAGCCTACCTGTCAGGCAAAAAAAAAGTATCTTTCGTGGTTGGTTGAGTTTTTAAAGGGATTCAGATAAAATAAATTTAGGGGGATTTAAAATGAAAAAAAAAACACTGAAAAAGGAATGTGAGCACAAAAAAGCTTTCACAAAACCCCTATTTTTTTAATTTAGATAAATTTATTTCAATACTCGAATTGATGAAAAACTGATTACTGCACAATTGGCGTTCAACTAGACTCTAATGTTGATTGTTTTTAATTAATTTCTTGGACATTTCTAATTTATATATGCTGGTTTACAATAATATTCAAATTTAAAGGGCTACACAATGTAAAATAAAAAAATGATAGTTTCAGGTTAATTAGTTCTATATAAAGATTGGTTTGGACAAATCTAAACGATACTTTAATAACTAAAAACTATACTTGGGCCTAATCCAGAATCAATGTTTAAATCATTTCAGAATGAATTATTAAATAATGTATACTATACTGAACTATTTGTTATCTTCCTATTGAATTGTAATTCTATCACAAAATCATTATTTAAACCTTTGATGAAATATTGTGAGCAAAATAACACTTAAAAATATAAAGCAATTTCAAAACCAGGTTGAAGGATATAAAACATGCTCAAAAAATCAAATGTTAAACTTATTCTTCAACATGTGTCCAAATTACCCCACAAAAGGTGTCCATATTACCCCACAAGGTATGGCCATATTACCCCACAAGGCATGTCCAAATTACCCCATAGGGATGTTCATATTACCCCCACACCAAAATGTGGGGGTAATTTGGACACCTTTTAATTTTTGCGATAAAAATGTGTATTTCATCAAAATTTATCGAAATAAATGACATTTTTCCCTAAAATATGGTCTCTGTTATTCTCTGGTGTCATCCACATTCCTTTAAAATATCCATACAGCCCGTGGCAGAGCAATTTCCTTAGGGTGTCCAAATTACCCCACACTCCCCTAGTTATTTTTAGTAAAAGTGAAAACAAACAGAAATGTTCACAAAAAGTTGCTCTACTCGTTGGTGTACTTGGTTTTAGTAAATTTCAAGGAACACTCCAGATTATCCAGCATCATTCAAACACGTCCGCTTATTATGGTTAAATTTGGTATATTTCCCCTACCTTTTTTATGAGTATTTCTCATCAATACACTGAAACCCTGATGTTTTGACACCAATTGTTGTCAAACGAACGGGATCACTTTTTAGTTTAACACCCCTTTTACACGGAGTTCACACACACTACCAAACGTTTGTTTTGATAGTGCGCACGAGCACAGTTCGTCACTTTTTCGTTTGACTTTGTCAAACCAACGGGGTACAAACTAAAAAGTGCAAAAACGAAAAAGTGACCAACCACCGGGGGTTGAGTGTACTTACAACTTTGCCGAAAAATATTGAAGTATCATTTGTCAAAATTGTATGGGGCTTTACATGGGTGAACCATTGACACAAAATTGCTTCTATGAGCCAATTCAAAAAATATAAATAAAATCAATTTCCGGTTTTGGTGGAGAATTACTAAATGTAAAGTCAATCTGCAATTTCGTTTGGTCCAAAAAGGTCGACCACTCTCCATAAAAAAGTGTTTTTTTTTTGTTTGGACAATTGTTCACAAAGAGGGAGGAAGAGCTTAAAATTTCCAGACAAAAAAATGTAAACGTGGTTGGCCTCTAAGTAACAATCAACCAAAACGGTAGGTTCTTACTTTTTATTAACAATATTTCCTTTTGAACAATATTGACAATTTCACTTACTGAGAGTCTTGACCGATTGAAGCAAAGAAGGCCATTGTGGAAACCCGTTTGTTTTTGTTAAATACACAATAATTCAAACGAATGAAAAAAGCCATGCGTCTCCATGAAAGTAGTGCCATGCTGCATAAAACTCTGGAGACGCTTTGTGTTTTTAGTCTATTTTCCGGAGAGTTTACAGCTCTTCATTTAAAATTGCGTCAGTTGCAAATAAAATAACACTTTTTAAGAATATGTTAAGTCAAGTTTTCAATGCATTTTTCCAAAACTAAATAAAGAAATAAACACAAAAAAAGAATGGTACAATTGAAATTTAAATAATTCAAATAAAACCCACAACAATAAACCGTTCAAGTTCCACAGATGTCTCTGAAACGAATATCGGATTTCTGATAACCGCGCGCGGGACTAGAAGCTGTTAGGTTGTCGTGTTAGGCATTAGATAACCTCACTTTATTGTCTAATAGAGTTTTTGTTTGTTTGTTGTAAAAGTGAATCGTTTCGTATATTGATTGATTGAGATATAGAGAGAGAATGAACGTTAGGGAATTAGGAACGGTGGAACATTTCAACGTGTAAGTGGTTAAACTTTTGTATTATTGATGTTAAAATGTTAATAGAGAGAAAGAGATAGAGGACAATCAACGAACGCGAGCGTTAGGCGAGTATGGGGAATGGATAATACAAGAGGTAAATGGGGGGTCGTTTGCGAAACACAATCGAGAACTATCTAGTTCGAGTAACAAGTGTTGGAAAGTGGTACAACAGAGCAACAAAGTTGTTTCAAGAACGATCATCGCCGGCCCATCGGCGGCTACAATGCTAAGCGTACTTTTGTTTTCTATATAAGGATAGAGTGGTAAAGATTTTTGAATCTTTTTTTGCTGTTGCCAAACCAGTAGCAAATAGTGTAACAATTATTCTGCTCGTCAAGGGCGATTTAACATGTTTTTTTGTTTGTTTGTTTTTCTTAGAAAAAGGTAATATATGAAATATCGTAAACAGTTTTTTTTCTTTTCTTGTGTGATTCTTTTTGTTACAGTTTGTTCCTCATTTCAGTTTTTAAAAGCAGTCCTCAATTGAAGTTGTATAAAAAATGATGTTTTTTTTTGTTTTTAGAGTTTAGGCGTTAGCGATGCATTTTTTTTCTTTTCTTTAAATAACAGATTTGACAAAGATATATTTTTTTCTTCTTCTTTTTATGCCAATCACTTGGCGCGTTTGACACGCGAACATTCGCGCGATTTAAGTTATGCTTTAGATTTACTCTTAATTTCTTTTTTTTATCATCAAGTATATGTGTATGAGTTTGTGTGTGTTTAGCAAAATGTTAACAAACAACGATTACAATTATGCTAGTTTTTTTATGCACAGTTTCATTTAGTTTAATGTATTTTATTTACTCCGATAGCGGGGGGATTTTGGTTCTACCACACACCGTCCTAGCGACATTTAGTTTAAGTATATTTATTTATTTATTTAGATAAATATTCATATTTATTATTACTGCTTACTGCTTACCATTGGCTACGATTTTATTTAATTTAAATTTTATTTATTTGATGTATATGCGTGTGTAGTGTGCACATTTACCGAAGATGCGAAAATGCATTTAATTTCGTCATATTTAGCTACGATAGTAGCATTCATCTCTTTTATTTATTTATATATGTTGCCTTTACATCTTTTCAACGTTTGGTCGCACGCGCGGGGCTTGGAGTTTACGCCGGAGAGTTTAAAAACGAAAGCATTACAGAAACAAAATGGAGAATTCTTCCATACATTTCTAGTAGCAGTTCATAAAAACTATCTCAAAACAGTTAAAATACTTAAGAATCTGTAACTTAAGGACAGATTTTAATATCAATTTTGATTGTTCTTCGACAAAGCTGTTTGTAGCGATTTGAAGTACTTTTTTTATTGTTCAGCACGAGAAAGTAAATTGCACAAAGGAAATTTTTGTCAAGTATTTATTTAACACTGGAACGCCCAACGCATGTCCAACTTACACGGACTCCCAAGCCTCCCAAAAAAGGTGGAACGGTAACTTCAACTCAATGGTTCTCGGGCATAACTCAACCAATCAAGATGATTCTTCTTTCCAGTGATTTGTTAGGATGTCTAGATGATTCTAGAACTTTGCAGAACTTAATTTGATCAAATCTGTAATTTTTGCGATCAAAAACATCGTTCCAACTTTTTTTTTCGCGTTAAAAAAAAAATTCGCCAAAAATTCCGCGGAGGCAGTCTTTTTAAAAAACGTGGAACGATGTTTTTGGTCGCAAAAATTACAGATTTGATCAAATTAAGATCTGCAAAGTTCTAGAATCATCTAGACATCCTAACAAATCACTGGAAAGAAGAATCATCTTGATTGGTTGAGTTATGCCCGAGAATCATTGAGTTGAAGTTACCGTTCCAACGTTTTTGGAGCCTTGGGCGTTGGAATGTTAAAAAAAAGTAAACAAAAACTAACGTGTTTAATATTGCTTAGCGTTCATTCTTGCTTCTATCACACTGGCCTACAAAAATTGACAAAAATTATTGCGCAGGCTCAACTCGAGGGGAAGCATGAAGTGTGGAGTCCCCAGAAACACGTGCACTTTGAAATTTTGACATTCTGAAATTTGGATTTTTGTTATTCATATCGAAAAAAGGCATGAAACTTCAGCAAAAAAAAAACTTTTTTATGGATGCATTGAAATTTACTGTAACTAAAAAGCGTTTTTGATAGTGAAAAGTGTTACTTTTCAGTACCGTCATCTGGGGTTAATGGGGACACATGGGGCGAATTGGAACAGCCGTTTAACCATGTTTTTGCCCAATATTTTGAAATTTTTGAGTTGTTTCAGCAAGAAGATATACAGAACAACAAAACTACTCTCATTTAAATAACTTTTGTAGCCACATAAATGGAGTCATCAGTTTCTTGAAGAATTTGAATATCTGTTTTTTCTTGAAGATATTTCGACTTCTCCGGGCGATAGCCATTCGGCCAGCAAGAACATTTCGTCTTTGGCTTGAACTCGATTTTTGGCTTGCCAATCTTGAAACTTCTTGGCTGTTTCAGTAACCGACTAGTTGTCCATAGGACAGTAAGAATCTGTTTCGGACTCACTCATCCTTCTTTAAATCTTAGAAATAATCAACTTGACTTGAAAGTGGATGCAAAAAATATATCTTATCAAACTATTTCAGAATTCACAGGCTACTGTGGGACAAACAAGTAAGAGGCCACACTTTCAGACGACAACACATAATCTTATTCCTCTTTGAAAAACTTTTGCAACAATCTAATAACTCACCAAAAATCTTTTTTTTTGTTTTATGTGACTTTGCCAATGTTTAAAAAAAATCATTTTTAGAGGTTTGGCTGTGTTTTTTACTAACATTTCCTATATTTAAGTAAGATTAAGTATGCAGTAATTTTTGTAGTGCCCCAAACAATGCCTCTACGCATTTTAAGGGTGACCACTCATATCCCATTTTGAAATTCCCGACTTTTCCAGAAACTTAAATAATAGGCATTTCTTAACTAAAAATGGTATCAAACCAAAAATCTCCATTGAAAAACTTAAAATGAATTAAAAAATAAACTATTCACAATTTTATTAAACAGAAACTTAATAACAAATTCTTAGGAAAATACTTAAAAAATGAAAGCACTCATTCCAGAATAATTTTTATTTTTAATTCGTAAACGCATAGTTCTTTGTTTCAATTGAAAATTGCAGAAAGTTTAAGATAACTGAATTTGAAATTTTATTCTTATTGTATTTTATCTTAAAGCAAAGAACGCTTAAAATATGACTACGGTTATTAATTTAGAAGAATGTTTTAATTTTAAAAATTTTGATATTGATTTTTCAATCGATGTGGATTTATCAAGTTTTCAGTATTTAACTGTTTATTTTTTTTTTTTCAATGATTTAGTTTTAGTTTGATAAGATTCCATGTTTTACCACTTATTTTTTGCGAAATGTTTGAAGAGACAAATTCTTTAAACATATTTGCAATAACTTAAATCAACATTTCTTAGATTTTTTTTTTTATTTATTTCATATTTCATCAACATTTCTTAGAAATATTTTTTTATTCTTTTTTTATATTTAATTGGACCCGAATGAGTCGTGATTTAAGTGGCCCTTAAACGAAAATAAATAAATAAATTCGATATGTAAGTTTTCCGATAACTGAACATCTTACTTATCTACTTATCTTATTACAAAAAAGTTCAAGGGGAACATTTGGAAAAATAAGTGACAAAATGGACCATAACTACTTTACACTAGTCAAAGCAATCCACTTTAATGACCCCCGGGTCTTTTGTGGGCTCTGTTGCAAGTTTCTGCTCATTTCTAGGCGTCCGAAGGTTAAGTGTGGTGAGTCACCCAAAACCTCTTTTACACAAATGGACCGACGTTTTACTTCCCCATCCGATAGAAGACACTAGTCATAATCGTTAAAATTAGGCTCTATTTTACATCAGTTTTTCATTAACTTTGTTGTTGTTTGAAGTTAGACGTTATCTATTTTTTGATAAACAAAAATTAATAAAACTCTTTTAATTCATTAAAAAAAATATTATAAAAATCCATGTCAAATGCATCCATTTTAAATATCTTAAAAAGCCTTTTAATTCTTAAATAGGTTATAATTTTGAAAGAAACTTTAAATTTAACGTAAGTATCTAAAGAATTGAGTGAATATAATTTGAAAATTGTACAAAATATTACAAAATTATTCAAGAGTTAGAAAATAATTTTCAAACTAGTATGCTTGGGATTCCCGACCTTTCCCAACTTGTTGACAAAAAATCACAAATTTCCTACTTTTTCCCGTTTTTTTGCGGATTTTTACAAAATCCCGACTTTCCCGATTTCCCGACTTGAGTGGCCACCCTGGATTGCTGTAGGTATGCCTACTTTTCAGGTTTTTCATTGTCCGAGATAGTTCAAATCTCTACCTTCAACTTTACTGATGGCATCAAATCAATCATATAATTCTTCACCAAAATAACAATTTTGTAATAGTAACGACATGCTAAAGCTTTATGACTTGCATAAATCAGGGCTGTGGAGTCGGAGTCGTCAAAACTCAAACAGCTGGAGTCGGAGTCGGAGTCGGCTAAATTTTATGAGCTGGAGTCGGAGTCGGAGTCGGAGCCGAAAATTTCTGATAACCCGGAGTCGGAGTCGGAGTTATCTAAAATTCATCAAAAAATATGTTTTTTGTTACTGTTCAGTATTTGTTGTAATTCAGGTTAATTCACAAAACTTCTCATATTTTTAATTGTTTTTTTTTTTTATATTCGCATGCACTGCGTTCACAGAAAAAAAAATGATGGTAATATTCATCAGGAAATGGTGACAGATTTTTTTCAATTCAATTCAATTCATGTTTATTTGTTGTACTAATCATAATACAATTTGCTTAACTAATGACAAATGCAGAGTTTTGGAAATACTTACAGCTACAAATTAATTCAAATACAATCATTGGATGAAATAAATACAGCAAATTTCAATCGATCAAGCGAGAGCAGAAAAAACTGTACAAAACAACTGCTACTATTGGTAGGGTGGTGACAGAAAAATGTGTATATTACATCAGGAATTGATGAATATTCAACAGCTTTTGATGAATATTCATCAGGTTCACATTTTTACACATTTTTTATGTAATATTACTCAAAAAATAAGGAATATTCAACCTACCAAATTTTCAACCTTCCAGAATTCAACTTTTTTTTTGCTGTGTTGCAGATACCATTGCGTTTTGAAGCATTTTTATTGTGATTGGAAAGCTCTAATTGTGTTATTTTACTATGATCACTAAATGATAACCTGGTTATCCCAAGTATGTAGTATCATAACTAAAAAATAATAAACAATATTGGATTTGAAGTCAGACATATTCAGTTGATTTTTGACTGCTTCTTTTTGCCCATATTTATGTACCCTTTACATTCAAATTGGACCAAATTTAATCCAGTTCTTTCTGGAAAAAGGACACAAACAGTCATATTTTACCCCGATAGCAAATGTTTTGGAGGTTTTAAGTAAAATCATTTTTCAGGAAAAAAGTTACGAAGTATATAAAAAGATTAAAAATAATAAACACTGTTGTACGTTTAAAACATTTGAAACTGACAAATAATATCAAAAAATGTTGCAAATTATTTTGAAATAATCATTGAAATGATAAATATATCGATTACCATAATGTTTTACTATTTATCTACTAAAATCTGAAAGTGTTGATCCTTAGGCAAACTATTTTGATATCGTTTCAAATTATCGTTTAACAAATCTCAAGATTTCAGTACCGAAAAGAACATGATAAAAAAATGAATAACAAAAATTTCAGGATTAATTTTTTTTTTCAAATATTCTGCAACCGGTAAGAATTTTCTCATAATTTATATGTCCCACGCCAATATGACGGAAGGTGATTATTATCATATCCGTGACCTAGAAAATATTTTACATGTGGATTATTTTTTATCCAATTTTAGTTTTTTTCATATATTTTTATGTAGGCGCACGATCATTCATAAAGCTTTGTTTTAGATGTAGATTCAAGAAGTATCGCGCGCCTCCATTCTCAATATATAAAAAAATTAAAATTAAAATCAATCAAAAATCCCTAAGTAAAATATTTTTTCGGATATTTCAAAAGGACCCTTTAAGCGTCCTTTCCAAGAAGAAATTTTTAAGATACATTGATTTGCGATAATAATCTCCTTTAGCCATGGCGCGATGTACTGCCCGTGATCGCATAAATGTCCCATATGCATTTTCATCATTTTTGAGTTATTGGTGCAGTTTGGTTCAAAATCGTGTGCTCTTTCAGAAGAGCATATAACATCCAGTACTTTGTTCTAGAAATCAGAAGGAAATCCATTTTTTTTTTGTGAAAACTTAACACGTTGCCTTATGTGTGGGACAAACTTGCCTTGAGTTTTTCTCAGCTTGCAGCTTGCATATGGGACATCTATGCGAACATGGGCAGTGTACGTCTTAAAAAATCAATGGAGATTTAAAAAGTAGTTTCGTTTAAAATTGTTATTGAAAAAACCAAGGAGAAGAAGCACAGCGACTATCAAACTGTGCTTCTCATAAATTTCAGCCTAAAAGTGAGCAAATTGAATTTATATGTTAAATCGCTCCTTAAGGCTAGGTTTCTTTTAATGATTAATTCAAAAAATATAAATTAAATATTCAAATTTATTAGCTTTTCATAAATTAAATGTAACTTAAGGTTAAGTAAATAAATCCATATTTACAAAAAAAATTGTTCTTCTGAAAATGCCTTCAGAACAGCAGATATTTTTTGATTACTGTTTCAATAATGTTTAAAACTTGTTACCTAGAAACTTTTTTTCGTTTTGTGTTTCTAACTTATTTCCCTTGAGAAAAACATGAGACTAAGAGAGTATTTAGATAATCCTATTTATCAATGCCTTCAAAAAAATAGTTAACTAACTTTTGAAACATTTAAAAATATGTGGAGTCGGAGTCGGAGTCGGAGCCAACCATTTGTTAAAAGCTGGAGTCGGAGTCGGAGTCGGCTAGAGTTGGCAGGCCGGAGTTGGAGTCGGAGTCGGAGTCGGTTAGAGCTGAAAGCCGGAGCCGGAGTCGGAGTTGGAGTCGGCTAATCTCAGAAAGCCGGAGTCGGAGTCGGAGTCGGAGTCGTTTGAAACATGACCCGACTCCGCAGCCCTGGCATAAATGAACTATAAATACACGCTGGCCGGCAGTGAAATTATGGGAAAGTATAGTTTGTATCAGACTTGGTTTATGCTGATACAACATATCCCGGGTATAAGGTGGCGACAGCCCTCGCGCTGCTTCAAATGACCCATTTCAGAATGGCAGAGATCCTGGCGGCCCAATTCCGAGGTCATTGGGCATTGTCTGGCCCTGGCTAAACATAGTACAAGAACCAGACGGGCCCTCGAACTATCTTTAAACTTCCAATCCCATCAGACAAAACAGGGATCAGCGCGTACATGGTTGATAAATGGCAATTGTGTAACACTTCATTCAACCCTGACCAACGCGTCGGCTTTTTCTTCGTTTTCCCTTTTTTTTTCACCGGAGGATGCGCAAATTTGATCCTTTCATCCTCCGACGAAGCTGGCACACAAACTCCTCAAAGAATTACTCAGTACTTACCAAAAACCGAAACGAAACAGAAACAAAAAAAGGAAATGTTCTTTCAAAGAAAAAGTGGAACTTGGAAAAGTCAAATTTGAAATGCTCTGAAACGATCATTTCCAATGTGATTCTTTCAAGTTCAACAAATAATAACATAGGGATGAGAAAAGAAAAACTACAACGAAAACATTCCAACAAATAGAAAATATATTAATAGTAGTAGTTTATATAATATTAATAATTATAATCATAGTAATAATAGCGTAGCACAGAAAGACAAAAACAATTGATTTTGATTAGTTTCATACTTTGCCTAGCCGTTTGCTTTTGCCGTGGGATTTTTCTGTTTAGATTGCGTTTTTTCAAATTCTTCTCAAACGAACGAAATAAAACAATAGACCGATCGTTTTTGCTGCTGCTGCTGCAATAAGTTAAAACAATAAACGAAACGCACTGCCCGGCTTAAATTTGTTTGTTCTACTAAAAGTTGCTAATAGAAAGAAGAAACGAAAACCGAAAGGTAGAAAAAGCAATTGTTTAAACAAACGGAACCTACTAAATCTCAAGAATCTCGCCTTTTGTTAAACCCTTGAAGCGGCGAACTTGCGAACCAAAATGTTACACTACAGTAACCGAAGATAAAGGATTTTTCAAACACACTTCCCTGCACTTCGTTGTAAACGAGTATAGTCTACTTGAGCGAATTGGAAAACACATATTTATAAAACAAAACGAAGGGAGTTTTGTGTGTAATTTCGGTCTTGTGTGTGTGTTGTGAGAGTTTGATGTTGGTTTTTTGTTTGTACTGATTGTAAAAGTGGCCAATCTCACACTGTCTCCGTCGCGGTGTCCGTTACGTTTTGAAAAGATGTAACGTGGCATGGTTGGGTGAGTGTTGTTTTATTTAGTTTTTAATGTGTTTTTTTTCTTCTTTTTGTTTATTTTCTTTTTTTGCTTCACCTTTTCACAATTCTGACTGACAAGATTACATTCTTTGCTATGCATTCGGTGCGTCTCTTGCCGAGTTTGTCTCCACAATAATAATATATCAAATGTTAACTGTTTCTTTTTTTCTCTCTTGCTTTCCTCAGTAAATCTAGTATATAATCAAATGTATATAGGTTTTTTTTCTGTCTAATCTTTTTTTTCCGCGCAGGCTTGATTTCACCGGATGATCGAAAATGCTTACACACAGGCTTTAAATTTATATACCTTAACCGTTTGCTGCTACCCCACTTTTGGGATTTTATGTTTAGTTCTAGGATTTTGTTTTACTCTCTTTAAACATTTCTTTTAACTGTGTTGAATTTAGCGTTAGTTTTTGTTTAGTTTTTTTTCACTAGCTAAACGATTTAAAGATCGAAATCGATTTAGTTATGTAATAGCGTTTTTTTCTGTAATGTTTTTTTTTGTTTATTTAATAGCATATCTTTATGTAATATTTTTTAATGTAATATGTGTTGAAATTTCTCCCTATTTTTTGTTGGCGCCACCGTGTCTTACACCGCGCTGCGCAACGTCGGTTTAGGTATTCCTTTTAATTTCATTCGTCATTCCTGCGTTCGCTCTTCGATATGAGTAACTCTCCCCTATTCTTATTTGTCCACATGCCAGCGATAGGTTGTTGTCCACCACACACTCGTGTGTGTTGTGTGTGTGCTGCTGTTGTTGATATTCGTTTTGTTGTTTGTTTGTTTTGCTTTATAATAAACATATAAATAATAATGAATGTAATCCATTCACCTGCGTGAATTAAGCACCAAAATTCTGACAGCACCGAAATGCTGCATGAAGCGCCCCTAGCGGAATTTTCAGGAACTACGGAAATTTTAGGGTGGTTCATTTTATGAAAAGTAATTTAAAATTCTTCGAATTTATAAGATCTTGTAAAAGATTATGTTGGTTTTTTATCGAAATAAAGCGAATTTAACTAAAATGTGGTCTTTTGTCACCATTATGGTGAATAGTTATTTATGAATATGAATACTTAAAAAAAACTATTTAAATGTTAAGTCCTCGATTGAAAAGAAAAGTGTTGGTCTGGCGTGATAATAATCAGCATGTTGTCTTCTCTCGTGACCGATCCAAACAAGACAATTCGCATCGTACGAAAATGACGAAAAATTCCACTCCGAGTAAAAAATGAGTTTTTCTATCGTTCAGCAAAGTTTTACAAAAGTAGGGTGAAAAGCTTGGTGAAAAGATTGTTCCTGCACCTAAAATATACATTCGCCAAATTTTGCCAGCAGCTTTGGCACACTTTGAACTATTCTTTCCTGAATTTCCAGCTTGATTGATTGGGTCTAGCGACAGTTATGGGACTTTGAGTAAAAAAGTTGAGTTTTTCCAAATTTCTTCAAAGTTTTCCAAGAGTCGGGCGAAAAAGTTGTTCGGGCACCTAAAATATACATTCGCCAAATTTTGCCAGCAGCTTTGGCACACATTGAACTATACTTTCCTGAATTTCCAGCTTGATTGATTGGGTCTAGCGGGAGTTATGGGACTTTTGGTAAAAAAGTTGAGTTTTTCCAAATTTCTTCAAAGTTTTCCAAGAGTCGGGCGAAAAAGTTGTTCGGGCACCTAAAATATACATTCGCCAAATTTTGCCAGCAGCTTTGGCACACATTGAACTATACTTTCCTGAATTTCCAGCTTGATTGATTGGGTCTAGCGGGAGTTATGGGACTTTTGGTAAAAAAGTTGAGTTTTTCCAAATTTCTTCAAAGTTTCCCAAGAGTCGGGCGAAAAAGTTGTTCGGGCACCTAAAATATACACTCGCCAAATTTTGCCAGCAGCTTTGGCACACTTTGAACTATTCTTTCCTGAATTTCCAGCTTGATTGATTGGGTCTAGCGGCAGTTATGGGACTTTGAGTAAAAAGTTGAGTTTTTCCAAATTTCTTCAAAGTTTTCCAAGAGTCGGGCGAAAAAGTTGTTCGGGCACCTAAAATATACATTCGCCAAATTTTGCCAGCAGCTTTGGCACACTTTGAACTATTCTTTCCTGAATTTCCAGCTTGATTGATTGGGTCTAGCGGGAGTTATGGGACTTTGAGTAAAAAGTTGAGTTTTTCCAAATTTCTTCAAAGTTTTCCAAGAGTCGGGCGAAAAAGTTGTTCGGGCACCTAAAATATACATTCGCCAAATTTTGCCAGCAGCTTTGGCACACTTTGAACTATTCTTTCCTGAATTTCCAGCTTGATTGATTGGGTCTAGCGGGAGTTATGGGACTTTTGGTAAAAAAGTTGAGTTTTTCCAAATTTCTTCAAAGTTTCCCAAGAGTCGGGCGAAAAAGTTGTTCGGGCACCTAAAATATACACTCGCCAAATTTTGCCAGCAGCTTTGGCACACTTTGAACTATTCTTTCCTGAATTTCCAGCTTGATTGATTGGGTCTAGCGGCAGTTATGGGACTTTGAGTAAAAAAGTTGAGTTTTTCCAAATTTCTTCAAAGTTTTCCAAGAGTCGGGCGAAAAAGTTGTTCGGGCACCTAAAATATACATTCGCCAAATTTTGCCAGCAGCTTTGGCACACTTTGAACTATTCTTTCCTGAATTTCCAGCTTGATTGATTGGGTCTAGCGGGAGTTATGGGACTTTGAGTAAAAAAGTTGAGTTTTTCCAAATTTCTTCAAAGTTTTCCAAGAGTCGGGCGAAAAAGTTGTTCGGGCACCTAAAATATACATTCGCCAAATTTTGCCAGCAGCTTTGGCACACTTTGAACTATTCTTTCCTGAATTTCCAGCTTGATTGATTGGGTCTAGCGGGAGTTATGGGACTTTGAGTAAAAAAGTTGAGTTTTTCCAAATTTCTTCAAAGTTTTCCAAGAGTCGGGCGAAAAAGTTGTTCGGGCACCTAAAATATACATTCGCCAAATTTTGCCAGCAGCTTTGGCACACTTTGAACTATTCTTTCCTGAATTTCCAGCTTGATTGATTGGGTCTAGCGGGAGTTATGGGACTTTGAGTAAAAAAGTTGAGTTTTTCCAAATTTCTTCAAAGTTTTCCAAGAGTCGGGCGAAAAAGTTTTTCGGGCACCTAAAATATACATTCGCCAAATTTTGCCAGCAGCTTTGGCACACATTGAACTATACTTTCCTGAATTTCCAGCTTGATTGATTGGGTCTAGCGGGAGTTATGGGACTTTTGGTAAAAAGTTGAGTTTTCCAAATTTCTTCAAAGTTTCCCAAGAGTCGGGCGAAAAAGTTGTTCGGGCACCTAAAATATACACTCGCCAAATCATTGTTACTCGAGCATTTGTTGGTGAAGGTTGTCTGAATCAACATGACTCGTCGCGTCCCGGCGCAAAACGCCGGCAATATTGCCCTACCTGCGGCTCAAGGAGGCAAAAAAGTGGGAATTTCCAAAAGGAAGGTTGAGGCTTCAACTGATGGCCAAAAACCGGGGATTTCCAAAAGGAAGGTGCTTTTGGAAGTGACATCGAACAGCAAAAAGACGAAAAAGAGCGACGGTACTGTACCGATGGATGAGGAGGAGGAGAACTCTTCATCGCACGAGGAGCAGCTTTTGAAGAACAACAAGTTCGCTGGACTGCCTGACGAGGACCAGGTAGCGGAAGGAAAGGAGAATGAAGTGAAACAGCGAAAGGAGAAACTGCCTCCTTTTTATGTGCGGCAATCAGCAGCAACGATCGACTTCCGAGCGGGGCTGGTTGAACTCATCAAGTCTGGGAAAGTCCTAGGCAACATTCGTCTGTGTCAGGACGGATTTAAGGTGCTGGTGCAATCCAGGCAGCACTATCAACTGGTCAAGGATTACTTGACCGAAAACGAGGCGGAGTACTTTACCCATGATGTCGTCATGGATAAGCCGTACAAAATCGTCGTCAGAGGTCTGTACGACATGCCAGTGGAGGAATTAGCTGCCGAGCTAAAAGTTTTGAAACTGGATGTGTTGGCCGTGCACAAAATGAGCCGACGCAACAAAGACATCAAGTACCGTGACCAGCTCTACCTGCTGCATTTGGCTAAGGGATCGACGACGCTTCCTGAGCTGAAGGCGATTCGAGCGGTTTTCAACATTATCGTGTCGTGGGAGCGATACCGACCAGTGCACCGTGACGTCACACAATGCTTCAACTGCCTGGGTTTCGGGCACGGAGGTAAGAACTGCCACCTGAAGCGTCGTTGCGCGAAATGTGGTACCGATGCGCACATCACATCCCAGTGCATCCAAGATTCGCTGGTGAAGTGCCTCAACTGCAACGGTGAGCACTCGTCAACCGACCGAAAGTGCCCCAAGAGAGCTGAGTTCGTGAAAATTCGGCAGCAAGCATCGACGAAGAATCAGCCTCAGCGTCGTAGAACTCCTCCAGCCCTGGTGGAGCAAAATTTTCCACCTCTTCAACCGCGACGCCAGGTCCCGAACTTGGCACCGTTGCCGTTGGATCCCAGGAAGAGAGCTGAGATGAATCATCCACGGCCGGGTTCCAGCCAGGAGCCGAGACCGTCACCACCGGGCTTCAGCCAGGAGCCAAGACCAACCCAAGAACCAGCAGTTGAGGAAAATGGTAATGATCTTTACACCTCAACCGAACTCCTCAATATTTTCAAACAGATGTCCGCTGCACTGCGTGGATGCAAAACCAAGACCCAGCAGATTGAAGTGCTGACCTCGTTCGTCATCCAGTATGGATCGTAGGTCTCAAGCTGCTGAATTGGAACGCTTGCTCCATTAGGAGGAAGAACTTAGAGCTGGTGGATTTTCTTCGCGAGAAGGAGATCGACGTAGCTGCCATCACGGAAACTCATCTGAAGCCCGGTGAAAAAGTTTATCTGCAAAACTACAAGATCGCGACGCAGCTCGATAGGACCACCTCTGGAGGAGGAGGTGTGCTTGTCGCTGTTCATCGTGATCTCAAGCCACGCCGGCTGCCACACTTCAAGCTGGACATCATCGAGGCCGTTGGGGTGGAAATTTCCACTTCTGTTGGCCCAGTACTCTTCATTGCTGCATACTGCCCACGTCAGGTGAATGCCAGAGATGGTTCAGCAGCAAAACTGAAGGCGATATCCAGAAGCTGACACGGCGGAGCGCAAAGTACATCATTGCTGGTGACCTCAACGCGAAGCATGAAGTTTGGGGCAACAGCAGGAGGAATCGGAACGGAGTGATTCTGCACAACGATCTGCAAAACGGATACTACAACGTTGTGAGTCCGGATCGTCCAACGAGGGTGGCTCGGTCTGGGAATCACTCAATCATCGACTTCTTCATTACCAATATGGCTGAGAACGTGGCTCATCCTGAGGTGTTTGAAGAGTTGAGTTCTGATCACTATCCGGTGGTTGTGGAGGTTGGAGCTTCCGTTACTCCGCAGCGGCAACCAACCCGGAAAGATTACCACAACGTTGACTGGCAGCAGTTTCAGCAAGTGGTCGACAGCAACATCGACTATGATCAACACCCTGAAACTTCTGCTGATATTGATCGTTCGCTGGAGGTGATCCAGCAGGCTATCAACCAAGCAGAGGCTGCCAACGTTCGAGAGGTTCCTGTTAATTTTAAGGTAACTGATATTGACGTAGATACTAAACACTTGATTCGACTTAGGAATGTTTATAGGAGACAATATCAACGGACTGGGGACTATGACAAAAGGATTTCAGTTAACAATTTGAACAAAATCATACAAGATCGACTTGACAATATCAGAAATCAAGAATTTTCAAAACATGTAAGCCAGCTTGGGAATTATTCAAAACCATTTTGGAAACTTTCCAAAGTTCTTAAAAACAAACCAAAGCCTATTCCTCCTCTTATTGTTGAGGATTCTCCTTTGATTACATCTGAGGAAAAGGCAAATGCACTTGGGATTCATTTTGTTAGTTCTCATAATCTTGGCGCTTCCATGACCAGCCGTAAAGAAACATCAGTTGCCAATAGTATTTCAACAATCAATGACTCTACCTTTGAATTTCCTGCAGATTCCCATGTTTCTGGTGAGGAAGTCAAAGTTGCAGTAAAACAAATGAAAAATATGAAAGCTCCTGGCTTTGATAACATTTTTAATCTGGTGTTGAAAAAACAGAGTGATCAGTTCTTTCAACATCTAGCCAATATTTTCAATAAATGTTTGCAACTTGGTTACTTCCCTACCAATTGGAAGCTGGGCAAAGTCATACCAATTTTGAAGCCTCAAAAAGATCCAACATCGCCAACAAGTTATCGTCCCATTAGTCTTTTGAGTAGTCTGTCCAAACTCTTTGAGAAGGTCATCTATTCAAGGCTTTTGGATTTTACCAACGATAATAATATAATTTTGAACGAGCAGTTTGGCTTCCGCAAGGGACATAATACTGCTCATCAGCTTACGAGAGTAACTAAAATCATCAAGCAGAACAAGCTTGAGTCTAAATCAACTGCTATGGCTTTGTTGGATGTTGAGAAGGCTTTTGACAATGTTTGGCATGATGGTTTGATACATAAACTGTATTTATACGGTTTTCCAATGTATCTTATCAAAATTATCCAGCACTATCTTTCGGAGAGATCGTTCAGGGTTTTTCTGAATGGGATTGCTTCTGGATTATTCAACATTGATGCTGGGGTTCCCCAAGGAAGTATTCTTGGCCCACTTCTGTACAATATTTTTACATCTGATTTGCCTACTCTTCCTGGTAATGGTGTGTTGTCACTTTTTGCTGATGACACTGCCGTTATTTATAAGGGTAAAATAACCAGATATTTAGTTGGCCGTCTTCAGAAGGGTCTTGACGTTCTTTCCGAATACTTTGGCGACTGGAAAATTCGCATAAATGCAGCCAAAACTCAAACCATCATTTTTCCACTTTCTAAATCGGCCCGATTTGCCCCAAAGGATGATGTTTTGATTAAAATGAATGATGTTTCAATACCCTGGTCAAAGGAAGTTGTCTATTTAGGTCTCATACTTGACTTGAAACTATTGTTTCGGCAGCATGTAGACAAAATATTGAACAAGTGCAGCATTCTCATCAGGTGTTTGTATCCTTTAATAAACAGAAAGTCAAAGCTATCTTTGAAAAATAAGCTAGCAGTTTACAAACAAATAATTTATCCCGTTATTGAGTATGCAGTACCTGTTTGGGAGTGTTGCGCTAGAACTCATAAATTGAAGCTCCAGCGTGTCCAAAACAAGGTACTCAAAATGGTTTTGAATGTTCCTGGCTGGACAAGATCAAATGAGGTTCATGAATTAGCAGAAGTAAAAATGTTGGATCAGAAGATTCAAGAAAAATGTTTGAAATTCAGGGCAAAATGTGCTATTTCTGAATACCCCTTGATTCAAGGATTGGTTTAGTTTATTGTAAGTTTAGGTTAGTTTTAGGTTAGGTTATGTTTCTTAACATTTTTTTTTCCTCATTGTACCTAGTGTTACAAAAATGGTAAATCATATACTTTCAAAGTTATGAAAATGAACAGTGTTTAAATCACGAAAAGCAAACTAAAGCTGAAGAGCCACAGCTGACCACTTATTATGTAAACCAAATGTAATTATTATAAGAAAGATTCAATAAAGTATATTTAATTCAAAAAAAAAAAATCACCAAATTTTGCCAGCAGCTTTGGCACACTTTGAACTATTCTTTCCTGAATTTCCAGCTTGATTGATTGGGTCTAGCGGCAGTTATGGGACTTTGAGTAAAAAGTTGAGTTTTTCCAAATTTCTTCAAAGTTTTCCAAGAGTCGGGCGAAAAAGTTGTTCGGGCACCTAAAATATACATTCGCCAAATTTTGCCAGCAGCTTTGGCACACTTTGAACTATTCTTTCCTGAATTTCCAGCTTGATTGATTGGGTCTAGCGGGAGTTATGGGACTTTGAGTAAAAAGTTGAGTTTTTCCAAATTTCTTCAAAGTTTTCCAAGAGTCGGGCGAAAAAGTTGTTCGGGCACCTAAAATATACATTCGCCAAATTTTGCCAGCAGCTTTGGCACACTTTGAACTATTCTTTCCTGAATTTCCAGCTTGATTGATTGGGTCTAGCGGGAGTTATGGGACTTTTGGTAAAAAAGTTGAGTTTTTCCAAATTTCTTCAAAGTTTCCCAAGAGTCGGGCGAAAAAGTTGTTCGGGCACCTAAAATATACACTCGCCAAATTTTGCCAGCAGCTTTGGCACACTTTGAACTATTCTTTCCTGAATTTCCAGCTTGATTGATTGGGTCTAGCGGCAGTTATGGGACTTTGAGTAAAAAAGTTGAGTTTTTCCAAATTTCTTCAAAGTTTTCCAAGAGTCGGGCGAAAAAGTTGTTCGGGCACCTAAAATATACATTCGCCAAATTTTGCCAGCAGCTTTGGCACACTTTGAACTATTCTTTCCTGAATTTCCAGCTTGATTGATTGGGTCTAGCGGGAGTTATGGGACTTTGAGTAAAAAAGTTGAGTTTTTCCAAATTTCTTCAAAGTTTTCCAAGAGTCGGGCGAAAAAGTTGTTCGGGCACCTAAAATATACATTCGCCAAATTTTGCCAGCAGCTTTGGCACACTTTGAACTATTCTTTCCTGAATTTCCAGCTTGATTGATTGGGTCTAGCGGGAGTTATGGGACTTTGAGTAAAAAAGTTGAGTTTTTCCAAATTTCTTCAAAGTTTTCCAAGAGTCGGGCGAAAAAGTTGTTCGGGCACCTAAAATATACATTCGCCAAATTTTGCCAGCAGCTTTGGCACACATTGAACTATACTTTTCTAAATTTTCAACTTGATTGATCGGGTCTAGCGGCAGTTATGGGACTTTGAGTAAAAAAGTTGAGTTTTTCCAAATTTCTTCAAAGTTTTCCAAGAGTCGGGCGAAAAAGTTGTTCGGGCACCTAAAATATACATTCGCCAAATTTTGCCAGCAGCTTTGGCACACTTTGAACTAAACTTTCCTAAATTTCCAGCTTGATTGATTGGGTCTAGCGGGAGTTATGGGCCTTTGAGTAAAAAAGTTGAGTTTTTCCAAATTTCTTCAAAGTTTTCCAAGAGTCGGGCGAAAAAGTTGTTCGGGCACCTAAAATATACATTCGCTAAATTTTGCCAGCAGCTTTGGCACACTTTGAACTATACTTTCCTGAATTTCCAGCTTGATTGATTGGGTCTAGCGGGAGTTATGGGACTTTGGGTAAAAAAGTTGAGTTTTTCCAAATTTCTTCAAAGTTTTCAAGAGTCGGGCGAAAAAGTTGTTCGGGCACCTAAAATATACATTCGCCAAATTTTGCCAGCAGCTTTGGCACACTTTGAACTATTCTTTCCTGAATTTCCAGCTTGATTGATAGGGTCTAGCGGGAGTTATGGGACTTTGGGTAAAAAAGTTGAGTTTTTCCACATTTCTTCAAAGTTTTCCAAGAGTCGGGCGAAAAAGTTGTTCGGGCACCTAAAATATACATTCGCCAAATTTTGCCAGCAGCTTTGGCACACTTTGAACTATTCTTTCCTGAATTTCCAGCTTGATTGATTGGGTCTAGCGGGAGTTATGGGACTTTGGGTAAAAGTTGAGTTTTTCCAAATTTCTTCAAAGTTTCCCAAGAGTCGGGCGAAAAAGTTGTTCGGGCACCTAAAATATACATTCGCCAAATTTTGCCAGCAGCTTTGGCACACTTTGAACTAAACTTTTCTAAATTTTCAACTTGATTGATCGGGTCTAGCGACAGTTATGGGACTTTGAGTAAAAAAGTTGAGTTTTTCCAAATTTCTTCAAAGTTTTCCAAGAGTCGGGCGAAAAAGTTGTTCGGGCACCTAAAATATACATTCGCCAAATTTTGCCAGCAGCTTTGGCACACATTGAACTATACTTTCCTGAATTTCCAGCTTGATTGATTGGGTCTAGCGGGAGTTATGGGACTTTTGGTAAAAAAGTTGAGTTTTTCCAAATTTCTTCAAAGTTTTCCAAGAGTCGGGCGAAAAAGTTGTTCGGGCACCTAAAATATACATTCGCCAAATTTTGCCAGCAGATTTGGCACACTTTGAACTATTCTTTCCTGAATTTCCAGCTTGATTGATTGGGTCTAGCGGGAGTTATGGGACTTTGAGTAAAAAAGTTGAGTTTTTCCAAATTTCTTCAAAGTTTTCCAAGAGTCGGGCGAAAAAGTTGTTCGGGCACCTAAAATATACATTCGCCAAATTTTGCCAGCAGCTTTGGCACACTTTGAACTAAACTTTCCTAAATTTCCAGCTTGATTGATTGGGTCTAGCGGGAGTTATGGGCCTTTGAGTAAAAAAGTTGAGTTTTTCCAAATTTCTTCAAAGTTTTCCAAGAGTCGGGCGAAAAAGTTGTTCGGGCACCTAAAATATACATTCGCTAAATTTTGCCAGCAGCTTTGGCACACTTTGAACTATACTTTCCTGAATTTCCAGCTTGATTGATTGGGTCTAGCGGGAGTTATGGGACTTTGGGTAAAAAGTTGAGTTTTCCAAATTTCTTCAAAGTTTTCAAGAGTCGGGCGAAAAAGTTGTTCGGGCACCTAAAATATACATTCGCCAAATTTTGCCAGCAGGTTTGGCACACTTTGAACTATTCTTTCCTGAATTTCCAGCTTGATTGATAGGGTCTAGCGGGAGTTATGGGACTTTGGGTAAAAAAGTTGAGTTTTTCCACATTTCTTCAAAGTTTTCCAAGAGTCGGGCGAAAAAGTTGTTCGGGCACCTAAAATATACATTCGCCAAATTTTGCCAGCAGCTTTGGCACACTTTGAACTATTCTTTCCTGAATTTCCAGCTTGATTGATAGGGTCTAGCGGGAGTTATGGGACTTTGGGTAAAAAAGTTGAGTTTTTCCACATTTCTTCAAAGTTTTCCAAGAGTCGGGCGAAAAAGTTGTTCGGGCACCTAAAATATACATTCGCCAAATTTTGCCAGCAGCTTTGGCACACTTTGAACTAAACTTTACTAAATTTTCAACTTGATTGATCGGGTCTAGCGGGAGTTATGGGACTTTTGGTAAAAAAGTTGAGTTTTTCCAAATTTCTTCAAAGTTTTCCAAGAGTCGGGCGAAAAAGTTTTTCGGGCACCTAAAATATACATTCGCCAAATTTTGCCAGCAGCTTTGGCACACATTGAACTATACTTTCCTGAATTTCCAGCTTGATTGATTGGGTCTAGCGGGAGTTATGGGACTTTTGGTAAAAAAGTTGAGTTTTTCCAAATTTCTTCAAAGTTTTCCAAGAGTCGGGCGAAAAAGTTGTTCGGGCACCTAAAATATACATTCGCCAAATTTTGCCAGCAGCTTTGGCACACATTGAACTATACTTTCCTGAATTTCCAGCTTGATTGATTGGGTCTAGCGGGAGTTATGGGACTTTTGGTAAAAAAGTTGAGTTTTTCCAAATTTCTTCAAAGTTTTCCAAGAGTCGGGCGAAAAAGTTGTTCGGGCACCTAAAATATACATTCGCCAAATTTTGCCAGCAGCTTTGGCACACATTGAACTATACTTTCCTGAATTTCCAGCTTGATTGATTGGGTCTAGCGGGAGTTATGGGACTTTTGGTAAAAAAGTTGAGTTTTCCAAATTTCTTCAAAGTTTTCCAAGAGTCGGGCGAAAAAGTTGTTCGGGCACCTAAAATATACATTCGCCAAATTTTGCCAGCAGCTTTGGCACACTTTGAACTATTCTTTCCTGAATTTCCAGCTTGATTGATTGGGTCTAGCGGGAGTTATGGGACTTTGAGTAAAAAAGTTGAGTTTTTCCAAATTTCTTCAAAGTTTTCCAAGAGTCGGGCGAAAAAGTTGTTCGGGCACCTAAAATATACATTCGCCAAATTTTGCCAGCAGCTTTGGCACACTTTGAACTATTCTTTCCTGAATTTCCAGCTTGATTGATTGGGTCTAGAGACTTTGAGTAAAAAAGTTGAGTTTTTCCAAATTTCTTCAAAGTTTTCCAAGAGTCGGGCGAAAAAGTTGTTCGGGCACCTAAAATATACATTCGCCAAATTTTGCCAGCAGCTTTGGCACACTTTGAACTATTCTTTCCTGAATTTCCAGCTTGATTGATTGGGTCTAGCGGGAGTTATGGGACTTTGAGTAAAAAAGTTGAGTTTTTCCAAATTTCTTCAAAGTTTTCCAAGAGTCGGGCGAAAAAGTTGTTCGGGCACCTAAAATATACATTCGCCAAATTTTGCCAGCAGCTTTGGCACACATTGAACTATACTTTTCTAAATTTTCAACTTGATTGATCGGGTCTAGCGGCAGTTATGGGACTTTGAGTAAAAAAGTTGAGTTTTTCCAAATTTCTTCAAAGTTTTCCAAGAGTCGGGCGAAAAAGTTGTTCGGGCACCTAAAATATACATTCGCCAAATTTTGCCAGCAGCTTTGGCACACTTTGAACTAAACTTTCCTAAATTTCCAGCTTGATTGATTGGGTCTAGCGGGAGTTATGGGCCTTTGAGTAAAAAAGTTGAGTTTTTCCAAATTTCTTCAAAGTTTTCCAAGAGTCGGGCGAAAAAGTTGTTCGGGCACCTAAAATATACATTCGCTAAATTTTGCCAGCAGCTTTGGCACACTTTGAACTATACTTTCCTGAATTTCCAGCTTGATTGATTGGGTCTAGCGGGAGTTATGGGACTTTGGGTAAAAAAGTTGAGTTTTTCCAAATTTCTTCAAAGTTTTCCAAGAGTCGGGCGAAAAAGTTGTTCGGGCACCTAAAATATACATTCGCCAAATTTTGCCAGCAGCTTTGGCACACTTTGAACTATTCTTTCCTGAATTTCCAGCTTGATTGATAGGGTCTAGCGGGAGTTATGGGACTTTGGGTAAAAAAGTTGAGTTTTTCCACATTTCTTCAAAGTTTTCCAAGAGTCGGGCGAAAAAGTTGTTCGGGCACCTAAAATATACATTCGCCAAATTTTGCCAGCAGCTTTGGCACACTTTGAACTATTCTTTCCTGAATTTCCAGCTTGATTGATTGGGTCTAGCGGGAGTTATGGGACTTTGGGTAAAAAAGTTGAGTTTTTCCAAATTTCTTCAAAGTTTCCCAAGAGTCGGGCGAAAAAGTTGTTCGGGCACCTAAAATATACATTCGCCAAATTTTGCCAGCAGCTTTGGCACACTTTGAACTAAACTTTTCTAAATTTTCAACTTGATTGATCGGGTCTAGCGACAGTTATGGGACTTTGAGTAAAAAGTTGAGTTTTTCCAAATTTCTTCAAAGTTTTCCAAGAGTCGGGCGAAAAGTTGTTCGGGCACCTAAAATATACATTCGCCAAATTTTGCCAGCAGCTTTGGCACACATTGAACTATACTTTCCTGAATTTCCAGCTTGATTGATTGGGTCTAGCGGGAGTTATGGGACTTTGGTAAAAAGTTGAGTTTTTCCAAATTTCTTCAAAGTTTTCCAAGAGTCGGGCGAAAAAGTTGTTCGGGCACCTAAAATATACATTCGCCAAATTTTGCCAGCAGCTTTGGCACACGTCTTAATACGTCTTATCGCTTTTACTCATGGACTGTAATGCTGCTCGTTGTCGTTGCTGCGACTTTACTCCCGTATTCACGCACACCAAAAAAATATAAACCATATTATTCATATAAAAAAGGCCACATTCCCTCCTTCTTCTTATAACACCGATTTCTCTGTGCCCCCTTGTACTTTGCATCTATCTATCTATCTATTTAGTACAAGAGAGCACAATGACATCGATATTATACTTTTCGAAGCCGTTCAAAAGTTACGTCCATATATAGTATGTATCCCAAAAAAAAAAAATTAAACTCCTGCCGTCTCGCAATATCTTATCAGATTATGGACGCAATTTTTGAACTGCTCTTTCCGGGCTTGGGACCGTCATCAGCAGTGGAAATAACTATGTCTTAAGAGATTCGGAAATAGATATCCCACTGCTGAAGGCGAAGTTAAATGGGCTCAAAGAAAAATATTTAGGTAAAGATAATCAAACATATAAACTAACAACGAAAAAATATATCCTCATGTTTAGGACCAAAACGATCCTCTGAAGACATAGCTTCACAAACAGCAGAACAATAAAGAAGAAAAGATTGCTATTGGCTGTTTTCACCCTCTGGCTTGATTTCGCTACCGCTGCTGCCCATTTAAAATTGGTCTAGACCGGTTCCTTATAATATATAAAATATATAATATATCCTTTGTTATTGTTTAATGTTTATTGCATTATTAAACTTTTAGTTATATAATACAATACCCATTTGCAGTACTTTTAACGGCCGTTTTCTTGTTTTAACGTTTAAAGCATTATAACATTTTTCAACGTTATAATACAACACCCGTTGGTAGTACTTTTGATTATCATCATTTTGTTTTATTTGAATGTTGATTGTATTATAAAATTTGGTGATAATATAATACAATCCCCATTTGTACTGCATTTGCTGATCAACTTTTTTTTTAATTGTTTAATGTGTATTGTATTATAAAATATTGTAGTGATATAATACAATACCCATCTGCAGTACTTTTTAACGATCGTTTTCTTGTTTTAACGTTTAAAGCATTATAACATTTTTCAACGTTATAATACAATACCCGTTCGTGGTATTTTTGATTATTATCATTTTGTTTTATTTGAATGTTGATTGTATTATAAAATTTGGTGATAATATAATACAATCCCCATTTGTACTGCATTTGCTGATCAACTTTTTTTTTAATTGTTTAATGTGTATTGTATTATAAAATATTGTAGTGATATAATACAATACCCATCTGCAGTACTTTTTAACGATCGTTTTCTTGTTTTAACGTTTAAAGCATTATAACATTTTTCAACGTTATAATACAATACCCGTTCGTGGTATTTTTGATTATTATCATTTTGTTTTATTTGAATGTTGATTGTATTATAAAATTTTGTTTTAATATAATAAAATCCCCATTTGTACTGCATTTGCTGATCAACTTTTTTTATTGTTTAATGTGTATTGTATTATAAAATATTGTAGTGATATAATACAATACCCATCTGCAGTACTTTTTAACGATCGTTTTCTTGTTTTAACGTTTAAAGCATTATAACATTTTTCAACGTTATAATACAATACCCGTTCGTGGTATTTTTGATTATTATCATTTTGTTTTATTTGAATGTTGATTGTATTATAAAATTTTGTTTTAATATAATAAAATCCCCATTTGTACTGCATTTGCTGATCAACTTTTTTTATTGTTTAATGTTTATTGTATTATACAACTTTTTCGCGATATAATACAATACCCATTTGGAGTACTATTGGTGATCGGTTGATTCTATGTTTAAATTAATGGTAACATATTTCTTTGTTAAATGAAATTTATCATTTTTAACAATAAAATTCATCAGTGTTTTCTTTTTGTACACTTTTCTAGTACTTTGGACTCAACTGGAGTACTTCTGACAATCATTAAATGGATTTAACATTTTTCAAACATAAAACAATATGTTAGGTGATCATCTCACATAATGTTTACACATTATACAAACGAAATTCTCAAATACTGATTTCATTTTAGCTTCTGGAACAGTTGATGTTGCACACTTTTTATCCCAAATTCTACGACAAATTTTGCAGCATGTCCATTCTATTCCCTGTTCATACCTGTCTCTCATGCACTTGGCACAATTATGCTCAACATTATCTGAATGTCGAATTAGATATTCTACGAAAGTTTTTCTGAATTCTTTTGGATCAAAGTTTCGTTCAAATATATGTTTGTTTTCAATGAGATTTTTTATATTTTTGATAACAAAAATACCACAATTGTAACCATCGCTCTGTTTGTTTTGAGTTATGTTCATCACATGCAATTCTGAAATTCGTTTAAGGATGTTTTCGTATTTAACGTTCCCAGCGGTAGCTTGCTTTGCTGTTGCCAAAATTCTATTATGCATTTCATTTGCAGATTTGGCTGAATTCAACGAATCAAAAAAGTAAAAACGATTTTGCATAAAGTCAATTACTGCTGCTGTAAAATGTGAACTAAAATGAATAGGTATTATAACAATCGGTTTATTGACAATCTTAGCTAAAATATTGTTTATAGATTCCTTGTCATAATCTTTTGAGGGCAAAAATCCAAATAGCATCTTTCCTTGATCACAAAATAAAACGGAAGCTTGAATTTGATTGATTCTGCAAATAAATCTTAAGGAAAATTCTAGACCAAAATTCGTTAACCATTCGGTTCCAGCGTTAAGCCAAAACTTTGAAATACTTTGAACATCAAGGGAATCCGTGTGCTTTAAAACTACTTTAACACCATTGCATTCTTCGGAACGGGGTTTTTCGTAATAAGCAATATTAGAGATTAAATTATTCTCAAAAAACTTTATATCAAGGTTTTGTTTTATTTCATTAGTTGAATTGGAATCAAATCCACGAAAACCAATGACTGTGTCATTTTGCTCACACCCATGGAAAGCACTATTTGAAGTATGTGATTGATACCCTGGAAAATAAATACTCGAATCATGAAACATAAATCCACCTAAGGTTGCTTCGTTAATAACGGTTTGAGCAATCTCAAGTTCACGACGACGAGACTTATCGAATAATGATGATTTATTTGTTATTTGCCCTGAAACATGTGAAATAGACGATTCATTGAACAAGTTTGATTCAAACGGAGCGGTTTTAGTTGCTGGTGTTGATGATACAGGAATTCGCCCATTATCATTGGACTCTTCATTGCCATTAAGCAGTGTTATATTAAGCTTGCGAATTTTCCGTCCTGAGATTTCTTCGAAAGGTGATGATCGTTTATTTTTTATGTTTGTTTCGTTTTCTAATTGACTATTCGACTCATCAATTAATGATTTTATACGCGATTTAGTTGATTCGTCTTCGGAAACAACAGAAGCAACTGTTTCGGTAAAACAGTTCGCATCGACTTTAAGCAAATTATCTTCCCCAGATAGTGATGATTTGAGAGCAAATCGTTTGAACAGTAGATTACCTGAACTACATTTCACCTGTTCAGGTTTTTTAGCGATTTTCAAATTTTGCGTAAGTTCTTCATAAATTTCTTCATGAATTGTTGAAAGACGTGGTATTGATTCTTCAACGTTCTGACTGTCCAGAATGGTGGAAACACCTCTGCCTCTGTTGATGCGAGTTTTAGGAGTTTGAACCTTGTTGCAAATAAATCGTGTCATTTCTTCGTTTGTTGGCAATGTTTTATCTACTTTCCGATATTTCCGTTTAGATTTGCTATTTTCAGCTCTCACTGAAGATTTTTTATATGATTCTTTCATTTTAATAACATCTTTAACCTGTAGATTAGCAACTGCATCACTATCCACTGAGAATATTGAGCTAGTGCAAGAAGATGGAGTACGAATCTGTGGAGAGAATTGACCACTTCTTCGTGAGCCTGGCGTCCCTTTCCTACCTGTATTATGTTTTGGTGTTGCACTGTGTCTGGGATTGCGGGTAGTTTTAGTTTGGGGAATTTGAAGTTCAAATTGTAACATTTTCGCTTCAATCTCAGGTTTGAAGATATCTGTAATATGTGCATCGATCCTAATGGGCGGATCTCCACACGTAATACACTTCCTTATGGCTGCTTTTGTGTTTTTGTGATGTGCTTCAATAACTCCGTTATTAGCGCGATTTTTTTCTAAATTTTTCTCTACGTCGGAAGCATCATACACTTTAAATGTAAGCATTTGTCCTAACATTGGAGCATACGTAACGTATTTTCGCATAAAATGAACGATAAAATTGTACAATGCTTCGTTATGCTTACGAAAATCATCCAAAGTTTCAAACTTTGCCAATACGACATTTTCAAAGTCCTTGAACGCATCGCGATAAAATGGACTGTTTTCATAAATCGTTTTGAATTCTTTAGAAACAGATGGAAACCTTTCGTTGGTAGTCTCTTCTACATCAGATATATCCATAGGTTGATCGTTTTTGCCGTTACAATTATCAGTTTTTACTTTAAGATTAGCAAACGCTGAGGATTTTTCTTCAAAGTCATCAGTAATCAGATAAATCCAAAAATGTTTCAAGAGATCGTAGAAGTCTCGTAGATATCTTGTATTTAATAATGCAAAAAGCACTACTTTACATAAATGATTATTTTTATCACTTTTATCAGGAAACAGTTTGTCAACTCTTTGATAAAAAGCCTTTGCTAAGTGGGAAGAACAGAAACGAATAACTACAAATTTTATTTCAGTTTCAGGATCAATTGCTAGCAAATCAATATATTCAGAACAAGTTTGGAGATAACGTACAATGTCCATTGAGTTAAATGCAAGCGCACATGCATTCACATTGGCCAAGCAAAAATCTGTTATAATTTGGTTCACGATACTGTAAATGGGTCTGCTTGTAGACCTTTTGATCAGGTCGACAACTCTTATGTAATTGATTGTAATGTTAGTAGTTGTATGTTCTGTTGTAAAAATTTCAGTCAGTGGGAACGTTATTACCGCTTCTTCGGATTGATCGCACTTAATTTGTGTAACTAAACTATACATGAAAACTTGCTTTCGACTTTTAACGTAGGTTCGAGGCTCGGCAAAAACGCTTCCTGTAGCATCTGCACCTAACTTTAAAGGCCCCTGAATAAGGCTGGCTTTGATAAGAACATCAACTTGACGCTGTGAGAGAAGGATAACTGTAAGCGGTTCCACCGACATCTGATATACGTATGAATCTGGAATCGCGGACATCTTGATAAGAGCCAACAAAGGATCATTATCTAATCGTAGGTCCATTCTGCCCTCGGCTGAAATTTTTCGAATAAGCTCAGCTGAACCCGCTAGATTTAAATCTTTTAGGTCTACTATTCTTTGTTTGTTCTCTTTAATCTTATTTCGATAGAAATCAATAGCAGTAGTTTTCCGTAGTTCACGTTTAGTCTTGATTCGATCTTTACCACGGTGTTGATCAGCGGTTATGATTCTATGATCGATATCAGCCAAATCATGCAATACTCGGAATTGTATGTCATCTGTGCCATTTATGGCGAACCGCGCACTAAAAAGAAACCGTTTACATGTGTTGTGTTTACATCTTCCGTATATTTTAATGATTCTCATCTTTGCAGATTTTAGTGTGGGTGGTCGGTCGTATTTCTTTTTCATGTATACGAAACACGTTTTATTTGCTCTACGTAAAATGTCCTGGTATCCTAAATATTCTTCTACTTCTTCTGTGTTGATGATCTCTTTTCTTTCCTGGTTACAACGGATGTAAGACCTCAATTGGCCGTTCTCGGCTGAAACTTTTTTAAATTGTTCACGAGTAAGCGTAACAGTAATTCCGGAATCAAAAAAATTACTTTCTCCTACGAGTGTTCTGTTATTCCTCAATGTATCACCATTACTTTCAAACTGATCTTGTGATATTAAATTATTTTGGGCAAATGAATCCTCCAGCTCAGTTTCTTTTTGATTGAAATCCTTCTCTACATTGGGGAACGACAAACTTTCGGAAATCACTTCATCGTGCGTCGAATTCTCAGAAGCTGGATGAAAAGCAACTATCATCACTTTCCGCCCATCACTTAAATCAAGTTGTTCAATAGGGTTCTCAAAAAATTCAGCTTGATTGTCTATTCCTAAACCAATACTTGAAGCCTGATTTGTGATACTTTGAGTCAAATCATGGTGCTGTGATTTCTTTTTGGGTGATGCATCATGACAATGAAGTCCTGTTGATTCCGGCGTATCACACAAATCAACGCTAGGCTCACACAAATCGACTTCGGCTGCGTTTAAATTAGTATTTTTAGTATTGGTTGATAGCGTACACGAAACAGTCCCATTTTGTCCATCAAAATCTGTCGTTTTCTCAATAGGTTCAGTTTGCTTCCGTATTTTTTGCATTAGCGCCAAAATTTTCACTCGATTTGCTGCTGTAAACTTGATTCCCAAAATTTTGAATGCTTCGGGGTCAAGGTTATAATTGCGGTCAGACCATTCTTCACCATACTTACCTTTGAAGTGAGCTTCGAACAATTCTCGCTGCTCATCGGTAATTTTAGATTTGGGGCGAGGCATCCTGGAAATGCAAAGCAAAAAAAATCCAGTTATGTTGTTGATTGAAAAAAAGGTGCAGTGGTCATGCTAGAGGCATATCCAGGCATAAAACATTGCAGGCTACTTTTTCAATTTTCAAATCGGTTTTATTTGTGAATAATCAATTTACAATGAGTTCATTTAGGTACACAACAGAGTTTTGGTGTTCCTTTCAGCTGTGGTTTACATCGTAATTCAATCGAAAAATTATTACTTATAACTATGGAATAGACAAGAGTAAGAAAAAGTTTTCAAAAAATTTACAGAAAGTGCAATGGGAAAAGGATAGATAGAGAGAAAGCTTAAAACTAGATCACAGACAAAAATAATATCAATTATAGATGTGCTTGATTATCAGCTCCCCGAGGGCCAGAAATTGCTCCGCCTTGTTACGGCAGCTCCGAAACCGCGTCATCATCTCCCCCGAGAGCAAAGAACTCCGGCAGGGTAAAGAGATCTTCCCGGTGACTCCTTGCTGGGCCGCATCGCCGCTACCGGCAGCGACCACGCTGGCAAACGAACGCCCCCATCCAGGAGGGATCGCTGGGTTGTCCGCTGGAACCGTACGCTGCTCAACTGCAGGAACGGCTGCGCTCGTACTCCGGTGAGGAGAGTGGGACGCTGCTGCTTTCTCCTTCCTCTTTTCCTGCTCCTCGAGGTAGGCCTTGCGCGCGACGCATCCGCGGTAATTGCCGTCACAGTTCGCGCACTTTACGCGCGGCTTAGTTTGTTCTGCGTTTTCCCCCAAGTCCGCCTTTCGTGGCAGTGCGCACGACTCCGAGAGGTGTGACTCACCGCACTTCACGCAGCGGGGCCGGAAGTTGCAGTTCCGTGAGCCGTGGCCGAATTTCTGGCAACGGTGGCATTGCGCTACGTCCGTCGGATTCTTGGTGTAAAACAGCCAATTTACCCAAAAAACCATCCAACGTCATAGTCCGCCGCAGATCTTGGATCTTGACGGTGCCGCGGTCGAAGTACAACAGGTACAGGGTATGCGTACCCGTGACTGTAGTCTTTCGCGAGAGCACTTTTATCTCCCGTGGCTTTATTCCGGCGTTCGAGAGGTGTCGCTTAAGGTCGGCGATCGGACGGTCTTGGTAACCCTGCAAGACGACCTTAACAGGGGGGCTTCTCTGGGTCGTATGTGTAAAAGTTGAAGTTGCTACGCTTCAGTTCTTCAAGCACCAGGTCGAAATCTTTTCAGTTCAGTGTGATCACTTGCACTGCCGACTTACCGATTTTCAGACAATATCCGAAGCCTTCCAGCAACTCATCAACATGGTCCGCCAACGTGTCCAAACAAAAATTGGAGGTGGTCTTCGTTCCTTTGGAGAATTGTTCTTTTTTGGCGTCGACACTTTTTTCCGTGCACGCTCGTCATCGTCGTCTGTAGTGCTGCTACCGTCGGTGTTGTTGTTTTCTTCGTCGTCACTCAGCATCTGGAACTCGTTCCTGATGGGGATGTTGGCGGATGTTGATGTGCCACTGGTCGTGGCACCGGAAGTACCGGAACGGGTTTGCACTGGTGATCTTGGGACATATCCGGGATGTAGCAACTTTTTGTCGATGCCTTCTGCGTTCACGCTCCCCTGCGCGATGGCGGTCGACAAGGCGTTGGTTTGTTTACCTTTTGCACACGGCCGGTAGACGAACTTCGCGGGTTTTCGAACTGCCACGGCCACGGCCGGCTTTTGGCATGCTGCAGGAGCAAACTCGCGGCTAATCACGGGAAACTACGGCGAAAAATAATCGAAAAAACGATGGAGCACTGAGCACAACACGGAGGTGAACACGCGCAGGCTACTTTTCCAAGTCACCAATTGGTGGCGTTTGCGAACAGAACAGTTAAATTAACACTTATTTATAAAGGTAAGTTCCCAAGCCCTCACTTGGTGGCGCATAGGAGCAGAGCTGAGCTCCTCTCGCTTTGGCAGTCAACAAAAACAAAAATTAAAAGACCCATTTATCCCTCATCAACTGGGAGGGAGAAGCGAAGAGGACTTCTTATTCTTATTCATTGTCTTTTTGTTGTTTTTGTTTTTTTGCAAGATTTTCCCATTTAAATTTCCAGTCAGTCTTCATCTGCCCTTCTTGACAATTCAAATTTTCTTGCAGCACATTTCAAAACAGTGCTCAAGATCGTGCATGACTCATGTGATGCAACTTTCTCCGCCAGTTTTTAGTTATTCATAACTTATTTTTATTAGGTCATCTTCGGTGCCGAGACCAGTATAGGACCGGGAATCATGAAAGTTCCATAAAAAGTAATGATAATATTTTGTTCAAGCTAATGACAGCTAGGGCGCTAGGGTCAGTTCACGCAATACGTGAAGGCCATGAAACCGATCACTTTTACTTGATCTGATTGGGTCTTTGTGATTTTCAACTAGCTGCTGAACTCGTTGAAGATTCTCCACAGCTCAACCAAACTGTAGAGTACCTCCTTGCCTTGTTCCTTCTTGACTCCACAGGCTTGAGGGGCCAGTATTTTCTTTGCTGCTTCCCACCTGTAGAGAGCGAACCTTCTTTTTTCATCGGGAATCGCGCCCGACAGCGGAGGGAACTACGCCGGCTTGAGCGCTGGTACTGCCGAACTTTGTTTTCCTTTTTTTTCCATTCTGGTTCCAATAAAATGCAAAACCCGAGCTGTGGAGGAAGTGAAGTGAATTCGCTGTGACTTTATTTTAGTCTCTTTTGTATCTAATGAGTTGTCTCAGTCATACATTTCCAAATTAAAAAAACGTTGCTTTAAACCACCTCAGTGATTGATGCCTTCCTCCTAAAATCAAAGCGTTGTCAGATCTTAAATCTTTTGGGATCGTTGGAAAGGTTTTTGATGATCTATCTAACGATGGGTCGTATGATAGACCCGGACAACTTTTTATCCAATTTTTTGTGATCCGGTCTCTAAAAAGGTGCAGGTGGTTATGTTACACATGACCAGTATGACAAAGAACTTCGCAAGATGGTTGTTGAAATTTTGGATTACATTGTCTGGTCCAAATTTCCCAAGATTCACTAGATTCATAATTTCCACAAAGTTTGATACCCATATTGCTACTCTTATGGTTCGGCAAATGTCCCCTCATCGGAACATCCCCGGGGCCTCCGGCCACTCCGGATTGTGGCCACTTCTGCTGAAATGTCAAATTTCATGTCCGGTATCAAAAACCATAATGTTTGATACCCATATTGCCCCAACTCTTACGGTCCGGAAAATGTCCCCCCATCGGAACATCCCTGGGGCCTCCGGCCACTCCAGTCCAGGTGATGGCCAGTTCCAATGATCGACTCCCGCGACTGCCATGTCTTAGCTGGACCTTGCCTCCAAGCCATCTGCTCCCAGACCTCCAGGCCGTCTGCTACCGGGCCACCAGGCCATCTGCTTCTGATGTGTTCTCGTCGACGTCCAGCAATAGAATGAATTTTCGGGACCAACCGAGCCGAGTTTTGTTGGCTCGTCGACGATCTGAAAATTATGAGGTGGAGTGGGGAATTCGTCACGTGTTTTCGCTTCGCGAAATTTTTGGATTGACACCACGTATAGAAACCTTAGGACAAAGTTCTTTGTCAAAAGTGAATAAAAAACACTTAATTGACCATAATTTTTTAAAGGGGTATCAGATCTTTAACATTTTGGACGCGTTGGAAAGGTCTTTCAAATACTTTTCTAAAAATGAATAACATAACGGGTTTCTTTACAAAAACCACCCATTTTACAATCTTTCGGACTTTAGTCAAAATCGTTTTTTAAGCAAAACTTTTGAAGTACTTAACTAAACATCACCATTTATAGATAGTGACTTAGGGGACTCCAAGACGGATCGAATGAGGCCAAAACGGACAAAATCGGTTCAGCCAGTCCCGAGATAATCAAGTGCAATTATTTTGATCAACATCCAACCACCCGCACAGACATTTGCTCAAAATTTGATTCATAAATTCAAAACTTTTAAATTTATTTCTCATCAATTACAATACTGCTCCCACCAAATAAGAACAGTAACCAAAAATGAAGGCGGCTCTCACTGATAGTTCGCAAGTGGCTGACACTGACAACTAAGTGTATTCTTCTCCGCCGACTCAGCTCATCACTTTTTGACAACAGCATAGCATTGGTGTATACCCGTAGCTGCTACTTCGTTATTGACCATCAGGACCCCCAACCATTGCTCCGTGGACCACAGATGAAAGTAGGAACCAATCATCACCCCTTCGCAATTTTCAACGGTCCCTATCGTGCTGATCAATACCGACTCCGGCTACGACCAGTGGTAAGACACGGATGGGGATGGGAATGTTAGCCGATACTTGAGTGATGGCCCAACTCTTACGGTCCAGCAAATGTCCCCCCATCGGAACATCCGCGGGGCCTCCGGCCACTCCGGATTGTGGCCACTGCTGCCGAAATGTCAAAGTTCATGTCCAGTATCAAAAACCATAAAGTTTGATACCCATATTGCCCCAACTCTTATGGTTCGGCAAATGTCCCCCCATCGGAACATCCCCGGGGCCTCCGGCCACTCCGGATTGTGGCCACTACTGCCGAAATGTCAAATTTCATGTCCGGTATCAAAAACCATAATGTTTGATACCCATATTGCCCCTACTCTTACGGTCCAGCAAATGTCCCCCCATCGGAACATCCGCGGGGCCTCCGGTCACTCCGGATTGTGGCCACTACTGCCAAAATTTCAAATTTCATATTCAGTATCAAAAACCCTAAAGTTTGATACCCATATTGCCCCTACTCTTATGGTTCGGCAAATGTCCCCCCATCGGAACATCCGCGGGGCCTCCGGCCACTCCGGATTGTGGCCACTGCTGCCGAAATGTCAAAGTTCATGTCCAGTATCAAAAACCATAAAGTTTGATACCCATATTGCTCCAACTCTTACGGTCCAGCAAATGTCCCCCCATCGGAACATCCGCGGGGCCTCCGGCCACTCCGGATTGTAGCCACTACTGCCGAAATGTAAAATTTCATATCCAGTATCAAAAACCATAAAGTTTGATACCCATATTGCCCCTACTCTTATGGTTCGGCAAATGTCCCCCCATCGGAACATCCGCGGGGCCTCCGGCCACTCCGGATTGTGGCCACTGCTGCCGAAATGTCAAAGTTCATGTCCAGTATCAAAAACCATAAAGTTTGATACCCATATTGCCCCAACTCTTATGGTTCGGCAAATGTCCCCCCATCGGAACATCCCCGGGGCCTCCGGCCACTCCGGATTGTGGCCACTACTGCCGAAATGTCAAATTTCATGTCCGGTATCAAAAACCATAATGTTTGATACCCATATTGCCCCTACTCTTACGGTCCAGCAAATGTCCCCCCATCGGAACATCCGCGGGGCCTCCGGTCACTCCGGATTGTGGCCACTACTGCCAAAATTTCAAATTTCATATTCAGTATCAAAAACCCTAAAGTTTGATACCCATATTGCCCCTACTCTTATGGTTCGGCAAATGTCGGAACCCGCGGGGCCTCCGGCCACTCCGGATTGTGGCCACTGCTGCCGAAATGTCAAAGTTCATGTCCAGTATCAAAAACCATAAAGTTTGATACCCATATTGCCCCAACTCTTATGGTTCGGCAAATGTCCCCCCACCGGAACATCCCCGGGGCCTCCGGCCACTCCGGATTGTGGCCACTACTGCCGAAATGTCAAATTTCATGTCCGGTATCAAAACCATAATGTTTGATACCCATATTGCCCCTACTCTTACGGTCCAGCAAATGTCCCCCCATCGGAACATCCGCGGGGCCTCCGGTCACTCCGGATTGTGGCCACTACTGTCGAAATGTCAAATTTCATATCCAGTATCAAAAACCATAAAGTTTGATACCCATATTTCTCCAACTCTTACGGTCCAGCAAATGTCCCCCCATCGGAACATCCGCGGGGCCTCCGGCCACTCCAGTCCAGGTGGTGGCCAGTTCCAATGATCGATTCCCGCGACTGTCATGTCTTAGCTAGTCCTTGCCTCCAAGCCATCTGCTCCCAGACCTCCAGGCCGTCTGCTACCGGGCCACCAGGCCATCTGCTTCTGATGTGTTCTCGTCGACGTCCAGCAATAGAATGAATTTTCGGGACCGACCGAGCCGAGTTTTGTTGGCTCGTCGACGATCCGAAAATTATGAGGTGGAGTGGGGTGATTTTAGATACATCAATCTCACGTCTCTCGATTGACTGATTGGGAAACGTTCGTTCATCCAACCGGCGTGCACCAAAAGAGGGGAAATTTGTCGAGAGGGAATTCGTCACGTAACGTTTCGCTTCGCGAAAATTTTGGATTGACACCACGTATAGAAACCTTAGGACAAAGTTCTTTGTCAAAAGCTTAATTTGACGCAATTTGTTGCCTCATTTCCCATTAAATAATGCAAGCTTTGCAAAATGTTCGCCGTTAAGTTCAGAATTCGTAAAAAAATATGGTTCCAATATGTTTCCCCCATTTTCATTTGTAGTTCCAGAAAGTTCCTCAGCAACTGCAGCTGCGCATCTATCAAATCGTCTGTTTGACAAACGCTGAGGGTGAGTGAGAAGGAAGATAGGAAAGTGCGGGCAAGTTTGAATTCGGGATGGAACGTCAGTGGTTTAACCCCAAGTTCAAAAACAATGGCTAAAATTTAGGCTCAAAAAAGGCTAAATTTTAGGCTTAATTCTAACATCCAGACCAGAGTAACACAGAGTTACCACTGCCTTTTGATTTTTGGTTCCACTTTGTGGTACATCGCACGCAAGCCTGCCTCCAGCAAACCTTATGGAGCCAAATAATGAAATGACTTTTCTTCGGACTGGTCACTTTGGGTTACTCTGTGTCCAGACCGAACTCAAAAAAAACTAAAAATAAGTCTTTAAAGACTAATCACACTTTTCCGTGTGTATGTGGATGACAGTCGTGACGTAGCCGTGATTTTCCTCCGCTGCCAACTCTCATCAACAAGATTTTCCTAGTCACGAATACCCCAGTCATGGTCGTCAAAAATGAAAATCTCGACACAAAACCATCGGAATTCTTCCCCACGTTTGGTGTTTTGAAACATCCGCGGGAAACGTGTCCACGGTACAGTTAAGCTGCACTCCCCACACAACAACAGCGAAAATTAGCGAATGAGACTGAAATGAAGTACAGCTTTCATAAAAAAACGCCGCGAATCTTGCTTTGATACAGGTGCCGCTCCCCGAAGAACCAAACCAGATAAACTACTCTGGAGCAAACGTAGCAACGGAACGAACATGCTCAACGCGCGTGGATTTCATCCGGACGCGGCAGCAGGCGTCGAACCTCAAGCCACTAGTCGGAAGGCGGAAGAAGGGTAGGAACGGCGCTCACCCGTGTGGAGTTCCCTTCGCTTCCGGGGGCGGTAGTCTAAGCAGAACGATAAAATCAACACCCTCGACCCATAGCAGCCACTGACCCCTGTTCTTTTATGAAATTTAATCTCACCTGAAATCGAAGTAGCAGTGAAAACTGCTTTTTTGGTATCAATAACTTGGTCCACCGGCTCACAATTCACAAAATCACGCTAATTTCTTTTTAAATTTCACTGCCTCCCTTTACACGTCATGTTTCCTCCGCGTGGAGGTAAAAAAAACTGTGCTGACTGACAAGCAGGAACGCCAAATCATTGTTTCTGTACATCTGTACAAAAACTACAAAGTCTGCAAACAAACTTCAAGGCATATGCAATATCGATACCCACTCAGCACGTTCCGTTTAAAGTCCGTTTGAAGTTCCGCTTGAGCAAAAAAAGTTCGAATTGAATTCTTAATAGTGTTCGTTTTAAATTCGGAAACGAAACAGGATGGAAGGGTTGGTTTTGACAGCTTCTTCTTCTTGTGTTTGCTTTCTTTTTTGTTTTATTGATACTTGATCATCCAAATTTAATAAAATATTATTTCCGTAATTTTATTTGAGAAAAACAAACATAACTTTTTTTGAAATCACCAACATTTATATCACCCTGCTGGCATTGAGGGGGGACGGTTTGTTATGATTCGGTTTTCTTCGACGAATGTACATGGCGCTTTTTTCATGATGCTTTTTTTTTTCGTCACGAGGTTCATGTAGTCTTTTGTTTGACAGGTTGACAGGGCTATATAAACAGGGACTGCTGATGGCAGAGGTTTTGTTTATGTTACTTTATTTAAAATCATGATTAAACAGACTTTACTGAAGTAACTTTTGCTTATTTTTAGTTGAGAGGTTATTAGGAGTACTTTCAGAATATGCAATAACCCAGAAAGTGTACATGATGCCTTTTGAAATGTTACCGTCGATTTTCGAAAAACTGACTGCCTTCTTGAAGTCGGATCAGGATTAAACACGTTTTACTTTTTTGTAAGGTCGCTTCACTAACACACTCAAAGAAAAACACATACACCAGCAGGTGCCGTTAATGCGCCAAAACGGCTCAAACGGAATCCAAACGGAGCCAAACCGGAGATTCTGTTTACAAAATTTCGAAATAATTTTTGAAGCTGAATGAACCCGTCAAGCGGAAAACGGATTGATTGGGGGTACGAGCTGTCAAATCTGCAACATGGAGTTATTGAGAAAGCAGACAAAAATCTAATTACGGGCGCAACCTGTCAAAGCTGTTGCGCCACAGGCAGATGCACACGCTAACGACAAACCACAGCATTTTTGTTCGGCGCAACAGATTTTTTCGCGCAACAGAAGTGTTGCGCACTTCGGTTTGGTGGTACGCGGATAATAAACTTCATGATGCACTCGCACACTCTCACTTTTAATTTCTCGATTCTAGCACAGCTTGGAGCACATTCACAAATTACCGGACGCACGCCAATACCCAGTCACGGCGTTCTAGCAGGATTCTAGCACAGTTTTTCTATATATAGGATTCTAGCAGAGTTCTAACAGAGCTGGATATTCTTACAGAATTCTAGCAGAAATGTTCCACCGTTCTAGCAGGATTCTGACAGAACCAGCTCTGCTAGAATATTTCGTGGCTGGGTAGAGTCCAAAAGCCCCACGTAATTTTGTATATAAAACGGTAAAAACACGATTTAAAACCATTTCACTCTTGATTTCACTATCTTTGACTGTAATGCAAAAAAAAAAAAAATTAGCAGATTTTTGCGTGACATACTTTAAAGATGACAAAACAAAAAAATAAAGAGAGAATTCGTCGCTCACATTTCAATAAGCGCCATAAACATAGGCTTTGCGTTGGACATAGCACTTTTTGAAATGTTATCAACGAATTAGAACATTTATGTTTATTACTCTGGTTTTTTTATTACCCAGTCGCGACGTTCTAGCAGGATTCTAGCAGAGTTCTTACAGAGCTGGATATTTTTACAGCATTCTATAGATAGCAGAAATGTTCCACCGTTCTAGCAGGATTCTGGGATTGTCATATATGAAAGGTTATAAATATTTACAGATTTTTTCAAGGAATTAATACATATACGTTATATTTGTTCGTCAGGCAGCACTGCAAAGACGCTGGCGCGCCTCGAGGCGTCTTCGTCGAGTCGAGTCGACACAGGGCATATAGATTATAAGGTACGGCGGTTTTTCCAACTGCAAAAAATATACTGAAACCTGCGATGGCTCAGGGGCTTTTACGAACTGTCACATCCAAACAAAAGAAGCGTTATTGTTATGATAGTTGTTGCGCCACAGGCTGATGTACACTCGTGGTTGGGCACTTTTTCGTTTGACACTTTTTTAGTTTGTACCCCGTTGGTTGGTCAAAGTCAAACTAAAAAGTAAGGAACTGTCACTTTTTAAACGGCGCTCACGCACACTATCAAAACAAACGTTTGATAGTGTGAGTGAATTCCGTGTAAAAAGGGGTGTCAAACTAAAAAGTGATCCCGTTCGTTTGACAGTTGGTGTCAAACCATCGCTAACGACAAACCACTACATTTTTGTTCGGCGCAACTTCGGTTTGGTGGTGCGCGGATAATAATGTTAGTTGTGTTGTCACGTTCTATTTTTGGAAAGTCAATTATTATGTACAAGGGTAAAAACACCATTAAAAACTATTTCTGATTACTTTTTTCATTTTAGTGCAAAAAAATTGACAAGACTTTTTTGATGAATAGAGCTTTATGACGTTTCGCGTACGCACACTAGCTCACCATCTGATTTTGCTGGCCGGACAAAATTTAACCTCAATCTTTTTCGTGTACATACACGCAATACATGCGCACGTAGAAACCTCTATTGGTCCCCTTTTAACAAGCTGTCAAGTAGGACCTTTTCTGTCAAGAAGGGCCGTGAAGATATTTTGTTTAATTGGGTCCTAAAATGAAGCTTAGATTGCTGATATTATTGTTCACAGCGATAAAGCTTATTTTTCTGAGTACAATGACCCTTTGTACGACCATAAAGAGCTTAAAATGGATTTTTAAATCAATTTTGAAAAATTAACCTCGCGGTCCTTCTTGACAGAAAAGCTCCTACTTGACAGCTCGTTCCAAGGGGACCATAGTTGATCCATCGAAAAAATGTTGTCTTGTCAAAAAAAAAAATTGCATTAAAATGAAAAAAAAAGTGATCAGAAATGGTTTTTAATGGTGTTTTTTACCGTTGTACATAAAAATTGGCATAGGGCTTTAGTACCCAATTAATTTAGAAATCCATTTTAAATCCTTAGCCTAATTACAAATAACTTGTTTTGCGTTTTTAAATAGTTGTCATAATTAGGATCAAATTACGTTAAATTTAAATGTTTTCTCATGATTTAGTTAAATATCTAACTTATCGGTTGATTTAAAATTCTACATTTTGTGGGTTTAACTATATACCTTGAAATATACTCTCTTCATGCGCAGGTTAGTCTTCCCGATGGCCACGCGACTGGCCAAAACCATCCTATCTCTTACGCAGGGAAGCCTTCCGGAGCAGATTCTGTGGTATCAATCTCAGAAGCATGACGATTGTGCACGATACTTACCGGATTTTTGTTGCCGCCATCTTTCGCCACTTGATACAACAAACATTTTTTATTTTTTTACACTCTGACAGAAACTTAGCAAATTTTGAAGTTAATCATAAATCAACATAATTTCGCTAAGTAAAAAAAATCACACAACATTCATTTTACAACAACAAAAATAGGGTCCAAAAGCTCTATGTAAATTTATAAGTACAGCGATGAAAAACATTATTAAAAAAATTTGATCACTTTTTTTCATTAAAAAAAAAGAAATGATCAGACAACATTTTTTTCGATGGATCAACTATGGTCCCCTTAGAATGAGCAGTCAAGTAGGACTTTTCCCGTCAAGAAGGACCGCAAAGTATTTTTTTTTTTAATTAAAATCCTTTGCGGTCGTACAATTTTTTTAAATTTTTTCAACGAAAAATCAATTTTATTCTTAAGTTCTTAAATTCTTAAACTCTTAAATTCTTAAATTCTTAAATTCTTAAATTCTTAAATTCTTAAATTCTTAAATTCTTAAATTCTTAAATTCTTAAATTCTTAAATTCTTAAATTTAAAATTCTTAAATTCTTAAATTCTTAAATTCTTAAATTCTTAAATTCTTAAATTCTTAAATTCTTAAGTTCTTAAATTCTTAAATTCTTAAATTCTTAAATTCTTAAATTCTTAATTCTTAATTCTTAA
Source organism: Culex quinquefasciatus (assembly GCF_015732765.1). Lineage (NCBI taxonomy): Eukaryota > Metazoa > Arthropoda > Insecta > Diptera > Culicidae > Culex > Culex quinquefasciatus. The sequence continues at coordinate 144,390,450 of NC_051863.1, read as the reverse complement.
TTCTTAAATTCTTGGATTCTTAAATTCTTAAATTCTTAAATTCTTAAATTCTAAATTCTTGGATTCTTAGGTTCTTAAATTCTTAAATTCTTAAATTCTTAAATTCTTAAATTCTTAAATTCTTAAATTCTTAAATTCTTAATTCTTAAATTCTTAAATTCTTGGATTCTTAAATTCTTAAATTCTTAGGTTCTTAAATTCTTAAATTCTTAAATTCTTGATTCTTAAATTCTTAAATTCTTAAATTCTTAATTCTTAAATTCTTAATTCTTAAATTCTTAAATTCTTAAATTCTTAAATTCTTAAATTCTTAAATTCTTGGATTCTTAAATTCTTAAATTCTTAAATTCTTAAATTCTTAAATTCTTAAATTCTTAAATTCTTAAATTCTTAAATTCTTAAATTTAATTCTTAAATTCTTAAATTCTTAAATTCTTAAATTCTTAAATTCTTAAATTCTTAAATTCTTAAATTCTTAAATTCTTAAATTCTTAAATTCTTAAATTCTTAAATTCTTAAATTCTTAAATTCTTAAATTCTTAAATTCTTAAATTCTTAAATTCTTAAATTCTTAAATTCTTAAATTCTTAAATTCTTAAATTCTTAAATTCTTAAATTCTTAAATTCTTAAATTCTTAAATTCTTAAATTCTTAAATTCTTAAATTCTTAAATTCTTAAATTCTTAAATTCTTAAATTCTTAAATTCTTAAATTCTTAAATTCTTAAATTCTTAAATTCTTAAATTCTTAAATTTTTAAATCCTTAAATTCTTAAATTCTTTGAATTGATTTTGCAAAATTAACTTTACGGCATTTTTGACAGAAAGTATCTTACTTGATAACCTGTCCCAATGGACTATAAGGTTATATATCCATCATAAAATGCTATTGTGTATTTTTTTGCGGTAAAATGAAAAAAACACCAGAAACTGTTTTAAGCATGTTTTTATTCCCGAGTGCCTCTCCAAAACGTTTAATTTTTCAGAGTTAAAGTATTTTTTTCTGAATAATCCTAACCTATACACTCATTCTCCGATGGTTTGACACCAACAGAGTTGCGCATGTATTGCGTGTACGTACACGAAAAAAGTGAGGTTAAATTTTGTACCAGCCAGCAAAACAAATGGTGCGCTAGTGTGTGTGAGATCGGGCTTAGAAAGCTCTACTGTTGTCAAACAGCGGGATCACTTTTAGTTTGCCATCCCTTTTTCACGGAGTTCACACACACTGCCGAACTTAAAAAAAAAGTGTCAAACGAAAAAGTGATCAACCACCGGTGTTTCAGTTTTGCCGAAAACACCAAATCAAGCAAAACAATGTAAACGGGCCAATGTGAAAACAAAGAGTTAAACAAAAGTCAGTCCTGCTCGGTCCTCATGTAAATAAACATCCACTGACGTAGCAGGCCAGACTCTTCGGATTTAGCCCAATCAATCAGAAAATTCCTGTCCGAGATACAGATTTTGGATTACTTAGGGAGCGTTCTTTTATTACGTAACGCAAAATTCGGGAAAGCTCTCCTCTCCCTCTTACGCGGTCTTTTAAAATTTTTTTATATGAAAATTTTGCGTTACGTAATATAATTTTTCATTAACCACCACCCCCCCCTCCCCCCTCCCCTTTCGCAACATTTCGTAACAGAGACGTTAACACCCAACGGCAAAATGGCTAAGCCCTCCGGAAAGTTTTAGTCAAATAAAAAAATTATAAATGAAATCCATTTCCGGTTCAGGAAAACCCGCCTTACCTTATATGTTCTATATGCCTTGG